>NC_088614.1:3158750-3897500 GCF_036013475.1 Columba livia
TGACACCCAAACCCCTCAAAAGCCTAAATATATAGAGTAGGGAGTTAGATTTCAGATCAAACAGATCACCTACTTTGAGCAAGTTGACAGCACAGTCCAGGCCAGCTATTGAGAAAACACAATCCCCTCCAGCTGCCCACTTTAATCCAAATTGGGGAAAGTTCATGTCTTAAAGAAACGTAGCACTGAAGATTTCACCTATATGCCTGCAACTCGGCTGAAAGGCAACAAAAGTATTGTAAATCAAGGCAAGATTTTTACATTCCACAAAGAGTGGCATTTGACTAAGCAGTGACGACAGAAAACATTTCTTGAGCTGCAGCTTGCAAAAGCTTAATGTCAGGGAAGAATCTGAACCCAAACTATGGACTGAGCTGGTTTGCTCTCGTGCACAACTGTGAGCTCTTCCAGCTGCTCTTTTCTGCTAAGGATCGCTTTTAGACAACTTAAGATAGCACAGACTCCAGAATGAGGTAGCAAGTAGGTACCAAAAAGGACCAAATACAGGACTGATTTTTGAGGACCCCACAGATAAGAAGCTCAGGGGAAGATGTGACCAGCTGCAAAGTTTGCAAACAAGTAAGGGCTCCAGTCTGTGGGGAACAATGTCCTACACTGGATTTGACATGTTTGGTTTCAGTTCCACAGCTCAGCCTAAAACAACAGCATGCCTGGCTTGGGTTATTTGCTTTAGGTATGTCAGATTAACTAGCTCCTCTCTGGGTTTATTCAAAAATAGATTTAAAACTGGGTAGTAGTTAATTTGTAATGTAACTTTAGCATAGCCTCTGCAGAAGGAATTTTTTGTTTAATGTCACTCTCATGACATTTGTTTTTACTCATTGTCATTTGACTTCCTATCCCTACTTCTCATTGGCAACAGAGGTCAGAAAAATTGAGAGAATCTACACAGTAAGGACAGGATATTCATTTGAGAACCAGAGATCATCATAATCCTTATTGCTGGCAAGTGTGCACAAAGGCCAACGTACGATGGTGATGGTTCACTAACTCCTCAGCTTCTCAGTCACTTCCAGTGTCCTTTAGCAGGCTTTGGAATTCCATTCAAGTCCATTATTTTTTGAGGCTGAATCAGGATAATTGGCATGGTCTCCCTTCGTGCCTGAGAGCTGGAAGGTCTCCAATAGTCTTATTAAGGTGATAACCTGTCAAACACATGAATGTGCTATGATGTGCTCAGTCGTGACAGACAGTCCCCTTCAGCCAAGAGTGGGGGTTGGATCAGAGTTTCCTCTTGAAAGTCCACAGGAGACAAATGAGGAAATGAGTTTGAGGCTTTTCTATACACGACCCATTATTCACATTGGGATCCTGATAAGCACCATGAGGAATCCTTTCATTGCTAGCAAGCTAGGAATGACTACAGAATAGCTATTTTGACTTTTGCTTTTTACATAAGTTCAAATGACGGGTTTTTTTTCACCCAAGACAGACCCACTTCACCATCAGATTAAAGCAATGCAGCACCTCCAGGTTCTTTCCTTGTTAGATCTTCAGTAGGTACATCAGCACCAGCTGTGTGGCTTTGTATTCTCTGCTGCTGGCTCATCCCACAGGTATTTGATATCTCAGACACAGTTACTTTAGATGTAATCCTTTTTATCCAGAGATACTCCCCCTAAATGAAGAACCACCTGGCTGAAAGACTCCTTGGGCAGAGGATGGGAAGATACTTATCACAGTACTTGAGAGGAAGACCTGGACCCTGCAAGTCCTGAAACACGGCAGGGCTTTGAAGTCACAGAAGGTGCCAGAAGCACAGCAGTCACACAGTAATGGACTAGACATCATTACTACACTCCCAAAGCACAAGCCAATGAAATTAAACATTGTTACCCTTAAAATAAGCTCTCTGGGTTGACTCTGCTGGCCTTTCCTTCTTACTTGACTTGAAAGAGGTGTGGAAAAGAAGGCAGAAAGGTAGGGTTATATCCATAAAGCAAATTACTCACTAGCGGGTGGCACAGAGTCCAAAAAGAGCAGCATTGAATAGCTGAGGGATCCAGGGACGAGTGTGGTGGTCTCACTTTAACAAGCTTTTCCCTCTGCTTTGACATTTTCAAGCATGAAAATCAACCCGAGGTTCCTTCACTGTGGTTTCACAAGCCCAAGAAACCTGCTGGGCCACAAGGAACATGTTCTACCAGCACCACCATGTCCCATTGGGAAAGTGAATGTGCCAGTGTGAGGGAGATGGTGCCAGGAAGAGACTGGGAGCATGATGATCAGGGGAAACAGAGTTTTAAAACTTCAAAGTAATTAGCATCTTCTTGCCTTTAAAGTTTGCAATGAGCAATTTCTGAAGCGCAGATCAAGAGACCGTATCGTAAGGTATAATGGCAAAAGTATTGAAACACTTATTAATTAGTATTTCTAAGAGTTCCTAAGGTACTGGTGAGCTTATAAAATAATAGAAAACCTCACATTGAAGCAATTTGGAAGGGAACTCTTTCACAAAAATACCTTTAATTGGCCATCACTTCCCATACTCCTGTTTTCTCCAACTACAGACACTTGCAGCCCTGTTAACTCTGCCTCCCACACAGCCCAGTCTTGCTTTTCCCTCGTCCTATGGTGAGGCAATAACACTGTGCTCATCAACTATCCTATTACCATAGAAATGATAGCAACGTCACCAATCCAGTAGTCTGATTCCTCAACAGGGTTGATTAGGAACAGATGATGAGCTGGAGAAAAGCTGCGCCCTTGATTAAACACAAATAGCTCTTATAATGAACAAATATGGGGAAAAAATAATTAAAATATTGTAAATAATGAGTGTCTAATATTCTACATGATTTTTTTTCATTTCATTGATTTTTAGAATTGTTTGAATTTGTTTGCAAAGTTCTCTAATTTATTTTAAAATCCCACATATATATGTGATTTGTAATCACTTGTGCTCCAGATTCATTGAAAAAAACAGCACAGGTACAGCTTGTAAAACACTAGTTAGGACTTGCCAGTTCTTTCACAATAAATATATTTAGTATTACAAATGCACTACAGCCAAGCATACACATCCACATGAATACAGATGAACCATACACTTTTATTCTTTTCAATTGCACTTCCTGGAATTCAAGAGGTGTTATTTTGGGGCCTTTCTGGTAAGTTCTGACCATCCCCTTAGTAAAACCACCTCCCAAGAGGGGCTCTGCATCTTGCCTGAGTCCCAGAAAAGCACTTTTCCCTATTCCCAGGGAAGACCTCGGCTCAGCAGGACCCTGACACGCTCCTCACCCACCGCTTCAATCCTTTAATGAATGAATTAAAGCCAGATACTTTATTATCTGCTGAATTAAGACCTGCATTGAGCCCACAGCCACTATAGTTGGAAAAGGACTATTTGTATCATTCAAACTATTCATCCCAAGAGAAGAAATATCTCACACGAAAACAGAAAAGTGTTCCTAGACAGTTCATGTTCAAGAGAGTGTCTTTTCATTTTAAATTCTCACGCTAAGCCTAAGTGCTAAACCCTCAATTCATACTTTACCACAGACTTGACAACTCTGATTTCAACCACAGTTTATTTTACCAGCACAAGTGTGCAGGAGGGTGTGCAGACCCATTCCAGGCCATCTCTATTCTCAGGCCTGCTGCAGTGTTTCTTCTACTTCAGACTATTTAGTCAATGCCATTAATCAAAATCCTATAGCAGAAAATGCATGCATAAGTCCTACACATTTATTGCCATGGCAACAATTCAGGCTCTTGTTCATATGTCAAGCTACATCAGTGGAGATAAATTCCATTGTTTTCACACTGACAGTTCTCTCTGTGTTGGACTTAATCCATGGAAAAATATAGCTTTGCTTCTTATTAAAATAAAACACAGACCACCCAACTCTCCAAATTCTCATTCTTCACATAGTATAACTGAACAATCTGAACAGTTATAAAATTACAGTTTGATATTTAGGTTTATGATAGTAATTAAAGTGTAAAAAATGGCCTAGTCCTCCTGATATTGTTTTAATCTGTGGAACTGGTTAGGAATTTAATTCTTCATGAAAAGATGAGCACATTGCTGTGAAGTTGAATAGCTATGATAGCAGAGCACCATGTTCTTGAATTAGATTGCAGTGGTTTAAAATAAATGCCTTTAAGCTTTAAGTGAAGTTGGTGTAATTCATTTTCCAACTTAGCTGTAGATACTGTATTTTTCATAACATAAAAATTAATGATTAATGCATAATATCCAGAGAAGAATTTATATTTCATTTACTCCATGACAAAATATACTCTCATGTGGGTGATTCACAAGTGTGAAAGATAAGAATCAGTTTTTGCACATAAGCCTCTATAGATTTACTTGTATACGCTGTATTATGAATAAAAGTCTTAATGCCTGACATAATTTTACATGATTTTACTGCGCGCTAGACCACAGTTTTGATTCCTATTCTTTACACAGACACATCACCTTTCTCATTCTCACAGACTAATGAGAAAACAGCCTCTCGTTAACCAAATACTTTTAATGCTCCATACTCTCGTTATTTCCCGGGTGCTCTCCCTGCAAGGGCAGAAGCCCCATCTCACTACAAGGCACATCCTTTTCCATCCGCCCCTTTTTTCACTTCCTCATGCAGATTTAAGCCCCTGCTCTTACTGCATGCTTCATATTGACAAAGCCTATTACCGTGATATACTAGACCCGAGTTCATCGCAACTAATATCCACCGCGGCATCTGTTCCTGTCAGCCCCCAGCTCCCGCCGCAGCCAAGACAACCTTTACATTTACTTATTGTCACACCGTGTTGTGCCAGGATCACAAACTGCGTCACCTACACACTGTGTGACTTGCATCAAATATATGTATTTTTTTTAAATGGGGGGCATTGTGTAATTTGTAAATATCCTGTGAACTTCATTCATATTAATGAAGCAGCGTTTGCACTTTACTGGCATTTTTATGCTAATGCCAGTAACTCTGTGTGTGCCGTGCCACTGCAGGTGACACAAGCCACAGCTTCTACAGCAAGAAGCTTTCCCCAGAGGAGCAGCACAATGTCCACAGCATGTCTGTTCTGGCCACCTAAAAGGGGTTCTGAGGAGGTTAAGCACAGAAGATGTCAAATAACTTGTCAAATAATTTAATTTTGAATCCTGACATGCTCTTAAGGAGAAACACTAACAAAACCTCTTCCTAGGTCTCTGTAATCAAGAGCAAAATCTCTTTTCTGAACTCCAACGAGTAATGTTTTACAGTTTTTTTTTCCAATTAAAAGCATGTTTCTCATTGCTTCTAAAACCAGACAATACACTACTTTCAGTAAAATAAATACAGTTTTAAATAGTAATATTTGAAGTAGAACAAAGCAGCTTTTTTTCCATACACATGAATCACACATCAAAATAAAATTTGAGTTCCCAGTTTAGCACTGCCCTCTGGTGATACATATCTTGGATATGTATGTGACCCATTTCTTCCTAGTGTATCAGGCCCATATCTCGACAAGAACTAAAATGAAATTTAGGCATTTAAATCTAAGGCAGGGATTCTTAAAAGCTTTGCTTAACCCCTTTGGCTGCCAACATCTCAAAGATGCAATAGTTCTGCCCACGGAGGTTCCCACCCTGAGGCTTTGTGCAAGACAGGATTAGTGCCACCGTGGTGGCTTTGGGATGGTTCTGCAGACCCGTCCCATTGTCTCCTGCAGGAGCCTCCGATGCACAAGTGGGTTCTCATCTTCCTCACATGCATCTGCAGGAGCATCGACAACCTCAGCCACACTTTATCTTTGAGATACTTAGGAATATACTATCAAACAAGTGTCTTAAGGCATAAATCCATCTCTAGGCAATTATGTCTGAGTTGCAGGGAGTCATCTTAATCCCATAAGGCTGAAATTTATGGGCCCTCCTTTCAGCAGATGGTTCCTACAACATTTATTGGTTGTTTGTGTATCTCATTAGGAGGAACCAAACTATCAGACTACTATTGCACAGGCCACAGTTTCTCATCCTCTTTAAAATACGATGAGGTCTAAACTCTTTGAAAAAGAATTCTTGTATCTCAACGGCACTTAGGGACAATTGCTCGTATGGAAAAGGTCTGTCTTGTATTTGTTATCTGGGTCACAATCCTTCTCAAGGCTCTTTCAGGAAAGCGATCAGGTGCTGGGCTCCTTTGCAAATCTGGCTCCTGCTATTATTGCACCAACAAGAAACAAGGTGGTATTCTGAATGTAATATTGTTGCGGGATTTTTAATAAGATATTTTAAATATAGGAAGATTCTATAATGTTTTTCTTTTAATACACCAACAAAAATAATTTGTGTATCACACGTCAGGATCATAGTTGTAGCTAAATAGAGGATGCCACAAATATATGAACCCGATTTGTCTACTTAAATGCTAATCAAAACAAAAAGAATGAACTTTCCCTCCAAGTTCATTGCGCAATACTTCACATTATTAATCAGAATTATGTCACAGGATTATTGCTTTGCTTAATAATGTGCTTAATGTAAATTTAATGTAAAAGATCCATGATAGAGGCAGTCAAAGCTCTATTAAAATATTTTTGCAAAGTTCAGACACTGCATTAGTAGCTTTAGGCTAATAGCCTAATGTTAATTTGGATTCTAATTATTTTGCATGATATTTAATGTGGTTTTGTAATTAGATTTTTTTTGTTAGACAAAGAAAAAGCCATATGGGTCAGAGTGCATGACTATCATTAACTACAGTGCATTTCTGGGACATGTATAATCATAACACAAGTTCTGCAGCAAAATAGTGTAGATTATACTCCAGTCAACAACCTGTGTCTCATCCTGTAAATGGAAAAAAATAGATTACAATCAAGCGATAAATATGTGCAGCTGTTCACACATACTGTTCCAACTTAAAAGGTTCCTACCCTCTTAGCTGGCCCAGAATATTAATTTGCATATTCATCCCTAACTCTGGTTCAGTCAAAAATGAATTAGACTAATAAGTCTCTGATAAACTCACTTCACTCCAAATGAGAGTTTGAGACCAAGTGCATGATTAATTGTTCTGGGAGAAGTGACAATGCCGTAACCTCCAGGACAAAGGGCACAAGTACACCCAGGGCAGGAGAGCACAGGATGCCTCCAAATTACAGACATAGAAGGACCATAATTGTAAAGAGATGCATCTCCTTTCCTCTCCTTCCTTCTAAATCCCCAGCAGAACTAAAAAAATCTTGAAACAGTGGTCTAGAATAATAAAGTAATATTTTCTCAGACTTTCTCACTCTTTAAATTGGTTTTCAGTATGAGAGATTACTATGAAGTTAAAGAAAAGAAAGTTTATGATCTAAAAATCATTCAATTCAGATGCAGACTTGGTATCCTTAGATAAAAGTGAAAATAAACTTAGAAACATGAATTAAAGGAGCATTAGTTTGCTCTTTTTTAATTAAAGGGGGAATATGCACACGTCGTTTCATTTTTATCTTGCCTGTTCAGCTATATGGCCAAATCTTGCTCTTGCCAGCAGATTTTAACAAATTTTCTCCCTTAGTGTATTATCCTACTAAAACTACTGAGGAATTATCTCAGTTAGGCTTCCTAAAATAAATCACAGCCTAATCTGGTACACCTTCAAAATTTATAGAGCCAACAGTACAGAAAATAAAAGAAACTTCACTTTTGGGGAGCACCAACAGCACATTTTCCTTTCGGGAAGAAAACCAACAAACCTACAATAATCTTTCTAAAATTATAGGCTTGTGCCTATAAAAGATGTTTTCTTTTCATCAGAGATACTACCATACTCTAAGTCACTGATTTCAATGAAGAATGTGAAGAGAACTTTTGAGAAAAAAGTCCAGTTAAACGTTTTTTGAATGAAAGACAAAAGCAATCTTGACAATAACAGATATCAGGAGTAACACTTTTGTATTCTTCATTTTAAAGTACTGAATATTCAGACCTGGTTTAGGTTCTTTATTTTCTTGCTACTTGCTTAGAGCTCTCTATGCTTTTTGCCTTGAGGAAGAAACTCGCCTTATCTGAACACCGTACAACAACATCACGCTGGCAATCTGAGCATATCTGGGAAAAGAACAATACTGTCACTGTCATTCAGCAACAAAAAATACCCTGCTGGTACAGAATTGAGCTCTGGAATATCATAAACATCTACTGCTTCCAGCTGATGATATATTTGAGAAAGGTTTTCTATCAATGTGTTATGAAGCAGACAGCTGTTGATAAGAAGCCCATATCATTCTCCATTTCTCAAATAATTCTCCCCATGCTAGTGTTGGTGGAACAGATATGGCACATTTAATTATTTCATCTCCCTTCCCCTGAAATAGCTGTAGTGACAATGAAAATACCAGGCCTGGCTACAGCAGATACAGTGGTGCTGAGTCTTCTTCTGCTAGGTCATTTGGACCATACCTAACTGCCCAAGAATCACAACTCACGTCAAAACACACGGTCTAGGTGTCTTCTCATTCACCTAGGGTTTTTTTGCAAAAGATCCAAAAAAAGGGTAAATTTTACTTACATTGTTATTCACATTGAAAATTATATAGTGTGAGTGAAACATGATTTGAAATTAGCATCCCAGTCTCAAGTCTACTGAATTCACAACTTGATTTAACTTAAGATACCTTAGTTTGCCACTAATGGAAGACATCAATACTGTTCCTGCCCTATGGAAAAAAAAGATCCCTTGCATTTTTCCCCAGGGAATAGTGAAGCCAGCTGAGAGGTAACGCATCTCAAGATAATTTTCATTAGACTCCTAAGTTCTCAACACACAGTAAAACCCAAATGAATGGGCTCTGTGTCAGCAAACTACCAAGAAAATAGGAAAATAAACAATCCAAACCCACAGGACGTGTGATGTTACACCAAATTGAAGCAGAATCCTAGCACTGTTGAAAGTTTGCAGCCAGGCTGTCAAAGAACAGTCATTCTTGACAATATAAAAACATAATTTCCTGATGAAATTTAACAAGGGAAAGTGTAGAGTCCTGCATCTGGGCAGGAACAACCCCAGGTTCCAGTATAAGTTGGGAAATTACATATTAGAGAGCAGTGTAGGGGAAAGGGACCTGGGGGTCCTGGTGGACAACAGGATGACCATGAGCCAGCACTGGGCCCTTGTGGCCAGGAAGGCCAATGGCATCCTGGGGTGTATTACAAGGTGGGTGGTTAGTAGATCGAGAGAGGTCCTCCTTCCCCTCTACTCTGCCCTGGTGAGACCCCAGCTGGAATATTGTGTCCAGTTCTGGGCCCCTCAGTTCAAGAAGGACAGGGAACTGCTGGAGAGGGTCCAGCGTAGGGCAACGAAGATGATTAAGGGAGTGGAGCACCTCCCTTATGAAGAAAGGCTGAGGGAGATGGGTCTCTTCAGCTTGGAGAAGAGGAGATTAAGGGGGGACCTTATTAATGTTTATAGATCTATAAAGGGCGAGTGCCATGAGGGTGGAGCCAGGCTCTTCTCGGTGGCAAACAATGATAGGACAAGGAGTAATGGGATCAAGCTGGAACACAAGAGGTTCCACTTAAATTTGAGAAAAAACTTCTTCTCAGTAAGGGTGACAGAGCACTGGAACAGGCTGCCCAGGGAGGTTGTGGAGTCTCCTTCCCTGGAGACATTCAAAACCCGCCTGGACATGTCCCTGTGCGACCTCACTTAGGCGTTCCTGCTCCAGCAGGGGGATTGGACTAGAAGATCTTTTGAGGTCCCTTCCAATCGCAAACATACTGTGATACTGTGATAATTCTAATGAAAGACTTGGAAAACTAAATATTCCACTAGCCACTCCAATAATAAAAATTAAGCTGTCTTATCATATGTCCTGTAGCCTGATGGCTATACTTTGCTTCAGCTCCCAATGGTTGGAAGAAACAAGGGAGAGAAAGAACTTCTCTCATACTCTGTCTCGTTGTCCAAAGCAATCAGTTAGGGGAGGAAACTTCCAGAAGCATCTTTGGGAAGAAGAGGAGTCTTGCACATCTTGCCTTCAGTGCTGTTGAATCCACAGTCACGAGGTTTCTCCCTCCCCAGATGATGTCCTGGAGTTGCTGTTTCTTTGCAGCAAAGGTCCAGATTCCCCCTTGTTCTGCACCCCATGGAACTGCAGCACTTCTGGGGCACTGGGAATCATCCAAGTGCCAATAACTACGGGCAGTATTTCACCCATTAGGAATACACTAAGTTATCTTTTTTACTTATGTTGTTCATCACTTCAAATTAAAATTGCACGTTGCAAGTGGTTTGTATTGTAGCTATTTAACCACATCACCAATCTGGGGGAAAAAACATAATCCAGAAAATGGTCTTTCAGATAAATACTTATATAAAATCTAATCCTGAACAATGCCCAAAGGCTTGCAGGTGGGGGAATATTCCAGAGCGAACTGTGTGCTTTTTCATAAAGCACAGTTAGCATGGATATAATCTAACTAAGTCAAGCAAGATATGATTGATTATTATATTGGAATCCATTAAAAGTATTCCGTTGCAGTTTTAAAACCATATAATCATTAAATATCTTTGAAAACACACATTCTCTACCATCATTATAAGATATTCCTGACAGCACATCATTTTTAATGGCACCATTATAAACAGGATTCATAATGGCTGTTTAGTATGTGACAGAATTGAAAGTCAGTAATATACAGACCTGTATTCAACATAATCAGATAACGAAGAGCACTGAAGGAAAGATGAGTGCACAATTAATATATGAATAATTATTTTGTGTAAAATGAAACGCATTTTAAATAGTGTGTCAAATAGGCATTAAGATGGAAAAATGAAACACTGGAATAGATTTGATGTACATTACTTACAAGTACAACATGAACTACTACTGGTGCTGATATACGATCTAAACAGGAGAGGAAAGATTATGCCCAAGGCTAATTGAAGTGATAATGCTGCTTTCTGATTGCAGCAAACTGTTACATGCTTAAAACAACTCCCAGATCCAGTACATGTGCCTTAAAACATGGCTTCGAGTTAACCCTTGCTTTTGTTTGTGATCCTTTCTAATAAGGGACATTTGAAGAACAATTATTCATGGCTTTTGCCCCTTCAAGTGCATTGGGCTAATCAGTCTTCAACTGTCATTAGTCAGCTTCACAGTCAGGAAATCATGACACCCAAAGGACATCAGGAATACTGAAGTTTACATTTAAATAAGTTATAGTTTAGGGAGCTGGGCACTTGAAATGAAAACCAGGTTCTAAATTAGTCACCCAATAGGTAAGACAGATTGATATGAGGAATAAAGGAAATGGGAATTTTCCTAATGCAGCAAAGCCTCCTCCCTAACAGTGGTATCAAGAGGTCTCCTGACTCACCTTAAAAACTATCAGGGCTGTAACAACCCCCATTAATAACTGAAAACAAGATTCCGTAATTAAAGTCTCTAACTGGCCTCTACTACAATGCAGACACATCAAGATAAAGCCACAGGGTATCTGAAACTATTTCTTAGTATGTATGAAGATATAAACCGACATGCAGGGAAGATCCCAATCAGCCGTGTAACTTTTCATAACTAAAAAACCAAAACAAAACCAAACGACATCCTCTAAAGACCCATTATTCCTTCAATATAAATTCTGGGCTGCAATGTCCTCTGGATAAAGTCTACTCTAATTTCTTGTTTGTATAAGGTCTTGTACAGCCCAGCTTGTTTCTAGCTGATAGTAGAATTTTGCAGGAAAAAACACCCTCTTAAGATAAAAAGGTCCCAATTTTTCACATTGATGTTTAGAAGGAAGAGGCAAAAGATTTTATAGCACTGTCCTATTTCTTCTTTTCTAGACTGAAGATGATTCACACCTCAGCACAATTCAAGGCAGCATGTTTACTGCCCTAAATCGATTGTCCTAGTGGGCTGCTGCAGCCAGAAGTATCTATACATAGGTGTGTGTGAATATATACATGTGTACACATATATAGAAATCGCTCCACAAGAACCCTGGTGCCAGGGATGAAGCATAGAGTTATTAAACCAGGTCTCTACAAGTTTCACCTCTTTCATTATATCATTTGTGGCAGTTCTGCCCAAATAAAGGAAGAGGTGCCTACACAGGGGAAGAAACCACTCCAACTGACACAAGGTATTACGTACCTCTGTATTTGTGAAGAGGTGGCTTATTGCCATATTGAGATAATCAATTTAACAATACATTTATGCACAGGTATTAATGGCTGAATATATTTGTATATTAGTATGACTTTCTGTGATCTATTCTTATGCAATCTAAAATAAGAAAATACAGACTAATTTACAGAGCACCACCATAAATAGTATTGATATCATGTTTCTCTGATTTCCCTAAAATAGAGAAGGTGCCTGAAAATTTAAATTCCTTTTAACAAGTAATTAGAAAAACATCTTTTCCCCTTCTACCTCATACATTAATTATGTAATAATGCAACATACAGGAAAACATGCCAAACTTGAGACTAAAGATGTTGGTAACCAGTATGTGAAACTCCTTTTGTGTCGGTCCTTTTCCCCAAACCAGTCAAGGATTGCTCCATACAGCAACGTGCACTCTCAGCCCAGGAACCCAACTGCGTCCTGGGCTGCATCACAAGTGTGACCAGCAGGTTGAGGGACGGGAGCCTCCATTACACAAAGGGACCTACCAGAAAGCTGGAGAGGGACTTTTTACAATGGTGTGTAGTGATAGGACAAGGGGTGATGGCTTTAAACCGCAAGAGCGGAGATTTGGATTAGATATAAGGAAGAAATTCCTCCCCATGAGGGTGGTAAGCTCTGGCCCAGGATGCCCAGAGCAGCTGTGGATGCCCCATCCCTGGAGTGGTCAAGGGCACATTGGATGGGGCTCTGAGCAACCTGGTCTGCTGGAAGGTGTCCCTACCCATGGCAGGGGTGGAACTGGGTGAGCTTTAAGGTCCCTTCCAACCCAAGCCATTCTATGACTCTGTGATTCTGTTTGCCATTTTGGCTTTACTGTCCAAACTTTTTTTCCTTTCTGCCACATCAACCATAACCTTGAACTTGCATATATGAGGATCTCTCCATTCTTACCATTATAACGTTGCACTATTGTTGAATAGCCTATACCAAAGCAAAAGCACTTTTCTATCTGGAACACTAAAAGTATTAAAAGCATTTCTTCTTACCTCTGCTTTTCTAAGAGTAATGCAAAAATGTCTGTACAATATAAAATACTTAATTTAGTAGTCCAATTCTGTCAGTACCCCCAGAACTTTACAGCTAACATAGCCAAAACTAATAACCAGTATGTGCCGTACCACAGCTGAAATCTGTCACACGGCTGAGAGGTACAGATCAGGTGTGAAAGGTTTAACAGTCAGATGACAGAAACACTGGAAATTTTGATAACACGGAGACTAAAATAGTCATGGGGATGCAAGAGTTGAAGGGATAAGGAGGTAACTCAGTAAAAACTATGCTGTCCCACTTCTGCCAAACAGGCCTGTTTGCTGTCACCTAAATACTGATAACAAGGTGATTCTGCACCCAGTTTCCCCAAAAGTTGCTATAAGTATCTACACAGTCCTCAGTCAGAGGCTCATTTCTCAGCATCTTGCTCCCTGAGCCAGGTCTGCAAGAACAAAGCTCTGAACTGTTCCAATCCCATACAGGGTCAAGAGTAAGGAAAAAAAATCAGGTCATGGAGAGCTCTGACTTAACAATCCACAAAAGTATCGATCTTACAACAATGATCTCTCAAAGTTTTATATCCTTAGCTGGGAGACAGGAATATTAATATCCAGGGCTCTTGTGAGGAAACATTTAATCCTGTGCATAAAGGTTTCTGTGTTACAGTGACAATTTCTACAAAAAAGCCAATCAGAATTTTATTTTGACAGAATTATATCAGAATTATGATTTTTTGATCAGAACTGTTCGTTAGAACAGTCCAAAATAAAGAAGGTAGAGGAGACATACTAATCTGGTTGAAGACTGCATGATAATTCTATGATTCTATGATAATATATATAAACAATACAGCCTGGATTTAGTTATTCTGTAATTTTTGAATGCTTGACTTTTTATTCTTAATAGCAGTCTTCTGGCAGATACCTTTGTTGCATGTGTAATATATAATAGAATGACCTTCATCCATAGCGTCCTTGTAGTAGAACAGAAGCATCTACTATAGATTTTATCATAAATGCCTTAATGAAATTCTAATCAATAACACTTTAGGGAATGGTAGAGAAATTGAATACATTCATAGGTAAAAGGAGATGTTATTATCTCAGTTCAGTAACTATGAAATAGAAAGATGAAAAAGTCTGTTTTTCATACTAGAACTGAGCACAGCTGTACAGTTATATAATAAAGTATCGCTTGTATCCATGGCAATAGGGAGTAATTGATGCACCACAGTTATTTTTATAAACCCAAACAAAAAAATTCAACTGGAAATTTCTTTGCCAGTATCTTGGCATTGTGTGGTTTTTATCTGTACATAATGTACAAATTTATAGTGTGAATACACTCATTGATCTGACTCACTGAATAAAACATGATGGGGTTTGCTGCATGTTAAAGATGGGATCTCATACCCAACAGCCTGGTCTCTGATGAAGGATTTAATGAAAAATATTTCTTGGAATAAGATCTATTGTTAACTCTGAATTCAGACTGCCTTGGCTTTGGGAACTATACACTCCAGAGATTTTTTTTCCCTAGTGATTAAAACATTTTCCAGATGTCTTACAGTGGTAAGTTTAAGAACATTTGAGTGAAAGTCAGTAGACGGCTATAACAAGGAAAAAAAAAAAAGAGACCCAAAAGTTGTATATGTATTGTGCCTTTTACCTTCTCTGATAAGGTCAAATCTCTTGGCTCTCCTTGACTAAAATATTTCAACATACATGCCATTTTAAAGGAAGTTCCACACTTTCCAGTAGCTCCAATTACTCCTTGAAAGTATTAAGAAAAAAAGACATTGCTGATAACATTTTGGTTTTGTGTGATGTGTTGGTGGGGGTTTTGTTGTTTGTTTTAAATCTACCTATTCAGCAGATAACTAAAAATAGAAAGAAAGTGCAGCCCAGCTGTCTGTTAATTTCCATCTTGTCTACAGCAGAAGAAAAAGAAGAAACTTCATCTTTTTTTTTTTTTCCAAGTGCAGATCCATCTACTCATAGGAGGATTTGCATTTGCAATCATCGGTGTTTACTTATAAAAAACCACAGAGACAGCAATATTTTGGTGTAAAGACAAATACTCTGTCAAGTGCAAACCTCGTGTACTTTTTCCTTGACACATTCTGTTACAGGATTGTTTTCCAAGAGCAGACAGAAGACCATGACAACAATAGCTTTTGTGGTCAATTGTTTTAATTTTGCCTTTTTTTAAAAATTTGTTCCAGTCCCAACTCTAATTGTTGTTTCAAACTCAAAACGGAACATGCTACTTGGTTTTTATTCTTAGCTGACTTATGATGACGGTTAAATAAATTGCAGCTTCAAGGCAATAAACAGACAAGATCTCAGGACTTCTTGTTAAACAATAATGCATTATACATAATCCCCCCTGCAAAATATTCCCAGAAGTATATGGAACATTTAACTATGTATTCGGTACTGTATTTCCCTTCTTTACATCTTGTCATCTCCTTTTTTCATTTCTTTCAGTGCTTTTCCCTCTCCCTGGTATCTGTATGAATCATTTACCTGACTTATCAGATATTAGACCGCAAGTCACTTACTCCTTACAGATGAAAAGTGTGTAGAAATACCAGGTTCTGATAATGTATATCAAGGATCTCATTGGGAAACTCTGTGTCACCATTTACTCGAGCAACAGCCCTGTTACAAAATTCTTCATGAGACCACCCTGAGAGAGCCTTTAAACACTTGGAGTGGAAGACAACAAGGATGTATATAAACTCTACATATGCACAAGTTTATTTCTTCCATCCTGGAATCTGCAGGTTTATCTGGGTCCTTAATGCAGGACAGCAGCACATACGAGATACAAGGCCCATGTCCCAGCACATTGTTACCTGATGTAAACTAGTCCTAGCTATAACTTCCCTTCTGTGAAGTTCTTAATATAATTCATCTTCATTTTTAATATAATTCATCTTCTCATCAGCTAGTATTAGCCTGAATTGTATTGATATTTAATGAAAGCATCTAAAAATACTACTTTTCCATTATTTTCTCTTTTTAGGCTATTTCTTCTCCTTCCCTCCACTACTATTTCACAATGCCTTTTTATCTAGGGATACTGAACAGGGGATTAAAATGCATTAACAAAAGAAAGGTTATGGACTGTGAGTCAGCAAGAACAAAAGAACCAAATACATCATGTAAAAGCTAATAATATTTAGATAGGGAGCCCAGAATTTAGCATTTTCATTACATTTTTCAGTTAGCATGAAAGTTTAATCTTCCACTAATCATTTAAAATGTAAAATAAACAGGGCTCTCACCATATCACAGTCTATACTCGGGTCCCCAGGAGAGTGAAAACCACAAAAGAAACCTAACAATATGATGCTATATATTCCGAGATATTGCTATTCAATCTGATCTGCCACATGCCCATACATTTTAATGCCGACTTCATTATGAAATCTCTTCTTGATTAATCATTGGTGAACAATGGCTAAATTGCACTCCGGCATCAGCCTGAACCGGGGCATTGTCAGCAGCAACATCCATTTGAAAAGCGGACCAGATGGGCTGGGGAAAGGTCAGTGTGGGACGACCACAGTGACAATGGACAAAGCTCAGAAACTGGTGGCAGAAATAGCTGAACTGAGACGACAGTAGCTTTACAGAACATGCTGTCAGACTGTTTGATATTTTTTTAAACTCATGTTAAAAATAAAATGTATTATCAAAGTATTTTGTAGTGTTCACCACCTCACTGCAGTCAACAAAAAGACAAAAAGGCACATAAGGCTACCGAACCTTCTGAACGATCGATAAGATAGACTTTGGTAGGGACTTCTGCACATTAAGAACAAGCCATGCATTTAAATGCATCTGACTGTACAGTTTTCCATGGTATTTGCACAGCTGCTTAGCATCTGAACGGTTCTCAGGTCCTGGAAGACTCAGACCATAACTTACCTCATCATACCAGTTCTCCAGCATGTGTGAACTTATTGCTTTTATGGGAAAGACTCACCTCTATAATCTCTAGATTCATCTTTTTAATCGTCGCCTGCACAACCCTCACTTCTATGAAACTAAAGGCATACTGTCATTTTCCCAATTTACAAATAAATAATATCTGTAAACACAGACAACCATCAGATGCTCCCAAAATAAAGAATCCTCTTAATGTGATGGAGTACAAATTTGTCCTACAACCTTCCACAACTGCCATTACAACACTGCAAGTGCCACAGAGCATTCCCAACCCACCAAACGTTTTGTCAGACCTCCCTTGGTTTGAGCCTTATCTCACACCTGAGTTTGGTCACCATCCCCTGGGACAGCTCAACCGAGGGATAAGTGATCACAAGTCTTTAGGCCAGACAGGCCATCAGTGAGTTTCAAGTTAGCATCCACAATTGCTGTGTTTAGCTATGCTAAAAATACTATTAATACGTCTCCACGTTTCCTTCAAGCTTGTTAGCCCCCAAGTATCTGATAAATGCTGCTCGTTTATTGACACTGATCTGTCATTTGAACAAATTGAAAGCAAAGAGATCATTTAATATTGGCTTTTTTTGGATTTAAGCACAATGAGAATTTGCAGAACATTATGATAGTCTATACACTTTACTATTCTACACATATTTCAAGGTTAGTAAATTCTGGAAAACAGATATTTTGAAGTTACTAAAGAAAATGTCATAAAATAACCTTGTATTTGACATTTTAAGAGAAAAATTATCACAGGAAAATTGTAGTGTGTGGCTTCTAAACACCACCTTTTTCTTCTAATGAACAAATGTATTTTCTTAAGACTTAAGTTTCTATTTTTTCTGCAACTACCTTTCTTCACATTAAATTCTACTTCATATAATGAATGCATGAAAAGTAGCTGCTAGACTGGATTTATTTTTTAAATGATTAAAAGTCACATACCGAGGTGCAGTCTACATGTAGGCAGAGGTATAGCCTGAGATGTTTTTGGAGTCTTGGTCTTGTTTCGGCAACATCCGATAGACAAACTTCAGATATGCAACCAAATGAGCTACTGTATCTATTCAAACTATGTGGGGCCAATTGGAAAAATGCATTTTCTGCTAAACCGTGAGGTCCTCACCACTGAATCACGGCAGTTATGGGACATGAAAGATAAAGTTCCTTCCCAAAAGCCTATAATTTAACCCAGTGTGTCTATTTTTGTCACATATATTTAGGTATGATTCAGACATGCAGAAAACAGTGAGTATTGTTGAGATGCTCCTTTCTTGCTTGCTCAAGGACTTTTAAACTAACAGCAGCACATAATACAAAACAATTGGGTTTATTTTCAATAAGGTTAATGTCCTTTCCTAACAGATCACAAAAAGCATAAGTCAGATGTTGAATTTAGAAGCAATATACCAGGGTCATCTGAAAGACTGTAATAATCAAAATCTTATAAAGGCAAGTCATAGCTTTATGAACTTCATATCCAAGTGACATTCAAATTTTGCATATAAGAGTTTTCAATAATATATAGAACCAGAAAGTGAGTTTATAAGCCTATTCTATATTAAGGAAGTACTGCAGTAGGTGTAGCAAGTATTATAATATAGAATTTCAAGAAAACAGTTTCTAGGGTCACTATAGAGCTGATCAAAAAAGAGACCTGCTGTACGCACTTCAGATGAAGATATTCTTGCAGATATTCCACGATTCTATCTAGATTTGATCAGCTGTGTTAGATCATTCTGGTGTGTAGTGATTGTTCAATATCATTTGTAGTTTTTACACAATGGAAGAAATACATAATGTTTCAGGGTTTTTCATGGTTTGTCCTGGCAGAGGCTATTAATACTTACTGTGGGCATAGTGGAATGTGTCAACCATCTCTTATGATTTTTCTAAGCTCTGGTTTTAGAAACATTCAGTTGGCAAATTTTAGACTGCAGGAAATTTATTTCTTATAATGGCGTGAACAAGAGTATGCCTGCTTAAAGGCTAGATGAGGATGTTATGAAAAGTTTCTTTCAAGGTAGAGTCCTGTTAATATAATTTTTAAAATAATATATGTTTTATAAATATAAAAATCTTTAATTGTTTAATGATTTTTCCATGTGGGTTCCTAATCTGTATGTTACACAGAGATATATATATAATCAGTAGGGTTTCTTCCTGGGCTGAAGCAATTCCTTATAGCAACTTAGTTTGCCTTTCACAAATATATTTTGTTTTGCTAGGAGAGTAGCTTTGTTGAATAAAGTTCTTAATATTAATAAGACAGGTATAAGCACTCTGCTTGCGGCACATGCAGTGATGTCTGATGACTTGGTTGTACATTAAAAACCGCTTGGTGTGTTTGGATTGACTGCTATTTTTACACAGATTGCTTCTATGTACTGTAGCTTGTAGGCTACTGGATTTATTTTTATATTTTTAAAGATTTTACAGCGTGCTCAGGAGAGCACTGTAGGTATAGCAGCATTCCAGAGAGAATTTTATGGCAGGATGAAGGTTATTGAACTTGTAAAACCCCTGTGAGTTTAGATTTTCCATTCCTATACATATGTCACCTGCGTGACTGCAAGGGCTTCCTGACAAGATTATTTGAACACCCATTCTTTGCCGTAAAAGGCTGTCCGCATAAGGCTATGTGCGCGTATAGCGTGGATGTGTTGGTCTTTGGAAGTAACATTTTCTGTGTAAAGATGAAAAAGGTGAATGCTAAAATATCTTTGGGACAATGTGACAAATTTGAATGTCAGCTTGTGGCAGTGACAGGCAAGTGAAAATAAAAGAGCTACACAAACTAAGTGGCAGCGACACATTCTTTGGAAAAATGGGGTGGGAGTAGTTTTCTACATTAGAAAAACAAAACCAGAATCACTGAATGAATACAACTTAGCTAAAACAACTAGAAGTTTTTTAATTATGGTCATTATTTTAGGCTCATCTCTGACCCAAATAAAACCTGAGGGAAGAAGATCTTCAGATCATCTGCTGTATATTTCTAGTGACTCACTCAATATCATACAATACTGTATTTTACATTAGTACTTCAGATCCTACCACAGCATTTCTAAGTAGAACCAGTACGTCCAGAGATACACCAGCTAAAGAAATTCCTCAATTCATTTATTTTTCTTTTTTTTGCCCTAAAAAGGTTTGGTTTAAATATAAACTTTAGGGATAGGTTTCTATTTGGGTTATCAAATGCAAGGATGTGTTGGGTTCATATCTATCATTAGTCAACAAGAAAACAGTCCCAAGGTGATGTCCTATCCAAACTATGTGGCTGTCTTCATGTGAAAGGATGACTCACACACATAAATTATTTTCCATATATGAAAATAGAACAAATACATCCAGGTGTCACACTAACCAGCACCATTACGTTCCTCTCACTTAGAATTCCAGCCAGGAAATAGCAAACTTCACCCTTGGAGAGACTCATAAATAGTTAAGTACCTGATATCAACAGAGGATAAAAGTGAAAAATAACCAATAAAACTACATAATGAACAACTACTGAACAAACAGAGCTGTAGCACTCAAACACAGTCCAGTTATTGCCTAGGCTATTACAAGAATTTTACAGTAATATAATTTGATTTTCTAGCTTCACAGCAATTATATCAAAGGTCTTTTACTCTTTTTAGATGCGTATCATTGCTTTAAAATAAATTTTATTATGAAGGCCAGGGTGGGAAGAAAAAACAACAAAAAGTTGTTCAAGGTCACAGATAATCATATTCAATGGCTTATTTGTAATTTTTTTATAATCTTTCTTTAACTCCTGGAAGTCAACTGATGGTATCTTCTGCTTCCTACCCAAAAAAACACTGTACAACTACTTTTGGTTTGGTTTTGGATTGTTTTTTATTTTTTTCCACTATAGATAAGGGAAGATCAACTTCTTGATTCTGGATGCAAATCAGAAGCTGCACTGTTCAGGTTAAACTGACTTTGGCTTCATCTCACAACATCTGAAATCATGCTGCAGTTCTGAGGCGCTTTTAGGACATAATTAGATAAATCCATAGATTAAGCTGCTCCTGGCAGGACTCGCTCTTCTGTGAATAGCAAACTCATTCCACCGCACATTGAAATCCAAACTGTATTTGCGGTACCAAGTTGGCAGCGCATCTTTGCTGCCGATTGTTGGGTGCCATATGGGCCCACTTAAGGCTCTTCCTCTCTTGGCTGGCGAGGAGGAGCAGCGGTGGTGGCCGGTCAGGAGGTCACTTTGGAAACCAAATGGCCCAGGTGCAAGAACTTCAGCAGGGACATCTGCATCCACCGCTGGGGTTTTGGCTGCGTTTCTCCCTGCCCATATTTAAACATGATATCTGCCTCCTTGCGTCACGTTACCATTTTCTGCCAAATAGGACCCACTGAGTCTGTTCAAATTTGCATTGTAAGTGATCACAACATACACTCAGCATAATGCTATTTTTGGTATCCTATTCTACTCTTACACTTCAAATACAAAAAGAGCTGACATTCTCATTTTTTCAGGCTATTTCTTCTATCAGATAACACACATAGAAGTTCAGGTGAAAGTTCTCACAGACTCAAATATGGATATTAATAATCGCTTTTTTAAAAGTTTGATGCCAGCCACCAAGGGAAGCTGCAATACTCAGATAAAAGATTAGAAGTGTAATTATAGTGATATTGATGTGGCTAAAGCTTCGTACTTTGTACAAAATGCAAATCCTTTATGCTTTGATACACAATTCGTAAAGAGGCCAGATATATGCATATTAATCAACCTTATTTTGTGCTCAACAGTATCAGATTCAACAAATATCCACTGGGTATTTAAATAATACTTATATTTCCTGCCACAATTCTCTCTGAGGCCCAGATAATCACACCAGTCTCTTGTTTCTCTTCTCAAAAGACGCTATGTCAGAAAAAAAGTCATATCCAATATTGCTAGCCTGTAATGCCATTTGAAGAGCAAGCAAAACACATTCAAAAGTAACTCATGCATATCATAAATTAGCACCATTCTGCTGGTCTAATTCCTGTTTGCCGTTTTTAAACAACACATCAAGTATTAAGTTTAACCATCAGTTTGGATCAAGCACAGATAAAGGGGACCTGCATAAATCCCAATAGAGTCTGACCATCACTGTATCATTCAGCTTCTAGATTTTTCTAAGAACACTTAATACAAGAATCGCAGAATAACGAATCAAGGCCACAATATTTGACAAAGACTTTTTAAATTAATATAAAAATTAGTTACACATACCACAATTCTCTTATTCTCATTACTATAATGTGTAGTTTACTTCCAGTTCCATATTATTCTTTGTTATTGCTTTCTTGGTTTTAGAATGGATTAAACCAATCCTTTCTTTATTCTGATCTGGGGAAAAAACACATCTCTTCAGTGCAATTCATCTTTGCCCTGCTTTGCTCTATGTTTTGTGCCAAACTGTTACACAAAAGAGTTTTGTCACTTCAGTTATTTTTCTTGAGGTAACATACATCTAATAGACGTAGCATCTCCAGAAAATTCTGACTTAAAAGCATAAAATTCCTACAAATAAAAATTATAGGACTAAGGAGCTTTGCATCAAGCTCTTAAGGCTGGTGGAAGCTGCACTAAAATGAAGTTCTGCTAATAAATAAAAATGCCAATGGGGAGCTGCATCATGATCAAAGTAGGTTTCAATTTCTAATTTTACATCACAAAATCAAGTACCACACATGCTTCTTAGGGTTAGCTTTGAGTCTTTGCAGCAGTGGCCTTAACCCCATCCACAGGCTTTCAAGAAATTAATGTTGGGCAGGAAAAAGATTCTGTAGTCTGCTGCCTCCAGACAACAAAAAACAAACCCACCACCAGAACACCACGACTGCAAGAATGTTTTTCCTCCCAAGAAAGAAGTAAAATGAAGGTGACAGTCTGGAATGCTAGTGAACTGGCAGTTATTTGACACCAAGTCTTGTCAAATGACTGACAATGCATTTCAGAAATATGCGAGCAGTAGCAAATACATACAAGCCTTTGGAGAGCCCTAGCATTTATTTGTAGGTATTTTATACCAAAGATATGGAATAAATGCATCCAGAACATGATTTAGAATTCCAGACACACATGCAGTGCCGTGACTGGCATCTCAATAATGCCTGGGAAACACGCCGGTTTCTTTGCTTGATTTTTATGTATGGATTCTGCCTCATACCAGTAATGAGCTGTTCCATTGCAGGCTCATCTCAAGGTTGCACAGCACTCCTCCAATGATTACAGTGTCAAAACTTGAGCTTCAGGCTTTAAAACATCACCTGAAGTGTGCAGCAGTTGCCTAATTTAGTATCTTGTATGGACTAGATATAAATATATGTTTGTGTAGAGTATATATGTACGTGCTGCTTAGATTCTTTTCCCTTTTGTACTAATACACACATAGCAAAGCCAAACTATTGGTAACTCCACAATTTTAAGGAACTGCTAACTGCCTCCCTTGCAATATGTGACAAAAACCAATTTATTTTTTTAATGTAATTATCTATAGGTAACAATACTGATATATTATAGAAACAGTGGGATCCTGATACCACATCATGTTGAAATGCAAATAACAAACTCATCTTTGAGCTAATATCAAGTTGTTATAAGCAAACTCAGCACAATTATTCCTATATGGCAAACAAACGCAAGTCCCCCATGCTGTGCACATGAAGATGCCTGTGATGGCCGCGCCAGCTCTACACTATCAGTCCTGCCAAAAGATACTGGCCAGAAGCCAAAGTCACAGCCTGTTCTCTAATGAAAACAGAAGAGATATGATAAGAGAAGCCACAATCAACACCAAACATACTGGCATCAATCTTTACAAATGCAATATAAGTGCCTTAGACTTGTTCATTCTGTTTACTTCTAGGGTTTTCAAGTAAGTCTTCTTGAACCCATCGATTTCACACTGGCTTCCGACACATCTGGAACTACTACATTGCATATTTTACAGAAAGAAGAGCTCACAGAAGTACTACTGGTCCCTTTATATTTCCTAGAAAGCTACATAAAGAAAGAAAGTGTCTTACAGAATATACGACATAATGTGCTTTAGTTACAGCCATGGGACTGCTGTTTTTTCCTATTGTTCTCATGTTATCAAATTATCAGCTGGGACTTCTCACCCACGCACGGTCAACCAGTTGTAACTGGGAACTCTGCCTTGTCCTCCCCACAGAATATGAACATTTAGCTGGCTTACCTGTATCAAGCTATTTGAAAAATAGATGTTTGTCCAAATATACAAAACAAATATCAACATATACTGTAAATTATTTATATCATGTTTAATTCTATGTTAAATTTGCATTTGTCAAATCACTGCAATGCACCTTTGATTTTTTTAAGCTTACCTATAATTGGAGAAACATGGATAAACATCAAGTTCTTCTAAGTCTTCATGATCTCAGCATTAATACGGTGTATTTACAAATGTTTATGTGATTAATTCTTCCATCCACAGAGAAAGCCTGGGAGAAATTACAGTGAAACAACCTGTAAAATTATCCTTAAAATACTTAGAGACACTACTGTGTTTAATCATATATTTCAAAACAGCAGGGATTGTCATGCTCTTAATCAGACCAAATATCTAACAAGCTTAAAGGAAATCTCTCTACATCACATTCTACAAAAGACAGTGTCAGCACAATTGTAAAGGATGTGGGGTTTTGAGATAAACCAGCATTGAAGAACAATCTTCTGATAAACCTCAAATTCTAGATGGTCTTTGTGGGTTTCAGACAACAGCTGTATTCATATGGCATCATGATGAGCCATCTGGCTTATTTTCAACTGTAAATAGTAGGTACTGATACTGGTTTGATATCGCTTCAAATAATATCCAGCATCAATATTATTTTTAAGAAAACAACTTGAGATCTCCTATGAGGACAAATCACAGTATCCTCATGTAGCTCTCAATATTTTATATGGGTATTCGTTGATCATTTTGATCATTGATTGATCATTGTTGATCAATTTTAAAGGAACTTTGCAATTTCTTTAGTCTTTCACAAATGAACAAAATGCACTCTTCCACTTTACTATCTCTGTGATAATGTCAAATGCACGTATCTAAATACCCTTACATGAGCATTATTTTTTTTTACAAAAGTTCTTAATTAATTGAGCTTCTTGATACTGTAAACTATAGAAGATAAACTACATAAAAATGAGATGTCAAATCTTCCCCATGCATCAGGCATAATGCTATTTTCATTGTATCTTTCCAAGACATCAGATATGTTAATATTTATGGAATATACACAGAGGAATACTGCTAGAATTAATAAATAATAAAGCTAATATTTTTTGCAAAAATAAATCATCAGATATCTCATTATAAACTGGATGTCTTCAGTTGTAGATAATTTAGTACAGTAATAAATAACAGGAGAACACATAGTGCTGACAGAATTATATTTCATTATTTAAAATATCTTGCTACTCATATAAGAATGTACGCTTTTATGTTCAAAAACATGGAACTAGACAGAACTGGTTTAGAATTGAGGGTCATTTCAAACAAAAAAAAGAAGTTGCCTCTAACATGCCAGCTAGACGTTATTGAACAGGTGTATATAACACATACCGTTTCTCAAATGTACTTCAAAATCATCCTGGGATGGGTCTTTGGCAAGATGTTGCTCAGAGACGTTTAGCCCATTGTTCCTATTGTCTCGACAACAGACGAGTTCCATCTTCAACAAGGTGTTATCTTACAGGTTCTAATGTTGCCACTTGGAGTCTTACCTGTAGAAAGGAAATAAAGCATCAATAAGGTGGTTTTGTGAGATTCTTGCATAAGGCTTTATAGTGATCTTGCATAAGATTTTGTTGCACATAATGATATAACAAACCCAAAGAATTTGGTGTATGTTGATATGGGCACTCTATACTGTTAATAAGTTTGTCTCATCTATGATGTATCTAGTCTTATGGCTCAGTTCTGTAAAATCACCACCAAATCCACGCAGTGCAGCTGTTCTGAGCCATGATGTGCGTTGGCCCCGTCCCTCTATAGCTCAGGTTTCCAAAGCATGCCAGGAAAAGCTGATATCGAGTTCTCCTTGAAAGTCAGAGGGAACTGAGCTGAACTCCATTAGACCTCTTCATTTTTAAAACCCCAGCCTGTTCTCCTTGACATGGCTCATGTCTTCATTCTCCTCCTAATCTATGCCTGCTATGCTTTGTACGAGTGTTAATTAACTGATAGGAACATAATTAAGAAAATGTTGCTATGGATCATTGTAATTCACTTTCAGACACTGACAATGAAATGGAAATACAATTTTAAAGCAGCAACTTGCTGCCAAGCACAGTGGAAATAAGAATATCAACATGAGGTTAGGATTACAGCTCCACAACCTTCCTGGCTCTATCACTTCATTTTCTCACAGCTCTCTTCCCTTTACAATGGGGTTCCTTATCTATACATTTGACTATAAGATTTACATATGATTTTAGTAAATCACTAAGCCCACTCTGCTATTGACTTTCTCAGTGTGCAACTTAGTGAAATAATTTTATGACAAAAGCACATTAAAAAACAAACAAACAAAAGCAACACAACAAGAAAGATAACCCTAGACAGCATTTTCAACCTACAAGTAAACAAACATTGTATTGTTTAGTTTTCTGTGTCTACACCTAAATGAAGAGGTCATTATTTGTTTAAACATTAGGAGTTTTAAATATACACTGATCAAATACTATCTAAGAACAGCTTAAAGGGAAGCAGTACATAAAAATTGATGTTTAATTGATTAATTTACTTAACAAGTCAGCAATTTATGAGACTAGAAGCTAAGATGAAGTGGAAGGAATAAACTAAATTATCTACCAGGTGGGTTCCACTACATTTCTATGTCTGAAAAATTAAAATCCGAATAACACAAACAATAATGTTACAAAAGACAGTAAAACATCACATAACCAGTAGGAAAGCAACAGAATATTATTTACTTCAACTGCCATTGTTTTCAATAGCGTTGTGAAGATGTAGACAGTGAGGCTGTGGTTCTCTAGAAGCTACAAAACACCTCCCTTTATTTTTGTCATCATCATTTACCAGGGTAAGGTTTGGTCTTCTAAGCCTATTGTAGTAACGCTGTTGAGAGGAAAAAAATACAAAACACTTATACTTAATTTTAATGATATTATGTATATGAGCCCAACTTTTATATCCAAGAAACAAACTTGCAAGCCAAATTTGTATTTAGCATGAATGGAACAACCCTGAGAGGTTTTCTCATTCCAGACTCCTAGAGCTGCCTAATGGTCCTGTCAGTGTCCTATAGATCCATCTTCTCAAGAATCCTCCTGCTGCAGCAGCTTTATGGTAAGTGGGACAAGAGAGATCAGGGAAGCAGAAGACCCAGCTGATGATACAAAACCTAGATTTCCACATTCAGAAGCTGGATATGGCTTGGAGATCTCTAGTTCCTGTATCTTTCCACATTTGATGCTCAAAGCTCTCTACACTGAAATATCGAGTCTATAGCAGAAACCATGATTCCTTATTTTGAGGGACACCCACCTTTCCTACAGGAATCACACAAAGCATCTGAACCCCATCCTGAAAACAACTGTGCATGTCACAACGCACAAAGAGCCCCCCTGAAGTCAACAGCACAGGCAAAACACACAAAGTTACAGAAGTGTTGTGGGAGTGGGGCTTCGAACATCATGCATCTGCTTCTTCCTAAATGTTAGATGAAGCAGATCATATTTTTCACTTCTACATTGTGTGAAAATAGAGTTTAGGGGAGCAAGCATCCTAGAAAGACGAGTGACATCAACAAGACGCCATTCCTGAGAAATAAACTCTGAAGTAATTCATAAGTTCCCTTATGACCTCATGGCTAACATCTACAGATGACCGATACTGAATACGGAGAGAAACTGTCCACCCAAAAAAAATCTGTTTGTGATATATGCAATTTTAAACAACATTACAGGAAAGACGATTTTGTTATCAGAAAGAGGCTATTTTGTCTATTTATTTTAATGTAGGAATTCTCTGTGTTTAACCAAGGTAAATATGCAAGCATTAATAACGTAAGAACACGGACATTGTTTGGGATTAAATTAAAACCATTTGCCTTATGCATGCTCATTTCCTTTTTTACTACTCAATTCCCCTATGATGCCATCTGATCACTTCTTGAATGTCCCCTGTGCTTTTGCCTTAACAATCTTGCCTGGTAGGCCATTCCACACGTTTGTGATTCTCGGCATGAAAAAAATGCTTCCCGACATCTGTTCTGAATTTGTTTCTCTTTAATTTCCATTTATGCTTCCTTATCCTAACATCTGTGTCATTCTGAAAACGGTAATTCAGATTGACGTTATCTGTGCCATTTAAGATTTTACATTCCCCAGCTAAAAGCTACTCGTAACCACGTAGTGTTTTTGTAGTTCTTATTGATAGTTAGTTTAGAAACATTTCCTGGTTGTAATTCATATGTTTTAGGTTATACTTTGGCTTTGTTGTTGGTTTTTACTCTCTTTTCAGGCCCATTTCTTTCGAAACCGAGACCTAGTGCTGGACTCAGTGGGCCCATTTCAGCCCAGAGGTCTCTCCCACAGCTGTTGCAGAAGAAGAAAAGGAGGAGAATTTGGCCCAATAAGCTTAATGGGTGTATCAAGAGGACTGTATATTACGCTAATTCCTGCTGTGGGTTAATAGCGTGCCTTCAGTAGCTCTACAGATCTGGCACTTAGGAAGCTTTTCAACTGTTTCTCTCAAGGGTTTAAATACAGGGGCTGAGGGACCAAATTGTACTCAGTGAATATCATGTTCTGATAATTTCACCCCATTTTGTCCATACGGTCAGAGAGGTAAAAAGATTATGAAAATTACTTTTACAGTTCTTTCAAATTA
Source organism: Columba livia (assembly GCF_036013475.1). Taxonomy (NCBI): domain Eukaryota; kingdom Metazoa; phylum Chordata; class Aves; order Columbiformes; family Columbidae; genus Columba; species Columba livia. The sequence goes on from NC_088614.1 coordinate 3,187,762, forward strand.
CCAAAGAATCTGGGACTACTTATTCTATTAAATCCCCAAGACTGGGACTCAAGTCCCTTTCACCTGCCCTTAGTGAAACAAATTAATTCCAAGAGATGAACTGCCTAGACTCGCAACAAGCAAAGCAATTAACAGCATGTTCAACAGCAATTAGCAAACAGTCCCATTTTATATGGTTGGTAACTATGACTGAGAGTTTAAAATGTACATGTTCTAATACTAGAGAGAAAAAAAAAAAGAGAAGTAAAGCAATATGGTAACTGATTATGGAGTCTTGACTAAGGGTTCATGCTGGAGAACATAAAACATCAACTATTGATCCTTTTTCCATGGTAATAAGGAAGTATAATTCAGACAGAGGTGGGTCTCAAGTCATAGCCGATGTTTACTCTCTTGCTTCCAAAATATACAAATTAGCTTATTTGAAATGATCAAAAAATTAGCAATACTTTAAGCTTTTTTTTTTTTTTTTTTACTTTATTGATTCTTGATTGTTGAACTAGTATCTCTAGCATGTGTCCCAGACATCTACTGAACCATGGAACAATAATTGCTAGCACTTAATAGCTCCCCCAAAGTATAACCTTCTACAGTGAGTATTTCTGAAAAGACTGAATGAACATTCTATTTTATTCCACCATGCTAGTAGTGTTTTGGAAAATACATCTAGATACCAAGAAGATTTTGATGCATCAGTTTCAGTTTTTCTCAAGTTCGTAATTTTCTTTCTGGATATGAACAGATAATACACTTAAAAATATTATTATTCTATTTAGTTCTTATAACAGAGTAAAAAAATGAGAACAGTCTGTTCCTCTGTTCTTCAAGAGAATGCATGTTCAGCCTAACCACGTTACCTAGGATTTTGTAAAGGAAGAGTCTGGGTCCATCATTCAAAAACTCTTTATACTACATAGTAAAGAAGAAGCTAAAGGCAACATTAATCTTATTTTATAAAGCATTATATTCATTCATTTAGATGAAGTAGTGGGCTTTGAATTACACAAATATGGTCAGCTGATGTCCCTAGAATATATCCAGTGAGAATAAAAAAACAAATCACAAGATACTGTGCAAGTAAATACGGTGGAGGTGCGTGTGAATGGGTGTAGGAGGGGAAATTGATTTTAAAAATTAGGTATTTGGGAAGTAACGTGTCGCCTAAAATGTGTTTCACATCAAAGTAAAAATCCTATTGGTTCTAGCTAGCGGAGAACCGCTCATTGAGCACACTAACAGGGTAAGGTGGAAGAGGAAGAAACTAATATCAGTATTGGCTTTAATTAAAGGTAAGGAGGGAAGAATTTTTACATATTATTTACAGTTAGCGCAGTAGTTCAATTCCTTTCCTTTAAGCAGGGATTGTAAGCAGTAAACGTGCCATTCTAATTACTTCTGCTGACGAGCGTGAAGTTTTTTAAACAGTACTAAATATTTTCTCAAGTAAAACAAGACAATTATTTCATACAGTGTTTTTTAGGTTGCTTAATTTAGGCAGGGGAAAAAAAGGTGTTTTCCAAAAAACGTTCGATATTCTGGAACACAAAACAAATTCCTGTACTTCCAAGTAATGCCTCCTGTCTTACAAAGCAGGCCTGGGTTACTGACCCTGCTCTAACTAAGCTTCTTCTCTGATTAAAAAGCAAGTTTCTTTCCTGGTTATATCATTTTAAAAGCTATTCAGATGTGATAACATTTTTGCTCCTGTATCTTGGCAACATGATTTATTCCGTTAACACTGAGTGTTACAGTCTGAAAAAGCTGTACCATCTGGGTTGAATTAATAGCCTACCCAGAGAAATAAATGAGAATGGTCTGCTATAATTAACATGTAGGTAAAGTATATTTAAGAGATTATTATAATTAATATATCAGTTACTGATTTCACGCTAAAAAGAGTTGTGAACACAAGATATTAAGATTAGTTACCCTCTCTGTATGTGCCTAGTAAAAATGCAGTGGAATAATAGACCCAAAGAATCAATAAAATTGACCTTAACATTAAGAACATCCGATATGAAATTTCAGGCAAAGAGAAGCAACACAGGGTATTATGGAACAGCAGCAGAAAATTACTAATTTCATTAATTCGGAACTAACACCAGTAAAACTCAAATGTGATCTTGAAAAGCACAACAGAAAACCTCCACCAAAATGCATGAGTGATGAAATTAAACACTGCAGAAAGCATCCAGCTGTAAAGATGGATGGGGCAGGGCTGTTGCTTAAAGCTGCCTTGGTTTCTATTACATAAAACAGAAGATGCAGTAGAAAGCCAACACAAGAGACGTGAATTTGATAAGAATTCCATAGAGCGTTGTCACCCAGCACAAGAAAAGCGCTGGGTCTTGGTGGCAGGCTGTTCATAAGACACAAACGCTGAGTAGGTTGTCACAGGTTACCGAAAGTTTGGGGGTTGTTTAGTGACTTGCCAACATCTGTGTCCCAACAATATAAAGTTCAATATAGCTACCTCACAAAATGTATTTACCTTTTTTCAGGGTCTTAGATGTCTCTTCCACTGATCTGATATGACATTTCCAAGAGACATCAGAGAAACAATTACAACTTCACGATTAATATTTGTGCATCTTTATCTTTTTTACTCTGTAGTATCAAACCCAGCAATTCACATACAACTGAAGATCAATATCTAACTAATGTTACTCTTGTTTAGCACAGAAATTAAATGTGTTTTTAAAAAAAGGCCGTTTCCAACTGCCCACCCTCCCCCCTCTTTGCATAATTAGGGCTTTTGTGTCTCCAGATCATCTTTAAATTCATGTTATTATAAATCTTGTTTATTACTGAAAAGACTAAGGGTCATTTGACAATGGTGTTAGGGACGTCACAAATAAAGTATGTAGGAGAATCCATTCCAAAAGGCTTTCAATTTAAATAGAGAAGACAAAAAGAAGATTAAAGGGGCAAATTAAATTCAAATGCAGCTGGACAGCCAGGGGAATTCCCTGCTTTTCTCCCAACTTCCACTTCATGCACAGACACAAAAGTTAAATGCAATACAACAGTAATATTTTTAAACACATTTGGGATGACAAAATCATTAAACACTTGCAAAGAAGGCTATAGATAATAACACAAAGAAACCTAAACCACACCAGGAAAAGGAAAAACATATTGAATTTAATGAGGTTAAAGTGATTCAAGTAATGTTTTTTAGGAAAGAAAAAAAAAATGAAATAAACAAACAGAAAACTAAAATAACCCCACAAACCACCAAAACAAACCAGCACACAACATTAATTGGCACAACTTTATGCTAGTGGAATTCCACTAGGCTATCAATAGGTTGTAGAAATCACTGAACACAAGACTGGCCCATTGATCACAGGGAACATTTGGTGCTTACAGGATTTCACAATTACATAGCTGAAAAAGAATGCTACAGTATTCTACAGTAATTGTCACAATTCAAATAATTACTTTAGCTGATTACTGTAGAACAGGAAATAAAATCAGCCAAAGAGATAATTCCAGGCATGGCACAAAAAGTTTCAGAAACTTCCCTGTAGAAATTAAGCTAAAGGATGACACTTCGCATTCCTTTCCAGATTCATGGCAAATACAACGCTGCTGTTATTGTTCTCCCAGACTTTTATTTCCAACTCCAAGAGATGCTCCAAAGCAATTATATTCTTATCTCAATCAAATTTGCATTCTAATGTAAAATGTTATCAGTATTGTCACATGTTATTATGTCAATAGATTATCACATCAAAGTTCTGCAAAGTAGTTTTACAATAATGTTACTGAGGCAACTATTAGGATTTTGGAAGAATCAAATATATTATCAGGTTTATGTCTTGCTCTGGAACATCAGGTATTAATCTCTGACACAATCCTGACCAAGGTGGATCTGCAATCTTTTTTCAACTTAAACCAAAACATGGGCAGTTTAAGCACCTGCTGCAGCAGATAGCAAGATTTGTGGAAACAAACTCTCAACCAACTAATCTCTTCTTTCAAAGAGCACTGGAAAAAAAGATAGGGGGGGGAAGGCTTGGACCTTTTGACTTGTGAAACACATATCAAATCAGACCAAAAGTCTAGTAAAGCCTCTCAGTCTTGGTGGTTAATTTAAAGCAAAGAGCAGGACAATTACACAGTAATAATTCTCCTGTATGTTCCCAAAACTTCCAGAATTTTGTAAGTCACCTGCATCTTGGTGTTTACTACACACATAAATGAATCTAACCACTCTTTTAACTAAACTAACTTCAGTACAATATGTGGAACAGGGCATGAAGATGTGACTCCTGCTCCAAATAATTTTTCAGCCACCTACTTGACAGCAATTATTTGCTCTCTCCAAGCAATTCATAACTGAAGACATCTGTTAAATATATTCTGCTCATCTTTCTCAGACTCCAAGTTCCCAACTCCCTCCTTTGTATCAAAGTTTATTTGTATAAACATTATTTTGATCTTTTGATTACATTTCTCATACTTCTTTGTATTCTTTATATTCATACTTCTTTCCATTTCTGTTAGATTCTTCTGGATTGTGAAGACTAGAACTGCCTGTACTGTTCAAGTGTACTTATGGGACTCTAAGTCACTTTATTGTTTTCCCCTAAGAATTTATCATTTTCCTTCAAGTTCTTCTGATTTGTTGCTGGTTTTGCCATTAATGAAGCAACATTTTCATAGAACAGCCTACTAAAATCCAAGCCTCTCTTTGCTGAATGGTGGTCCCACACATTAAATAGAGGGGAGTGCACAGAGAACTCAGTAAATGAGCTTATAGACAGATCTTGGAGGTCAGTTACTTCTCTCTGTTGTGATGTTTCTTTTGTGGTTGTTAGAACAACCTATATTGAGTTGTTGCTCAAAAAAGATACAAAAATATTTGTTTGATTCTATACATCCAGCACACTCTTTGCAAATTCAGTGTTTCTTGGTCAAATGTTCCTTGCATTTTAAATAGAAAAGATATCCTGACTTATCCTTCTAAGAGTATGTCCAAATAGGTCACCTGTGTTTCCCACTGTATTTAACACATGCACTGTAGGATTTTGCAAGCTTACCACTAAATCAAAAGCTTTTCTAGCAGACTGGTATTATTTATTTGTAAAGAGCATCATGAGCATCTCACAGTGAGGGAAATATGCTAAACAGAGTGTAACTGCTTTTCTGGGGATATTACACATGGAGAATGACTAAAAGGCAAAGAACAGCTATGCAGCAGTTCTCTCCGGTGAAGGAATGTAGGGAAAGCTCATAATATTAAGCAATATTGTCATCAAGTGCCTGAGTATTCTTTTAGGAAGTCAACTCATTTACCTAACAGGAAAGACGCAGGTCTTCTGTTCTGGCTTGAAATGACTTTCAGCATCCATGAGGAGAAGGAACAGTTCCATGTTGGCCACACATGGACTTTATTGATAACACAGATGCCTTCTGGACACTTTAAGAGTCAATATTGTTTGCCTGCTGTGCATTTTCACTGCAGGAAGAGGTGAGAGAATGATTATTTCAGCATGTTTTACTAGCTGAGCCATACCATAAGTTAAACATCAGTAGTACCATTTCCACTTGACCATAAATTAGATATATGCACTTAGTTTTTATGAAGCTAAAAAGTGTCCTTACTTGCTGCCATACAGGCAATGATCCACCATGAACAGAGTCGTCTTTTGCTATTATGTGAATTACCATTGTAAATATTTGATTATTGCCATCAAAACCCTTCCAGAAATTTTAAGGCTTGTTTTTTCCTATCAAGTCTTATACTGGATTAGTAAGATTAGTATATATTTAATACATACTAGGTAATATTTTTAGCAGTATTTTCTTCTAGAAAAAAACTGACAGGCATATTCCTGCTCTTAAATAAATCACAGGCCAAAACTCAGATAAGATAAGATGAGAACTTCATACAGATGAGTTGCGTTTGTTCCACAATCAACACCATCTCTACAGAAAGCAGAGAAGCATTATTCCAATTCAAGTGCAGAAATGCTGACATGGCAATATGATCCATATAATACACTGTTCCAGTATCACTAAAATAGGGAATGACATAACTAAGGCATTTGTAGGACAGGAGCAGGGACAGTCCCTATTCACGAACTGAAGCCCTACTGGGGCAAGGACAAGACACTTCTAATGAAAATCAGATTCATTCTTGAAAAGGCAAAGTGAATGCTGAGAAGAGCAAGTGAACAAACTAGGGAAACAAAGGATAACAATGAACGTAAGAGAAGCAGTGTGATAAACTTAGGTCACAACACAACGGCTGGTTAAGAACCACAAGCCTATCAAGAGCTTAGACAGGCTCTGGTTAAGCACCACCAAGTTTTATGGTATTATTTTGGCCACTGGAGGGCTCTTGTATTTTTTCCACAAATACTTTGGTAAAGAATCAACTTTGTAAATGTCCACATTACTATATAGTCCCCAGTTGCTACCATGACCAGCATGTCTGTGCAATTTTGTGCAAATCAGATACAATTTACAGTGTTTTTACTTCATCTGCAATTAAAAGTTGGGGGAAAAAAGGAAGAAAAAACCCCTCTCAAGTAGTGACTATCCATTTCTTCATAAATAGGACACCTTTTCAGAGACTCTTTTGTGTTCAGTGGTAGGGATGAGACCTGTACAAAACACAAAAGGCATAAAGTATCAGAGCTGGGTATTGTGAGGGCATCACCCAGGGGCCCTGTCAAGTCTCAGTCCCGTACGGGCAACAACCACCGGCCCTGGGCTTTGGTGTTCGGGCACTGCTGGGACCCTCAATACAACGAATACAGCACAGAAAACATTCTAAATTTGCTGATAAAAATCCTTTATTTTCCCATCTTTGAAGTAGTGTTGGGAGAGTTTCTGACAAAAGAAGGAAGTCATTTCAATGAAAGGGCTAATGGGAAGTACATCGAATGAGAAAGAGGATGGAAGGCAGGAAATGCAACAGTAAAGTTTAATTAAAGAACAAGCTCCAGCAGTGAAGTATATGTCAGATTATTTTTTTTTCTTTTTTGCCTAAGAACCAACAGAAAAAGTTTTAATGTAAGTGATTGGAGATAAAAATATAACCACTGGAAATAATATATTGATCTTTGATTCAAAAGCTGATTTTCCACTGAATATGCTCCCCTATATATATATATATTTTTTTTTTCTTTAATAATTCACTTTCTGTAACACTGAGGAAACCAAAAGGAGTATGATACATGGAGGATCTAAAATCACACCCTCAGAGATATTAATACATATTTCAGGTCACAAAAAACAATTGATGACAGAATGAGTAACTCATGACACTGACGCAAGTATTTGAAATGAAAGACCCTTCTGACATCAGAAGCTACCTCAAGAATTACTGTGTTTACAACCCAGATCTTAATCTGATACACTTTAGTTCCTCCATATCTAAGGTAGGATAGGAAGGAAGAAATTAAATACCCAGTGTAATGGAAAGAAATCAGTTTGTTGTAGTTGCTTTTCATATTAGAAATGCAAGTACTGGAAAAACAAAAAAAAAGGATTGAAAAGTTTTAGCCTTTACATTCAAGGCCCTTACAGCGTTTACCCAAAATGTTCCTGATGCTTCACCTTTGCAAATGTCCTTCTTCAACCTTAAGACCAACATCCACATAGCCATAATAGTGCCACAACAGGATTTTGTTCTTATATTCTTTCAGCATGCACTGGTTTGGAGGGAGGTTGGCACTACGGATCCCCATCAAACTCATCAAGCTTCATCCACTTTCACCTTTTCAATTGTGGGATGTTGCCCACATGGTGTGAAAGAAAAGTTCTTTAACTATTTGTGATGACAACGTGACTTGCGTTAACCATGATAATACCAACACATGAATTAACTGCAAGCAGAATCACACAAAGGTGATAGAAGAGGAGCCACCTGGATGCTCTCTGTGCTGTGGACTTGCCAAAAAGAATTTTCAAAAGCCAAAAAAAACCCAAACATAACAGACATCAGTCACTTTTGAGACTGAGACCCTGGTTAACATTATCCAGTGGAGGAGCAGGTACAAGTCAGAGCTGATGGTCAAGACCAGAGACTCAGAAGCCACCAGTGACTCCTGCAGCTTTCCCTGTCTGCCCTGGTTCCCAGTAGGAGAGCTGCATTGCTGGTTGCCTGGCAATAGCTAAAAGCTCAAAAAGACAAGTCGCTTGAGCTGCAATTTGATTTTGAGACTGTTTGAAGACAACATTTTTCCCATATATTTTAACTTTCATCTTTAAACCATTTTACACAGCAAGACTATCACTTCTAAATGTGGATGGAAATCCAAATTGATCTTAACATTTGAGTGTGGTCCTGCTCCATTTTCTGGACATTACCCAGATTTGTATCACTTCCATTTCAGCAGCAGTTAACAATACAGTATCTTAACTGCCAGCACTTACTGTATTGAACTGCTGGTCAAACAAAAAATTTAACATTACAATTGAGCTCCTCTCAACACAGAGCATCACAGACTGTGTTTACTGTGCACCTGACAGAGAAAAATGAGTATTTTGTAGGACTACTGATTAATTCACATATATATGTGATTTACTGTCACTGTTTCCACTCATGAAACGAAAACAGCACTACTGACAGAGATTACAGGACTATGGTTAAAAAGGTAAAGGAGGGGTTAAGAGAATATTTAATATAGAATATTAATTCTTTTACACACCTACCATATTTCTGCCAAAATAAGACAGGTGTCTTATATTAATTTTTGCTCCAAAATGTATTACATTTTTACATATGTTCCTGCCTAGACACTATTTAAATTGACTTTTTTTTTTTTTTTTAATGAACTATAACTAGGGCTTATTTTTGGCTTAGGGCTTATATTTCGAGTATCCTAAAAAAAACATGCTAGAGCTTGTTTTTAGGGTAGGTCTTCTTTTGAGGGAAACCAGGTAGTTTTCTTACAACTGCTTTCATTACTTTTCTTTAGAGCAGAAGCATAACACTATTGAAATCCTACAAACCCTTTAGGGGCATATTACCTGCACTTACTGTTTGCAAATAACAGAAAAATCTGGGATATTTTTCAGTGTAGATTTGGAAAAATATTTATATATATGCATATAAATACACACACACACTTCTTTCCAAGAATACATTGGCAGACAATTTTATATCAATGCTAAATTGCACTAAACAAACTGAAAATAGCTTCTATCTTTAATTGTCAAACTATAAAATAGTTGTATGCCAAGTATTTTTCCTTAAAAGCAATAACGAAAAGTGACAGAATAATATAAGCCTACGATGTCATAAAGGACATAATTAGACAAGGAAAATTAAAGCATCTTCAAGCCTATAGGAAATAGCAGCCATAAAGAACTATGGGACAACACTGTTCCAGAAGTATACACAACACCCTGTCACCAAGCTGATGGCACTGATGTATATAAAATAAAAGAAACAAAGTTCCCTTCCTATAGTTCATCATCAGGCTTTTAAGCAGCATCACCCTGTGCCGGAGGAAGGACCCAGCACCTCCCCAGTGAGCTCAACCATCCCTGCAGCATCTCCAGTTCCCAGGGTGCTGGTTCCACTTACTCAGCTCTACTCTCCAAGCGAGGGCAAGGATTGGTATTTCAACCAGGACACCAACCAGGACACAGGCTCCGAGATTCTGAGATTTAAAAGCACTCTTTTTTTTTTTTTTTTTTAATTAGAATGCAAGTACTGCCTCTCATAAGAAATTAAGGGTCACAAGTTAGTATATAAAGGAAAAGAGATTCATGTCCTTCACTGAGATAATTTCTGGTTAACAGGATCAATGCCGCCTGGGTAAACACAGCCTTTAAAAAACATTTACATTTTAAAGGCCTCTAAAAACACACTTGCCAACTAGCGATATAAAAGGCAAATTGAATACATACCTATGTTTTAGAAAGGGATGTTGAGTTTTGTGTGAGCAAACAGGTGCACCCAGGAAGGTTCAGAATGTGTTTGGGACTGTGAGAAGCTGACTGACGTGATTAAACTGTAATATCTCTTCCTTTTTCTTGATGGAATTACCATGATGCACTTCTAATTAGGATCCCTGGTTCCTTAAAGTCGATTAGATATACGTAAAATGGCATGCTCTAGGAAAGCCTTTGTGAGAGGTGTGCTGGATCAGACCAAGCAGGGCGCCTTCTGTTGGTGGTGAAGGTGAACATCTAAAGCAGTACATAATCCAGGGTGGCATAAAAATAAATATCTCTTGATACCTGTTAAACCTGAATAGAATTCAAGTACAAAAGGGTTTTGATTAAATAAATTGGGTATTTTAATTTGTATGAATATGTAATATTCATATGTAATGGTCTATTGTTATAAATGATAAATGGAGTTTAAACATGCATATCACAATAAGACATTATTAACTATAACTGTTTCGTCAGGCAGTAATTTGCATTTAATAATTGCAGTCATTTTGTTATTCAGAATGTGTATTTTCCCTTTTGGGTTCTTTTTCTCTGTTCCTCTGAGCTCAGCTTACTTTTTCAATGCAGCAAACTGTTGGGATATAATGGTTAAATAATGTGAAATTGCACTGATGCCAGTGAAATAAAAGTGAGTTTTACAAAACCAAGTTCCTTCCCTGAACATAATAACAGTAAATTTCTAGTGTCCTGTAGTGCAATATCCATTAGATTTATTATGTTGCAATTCCCAATCCCACTAGTTCTGCCTGAGGGTGAGTATATTACATTTCATCACAGTTTCATTTTCTCCTACAGATGAGAAATGGGAATGCTATTGCAGTTATGTAGCATGCATGTGTTAAATCTGATCTCTAATAAAATCAAACACATCACAACTCACAGCACTTTAGCACAGCGTCGGCAAAATGAAACACCATCTGTCATCATGTAGAGGCTGCCTTATTGTAACACAAAATCAAACTGCTCAGTGTGAACATTGTTATTTAATAAATGGGTAAATGGAAACTGATAATTATGATCTTATTTATTTTAAATGACTGGTTAAAGCTACAAAAAATGCATTGTAGCCTATCAATTAGATGTATGGACATTACATTAACACCTAGAGCAAACATCCATAAGCCAAGTCAAAATTTTAAATGCATTTAGTGAAAGAGAGATAAATATGCAAGACACACACAACAAAGACGTGCCAAAATGCAGCCTAAGGATAGGAACTGATGAAACAAAAATTCTTTGTCTCTGCTAATGAGACAATTGTAGTTTCTGATACAAAACCAACTGAAGGCTGCTGTTTAAGAAGATGAACTTGTATCAAGTTGGAAGGTTTATAGAGAAAATGAGCATCATGCTCTGGTCAGAGGGAATGGCAGCACTGAAGGTCAGTCAGCATCCCAGGGAAAGCTGGACTTCAGGAGCTTCTAATTTGGCCATTTTGACTCATATCAGAGTGAAGAATGATGTAACATATTTGCTGTTAGTATAAATTAATTGCCTTAAAGGAAAAACATTTGTCAGCTAAACCATTCCTTTCAATTGGCTACAACACGAAAAAAAAAATCAGGTTTGTAACGACAAGAATCTGGATTTGACAATTTAAGCATCAGCTTCTAGTTATATAGGTTTATTTTGCTATTATAACAAAAACCTGAGTCATTTATCTTCAGAAAGGCACCTTCACACACAGAATACGTAGTTTTCAAAGGGTTGTGACTGTATCTACAGAGACAATAACACACTCTGACAAAATCATAATAGTCCCACTGCCCTCACGTGGTATTTAAAGGGTCCCATGAGCCCGGTAAGGTGTCACCAGAAGTGTCCAATGCAGTAGCACTGACACCGTGTGATGTCTATGGGAACAAACAGAACACCACTAAAATCTCACATGTTGATGAATGTGAGAACTTTCTCCATTCCATTGATATTGTATCATGACTTGACCAACCATCAGCAGTTGAGCATAAATGCCCCATATTATGAATGCATTTATGATTATTTTGCTGGTATTGGACTCAGAGATTATGGTTTAAAACTTAAATATACCATGGAATTTATTATTTGTTCAGTTTCAGATTTTGCTTCTTCAAGGCTTTAAAAAAAGTGTTTATTAAAAAAAACATCGTTGTCTCTTCTGAATATGCAACTTTTGGAGCCAGGATGTAAAACTCTGGCCACACACAGAAATTTATGATTTTTACAGTAAAAATTGATCTATATGTAGGGATAAGTTTAAAGTTCCACTGATTAGAATTACAGATACAATTTCAAAAAGAAAAAAATGACACCAATACATATAGTTTTAAATAAAATTCTCAACATTTAGGACATGAAGAATGAGGGCAGTTATTTCTTCTTTGGCTTGCCTTGTTCTTAGGCCTTGAAACATGTACGTATGTCATACAGAAATACCTACACCAGGCCAGATCCCAATAAAACTTATGCACTGAGCGTTAAAATAAAAAGAGTACGAGTCCTTTATCCTGCAAATTCTCCAGGCACTGCACGATAAAGTCATTTACCCACCACTGAATCGTGGTGCACGAGGCAGCAGCTGTTTAACAGCCCCTGTTGGCAGCACCCAGCAGCCTGGGATGGGTGAGGAGGAACAACACCCCACGGAGAGGAAAGTGGAAAGAGAAATTGCAAACCCAAGCTGTAATCACCAGGGTTGGACTGGGGCCAAGGAACAGTCCCTGCAGCATCTTTAAGAGCCACAATGAGCCTCTAACTTGGTTTTATAGCTCAGCTAGGGGACGGCGTCTCCATCAGCACAGGACTCTCCAAGGCCAAACGGGGACGTCGCATTTAGTGTAGGGCAAAAGGGAAATGAGGGATGGAGAACCAGCTTTATGCCTAGTCGGCATGCTTCGCGTTGGCCAAAACGAGATCTTGAACATTAATTTAATGTAGAGTTTTGGTGTTGATTATATCAGATTAGGAAATTATACAATCATATATGAGGCTTTTGAGAATACTGAAATATTCCACACACAGGGAACACTGATATACTTTCCATATGTGCTTCATTTATTAAAGCACTTATACAAGGGAGCCCTTAGAGAAGGAACATCTTTCCAGGGAGACTCTGGAGGTTTGGTTGCTAGGAAGTTACATATGCTTCTGTTTTTAATGAGATTTAAAGTATCATGCATTATATATTATTTTCTACATTTAGGATGTTCACCATTATTTGGCTTATTTTGTACTTCATTTTGCATTTCTGGCATGTAATCTCTGCATACAAAATGCCTTTTATAAAGAACTCCCTAAGAAATTTCAGAGAGATTACATTTCACATTTTTTCCTCAAAAAAGAAAGCTCATCTAGCTTTTTCCTTTATGGACAGGTCTGCTGCAGGCACCCATTCATCAAGACATTGTTTCTACCAACTTTAAAAAGAATTAATCTTGGCTCACACCACAGTAACTATTAATGTGAATTTTGTGGGCCTTCTATCCAGTCTCTTCTGTTGTATATAATAAGAATCCAGTTAGCTTTGTTTTCCAAATATATGTTTAAAGTCTGCAGGTCTTATTTTCCTGAAAATTACAGAGGTAGTGTTTGAACAGAATTTTTATAGGAATAAAAATACTCACCTCCTCTTTAAGGATTAAAATAAAGGGACAGCCATTACACAAAAGAAATTTGAAACTGTTTAGTTCCGACTGCCCATCTTAGGAAAGCAAATCATTATGTAAATGCCCAGCAGGGCCAGCTTTGTACATGGACTTCTCTTCATTTGCATAATAAGAGATGCTAATCAAAGGTCAAGAAATGGTAGCAAACATTTCTGTTGAAATTAGGGACAGATAAGGCAAATTATGAGGTTAGTTTTAGTTTAAGGAACTGTTTTGATCTGCAAAGAGTCTTCAATGGTTTTCAAAGCTGCATGTTTAGAATTAAAGGAAGATGACAGAAAGTGCTATACACCAGCTCCTTGTACTAGTATTGGATTTCTACTATGCTTGGATCACACACAGAAAGAAGTACAGCTATTTTGGTATTCTAACCTTAAACCCAACTGGAGAGTTATGAAAACAGTCACTGATCAGCTGTAGTACAAGGTGTACAAATACCCTAAGAGGAATAATAAATATTCAAATCACTGTAATATGGGCATAACTATTAGCTAAATAAATCCTATTACTCTTCTCTGTAGCAGGTTCCTTTTCTTCTCCACACTTCCCAAAGAAACCTCGATTTCTCCTTTCTCTGCATTACCTACCGAGGCTCTCAAATACGGATCTACGTTGTTAAACTGAGTATCATTCACATCTAGTTACCAAGATCTAAAAGCCCAGTGAAATTTTTGCAACAGGGGTTAATTTCTAAGTAATATGTACATCTGTACCTCTACACGGTCTCAAATTGGATTCTTGAGCAGTATTACAAAGCTGCAAGGTTTGGGGCTTCCTGCTTAACATACAGGAGGCCACATCCTTACCAGGTATCTAAGGATGCAAGTATGAACCATCTTGTCACCTCCAAGTAATTTGCCTAGTAACCGATGAAGCTAAACTGGTTTTTAACTAATGGAAGAGGAGGAAGATGACTGGAAAAAGACCTGTCAAAAGAAATGATGTGCATTACTACTGTTTGCAGATTAACCGTAATGTTGTATCTAAAGTACCCATAAATGCCGGATCAGTAACGAATTCTCTAAGGACTGGATTTTGTGTTACTTTTTGATTTTTAGGTTTTGTTGTGGGTTTGAGGTCCTTTGTTATTTCGTTGGGGTTTGTTTTACAGAGAATACACGTAGAGGGACAGAGATTGTTTCTTGCTTCAGTCTTTTCCATGAAGTCAAACAGAAACATCCAAGAATTTCTGTTACCACAGAGCAACTCAAGTAAGCAGCAACACCGAAAGCTCAGATGATACACAGCATTTCACATGTACTTATCTGTTCAAGATAAAGACTAAATGGGAAGCACTTAGTCTCCAAGTCACATAAACCAAACCTATTTCTACAGGTTTGTCCCAGTTCAGGGAAGTATCTACTCTCCCCTTAACAGATTTGTGGTTGAAATTTTCACAAAATACTATAGTATGATTTTGCATCCAAGTGGAGAAAATAAAATCCTATAATGTGTTTGCATAATATTTCCACTGAAACATAACCAGAATTCAATTGCCTTGTTTTATTCCAGTTCTTGAAACAAACAAAAAACAAGCACTATGATCTGGCAGCTACCCAGACATTTGACAAAATGGATCCATTTCCTAATTATAACTCAATAATATCAGATCATAAATACCTAGATCAGCCCATTTACCTTTTTTAAAAAAATTAGAAGAACATTGTCTTTCTTGCACTCATGTGAAATTTCCTGTGTTGTAAGACTTATTGCAAATCAAAATTGATGATCCAGAAAGCTTCCCAGCTGGTTTTAAAACTCTGAGCTGATTTTAAGATATCCAGCTTTAGTAGCTGTTCATTATCCTTGGTAGTTTTTTCCTTAAATGAAATCAAACAGAACTTCTTTATCAGTATATGACTAATACATTATCATCTTCTTCCCTGAGTACAAAAATTCTGATCCACAGTGGTCCTACTATTTCCATCTCATAGGGCTCAATGCCTTTATTACAATCTTGATTATTCCTAATTCATCCTTTCTTATGATCTCCAGCTCCACTGTCTTAGAACCATCTGTCAATGTGCTCTCCTTATAGTTTCTCAGCACTTATCTTCATATTTGTCATATTACTTATTATATCTTTATACTTCCTTTCACATCTTAAAGACAGGTTAATATTGCAGCTAGTGCTACCATTTATCTTCAATGCATCTTTCAGACAGCCTAGAAAAATGTTTTAATTCCCGATTGCAATTACTTGTTTTATTTTAAGTACGTCTTTCCTAGTAACTTACAATTGTTTGGGGAAGTCTATCATTCTGAATCACCAGATATCTGCTACCTGCTCAAATTTATGTTGTTTGTATGTTTACTTACAGTATCTTATGGCAACTTTTGCCTAAGTGACCATATATAAACCATATAAAACCAGCCAGATTTTAATCAACTTGAAGCTAAATAAAGGTTTGGTGGGGCTTTTTTTGTTTTGTTGGGTGTTTTGGGGGTTTTTTTGAATGAACACTGAGTTGCTTCAGACTTGTTATGACTTACAGAGTTTCCTATTTTCTATGCAGCACATTTCTACTTCATTCACTTACTATTATTATTCTTCACTTAAGAAGCACACTTGTTTCTTTCACAACCTTGTAAACCTCCCCTACAACTCACATGAACTCACAGCATTCACAGAACCCTTTTGCAAAGGATTCCACAGCTCAACTGTCATTAAAACAAACAAAACCAACAAACTTCTTATTTGTCTGAAACCCATACTCATTGCATTTGATACCCATTCAGAGCTAGAAACCAGATTAAGATATCGATTTTTTTTTAATTATTATTTTTAAATAAGTCATTTGACTCTGAATGGGCAGTCACTTGGACAGAAAGGTAACGCCATTTTAAACAGAACATCAGACATGATACTTGCCTTTCGGCCACTGGCTCTTCCTTAATAAGTTATAGTGATTGATTTTAACACTTCAACCACCTGGATCTTCCCAGCCAGGTAGAATACATGCCCATATATGAACAGTTTTATGTCCCATTCCCCCACAAAGTACATGCTAAACTAATGCTCATTTTACTCTCCCTCCCTCTAATTTGTCACCAGAGCCTACTGTGACCAATCCAGCCAGGCTGGCACCAAGATGACATTTCACTCGGGGAGGTCATTATCTTCCTGCAAAGAAAACAGTTCCTCACTCTGAAAAATCAACCATCTACACAATTATCAGTTAAAAACCCAGAATATTCTGCTGCCAGTCTACCTAATGGGTTATAGAAAGATCACTTGGATGCACTTTTCTTCCCAGCTACTCCAGACCTCTGGGGTCACGGAAGAGTCACACTTTCTCGTGAGGCTATAGGATAGGATGACAACATACAGGATCTATCATCCTATATCACTGCAAACTCCTCTCAAGCAAATTGAGGTGGTTAACCAGGCAAATATTACACCTCGCTTTTATTAAGAGAGCATACTAGTGTGTTTTACAAACAGGAAAATTTATTTGTATTCATAATGAAACCTCTCTTGGGAACATGATGAAAACAGTAAAACCTGAAAACTTAGAGACATCACAGATTTCTGTTTTGTGTGTGTATCTATAACACTGTCTCAGCTTTGGCTGCTGAGAATCAGAACTAGCCAAGGAACCACCCCCATCTCTTGCCCTTTGCTTTTCTCTGGTTCACTATGGGTTCCTATTCTTTTGCTCTGCTACACCCACCTGCTTCCATTTTCCAGTGAAAAACCTTCCTTTTCTAATAGGATAGCTCACTTTTACTGCATTTTTTTTTTTTCTTCCAGCAGTAAAATGCACAACAACAAAAATGACAATATGTTCAGTGAACACCCCAATACTGATTAATTGACAATTATCAAGGCAAAAGGTACATACTTATATGGAGAAAACCTTCTGATGCCCCTCTCTGAATTCTAGTGTCTGCTCCTCCTGATCATCGCTCTCAAAATCACATGTAAAATAATATGCAAATTTGAACTTCAAAACTCTGTTTATACCTGGCCTGGAACACATTCAAATGCTGGGCCCTACCTTTTATTTTATAGCAGGTAAGAGGGCACAGATTATGATATCCATGTATTACAGCAGTCAGGGTACTAAAAATCTCCTGTAATAAACATCTCCCGGGCAATTTGGTATCTTAATTGCTTGATATGTGACAGGCAGTCAGTATTTCTACTGTTTTATCATCACAGTGAGAAGGAAAAACTTTAAAGGGTTTTAAACCAGCATCTGCTCCTGCCTCTGCTATGACACCAAAAAAACCTGATACAAGTCAAGAAAAAAATATACCAAGTGGCTTTTGACTGTCAGATTTCTGTTTTGTTCTGAAAAACAGAAGGTTAATAAAATTTCATACCAAATGCTGGCACCAGTTTCAGTTCAACTCAGTTATACAGTCACACTATGAATTTGCACATGAATTATTTTTAAGTCCTTGATGAGAAAACATTCATGGTTATTCCGTGAGAGAGACTGTCCATATATTATCCTATCAAGAATTAAGATTGACGCATGTGAGCAATCCCTACATATATATTTGTAGTTGTAGGACCCTTGTGCCCTGTTCCAAGAGCTCATCCCCACTTCTTGGCAATGCAGTGCCTATGAAATTACTAGATGAAATATTAAAGTACTGTTATCTCTGCTTATTTTTTCTGAAGTCTCAAAAAAATGACTTCTTCCCTCCACACACACTACTACTTCTACGTAGTGAATAGAAAAAATAGTCAATTTGGGTCAGAAGAGTGAAAATACTAACCCAACAGTAAGAATTGCTACAGTGTAAGCTCAGCCTCACTAATGCTGCTTAAGTACCTTATTTCAAGATTCTTTTCTCACTATGATTGCTTTAGCTGGAATGCTCAAGTATGCTTAGTGCACTTTAAAAACTACACATAATACCCTAATTTTAAGATTACTATCTACAGTGCTTTCTTCTCTTCCAAAAACTCCCTTAAAATGCTTGATATCACAATGGACAAGGTTATTGAGCAGTTGGAGTTGCATCAAATTTATTTCTACTTTTAGTTGATTCAAATGAAGGAAATTACTATTTTTATTTATTTATGAAAGACAGCAGTTTAGTGTTTGCTTTTGTAGGGTAAAACTAAAACATAGCCAACAGCTCTACGCGTTTCAGAGCACAAAGCATACTGTCAAAAATACATTCGTAACTCTACTTTTAAAGTGTCTGCTTATTTGCAAGTCTAGCTTTCAGAAACCGTTTAAAAAAATATATATTATTGGGCAAAGCAAAACTTAATTTGATAACTTTATGCAGTATGAATTGTCCCTGGAAGTTTTCATGTGTTTAATTTTAAAAGTTTAGCACTGATAGAAGAATCATAAGACACTACAGTCTTACAAATTCTGCTCAAGCTGTCTCTACCACAGAGACGAATGCTGCTAAGAGTTAAACCCTTGAGTTTTCCCACAACATGCATTTTGCCTATTGGGAATTTTGGGATAGTCAAGGAAAAGATGGAATCATCAGGTACTTGGATTATTACTAAGTACTGTAAGTTAAAGAGAACCAAAGATGGTTCATGCATGACCAAGAAGAGCTGATGGTCTGGAAGACAGGAACACCAGCATTGTCCTTCTTGTTCATGAGGTTTCTCAAATAAGCAGCCTTGAGGCAAAGGAGACACCCAGAATACTGTGACCATATTTTGTCTTTTGAAGACAGATTCAGAATATATAAGCCCAGTGCCACCTTACAGTAGAAACACAAAACAAAACTCGAAGAGAATGCAAAGGCACCGTAATCTCCAGTCAGTTAAACTGGGATGAATCACAGCTTTTATAAACTGGTCCTTTCCCTGCTCCCTGTAACCTCTCTCCTATACCTGCCTTCTCTATGTCTTCCCCCTGCTTGCATGGACAGAAAGTCTTCCCTGATGTGGAAAGAATAGATCATGTTATTGTTTGAATTGTGACAGAGGATAAGCTTTAGCAAAAAAAAAAAAAATGGACACTGCAACAATCACTGAACTGTGGAGCTTTTCAGAGCGATGTCCCAGTGCTGATACAGCTTGGCTGAGCAGGACCAGTACCCTGGCACCGGGAATGTGGGTTATTCCTGATAAACACGCTTGTCAGCTGTTATCAACACAGGCAGATCTAGACAAGACACACAGAATAGCCAAAGCCTTGAGGACCAAGACAAAAACTAGGTCAGTACTCCAGGATAAAGAGAGAATATGAAAATTTATCAACAGGTAATGAATCTGGCTGTGTCTGGGGAGACTGAGTGTTGACCACTGGATTCCAGTCACTAGGCAAACTTGAAAATCTCAGAGGTGTGTTCACTGGAGCTCTGAATATCCTCATCACAGAATGACCCTGATTCTGGCAACAGAGTCACAAATCACTGCAGAGGAACCACAGGCAGCATTCTGACTTTCCAGGGGCAAAAGTCTCAACGGTGACTGTGATGAGGTTGGGTTTGTTGTTGGTTTCTGTGTGGCATTTTTTTTGCGTGGTTTGTTTTTGGGTTTTTTTGCAACCCCCCCTTCCCCAGAGCCCTCAACCTTCCTTTAGACTCGGAGGCCCAGCAATGTGCTAAGGCACAGCTCTAAAGCACAACATCCTTCCAATAGCAAACTAAATTACAAAACATTATACTACCTGCACAGTACAAACTAAAAATGTGTCCCCTGGTATTAGAACATTTCCTTTAAAGTTTAACAGAAGTTTTGCCACTCCAGTATTCAGCCTTGGCTTTTTAATATGTTATTTTATTATCACAATACAAACAGAATAAAACTTATTTATGGCCACTGCCAGTGTGAACTGTTTCCTATTTAGAACTTCCCAGCGGTAGGAGGAGACAATTCAAATTCTATAAGCATTCATAGAAACATCAACCAACGGTTATATGATACACACAAGTCATGCTTTTTCTTTGTGCATTCCAGTTGCTAATTTCAAATGTCATCATTAAAATAAAATTTAAATGACAACAGCAACTACTGTAATTGCTTCTTATCCTGTTAGTGTTTCTAAAGCTCACTAACTTTGGTATTTGTTCTCTGTCACTTATTTCTCCTGTAACACTGACAAATAGGAACTTCATGGTCCTGACACCTTCTAATATATGGAAATATTACCTAAGTTTGATAACCAGGAAAGCAAACCTGCAAGAGATTTTTAACTAAAAGTCACCCTGAAAAATCTACATTAACATCAGAAATTAAAACAAATGCTCAGAAAACATCATATGGGGATTCTATTGGAATACATATAAATAAAAAGATAATGCCATGAACGCAAAACCATCCTAGCTGCAGGTAGAATATTTACTGTTTGACCTGCAGCTCACACACTCCACTGTCACACATAAATCACATTTTTATGATGCAGGGAGATTTCACTTGCAATTGCAGCAAAACCTCATTAAAATGAGCTGGCAGACACAGAATATTTCCATCTTACAGAAAATTGGCAAAAAGCCAAGAAATAATTCCTTGCCTACATTTTATATTCAAAAATTTTCAACCACTCTAGCAGTAATATTTATGCTGTACAAGTAGAAAGGTAGATATATCCAAGCTGTAGAACACAAAGTCAATATCTTTCCCACATACAACAAAATAAGCCATGTCTTCAGATGCCTGCATGCACTTTTATACACTGATTTACAGTTAAACTGCCACCACAGAAAACTGAAATAATAACTCCTGAAGCACAGCTTACATTTCTCCAACCAGTTTCTTGAAAGGTGGTTATTAATCCTTGTCATGGTTTAACCCCAGCCAGCAACTAAGCACCACACAGCCACTCGCTCACTCCACCCCAATGGGACGGGCAAGAGAATTAGGAGAGAAAAAGTGGAAAAATTCCTGGGTTTAGATAAAGACACTTCAGTAAATAAAGCATTCCTATGGTACCAATGCTGCTTCCAGTACAAACCCAAACACAGCCCCACACCTGCTACTGTGAAGAAAATTAACTCCATCCCAGCCAAAACCAGCACAATTCCCTTCAGAGGATATTTGTCAGAAACCAAACTAGCTATTTTTATAAATCAATAAACTCATGATAAACTATCTTCTCTCAAGCACCAGCAACCTGTACTGTAGATTTAATTTGGTTCTTTGTTTGGAACCAAGTTAAAGAAGAGCAACCTCAACTACGTGGCTCACATAAGTTTACTACTCAGCAAAACTATTCATTGTCTTCCAGTACCATAGTCCCAGCAGCTTTCACAAGCAGCAAGTCAGTTTTAATTAAAACAAAGTTGATCATTCCAGCAAGGAATGCCTTTTTAGCTGAAGTGTTCAGTTTCAGTCTGTCCCTGGTAGAAAGGACATTTTTTTTTTTTTTTTTGTAGAAAAAAATTATCATGCTTCCCTTCTCATAAGAAAACACCTTTTGGGGATGAAATTACAAATTTTGAACACCTGAAAAGTTGACATTGGTCCTTTGTTCTCATTGTGGCTGCAAGCATAGTAGTGTTCGGGGACTACAAACACAGAAGGGAAACAGTGATGGCAGGATGTTGTGAGAAGATGCTATCAATCTGTGGAAATTTCTTTCTTCTGGGAAGCAGTAACTGTTTTTCCCTCTGACTACCCTCGGTGGTAGAAAATCAACATTTGAAAAACCACAGACTGCAATTACATTCTATACAACGTATCTTAAAATAAATACTTGGTACCCCCTTGCTGGTTTGCTGTCAGAACAGCCCTCTCAGCCTGCAGCAGATCATAGAACGACAGAACCATTTCGGTTGAGAAAGACTTCTACAATCATCAAGTTCAACTGTTATTCCAATGCTACCAGGTCCACCACTAAACCATGTCCCCAAGAACCTCATCTACACGTTGTCTGAACACCTCCACGGCTGGTGACTCCACCACTGCCCTGGGCAGCCTGTTCCAATGCCCCATAGCCCTTTCCATGAAGAAATGCTGAACATCTGGTGTTCAGACATAGGGTGCTCAGCTCCCCAGGCCTCAGATAAGGATTTGACCACCATGTCCCATCTTGTGATTTTTGTGAATGGATTAAAGACTCTTCCCTTGGTGGACAGGTTGCATTTTAAAGCATTTCAGCCAAAGCATGCCTTGTGAGTACATCTACATGAATCATAATCCAAAATCTAAAATTTAGTGGAGGTTTTAGACAAATGAAAGCAGTTTGAGACTCTGCTGAATGTTGGGCCAGTAAGAAACCCCTACATCAGCTGTGCTGCTGCTCAGTGAAGGAAAAACTGGCACAAATATTTTATGTCCTCAAAACTCACTTGAGTTAGCTGGCTGTTTGGTTTGGGTTATTTTGAAGAATCCATTTAAAAAACTATACACTATAATTTCTAAACCATCATTCTAATGAACTTCATGGGATTACATCATGAGCATCCAGCTTAAACTGCACGCTTTGAGATCATTGTAGGTCAACAAGTGTATTGAAGATCTATCACGTTTTCAATAAAACCTGGATAGGGCTACAAAACTGCGAGCAGGTAAAATTTTATCATCTTTATGACAAGAAGAATGATTGATTGTGCAGAGGTTCAGAGTTTGAAGAATGTGACAAAAAGCAAGAACTAAAATTAGAAACTAGCCAATAGGTGATGAAAGAAATGCTCCAAAAAAGAAGGTGACACTTTATTATCTGTTACCTTGCGAAATCAACCTTCATCCAGCTACAGAGGAGACTTGTAATTTGAGATAAGTTTTCCATTTCATTTAATACTCTTAGAAATAAAGGAGGAATAGCAGGCAAGTGAAGACATTTCTGAGACCTACACACAAATGCTTTACAATTTGAAAAGGCTGGGTAAGGGAGGAAGAACTAAAACTTTTTGTTATAAGCACAAGAATAACAGAAATATTCTGTTGAGAGAAGAAGCTTTTCCTCTCCCCTAGTGTTAAACTGTGCTCCACAACCTCGGAAAGGGAGGGGTTTGCCTTCCAAGAGGATTTTAAACAAGTTGTGCTGACACTACTATTCCCCTTTATGCAATTTGAGGGTGGTTTTTCTAAAGAGACAAATTATTTTATGTTACGATTGAGATGTCTGAGATTTTCTTAGACTCTGAAAATGCAGGATGACAGCCCCAGAAACAAACTGAACTGATGATAGAATCAGGAGAGAATTTTCTTCTTCTGGACATCAAGGCCTATTAGAAATCTTTTCTAGTACTTGCTAGAACTAAAACTAGAATATCATATACTCGCCATAGACAAAAATGAATGTACAGATCTACGAAAGACAAAAATAAAAAATAACATGTCTGAACAATTGCAACCTCGAGCCAACAAACAGAGTTTGCCTTCAAGAGGAAAAATGGAAGAACCACCACCAATAAGAAACCAACCTAAATTAATTGAGAAGAGACAGCAGAAAGAATTCAAGTTGCATGGATTTTAGAAAGGTCACTAAGTCCCCGCTTCCTCCTTCATCCCCCTTCCGCCCTTCTTTCAGTCTTTTATTTCCCTCTGCACCACACAACTGAAAAGAGCATTTGGTCTGAAGTCATTAAGTGCAGCATTGGGGTGAGCCACACGTGTGGATCGGGAACAGGCTTAAATGTCACCGATGGAAGCTGTTTATGAGACAGAGCAGTTTGAGAGGGAGGGATTAGTAGAATGCCACAGGAATCAGTGTTGGGCCCATTTTTGTTCATTTTATATATCACTGACCTAGGACATGAAATATGTATGAAGGTGAAGAAATTTGCTGATGAAACAAAACCAGAGAATAGAGCTTGTAAAGACAAAAAGAGAAAGGCAATAAAATTCTGAATGACAAATAGACCAGGATACTGTGAGTAGTTTCACTGGCATCTGCAATCCATTGTAAAGAAAGATAAGGTTATGAGATGACAAAAAAAAAAGTAGTGCTCTCTCAGTGGCCATATGCCGCAAAACATTTAACAGGAGTGGAATATGGTCCTAGTACTGGAAAGAACTTAAACCATCTGCACAAGGATTAACAGTATTTCAATTAATAAGATGGGAGAGGTCCTAGGATATAGTAAACAAAAGTAAGACTTGAAATAAATCATTCTAATACTACATAAGGGACTTGGAGCCACATTTGGAATGCAGCCATAGTTATCGTCCATTTAGTGTAAGAAGAATATTTTAAGACTGAAGATATTAAAAGGGCAATTGGAATGTTACAGAAATTCTAAAAATTTAAGCTCACAAAGGAGCAAGCAGCTAGTATTCTTTGAAAAAAGATCCTGGGAGAAGATGATATTTTAGAAATATACAGAATACAGGGGGGTCTATAAGGGAAAGAACACATTCACCTGGAGTGAAGGAAGTTCAGCAAGCCAAAGGGAATTTAGGAAAGCTGTTTGCCTCCATAAATTTATTTCCTGATTACATAAAGTGGAGAGAGAAAACCTAAATATGATGATGACCAGCATTAGCAGATTGGTTCTATCAAGCCATGGTCAGCAGTGCTGGGTGTCACGCAGCAGCACGGCCATGCCAGAAGTCACTTCACACCACGCCATGGGGTGACCTGGCAGTGATGGGCAGCACCACAGCTCCCCAGAGTAAAAACATTAATATACTAACCCATCTACTCCTGCTGCATGCTTGGCCAAGCCCATATATTAATGGCACAAATACTCCATGCACAAGGCCCTATTAATGAGTTTTTAAAATAGCAAGGACTCAACATCCACAGCACATCCTGTGGAATCCTACGTTATTCCACAGGGAGGACACAATATCCCCAGGACATCACTCCCTCAGCGTGCTGCCTTGCTTTCCAAAACATCCTCTATTCTTTTATCCAGGTCTGATCAAACTCTTCTTAGAAATCAGCAAATATAAGCTGAATTTGCTAAATGGTATTACACACTTTTGAGGACAATTATATTCCCTAAATAAGCTATTTAGTTGTACTCAGAAGGAACAAGAAACATTTTGCTACCATTGATTCTCATTTATATTGCAGTTCTGTTACACATATTGCACAATTACAGCCTTCTTCAACAAGTTTCTTATTGCAATGCCCTCTTTTCTGTATGAGGTTTGGATTTCCATGTAGGAGTTGTAAATATTATATATACGATGAACAGAATTATGTGATAACACCTTGTATCATTACCACT
The DNA here is from genome assembly GCF_036013475.1 of Columba livia. Lineage (NCBI taxonomy): Eukaryota > Metazoa > Chordata > Aves > Columbiformes > Columbidae > Columba > Columba livia. Next base: position 3,213,384 of record NC_088614.1, read on the forward strand.
AGCTTTGTAAGAAAATAATTTCAATAGGTGGAGAATAGCACCAGGGCTCTTGTCAGCAGAATGGATGAAGTCCTTCTAATGAACACATTTCCTGCCCATTTATGCTCTTTAGCATGGCTGGTACCTTATTACACATGCACCAAAAACACTAATTAAAAGGCAGCTTCCTTACAGTCTGGAGTGATTTCCACTCACTTTGTATTGACACAAATGACTTCAGAAGGTGCACAGGTCTGGAGATTCAGCACTGAAACATATCAGGATTTGTCCACGTGTAAACTTATAAAGATGCTGCCTACTGTATCGGCAGGGGTAAAGCATCACTACCAATTGTAAATCATTTTATACAAACATTTGCCCACAGGCAAGCAAGCCTAAGAGACTAGAGCAGAGCACAGTGATACAGACCAGGCTTGGCAAAACCTGGTTCACTCGTTTTTGATCAAATAGATAAAAACCCATGCCTTTGCGCAAGTGGTTCTGAAATACATCATGAGATGCCAAATAAAGTACAAAAGGAATGTTTCCAAAAAGTACAGAACATACCCTGAAAACCTTTGCAGTTTTAAAACATGTTATTTTAGTATTTTTACTCTTCCCCACCATTTACTTAAGAGTTCCTGCAAGACAGCAAAAAACTTTTCATCCTATTGCAACAGACCCTGAAGTGAATAAGCCATTTCCCCAGCTCCCTGCCTGTCATCACATTTTTTAAATACCTACCATCATCCATATCAGCTTCAAAGTGTTTAATATCTGATTAACTTTGAAATAGAGAAAGTTAATTTCGTATTTGTTTTAAGTCTAAAAAAAGCTACCCAGCATCACCTTTCAAGTTCCTCCCTTTAGCTGCTGCTCCTGCTCTCCCATTTTTCCTCTCTCCATAAAGGATAGCAGCTTCAGCCCCCTGCTCGCCTCTCCCATAAGCACCTGGTGAGCAGGGAGAGGTTGCAAATGGAGCTGCCCCTCTCTTGGTGCAATATCAGGCTGTGGAGACACATTTTCCTTGACCCACTTCACCAGCCTTGCACCACAGACCGGATCCCAACTGGAGGACACAGCAGCTCATCGCTCCATTGCCTCATTGCCTTCTACAGAGATCACAGCCGCACCTCCTTGTCCCTGTCCTCATGTTGGCACTGGCTACTACAGCTTCTTTCCTGCGGGTTGTTTAAGACATTTCTCTTAGGATGTCAACCCAGCAAACCCCTGATGGCAGAGCTGTTTGCTTTCCCTCCTTAAATCACCTACAAGTTCTTCTCCATATAACTCTTGTGTCACATGTCCTTGCAACAAACTGCACACAACCAAGAAGAGTTTCATCATCTCACATATGAAAAATTCTTCACTAAAGAAAGTGATTTTTATTTTTTTTTTAATTTTTAGGAAGCCAAAATATATCTGTCAGCTTAAGGATGACTTACAAGATACCATTTAATCCTCTACAGTAGAGAGAACTAGCACAAATCTGTTCCAAGTTACAGTTACAAGAAGACTGTCACCTCTTAACAGAAATCCAAGTCTTACCTAGAACTCATTAAATATTGCAAGAACAATCTGCCAACTGCAAAGTGACTCACCTTACAAATACACTCCATAGCGCTGTATTGCTAATAAACATAGCCCCAAAAAGACAGTGTTGACCCTAGTGCTCAAAGTGATGCCACAGAAAAGCAAGCAGCATCTGAGAAGTTAAAAGAAGAGGAAAAAAACCACCTCTGAAACATGTTCATTGAATGGCTATTTTGTACCATTTCCAGAGATAAACCTGATGTCAGAGTTAACTAGTCAACTAGCTATTAGTAAGCTAGAAGCAATTTTAGGTACTTTCAGTATCCTTGATAAACTAGTGATTCAATATGCCAGAATGTGAGTGATGAATTTCAGTGGTTTCAGAATGAATCCTACAGTATATTATACATGTCATAACAATCCTACACTCTCCAGAAGTTGGTAGTCATGGAATATATCACACAGTTTGACAAGCAAATCTCTCAACAAGATCTACGTTTATCTCCTATGACCTACAAAGCAACTCTTATCACAACAAATGGAGCAAGCCCAGCACGTCTCAGTGTAAAGACAGATTGAGACAAATCTATCTACTTTAAGGAACAGCCTCAAAGGACTATCAAAGTAAGCTAAAGATATATGTGCTCTCCCACAGCAAGACTTTTAAATTTATCTTAACTCAAACTAGTATGTTCACAGCTAAAGAAAAAAAAAAGGTGTCAGGAACTAATTAGGAAACAGATAAGATCCAAGGTCTTACGTTCCATGTATTGTACTAAATAGCATCCTAATAGCAGGTTATGGTCAACTGTAATTTCTGCCGGAAGTAACCAAGGAAACCACTTCTCTAAGCACATCCATGGCAGGGGGGAGGTAGCAAAGGAAACTGACTCGAATCCAAACTCAAAACTTGGAGAGCGAATTGCAACAAGCCTCCAAAAGATGCAGCTGTTTGGAGAAACAGCTTATACATATTTATTGAAACATCTTTTCGGTCTAAAAATCCCCATGAGAACAGAGCAGATCCTCACACAGCACTAAGAATAGGACAGCAAGCCAATCGGGACCAGAGGCAGCAGTGGTGTAGGAACCCACAGCAAGTCAAGATCATGTTTTGGCAATTTGGGGATCTTTGGTGAGCCTCATTCTGATGTCTGAGACACTCGGGCTGTATCAACTTTGTTGATACAGAGCACATATATCACTACAACACGATCCAAACTCTTTCAAGTCAAGACATGGGTTACCCCCTGCAGTATTTTGTCTATATGTTTACAGAACATTAACTGCTACCAGTTCATTTGCAAGATATAAATTACTAGGTTTATCCTACAGAACTGTGTATTAGTACCCATCTCCATCCATGCTGCAACAACATGAACTGGCAATTGAAAATATTCTGATTGTTTTCCACAGGAATTTGAGGATGAATACACGACACGTTCAGGCACCCATTTCCTGCTAGAAACCAATGAGTATTTAGCATATGCCTGCCTTTCAAAAGACCAAGATTGTCTTGATTATCAGGAATTTCTTATCACTCCAATATGAAAACTACCAATGAGTGGCTCAGGACAGAACCAGCAGAAAGAGCTGCAAGATCTTGCTTTTCCTAGTGTTAACTAAAGTGCTTCTTTCATCAGTTGTTTGATAGATTACCATTGTCAATTTATTTATTTACTCTACAAAGTTATTTAACACTTCCAAAGTACTCTGAAATAATTAATTTGCATGTGTATAAATAGCAAATATACTAACAGCAGCAGATAGACTGAAATACTGTTTAAATGTTCTGACACCTGTTTGATAAGGAATAATTAAAATTAGCCACTGTATGACTGGTGGCACCATCATTATGTTTTGGTTGGGGTTTTTTGTGGGTTTGTTTGAGGGTTTTTTTGGTGGGTTTTTTGTGTGGTTTTTTTACTATTTAACTTTAAAAAACTAGAAATAGACTACAGCACTGCAGCTGTATTGGAAAGGAGAGGAGAAAGAGGGATGTGTCCATGCAAATTCACGAGCAGAGGGAACACTTTTCAGCAACTTAAAACCCAGCTGCACAGCTAATTCGCCAAAACATTGAGGTTTCTTTTAAAAAAAAGAAAAATAAATAAAAAAATATTCAATTTTACAGCCATATGTGACCCATCTCCCAGCTTCTATCTGCCTGATAGTTTGGAATGGGATGTTACTGGTCTCTGTGCATTTATCTATTTGGATGAAGCAGAAAAAAAAACCTCAAATTGCAACAAAGATTGAGTGGAAATCTGTGTGGGTCTGTGTGTAATTCAAGAGGCAATGCCACTAACAGGAAAAAAATATATTTATGTAGTAGAAAAAAAAGAATGAAGGAAGATGGCTGCAAATATATTTCTGGAAGGTAAGGAGAGAGACACTAAGATTGCTCATTTTTTGGCCTAATGAATAAATCATTTTACTTTCCTCCCCCCTTTTGCACCTGCTGCTTTGAAAAGCCCCTTCCACAACCAGCAACTGAACAGCAAATGCTGCACAATGACTCAAATGTTGCTGGAGCCATGCCAGCAAAAATTACCACTCTTCAACCAAGATAAACATCATATTACTTCATTACCCTTTTAAAACATATGCAAATTAAATCCATTATTCTTTTTCCTTACAGAAATGAAGTTCCTTTGGCTGGAATTCAACGGCTCCCTTTGTCATCGTTGACCATGAATGGATGAACTTCATGTAGATGATGCCCATTTCCCATCTTTGAATCAAACATTAATACCATTTGACAGTAATAAATAACATTTATCACAATAGGGATCTACTAATGATTTTCCCACTAAGCTGGCTCATCAGAACCTATCAGCTGACAACTGCATAAATGAGATTAGCATAACAGCTGCCTATGACAAATGTATCTAAATCATTTTAATGCCAGCTAGCTCTTTGATCTCCCTATCACGTTGTTGCCAAAACTAAATCCATTTCTTCAAGATACATGTTGTTTATTACAGATACATGTGTATATTCCATGCCATTAGAGGTTTCAGTAATTAAAAGAATTAAAAATATTGATTGGATACTGCCACTATAACGTAGACTTGCAACACTACACTTCAGAGTAATATTGCGCTGCCTACTTAATTCTTTCCCTCCCACCCCGAATTGTAGGATTTGGTGTTTAATAGCCGTGTGTTTCTCTGGCACAAAATACATGTTTTAATGTAAATATGTGTATTAGCTTCTCTTTGTGAGTATTGCTTACAGAAGCATCACTTTCATTCAATTTAAAATAATTCCCAGTAATATGGGACTTGGTTCTGTGCACACATCAAAGCAACAAATCATTGTGTTTCTACAAATGCTGAAGTGACAGGGAAAGAAAGACCTGCTGGTAGAGCAATGTATTTGTGTTTTAATTGTTATTACAAGGGAGGTATTGAGACTGAAACACAAACTCATGCAAACAGATTTCAGACTAAACCAAACAAAGCCAACAGCTCCAGTTGCACTCCTGTATAACAACATTTTTAAAAGCACTCCAGCTTCCCAGTTCTTCTCCAGTTGCAGTCAATGCCATCTCCTACCCAAATTCAGGCTCTGCAGGTTCTGTAGGTCCCTAAGGATGAAGATGGGTTCCCTGATGTATAAAAACACAAGAGAAAAGATGCCCTCAGGTGCTTGAGCAAACCCCAGTCAGACTCCTAAACCAACCCATGGTGCTTCAGAAAGCAACAAACCAGATACAATACAGCACATACACACTTAAAAAAAAAAAAAAAAAAAAAAAAATTAAGAAAACACTAAAAATGTTTTCCTCTGACCTTTCCTTGAGCCATTTTATGGTACCTTGGACTATAATTTAAAAAATATTTGCTTTCTTAACTATGCAAGAGATACTTAAAAAAAATATTCCTATTTGGGTCTCTTGGCTCCTAAACGTTTCCATTGATTTATGTAAGCTTGGATCAAGCTTTTGACGGCATCACTTATGAAGTAATATCAGGCATGCTTATACCTGAGTGCCCTTGATTTAAAACCCAACTGCACGTGTACCTTTCCTGGACTGTGTATCTTCACACGCACCTATTCTTCTAGTTTTGTAGGGATTAGCATTTGCTTCCCCTATCAGTGTGTTCAGGCAAGTCTTAAACAGAAATCTTCATAAGTATTTATACTTGAACCTTCTTAACAGCTAGTCTCTGAATAGACAGAAGGCAAAATAGGTAACTGTGCTGCCTTAAAAATTGAAATACATATCCATTCACCCAATCAGTTAAATAAATCCTGGAACATAAATCTTTTGACTTCCACTGAGAACCAACATCAAGTCACACCAGAGCTCAGTTCTCCTAGAAGCAGCACCAATTCATGGTGGAAAAGGTTTCTAAATTACTGTTTCTAAGTTAAAATTCCGAAGGGTTTTGCATAAGCATGGAAAATGTACAAGTATGAGAACTAATGAGATTGCAGGCTGAGAACTGTTAAAGTATTCCAGCTCTAGTGCTCTGTAGCAAATATCTTGTTTTCAAGGCTGTTATGTTCACAAGCACTTTGTTCTTTCTTGCATTTCAATTAAAATTCATGGGATGTTTTCTCCACATATTTTTCAAGCCTGCCTGCATTTTCCATATCTTAGAAAAATTTCTGGCCATTATTTTTCATGTAAAATGAACAGAATGTATGGTCTTTTGTTCAGGCCTTTTGTTTTGTGAAGCAGGCCATTTTTCATGGATGAAACTGAGGCGCACACTTGCAGTTTTGACAGCATTTCTTATCGTTCCCCCCAGTTAGCATTGTCACCTTTCATTATTTAATTTTGAAGTACAAGGCAGGCTGATTTATACCCATGATGTGTAATTAGAGGCAGATGGAGGACTTAAAGAGTAGAAACACTGAATTATGGCTGTGGTGGGTGCCTGTAAGTGTCCTGAGAAGTCCTCTCTGTGCCACCAGCTAAAAACAAAAAGCCAAACAATTTAAACTCAATGAATCCACACTGTTGTAAGCAGCGAGTTAATGAAAGTGAACTACAAAACTAATAAAGTACATTGGTTGTGGTTGCAAGGTAATTTAAAATCCTTTCAAGTACAAATGATGAGAAGTGTTTGTATTAATCAAAATCACCTTTGAATGTGCCCATAGTCAGAAAGGCTTTTTTTTTAACCTCCACTTCACTTGAAATCACTTTGACACAAGTCCACTCTGCCTTTTGAGGAGAGAAGAGCTTCCTGCAATTCTTTCATATGATAATGTACAGTATATTTTCAGCTGCCTTTTAAAAGTTTAAACAAATGGAAGGCTTATTAAGAAGATATCATAATTACATGCAGCTATTTTACTAGCTCTTATCTGGAGCAAATGCAAGCAATTAGTTGAGAACATAAATTCATTCAAGACACTTACTGAACATGAGGGAATAGACCAGCAGGAGAAAATAGGTCCATTTTACTGTTTCATCTTCCCTGTGGAAAGACTGTAAACTTATTCGAGTAGGTTTAACACCACCTACAAAATAAGTCTTATGTTTGAAAAATGAACTAATACTTCAGAAGGCTTCAAGAAGCGTTTAGCAATGGCTGAACATACCCCAGGAAAGCCCCCCCAGTAGCCTTAGCAGGAGGACAGCTGCTGTGACAGGACCAGTGTTCCCAGTGCGAGCGGTCACTGGTGCAGCTCTCGCCAGCAGAAGCACCAGCCCATTGCTGCCCTGACATCCCATTTTACTTTCAAATCATGGATAAGTCATCACTAATAAATCAAAACAATTAGATTCTTTTGCTTCGTGCTGAACGCAGACACCAAATGGAAAAATATTAGTGCTTTTTCTATTTGATTTTTCTCAAGCATACAAAACATTTCACACACATTTAACATTAAGCACATGAATAGTTGTATGGAAGACTATGGGAACACCCATGAGCTTTAAAGTTCAGCATCTGCTTGAAGGTGGCAGCATGGAAGGGACAACTTCAGCCCTAGAGCTGCCACTTGACTTGTCACAATGTTGGTGACACACACCAGAACACCATTCCCAACCACAGCGATCACTCCCATTTTTAAGTCCTAGTAATCCAAAACGCTGTTAATACTTAACGATTACTCATACCCTAGTTTTACTTTTGGTATTCCAATTTGATGGATAAAATTCAATTCAAAATAATTCAAAGCATACAGTATAAAAGCATTCACTCCTCCCCTTTTGCTATGGACATAACCAGGACAAAATAAAAAAGGTAGAAGAGTATCAAAACCAATATTTCTTTTTCACTTTTTCTGGCAGCATATGCATAGAAGTTTCTCACATATTTAAGACAAAACCTACAAGCAAATCCTCTTTCTCTAGAAAGAATGATAGCATATTTGCTGGAATTTGTTAATGTTTTCAAAACCAGTAGAAAAACAACTGTTTTTCTAGCAGAAGCATTTGGCAGGCACATAAGCAGACTAATCCTTCATCTTTCCACAGTTGTCTTCGTTTGCAAATCTCAGTAATATTAATTCATTTTGGAGAAACAGCCTAATGATGTTTTTTTCCTCTTGTCATCGATTGGGCTCTGAATGTTTCCTTTAATGAATGCAACATAATTCATGCATAGTCACTACTGAACCCAGCAAATTCATAATTACTGACAATTTTGCACCTGCTGTTATGGGTAGATGCTGTTCGCTTTAATTTAACTTGATACCTTGATTAATCATTGGAAACTGCAGGAGATGCAGATTATCTTACATGTTTCCTGAAAATAACATAGCAGTCACAACTGAGCACATACAAAAAAAAAAAAAAAAACCCACACCACCAGCATTTTCAAGAATTTTCTAGTAATCAAGACTCCAACGCAGCAGTACACACATATTGTGCACCTATGTACACACATTACGTTATGAACACTCTCAAGATGATGGTAGTATTTCACATGCTTAAAACTGAACATAAAAATATGGTTAAACTTATTATCAAGTTAAGCTACTAACTAAATTTCAGAGTATTATAGTGTATTTCTATGCAGGAGCTGATCCTGCTGGAATGAGTACCTGTCTCTCTCCAATATCAGTCCTACTACAAAGACATTTGAATTTCAAACCACAAAGCAGCCAGAATGATGTTGGGTTGGGTGTGCAAGCTTAGGACCCCACCTGAGCTCCTGACAGGTGCTTTCTTCATCAGCCCCTGTACCCTCCAAACTCTCCTGCTGGTTGGGAAGCAAAGACAAAGCATGAGATTTACACTATAACACACACTCAATAAATAAATCTGGGTCAAGTATCCCAGATTAGCAATCCCTACACATATACTCTAATCTATGAAGGTGGTTTCTTTTACAAGAAAGCAACTCCTTTAACAAGAAAGCTCACAGGTACTACAACCATGCTTTTCAGAGACCCATGATACCCACTGTATTCACTGTGCTTGAGAATTTGTACTTTTTTTCTCAGAAAAGTATGTGGAACCTGAACATAACATAGTTAAAACTCAATGAAACAAGGAATTATGCATACAGAATATCAACCTAATAAGCACCCTTGATAGCAGGCTGTGCTTGCAGGCTGGCTCAGCATTAGGAATTCAAGTATCACATGGAAAATAAATTTACATTCCTGAGTATTCTGTTTCAGTGGGTGACTATAACAAACACAGACTCGCTGAATACAAAAGAAAATACTGGAAAACAGGAAGCTTGCTCTTCAGGCTTCTAGTAAATCTACTTTAAAGTGTTTTCTGCTGACTCAAGAACTGATGATATGGATTAAGAATTCAGTGTTAGCACACAACAAAAAAACCCACAAATGTCACATCTTGAATTCTGTCAAGATGCTAGAATTTAAGCTCACTTTATTTCTTATCTGGACTATAAATGATTTGAAAGGATTAAGAAACTCCTCAGGACATAGACAAATCACCATCTTTGTTGCTGTAATATAAGCCATGAATACATCCTCGGGAGAAATGTTTCCATCCATTTTCAATCATGTAAACATGTGTCAACTGTTCAAAGCTATGGGAGAAAGACAAGCTGCTTCTCCCACTTCATCTGTTGTTCGGAAAGTTGCTGCTTTGTCTTTGGAGCTCTGCTGATGCTGCGTTCAGCAAGCCAGCTCTCCATTGTTACCGTCGCCTTTTCATCCGCCTCCAGGGATGGGAGGGATGGTGCAGATGGTAAACAAACATGCTTTGTGGTCTTGGAGCTTAGAAGAAGAAATTCATATTTGCTTTTCATTTCTGGAATGCAACTAAGCAAAGAAATTATTCACATTTATTATCGAGCTGGTTCTCAGTCCTGTGCAACTCCTCTATGATTGTAGTGCCTAGCATAGATATTTCCCCTCACTCTCAGAAATGTAAAAAAAATAAATCGTTATGTACCTAAATTTCACTAGGGTATTTAATTCTGCTTACATGGTGTAAATACAAACCAGGGATCTAACTAATTTAATTTTAAAAACCCAAAGGTTTCTATCATACACATCCTATTCACACAAGGGACATAGAACACAGGTCCAGAACGTGAATATATGGGTCCAGTTCACAACCTGACCAAAGACAAAATAGCCATATGTTTCCTTCACTGCCCCCTGCTCATCCAAGACAGCTCATCCCTAAAAGGATGCCATTCCCAGTCCTATCGGAAGTCTAAATCACCTTCAAAGGCTGTGAAAAATAAGTAGTTTTAATTCCACCAATAACTACATGCCTATCTGATCAACACAGATCTAAGTAGTAGTAATGTAATAACAAAGAAACAGGTTTAGGTCAAGTACAACAATTTACAGAAAGACATAGCAACGAAACAAGGAGGAACTCAATTCATTTTAACTATCATTAGCATGATAACTGATTTTAAGTAATCACTGCAACATATCACATGCTTGATACTTGCTACACAGTGTAATAAAAAGCACTAAAAACGAGATCTTCCTGCTCCTTATCAATGGAGTGCTGGTGTAGAATTCAACTTTAACTTTGCCTTTGGAAATCCATTCATTTGAAACAGAATCACAAATGTAACATGGAGCAAGGAAGTGACCCTAAATCCTTGTACTTCAGGATGTGAGGAGAACAGCCATCACATTTTTATCAATCTTATGAAAATAAGGGCCATTTACTGAAAAATACTCAAACAGTACCCAGAGGCAGCATGCATATCCCTGTGCAGTGAACTAGCTCAGTCCCCTGACCCCTTCGCACACCCTTTGTAAGTAGCCCAGATGCCCAGAACACATATAGCACAGCTGAAAAGTCACAGAACCTGCAGAAATTACTTTCAATAGATTTGCTGCCTATTTTTCCTTATACAGAATCCCTCCATGAGCCTCTGGAGACTGCAATTTTGTACACAGTTGCTCACTGTCCGAATTTGATCATATCACTTGCAATGTACACATCTTTTTGCTTATAAGGATTTTCTCATCTTACATCCAGGTAATCTAGAAGTGGGTTTAGATTAATAAATGTCCAAAACAAACTTCTTTTATTCAGTCTAGGCACTGGAGTACTCTTATGTGGGAAAAAAAAAAAAAAATGGTAAGGCATTTGTTGTACTATTGTCAGCTTTCATCTTATATTTATCACCATGTCTTCAATTTCATCTCTAAATTACAGAGCTAGGACTTTCTGATAGACACAATTGCTGCTGTTCAGTTTACTGCTTCCTGTCAGCCCCTGATCACTTCATGACTTTTATTCATCACAGCTTCAATTTATTCCTTGTGCAGAGTGATCGGAGCTCAGAAAAGGAAGGGTAGGGAAGGCAAGATTGCTACAGTTAACTCTTTAGACAAGTACAGAAAATAAATGCTTGTGCAGGTGATAATAGTTGAATAAGTAGCACGTGAAAGTTGAAGTTACTTTTCTTCCTGACTGGAAGCCAAGTCCTTGCACACAGCCCTGCAATGATCATTCTCCAGATCCCAAGACTCAAATGTGAAAAACCCTATATGCATCAAAGGCTGACATGCAAAAATCCTAACAGGTGGTTTAGTGATGGTGGTTTCATGTTGGTTTTGGGTTTTGTTTGGTTGGTTGGTTGGTTTGTTTTTGATACCAACAGGTGAGCAGAGGGAGAAGTTCTTAAGAATTTGAACGGTTACTCAAAAGTTTGTCAGTGTAAATTTCACTTTATTAGGCTTAGTAGCAAACACCAGCCCTGATGAAGATGGAGCTTCTCCAAAGGCACACTGGAACACAGCTGCTGCACAGGGGAAGGTGAGCAGTACGATCTTACCTTGTGTAAGTACACCTTAGGTTGCTAGGGCATAAATTCCTTTACTCCAGTCCCATGAGGTAGCAATTGCATTTTTTTACTGGGAAATTAGTCTTTTATTGATGATGCCGTGATAACATTCTTGGAGAGTGAGTTGTCATTGTCACCTGTTGACTATTTTCTTTTGCCTTTGGAGGCTTGCAGGGCCTTCATTTATACAAGGTAGTTACTGAGATATTCTCTTGCTTGTTTACATTGATTGTTGGTTCAGTCTAAATGCTTGTTATGGATTTCCCTAGGAGATGTATACATCACTGGTTTCCCTGTAACAACACACCTAGCACTTACATAAAGCTGTCCTGGCATGTATTTTTTCTCTTGCTCAATTGTTTTTGTTAGACGACTATTTCTATTACTTTTAAACTTGAAGACAGTCTAGAGCTGTTATTTTTCTCTGTCTTTCTGATGTTTAGCAGCATCAAGACATTCTCTTTATTTTTTCCCTTAAGGAAAACATCAACAACTAAACCTTCTCCACAACACTGAGACAGAAGCCAGATGAGAAATTGCCACGTAAGTCACTACCAATTGTAGGTAGTAGAGCTAAAGATTTCAGATGGTGACTATAGATCTCCTGCACTTTACATAGTACGGCAATAAGAAAAGCCCATGAACAGTGTTTTCTTCAGAATTGCTGATCTCTAAGCATTAGCAAGTTTTGAGCTAACTGGTTTCAGGCAATTTCTAAATTCTAATTTCTAATGCAGAATTAGAGAGTTTACAGATTAAAAGGCCCTTATTCCCTCTCAGTTTTGAAAGAGAGGGCCTCACAGAGACCTCAGTGCATCCAACATGTTTAAAGGCTTATCAATAGAGAAAACTCTGCAGGTCCTCCCCTCCCAGATAAATCATATGATCACTGAAGCCTGACTTAGTCCTGACTCAGAACAGCACCCAGAGAAAACACAGGGTGTCCATCTGCTTTGAGTATTTAATTTCATACACACATGACAAGCTCAGACCTGTTCCAGGAACAAGTGAAAAGGTACACACAATTTCTGCAGGTGTGAATCCAGTTGCATTTAAAAAACAGCAAAATGTAACGTTTTTCTAGTTTGCAGACATAGAAAAGATTTCTCAACCTTCTTAACAGGGATCTCACACACTGTGCATACAAAGACATTGCTCAAACATGCTTTCCTCATTAAAGATCCAGCAACTTAGAAAATAAGGCATGAAAGAACAAGGGGTAATGGGTTCAAATTGGACACAAGAGGTTCCACTTAAATTTGAGAAGAAACAACTTCTCAGTAAGGGTAACAGCACACTGGCCCAGGCTGCCCAGGGAGGTTGTGGAGTCTCCTACTCTGGAGACATTCAAACCCGCCTGGACACCTTCCTGTGTAACCTCATCTGGGTGTTCCTGCTCCGGCAGGGGGATTGGACTAGGTGATTTCTTGAGGTCCCTTTCCAGTCCCTGACATTCTGTGATTCTGTGACTTTTGGAACAGCAAAGAAAAACTAAAACCTCTACAACTCTCCAGTTCTACAAACAGTTTGACTCAGACAATACAGAACCCAACACATTTGCAAATACACAACTTTGAAAGGAGTCCCAGCACAGCTGAAAGCCAGAGGTGGGTGTGACAACCACGAGTGTCAGACAGACGCTACTGAAGCAGCGGATCTTGCAGCCTGGTGCCACATCCTCCCAGCCCACCCACCCCACAACCAACACATCAGCATCTGTCAGCTTCTGCCTTGTCAGACACGCACATGCCACCGCCAGTCCTGCCTCAGCCTCTTTCCACTTCACTGTTTTATAAATATATAGGTATATATAGAATCATTTTGCTTGGAAGAGACCTTTAAGACCATCAAATCCAACCATAACTTGTCTCTAGCACTAAACCATGTCCCTAAGAGCCTCATCTCTATGTCTTTTAAACCCCTCCACAGATGGTGACTCCACCACTGCCCTGGGCAGCCTGTTCCAATGCCTGACAGCCCTTTCTGTGAAGAGATTCTTCCTAATATCCAATCTGAACATTCTCTGGCACAACTTGAGGCCATTTCCTCTCATATATATATAGACACATACACAAAATATATATAATTTTTTTTATATATAGACACACAAAACATCAAACACATCCACACACTAAGCTTCTATCACAGCCACATTTCTTCCCATCCCCTACAACCTGTTCACTTTATGAGGGCAGCTTTTTCCTCCACATTTCCTCTTAAATTGAGACAACCTCTTCAAAGTTTCAGCCTACAAACCCCTTTATGTTTGGGGGCAGAGATGCTACACCAAGTGCTGCTTCTACTCTCTGCACATCCCCATCCTCAGCTGGGGATGCACTGGGAACCAAAAGAAATTTGAGGAGGGCAGAGGTCTGAGCTTGTGCTCAGACATCATTAACACCTCATTACAAGTAGCTGAATGAGAAGTAGCTTAACTGAAAAATTTATCAAGGCTGCATTGGTAGGATCCAAACTTAAAACAAAAATACCTTTGGGCACACGAGGAATTTTATTCAAGTATTGCCTTACACACACAGACATGCACTGAAGACAAACAAAAATGGACATTTTTCTTCTGTAACACAACAATACCAAAATGAAATACTAGCATTTCAAAAACATAATTAGGTCTTCCAAAAAGCACCCCTCTGAATCCCTATAAAAACAACACAGACATCTAGATTTATTTTTCTTTCAGGAAGCCATTTACTCTTGGTTTGTTTTTCTCCTCACCCTTCCTGACATTCTTCTCTTGAAAGACAATTTGTGTGTAATACAATAACCTCTTGTTCACTATTACTTCCTAAGCAAATCTAATTACAGATATTCATTGTACCAGTTAAATTTCTGGACACATCACCTTCTTAAAGTCTTTAACAGTTATATAAAATGGCACAAGTAGCCATCATGTGTTACCATGTAAGTGAGGGTGTTTATCTATTACCCTGCGTGATGAGCCATGCACTGTTTCTACAGTTCCAGTCTACCATATAGCTTTTTGTGCCTCTCACCATGCATCAGTTCATACAGGTTCAAATCCACATATGAGTACTTCATGATACTTGGATTTTTGAAAGCTTTTTGTTATTATCTGTAGTGAAAAAAGTTGCACTGAAAGTTAGTAAAATTGGGATAAAACCCCTGCGCACCAGGCGTATCAACAAAACTAGAATGTAATTGCTAAATATGCAGTTGGTATTATCCATTCTCCATTGCTTACACCTAAACACAGAAGGGTTCCTGTGCTCAGCCATCACACAGCAACTTCTTATAACCCACAAAGCAGTGATACTTTGCAGTAAGCCCAGTTAGGACAAGAAAGACGTTCCCTAGATCGAAGGAAAGCACAGAAGAAGAGTTGAGCAAATCAATACAAATAATTTTACATGTGCTCAGTATTATCTTGCACTGCTGCTCGATATATTTGGAAGCCAGCATCAGATACTATACACCAAATACATGCTACGTCACTGAGCTTCAACACAAAGAATGTTAAAACTAATTGGAAAGTTAAATTAATTGAAAAGATGCACAACTAAAATATTTGTGATGGTAACTTCCTAAAGGGATGAATAACAAGCATAGTAGCAATGAATAGCTAGTGTTTATCGACCTCAGCTGAATTCTACCTGTAAGAGGGCATTGCCCTGTGGCAGTGGTAACGCAGGATGTTCTCTTTATCCCACAGAACCTCCAGAGGCACCAACCCTCAGAAAGCTCAGATAGAAGAAGCCCAAACTCTACCCCTACATACCTTATTGCAAGAGCTTTGCTTTCTTTACACAACCAAACAGCATCTCTATGAACTCATCCATGATTTTGCAAGTATACAGACCTACTCATTGCTTGACAGAAATGTTCTTGAAATGGTAGAAAACTCCACTTAGATTACATTTGAATACATTTAACCTCAGAAAGTACACTAGCTGTAGGATTAGAACATCTTCACTCCCCGAACCAATCCTGACACCACCATATCATGAGTGGCAGCTTTCCAGCTTCCCTGGTTTTCAAGGGTACCCAGTGCTGGCTCACAAGTGTCCAATTTCAGGTTGGAACCTGCATAATGCATCTTTAAAGCATATTTATTGTGATTTTACACTTACCTGAACCCTTATTAAAAACAATATTTAAAAGCGCACTTTTTATGTTCCCATAGAAGAATTGGCAGTGATTATTTCAAGTCCAGCTTGCCTTCAGTACTAATCTCACCTGTGAAAGAAGGACAAAGGTAACTTGCCAAAGGTTATTTTAATAACAAAAAAAAATCATTTCATGATTGATCATTATACATATCATATAGCAGCATGGGATCACACATGCTGCCAGCATGAGAGAACCTGTAATGACAATACGAGGGCACTGTTCAGGGGTTCAGTGTGTAGAGAGAAAAAACGTAATGAAAAAGGTGGAAAAAAAAAACACCACAGAAAAAAAGGCCACAATTAGGGATAGCTTTTGAAATGAAAGAATAAAGACTCAGAAAGTGGTATATTTAAGTACTTTGAAACATGTTTAAAACTTTTATATCCTGCTCAAGTCCCAGCTTTTAATGAGACACCACAGATGAAAAGGAGACAGAAATGATTTAAAATGAACAATCAGGGGAGTACTTTAAAATCAGAAACATTTCAGGGGGTTTAGGGAAAAGCATTTAACAGAACTAGCGGCTATAAGGGTTGAAAATGGCTTTCACCTACAGTATCAGTGTTGAAATAGCTGTAATTTAATCTGTTTCTTTAATACAAAACCCATGCAAACAAAGTGCTATTAATCTAATAGCTAAAATATATATAGCTATATATATACACAATATATAAAGCAATATTTGCTTTAAACTCGTCTAAAGTCTTAAGTGCCACAATTACTCATAGCAATTATACAAGAGATATTGCAATTTCAAATTACAGTGAAATAATATGTTCCTATTTATCAATTCAGCTTCAAATATTGTTCCCATTTATTTGCTTCATGAAAACTGTACTTTAGATATTGTATGCACCAATATTTTTTGACAAGTATTTCATTTGAAATGTGCCTCGCCTTCATTAGAATACAGCAGAGGCATGAAGTGCATAATCTACAATTCTTACAAGGCAAAGGGCATCTCAGAAAGAGATATTTCAATAGTAAATTGAGCTGGAAGAAAATGTGTCAGTTCAATTCACAAAAGCGAAGAGATTCCATTTTAACCTACTTATCTGAATGCTCCATGAGCAAGATTTAAGAATGGATAGGACATAATTTTACAGATAAAACCAACCAGTAAAAAAGCAGATTCTCCAATATTAAGCATTCAAAACCAAGTCTCATAGCATTATTTATCAGTAAATTTTAGAAAATCTGGGCTCTTCAGACTTGTGCCCCTACCGTAGATTATGACATCTTAAAGAAAACTTCTCCACAGATCTCAGGATCTTGGAGATAGTTAATAAGAGCTGACAACTTTACCAGTCAAGCAAGCAGCAATTTCCAGTGGTGATATCCAGCACCGTTCATGTACCACTCTCCTGTTGTTTTTCTTTTTTAAAAAAATATATGAGTGACAGCAAGAAATACAATATTTAACTTGGGTTAAAAGAAACACTGTCCAACTTAGAGTTCATAAATAAGATCCCTTCCCTGCATAAAGAACTCATTATACAAGTTATCTAAACCACCAAATCCAGCCAACTAAAAAGTGAAATTCAGTAACATTTCAGAAAATAATCCTGTGATAAACTGATTATTTCTGCCTCATCTCTCATCCCTACATTGATTGTCTTGTAGATCGCAAACTGGCTGACAAAGGTCATGTCCCCAAGTCCTGGTGGTTACCCACACCCAGAACACCTGACATGGAGATAACACTGACAACAGGGTTCTCCTGCCTCCGTAGATCCACTTATACCAGAGAATGTGGTTTGTCTGCAAAATCATTATCATTGGAACGCTTGCTCCTCTGTGAGGTTTCAAAATTAATGCCTAGACCTATGCCATTTGTTAAAGTTCTGTCTGCTTTTTAGCAGAAGTCAATCCAGTACTACTTGAAAGCATAGAAGAAAACAGATCAGGAGGATAAAGCTAAAAGATATTTGCTATTGAAAACTGATTTACTATGTTGGTTATTTAAAACATTATATATTTGTGTCATTTAAATTAGGCATTAGTCCCCTATTCCCAGTATAGCAGTATGAAGTGTAACCCCATATAACTTCACAAAACAAATTCAAAGCCTGTAAGAAATAAGATTTGTGGCTGTGATGCTCACCCTGAATTTACTGCTCTGGGATTTTACTGCACACACTTCTGCAGGGTGGCAGCTGCCACTCTTCACTGGCCAAATGAACAGTTTGGTTCAATCAGTCACTCGTTTGATCAGTTATAAGTCCTTGAAAGACATAAGTCCCACTCCCTAACAAAAACTACACATTGGAAGGCAGGGAAAAATCAGCACTCCACCACACTCGCAGCTCTTCAGTGTCCTCACCTCCAGCCTCTTCCATGAATATGCACTATGTACTCCCAGCTATTCTGACATATCCCCTCTGAAAACCAGTTTTTCCTGGTGTGATTTTACAGTGTCTGATAATTTAATTTTTTGGGTGCTTAACTACCACGCTGTCCTATCTCCCAGGTGACGTGCTTTCAAAATGACATTAAACTGGGGGATGGAGGCTCGGTGACTCTACAAAGGCCACTGAGCTGCTCTCAGGCTGGCAGGCACACACAGGTCCACACTTGAGAACAACGGATTTTCTTGCTCCATAGTATGTATAATTCTGCAATAAGAAATACTGCTGACACAGCCTGAAGAGAGTTTGGAATGGCACTGAAACCTCAACCAGGGAAGACTTAGATTCATACAAGTTTCTCAGTTGAAGACCTCAAAAAAATTCCCTTGTTCTTGGTAACTACAAACAGTGGGAGCTACAGAAACAAAACTTTAGCATGTGTGACCCAAGGTGGAAATCAGTTCTCAAAAGCTGATTGGGAAAAGTATATTAAACAGGGATTAAAAGATAAGAGATTTATAGAAGAGATAGAGCCTGAAACAAAAATACTGAACACCACAACTGTAATCTGAGCTCTACCAGTATTACGTGGCCTTTGTAAAGTCATTTAACCCCTACTTGGAGAAGCAGCTTTACTCTCTGAGGATTATCCTCCTGGGTACCTGTATAAGTTTTTAACTTAATCTGAATTTGTGCAAAGTGCACACAATGCATTCAGTATATTGTTATACTGTCCCAGAGCTTCAAGAAATGTTATTTTGTGTACACTTCAAATGTTACAAGCAGTCCCAAAAGACTGAGATTTTAAAAGCATATTTACCACTACTGTATGCACATATTATAAATTTAAAAAAATCTCTCAAGTATCAGCTCTATTGAAATTCTAGTCACAGTTCACATTAAGCTAGCTTATTGTTTCCTATTTAAAAAAGGAATTGCCTGAACTCAGGAACTGTTTGTAAATTCAAATACTATTCCTTTACAGAAGCTATTTTTATTATTATTACAAGTGTAGGTCTTGACATACACAAGCAGTGTTTGACAGTTTTTCCTCCCTTTCCACTGGGAACAGAGAGCGCCAAGAGAAAGGTAGACACAGAGTTATTAGCAAAGTCTGCAATTGTGTCACGCCAGAATTTGTTTCTGTCTCTATTCTCTAAGCTGTGCCTTTTTTTATATTACATTAATTATATGCCTGTATGATCATGATGATGGGATATGACATTTTCTTCCAACAGCCAGACCACATATTCCACTGAAGACACCTCTATCGCCTCTGGAATGCTTATAAAAACCAGAAATTTTGCTTCCAGTGCTGCCAGGTTCCTGAAAATGGGTACAGATTTTAAAAACAAGCATGCGTTCTCTTCACTGAAGAAGAAACAGAGAATTCACCAAATTTCATGAATACTAGAATAGATTTAGCTCTTCCTACAGCTTAAACAACAATTGTGATACAACTTCTCTTAAGATTTATGAGGGTATTTCAAGACTATGGGAAACCCAAGACACAAACATGCATTTATGCAAAGTCTAGGACACAAACTTTCCCCTCCTATAACCATTCAAAGCTGAACAGGTTAATACATTACATCAGCTACTATGTGCACCTTTTGTATTCTTTCAAGAATGAAAATCTGAAGGACAGACTCAAACAATTCCTGTGTAACTCGCGAGTCTGGAAACAGGAGTATGCATTGAAATATGATGAACTGAATTGCCTTTTATAAGCTGTAACTTTATTTACAGATATCTAGATTCATCTTTTACAACCCAAAAGTAAACTATAGATCAAAAAGCTGACAGATAGGAGAATAAGTCCAGGAAGAAGGGAAGTATCTGCCAAAGGTGCTATTGATTCATCAACACCAAATAAACTAGTAATTTATGTTGGGTAAAAACAACCTCTACAACTTCAGCTCCCTACAAACAAAATACAGTATCCCAAGGGAGTCGGAGGGAATATACTACTGAATTTGATAAGAATATTCTTTTCCACAGTATTCTCTGAAGAGGAAACTGTTTTCAGTAGCATTATGTCATTTAACATGCATTTAGCTATAATGCCAACTAATGGAAAAAGAGTATAAAAACATTTAAGCACACAAAAGTTGAACTATTGTCTATTAACAGGTTTTAAAGGGTTTTTTTTTTGTTTTGGTGTGGGTTTTGGTTTTTTTGTTCATTTGTTTTGTTGTTTTTGTTTTTTTAAACCCATCCTTCAGAGAGGTACAACACATGCATCATATTACCATTTAAACAAAGAGTATAAGGTAAAAAATAGAACATAAGGACATGCTAGTATTTTGTTGTATTTAGTTTAGGGGGGGGTATGTTCATTTTTTTTAAGATCCAATAGTGGAATAACAAAGTTGTGAAGTTTTAATATATTAATAGCATCTCTGTTCAAAAATACAACTGCTGTTGTGATCAAACATGCCGGCTGGCTGGCAGCAGGAGATGCAATTTTCCCCCACCCCATTCGAATGTATGGTCTCAGTTCCACAGACTGAGTTCACATAGGTAGTTCACCTCCTAAAATTAAAACAATAAAATAATTTAATTATACTGTAAGTCTTATCAGTAGGACTAGGTGCAACTTTATTTGGGGAGGAAAAAAAAACCTTTCGGAAATTGCATTTGAAGTTCCTCATGAAATACAGCTTTATTATGAAATCCTTCTTATTCTCAAGATATAGAGCATCGTGGCAACCCAGATATTTAGAATTATAGTCCACAATTCCATTCTGTTTGTAGTACAGGCTTTCTGGCACACTTTAATTATTTTTTTCTGGGGAACAGAGTGGTCAGATTTATTACCAAGGTGGACTCCAAAGGCAATATTATTAAAGTTCTAACAGGTGAATAAACCAATACGTTTCTTCAAACCATAAAGCAACTAGCTGCACTTGGAGAAAATAGATGTGAATAGCTGAAGCAGAAGAGTTCAGAGGGGAGTAACAGCCTCATTCCAAGAACAAAAAGGCTGGTTAATGTAGAAAGAAAATAGATGACTGTTTCTAAAATGTCTGCTCAGGTTCTGGAACATACCAGTAACCTGAATTAGGTAAGATTGTATTGAAATCTTAATCCAAATAATTTTAGTACTCTTACACTTAACTTTTCTTTAATCTTAATTTTGCCCCTGAGACACAGGGGTACAGCCTTAAACAGCAAGTCAAGAGGGTTAAGTTCATAAAAATTATAAATGTCAGCAAATATTCTTTGCTCAGGTTACTAAATATCTTGAATAAAAAAGGCAATGGATGATAAACTAGTAAATATGTGTTTTTACCACATTCATGTACGATTTAGTAGAAATAAGCAGAGGCATCATGAGGGAAAAAAACAGCATGAAAACAATGTTTCATATGTTATGACATCTCAACATTTTATACATCACAAATTCAAAACATACTCTCAGAGCCTCAACAGCAGCGGATACAATGTCATTCTGCACATCACTAAAATGGAGCCACTTGTGGACTGGAGTACAGCAGCACACATCAATTTTTACGACAGGACATTAAAAATTACTGTTATTCATTTCAAATTGCTGTAGATAATTACAGAACTTAATTGCCGAGCTGGAAATACTCCAGATATGAAAGGTGCTTATACCTTTCATCTTACAAAAAGCAACGGGCTCTCTAATGATGCTGAGTATTACCCACAAGGCTTTTCATACAGCACCTTCTAGCATTATGATAAGGCACAAATTTATGGCCAATTTGGAGAAAAGAGCAAGGCACCTTCTGACAATGTCATTACCAATCGTCAGGAGAGTTTACTTCAAGGTGTTTCACCTAAGGAGATGGAGTATCTAAATGCTTGTGTGGATAACAGTGTTACAGCCTGGAGTACACGGCTGGGTTACAATGCCTTTCTCTCAAAGATACATAACTAAATGTAGCAACAAAAATGCCACCGGTGTCATAGATTTATATGTAGCTTTTCTTGTTTGTTTTGGTTGTGTTTTGTTTGGGTTTTTTAAACTGAATCAATCCCAGAGATTTCCAAATCACTCACCGTATTAAAACACCACTAAAATACATGAGCAAACAGTGACAAATGGATAGATTATTGTAAATATTAGAAAAGATTAAGTTCAAGAATAAGATTATACCTCAGATTTGCTCTTGCAGCCCTAGCTGCATGACCCCAGCAAAGCTACTCAGCCTCTACGGGAAATATGCAACTTATAATAGTCTTTACACCCCCTGTCATGATGGAGAACCATTTATGTCTATTATTTTCAAACAAATAAGGATTTTAAATACCAAAAGCCATGATTCTCTCATGTTTTCTTCAAACTTGTATCATAACTCAGAACAAAGTCACCCAAACAGTAAACGCTGGTGTTTTACACCAATACAGTCTGTCTTGGGTCATGCTCTTCAGATCTGTAATGGCAGTTAAACCACTACAGAGATACCTTGATGGTAAAAAAAAATATACACAAACCACCCAAAAGACACAACACACTAAGACCAAACAATGACAGAAAAACACTTTTGCATTTCATGAGGTCTTGGAATTAAAACCAGGTTCATGAACAAGAAAAATCAAGCTTATGGATGGTTAGTCTCTCACCGAGTTTTTGCAAGTAGCTATCAGATATATCAAATTTAAGCTAAGAAGTTTGCCTCATCCAGTATCGTTTTCAAACAAAAGAAATTGGAGGCAGAATATGAACTTTTAAAATAGTTGAAATGTAAACAAAACACAAAAAATGCAAAAACTGATAGGTTGAAAGCTCAAGCCTTTGAACTAGAAAACAACTGAGCTAACAAATACCCTACCTCATTCGGTACAGAGAACTAGCAGTTTGCCTGACGAGCAGCTCTTCAGTATTGTGGTTTGTTGTTGTTAAACCAAAACAACTCCTACTTTACTCCTTACACACTATTTAAAACAGTATTCTAGCAATAGATAATTTTTTCCGCTTTTTTTTTCTTCAGGATTCATCCACTATTCTGTCCTACAATTTCACAGGCATGGATTAGTATTGAATTCTCATAAATCTCCCATGAAGTGAGGGGTTGGTATCTAACACAGCTTCCCATCCCATTCATTATAACTCTTCAGGAAAGGTTTCAGAGACAAAAGCCTCTATAACTACCCAGCCCTGACCCACCACCAAAGGAGGAAGACTCTGAATGAGGCACAGGTCTCCATGAAACAAGGACAGGGTTGTGTACTCAGAATAGTCCATGCTGCAGAGTCCCACCAACACTCACCAGCGATGTCAGCAAGGCTAGAACTCTGACTGTAGCTTGAGAGAGAAACCAGAGACCAGCAATAGCAAATCACCACAGCAGAGAACTAGAACACCCTTCAGATGATTTCAGATTTTTTGACTTTCACTATTTTTCTCCTACCAACCATCTCAAAACTCTAAGTTATCTCCCAGTTGTGGTATGATCTTGCTCTCATTCAATTCCTGTTCTATTGCTTCTCCATGTCTACAGCCCAGTTCTAATCGCCACTGGATTTGTCATACACGAGTCCCTCAGCTTCTTCCTAAGCCCATTTCAGTTCCACTTTTCATGGCTTTCTCTTCCTTCCTCACACTTACTACTTCCACCATTCTTGTATTGCATTCTTTTTCTTTGTGGTTCTGATTACAGGTTTCACTTTTAATCTCAGTCTTAACAAGTCGGGACTGATAGCACCAGCTATAACTTTATTATGTAGTACAAAAGCCACATGTTATGGTGGCCTATGGCTTCCATAGTCTCTCCCACCCCTATCAAGAGAGAAAACTTTGTATTTTTGAAGAAGGAATTATGTTCTCATATACTAGTGAATTCATTTTGGAAATCACTGTGGAAATAACAATATTACTACAGCATTACGGTGTCTTTTAATAATTTCATGTTCCTTTTTGAGAGATAAGGAGCCACACTAATGGAACAGAGACAGCCTCAATCTATTCCCTGCTACTGGAGTTCTGCAAATATTTGAGGTGGAATTTCTCCTAGGAGCTGTGTAGTCAAAGTCCTGTGACCCATACATGACAGAAAAAGATAAAATATTTTTCACATGCATACTATTGCTATTTAAGTCTGATTAGTCTGACCAAATAACTTTGAGGCTAGATGTTGATGGAGAAAAGGAATCAAGAATGAGGTACAAGAGCCATTTCTCCATGCTGCTTAGACAAGTCCTCCCAGAAAAACTCAAGCCAACCTGCTGGGTCATACACACTACTCATTTGCACATCCAGTCACATCCCCTGTCAAGATGCAGAAAAGAGAGACTCTTCTGAAAAAAGTTGTGTGTCCTGTCTGGCCAATAGAAATGGAATGTTGTTGAACATGTAGAATCATTATTTAAAAAAAAAAAAAAAACCACAAGAAATAAAATCATAAAATGAAGTCTCATGTAGGTGTCTATACAGCAGTTAAAACTCATTGCATAGTAATAGCAATCTCTCCAAAGGACCAAAGCAGGGAAAACAGCTTGGATTGAACCTGCTATTCCTTTCTGTTGAAATGAAGGGTCAATATCTCAGCTGCACTGTCAGTAGAACAGCTCCTATTGACCTACGCAGAGCATGGATTGTACCCAATGAGTCCAGGAGTGCAGTAGGTCTCATTCATCTTGAGGAACTTCACCAAAAGGATTATCAAAACCAATTAGTCACTTGGCTACAGGCACATTAGGGACCAAGTGCAGATGTATCTGACACATCTGCAAAGCTAGATAAACGCTAGTATTGCAGGAACCAAAGCCAGCAGATTTGAGCAATAATATCACAAATATAAGAGCGTGATTTAAATACAAACACTCTCAGGGAAGGAGTAATTTAAAAAAAATATTGATGGGCCTAAAAAACAACTTTGTGAATCCTTATGTCGGACTTCTGAAAAAGAGAAGTTGCTTTTACTCCACACAGACTAGTTCAGTTTAAGTAGGAAAGCAGCTATTAAAATAAGTATCGATATAGTCTTAGTTCTCTGGAATGTTCTCCAGAGCAGAATTCAGATGTCTAACTCATGCTATGCTGTTTAGCATTGAAAACATTGAGTTCTCAGAAACTGAAAGATACCCCACTCTGTTTAACTGTCATTATTTTTGTTTGAATGACTATGCATCAGTTCTTTGTAGCAAAGTATATACTCTTCTCATAGAGTGTTTCTCATTAAAGTATGACTAGTTGAGTCCTGGAACAAAAGGGATAAGTATTAAAAACAACCTAATTGAAGTTTGCAAGGTATTCAAAAGAAAATAAAGAAGTCGCTTTAATTTTTTGGTAACTTGGTTGTTTTTGCTGGTTTGTTTTGCTAGCTTTGTGGTTTGTTTGGGGGCTTCTGTTTTGCTTGGGATTTTTTGTTTTGTTTTTTAATAGTAACTTTTATCATTCCAAAACCAGCATCATGATCTCTTCACTACCTGAAAAAAAATAACCTTTATGTACAATACATTATTGTGAAATTATAAATTGCCTCAATATATTGTGCAGTTACCTGTGTGACCTCAGGGGAAACAGACTGAATATTTAAAAACTGAAGACAAAATTAAATTCTCACTTAACTAAGCTAAAAAGCTTATCGTAACATATAACTATAAAAAACGTATCTTGGAGAATCCATCACAAACATACTATCAGATTCAGCAAGCTGCAGTTAAGGTAATTTCTATTGATGACTGCCTGTATTCACCAAGAAAGAAATGCAGTGCAAGGTTACTGAATGCTGGCAACAATTTAGTAGAGTATTTTTTTTTTTTTAAGTATGTGATGTGTTATAGAAGGGAAAAGTATTTCATTGTGCCATTTACCTAAACTTTCTAAATATTACTATCACTTCAGTTGGGACTATTGCTTTTGCTGAGAGATTACACTCCAAGGCAGTGTTGCTACAGCAGCTAAATTTACCACAGAAAATATTTCTACCTTGGAAACTATGAGTGCTTTTACACACTCCAAGTGCTAACTAGATAACGTAGGAATCTTCTTGCAAACTGCAGTTGCTCACCTAAGTAATCCTGCTTCTACTTGTTGTCTACGAGCGCGCTCAAATGATGTTGTACTGCAGTTGGATAACGAAAGGCTGTAACGTATCATTTACCTGCAGCTCTTGATTCAAGGTTTCATCACGTTGCTTTGACGCTGAAAATGAGTTTATGTCTAACGAAGAGCCCCCATTGCAGCTGCAGACACTGTGAGCAGCAGGCAACGTGCTGCATTGTGATGCAGATTTGCTGAAGCATCTGCAGCAGCACCAGCATTTCCCAGGGCCTGCACTGTATATCTTCTATTATTCATAGAACACAATGTAAGTGAAGCTATAAATTTTACCACATACTAAATGTAGAAAGAAGATAATGGAAATTGTGAATTATGAATGAATCAGTGTTATTGTGATTCCTCAAGGATTCTGATGTAGATGATTACATGCAATGACACTACAGCTAAGCTGCTTTATATTGATCTTGAAAAATGATGCTAAGAATATTATAATTAATATACAGAATTCATAAATTAGTTTGTCATGACAATGCCAAATACAACTAACTGTCAAAGGCAATTACGTATCAATGCTACCTAGGGGCAGGCAAGCCTGCTTTATTTGGAATTACTGAATTGGGGAGAGAAAGATAATAGCTTGCAAAAATGTGTTTCCCAGCTACCCACATGTGTTCTTTCACATTTAAATAAGCCACAGGCAAACTTTGTGGAGTATTCTGTAGTGAGCACATTCAAATGCCAAGTAATACGCAGCAAGATTGGGGTTTTTTTTTGGTAGGATAAATGAAAATGAAATAGTTTCTTTAAATGAAAGAAGTATTCTTCCATAAATTGCAAATCAAAAGCTCCTACAAGTATGAACTCATCTTTGCCAGTTTTTATAGCGATAAAAACAAATTAACTATTACTCTTCACCGTTAATAATAATTCTCTTCTTGATATCAAAGATGGGAACTGTTACGGTTTCATAAAGTTTAGAAATTAATAAAATTATTCACTAAAATTGCTCTAGCTACAGTCAACATCAGCAAAACACTTACTGAACCTTGGGGCAAATCTAAATCCTGCAAAATCTAAAAAGTAGCAAATGTACATTAAAATGAATTGGATACCAAAGTTCTCACCCACTACAAAACCTCCGGAATTTGGTTCCTTTCTCATAACAACCTTTAGTCTGTTTGTAGCTTCAGAGTCATGACTGTCACTCCTTTGAGTGGACTTGTTGACTTAAACAATCATACAAGAAAAGGACTAACAAGACATTTTTTAGTTTATTACTGCATACACCTGTGTTTAAAATACTCCTATTTCCAAGTGTTTGTGCGTTTTGGGGTCACATATTCTAGTAATCAGGAAACATTGGTTCCTTGCTTATTCTCACATTCATTAGTTGGGCATCATGGACAGGGCCCCCAAGCCCTTGGCCTTTTTTTCCACATTTGAATCCACACCAAAAGAATCATCCCTGAGGTAAGGGAAGGGAGGGATAATAATGGAATTTGCAAACCCTCTTCATATTCAGTGCAGCCTCTTTAAGTTTGCGCTAAGGCATATGGTATCAGCATGAAATTCTCCTATGGAAAAAGACCAGGATATGAAATAATAAGGGTTCTTAATTTCAATTCTTTTCTAAGGACTAAAAAAGAACCACAACCCATACCATAAAAACAGAATAAATAACAGTACTCAATTATTTCTAACCAGCTTGAAAATATTATAACAGACAGGAGAGAAAAACTTGAAAATGACCAAGTAAATAGTCTCAGGACATTAATTTAGCAATAAATAAATAAATAAATAAATCTGTATTTCCATACAGGACAGCATCTACCTATCATAATTAGTACCTTGATATACAAACAGATTTTTATCATTTCTGTGATTTTCAACCTGTATTATTTGTTCACTAGAACACCATGTTACTCATGGTACCCATATACTCCCGTGGGAATTTTGTTCCACTTTAAACCAATACAGATGGACTTAATGTATTCACACCTATGCTGCTGATGTTCATCATCTTAGTACAGGGTGTTTCAAAAAGAGGGACCCAAAACACCTTGTGTTGCCGTTCAAATCAGGTCAATCTTTTTGAAACATCCTGGACATTTAAAAATACCCAAACCTATGTTAGCACACAATAGCACAAGTTGATACAGAAATCTAAAAAAAAAATTCAAACAAGCAGAACTTCAGGATGATTATGGGATTCCTCTTATGTTTGTTAGTGCAGCACCATTAAACTGAAAAATACCACAGATTAAGTAGATTTAAGAGCCTTCCATTTAACAATATAGAAACACAAGTTACTACTACTCTGCTACAGGATCTCAGCCAAACATACAAAGTTCACCCATCCAGCTGTGATATTCAGAGTCCATAGGCTTTCACTGTAATACAATTTCTGCAAAAAAAAAAAAAAAAGCCCATCAAGTTCAAGATTTATGGGCTCTAAACTGCCCTAATTCCCCTTGGTAAAGAGAATTTGTAAAGCGTGTTAGCTTCAAATCTAAATTCATTCAAAATCATCCACATTGTTTGTGTCATCCTTCAAAGCACTACGCAAAAACTGCATAATTAAGCTCCACCACAATGGCAATTCAAATATGATTTTTTCTACAGGTGGCAAAACTGAAAGGTGAGTGAAGCTACTGATTCAAAATAACAAGAACACAATATCCTAAGTGACTAAGAAATCACAGGTTCCTGGGTTCACAATACTGTCATCACTCTGAAGTCACATTCCTCTTTTAAAAGACTCTTGTATGAAGATGAGGATTCATTCTGCATATTTTTGTATAAACAAGAATATCCTAAATACATTAGAGCACAAACCATTATGAAATACATAGTCATATAAACAAACATTACATGATGATACATTATTTAAGGGTTAAACACGAATCTAATGTATTAATTCATCTGTTAAAATGTATGCATCTTACACCATTAATTATAAAATATCTAATACAAACTTATAGAATTAAATATAAACCTAGGTTTTGATTGATCAATGACTTTAATAGTAATGATTTCTAATATTTGGAGCATTCTAATATTTGGAGTGTTAGATTATTTTTCAATATCTAGAATTTGCTTACATTGTGTACATCAATATTTGTATCATTCATATAACTTGATGCTTGAAAGTTACATTTTTACTTCTAGAGAAAGCCAGCTTCGCTATTCTTTTGCATGACTGTGTTGGAAATCTCCAGTAGTGTTAAGTCTTCATGGGAGCTTCACCCCATATGGGAAGCCATGGCCTTTCCACAGAAATGTGGCCATTTTCATAGCCATCCTGGATGGGATTTCAGTAATCCGTACAGTTTGTAAACCTAGTATACTAGAGAAAATGAAATAAAGGCTTCCAAGACTCTTGAATAGTGTTTAATGGATTGCACAGGAACTTTTTAGGTGGCAAAATAAGAGAAGCAGCAAGTCTTCGTTATTTTCTCCCCACGGCATTTGTTGCATTAACAGAGGAAATGACTGCACAGCACATGGATCATGTATCGCTGTATAAACATGTCCTTTGATCTAGTATAGATGTACATACACTGGCTTTCACAAGAAACATTTAAACAAAATGCTTGTTTACTTGCAAGGGTTCTTCTGAAGTTAAACTGGGATGAATAGGCAATTAAAGTTCAAAAACATTAGATGTAATTAAAAACATTTCCAAGTAGTTCTGCACATGGTTAAGTGATTCTTGCCATATGAACTTTAAAACTGTTGTGCAGAATAGAGACTAATTCTCTCTTTAAAAGGTCAGATTTCTTCTGTCTCTATCAAGCAGGATTTTTGTTAATTCACACTTCTAGAACTGACTGTCCCGATTGGCATGGTTGCTTTTATTTTCCATTCCCATCACTAGATACGACAGGTTTTAGAGAAATGTTTAACCTTATTTGAAAAAAATAATCTGACCTTTCCATGAGGTCAACACTCTACTAATGTCACTCAAAAATCAGAATCCTAGAACCAAAGATGAACTTCATTTTGATTCTGAAGTGACAGTCAACTCAACCACCAGACAGCCCAAACCCTCAAATCCAGACTTTGCTCAGCTCCAGCAAAAGCCTTTTCTTCCCATTGTCACTCATGCTGTTGTGTGGAACTGAGCATCAACAAGTTCCAGCACATCAACCAGCTTTCAAATGAAGACTCACAGGAGGACACAAGTGTCTGCAGATTCAAAACAAGCAACACATCAACCCACAATCAAATACCCTGCCTGGCACTTAGCAAGGAATGCAGCAGCTTTTGAAGTCTCATCTCTTAAGAAAACAGAAGGTCACATCAAGTTAGTTAAGTGTGTCAATTTATATCCACTCAGACAACACGTACTTGATTTTTATTCTTCTTTTTTTGTAAATCACATCAGCAAACAAATAAATATGAAGAAACTTGCTACCACTCTTTCAGAGATTTTCCATTCAAGATTCAATTTATGAAGACAGAAAGAAGTTTCAGATATAAACCAGAGATATTTTTTTGAAACTGAAGTGCTATTGCCAAAAAACTCTCTGATAACATCAAGATGGATGATGTTTGAACACCAATTGTGTTTGAGTCAGATAAATGAAATGCCAAAGAAGAGAATTACACATCTCTCATCAGTTAAATAGTCACAAGAACATTACTCAGGGGGTAAAATTATGGACATCCAGTAACGACAATTGTTAGTTATTGTATCTACAAGAGCGCAGCTTCTGAAGGAATCTAAAGTCACTATTTATTTATTCCATGCTTCCAAACCAGGCCACTGCTCCAGCAACAGTCTGTTCTTTTATGAATGCAACTGTGTATTTACAAATAATGAGTCACAAATGATCATTAAGAGCTTTGTTTTGCTGAGACAGACACCCATCTGTACAAAAATAAGTCTGTAAAGGAGATTTTTACTAGAATTTTTTAAAAAGTCCAAAACAATGAACTGAAACACACACTACTATCATAGAGCTGTTGTTACCAGAACTTCATTTTATAATTATCTCAAATTTAAATTACATCACGTACTGCTGTAAAGACACTGTCCTATTACTGCCATTTTCAAAGTGTGTCCCATTATATTTTTCTCTGTTTGTCTATAGAAATCCATTTTGTAAAACCATATTGGCAGTCTTCTAAAATGGGATTTATGGTACCATTTAAGCACTTATCACTTGCTATTCATCCTTCCAGCTACATTATTCTTCCGGGATACAAAATACTAAGCATCTCAACAAAAACAAACATTTCGTAATTTAGGGGGAGTTATTCTTTTTCAGACAAAACACAATATTTTTCATGGCCCATTTATTAATTATAAGCCAAAATAAATATAATGATTTAGATGTAAAAATTTCTTGTAATTAATGAGCATGAAGAAGTCTTAATATTGAACAAACGCAGCCACTTCTAACTTTAAACATGAAAGTAGCCTCAATTTTCTCTAAAGACTTACAGAACCATAAACTAATTAGGTCTTTCCCCCGTGTCCCCCTTCATAATGAGAAATAATAGTTATTACTAAAACTAGAAGAGTTAGAAAAAGCAGACAAGTTTTTGGAAACAGCCCTTCCCTAGGCCCCAGCAATAGCTCCATATTCCAGAGTCCAGTTTTGCTACCTGTACCAGACAAGATAATTAATAATATTATTTATCTTTTCAAGCCTTTTCTCACTTTTAAGCATGGACCATTGAAACTGAAACAAGACAAACACGACTTTTCTAGAGCATAATCAGCCAGATTAATTCCATGGGCTCTACGGATGCTAACTAACAAGAGTGACAAACAGGCTGCACAGCATCACAATTAC
Organism: Columba livia; assembly: GCF_036013475.1. NCBI lineage: Eukaryota > Metazoa > Chordata > Aves > Columbiformes > Columbidae > Columba > Columba livia. The sequence goes on from NC_088614.1 coordinate 3,245,377, forward strand.
AACCTTTCTAAAATACAAGTACATAGCAGTGACTTGAAAATAATTATTTCACATACAAAGCTCTGAAGCCAATATTAAAAGGATTGTAAAGTGCGGAATATGGGTTTTCAAATACATCCAAGTCTACTAACATCTGGAAAAATAAGACACCGACTGACCGCAGCAAGATTCTCTGTAAATACCAAAAATTCTTGTTTTGTTCTCACAAGATACAGAACCCTCTGCAAATACAGCCTGTGACACACAGGACCTGAAGAGACAAACGGGTAATGGTGGAAGCTTCCCAATCAGGATCTGCACATTGGAATTAGAGGGCATGAGGCTTCTGTTGTAGTTATGGGAGTTAATTCACATAATTGAGCATGATAATATGCCATCATTTCAGACAAACATCGATGACACTTCAAAGACAATTCTAACTGTACTGGCAAGAAACACAGTTTGGCTTACAGGAAGAACAGCTATCTACTTACGAAAAAGGCGAGATCACAAATCTTTCTCTCTCCTAATTTTTGTGTGCGTCATGCAGGCGTGAAGTTCTATAAAGCAAACACACTTCAAAAATTGAGGTTGCTGAGCTAAACCACACTAAACTAGCACATCCTTTAACGATTATCTGCTTAAAAGCAAGGAAATGAATAGGTTCAGGACATCATCCTTCTTTTAGCTGTCATTAACTGTCAACATAGATGTTACACTCATCAAGTTTAAGTAAATGTACACATCACAAAAACCTTCACAGAGGTATGAATTGGAAATTTAAGAGCCTTTCTTGCAAATAGAATAATATACTTTTTACCTAAATGACAAATCAAAATATGCATAGCAACAAGTTCTAATAATGGTCACCAGCCAACACTGACTTTGTTTTAATAATTTTAACTTGGCGAGGTGTGTAAGGGGGGAATCAGTTACTGAAACCTACTGTCAGTTGAGCATCATCTGTTTTGTACCAGCAACCAGCAGCCAGTCAGTAACTCAGCAGTCCCCAACTCCTTTCTATAGTTGGCTATAACAATTTCTAAATATCTTAAATTCCAGTATCTTCTCATCATATGAAAATCAAGTTTTTAAAGACAAAGGCCAGCAGGTTTGGATGAAAAGTAGCAAGAAAATTTTTAAAAATACAAATACAGAAGCAAAAACAAGGGACAGGTAGGAAAAAACACTTTGACATAGCAAGTATTTTTAACAGCATGTAATACAAGCCAGTTCTAAGATACTTCCTTTTTCCCCCTCTATGATAGTCTTCACAAGCTCTTTACTTTGCAGCCAAATAAAACTCCAGTCCAGCACTACACCAGAGAATAAGAACAAAAGCTGGGTGGGCAAAATTAAGTTTACAGTGGATATAATTAAAAAAAATAAAAAAATAAAAAAAAAGTTTCATCTTGATAATGCCATCAGGATGAATATTCCAGAACATAGTTCAGTTATTAGCTCTGAATCAAAGCAGAAAGCTAACATAACAAATTGATCATTTTTTCATGTTGATGGAAAGAAGATGAGCAACTGGGATTGCTGAGAAATAATCAACTACCTTAAGAGTTCATTTCTGACACAACCCAGTGTTTGCAGCTCCCAGTCTAAAATATTGTACAAGATGGAAAGTTATTTTTCTCTTCTTGTCTCATGTATTCTAAAAGGCACTTGGCTGAGAGAGGACTCTGCATACATAGGCAGTTTAACAGGTGAGAAAAAGTGCAATTGTGTGTGTATTATAAAAGTCTGTATGACAAAAACCATATTCCCACACATATTAAACTCCACATTAAAACTTAGATATTTGAAATCATCATATACAATTCTAGTACCTAGGCTTAGTTATATTTTTGTTTACTACAATCAAATTTGGAAGTAGAATACAGATTTTCTGATATTGCCCCAGTCTGTTCTTACAAGTAACATGGCACAGAACACACCTGTGACGTGGAAACACTAGAGAAAACATGCACAAGAAATACTCATGTGCCTTTTCTATTTTGTGTACATGTAAGATAGCGGTGTCTCCAAAGAGCCTCTAGCTTGGCAATAATTACAGAGTGACTGAGTGACTGCAAGACAACTTGGAGAACACCAACATCTGGTAAAAACTGCTGACTGCTGCTTTGGAAACAAACAGCTTCCTTTACAAGGTTTACAGCTTTCTCTATCCTATTGCATACTATGCAAAGTAGCTTCAAGACTATGCTATCATACCATCCAATGTATTCTTCGCTAAAATAAAAAGTATTTTCTACTTCTGCTGTTTTAAAACCAAGTCTCAAAGGTATTCCAATACCTGGCTCTAAATGCTTTTTGTGATGTTACTCATTGCGGGCAAATTGCTTAACTGGAATATCAGAAAAGCACTACATCTCCATTCTCCAGGCTTCCCATCCTTGAGATGGGTTGTGAGGCTAAGAAATAACTACAGGGAGCCCTCTGTTAAAACTCTAGCAGCGATAATGCACATTAATTTTCACCACTGTCTCATGAGTATCTTCACGCTGAGAAGGGACTCATAGTTTACATATTGATGAGAACAGCATAAATACGTTTCCCTATAGTTTCACATAGGCAACACAGCAGAATAGGGCTGCAGGGTTCCCAAACTCTCACCTGAAGTTTCTGTACAAAAAGGGACACATTTATAACCCCCTACTGCTACACAAAGAAGAAGAAAATAATCTGTTCTCCATGCCCATCGCAAACAGGACTAGTAATGGGTTCAAATTACAATGAGAAAGCTTCAGCTTAAATGCAAACAAAACCCCTTCTATTCGTAGGAACTGGAAGAGATTGCCTGGGGACAGACTGCAGAGTGTCTATCATTTCAAATCTTTAACAGTAGCTTAGCCAAACATCTGTCCTAAATCTGGAGCTTGGTGAGCTTTGAACTGTCCAGTACATTAAGCATGGCAAGGTTCCAAATAAGCTCTCCGAGCTGGTGAGCTCTCCAACAATTTACATGTGCAACGCTATTCAAGCTATATTAAGAGCTACTTAGCAGCAGCTACAATATCAAAATCCACATTCTGTTTCACTTGCCTCCCTAAGAAGTCAAAGACACAATAAAATAGTGCTGTGGGTTTGACTAAAACCAGGCAGAAGAAAGCAAACCACCACTCCTTCCTTTAATTTCCAAAATTGTACCTACTAATTCAGTACCTCTAAACTGTGCCTATGAGCTCTATACACTGATAAATATTTTGGTTTCAGTTTATAAAACCTGAATGAGAACTACAACAGTATCATAACTTATGATCTGACCATTATATTGAATATTTCACAAATAAATGTATTGGGTAAGAAAAAGGAACAAGATGAACCCACTAATCTTTAAGTTAATGCAGGAAAACTAAAAATACACAGGCTTCGTACTCAGATTTGCTTCTGACCACCTATTTTCTACTTCACACTCTGTAGCTGAGCACAGCAATTGTTCAGACACACATGCACAGCACATGAGCAGAAAGTCAACACTTAGGTGGAATTCTGGCTTCTGACTCTTAAGTAATGCAGGAGTTTGTTTTGGATAAGAAACACTTAAGAAGTACAGAAGTTTGTTTCAGAGACAAGTCCAATTCATTAACATCCTTTTTAAAGTTCTAACATCAGAACTGGACATCAGCACCCTATTTTGGTTTCAGTAACTGTGATATTAGCCAGGTACTTGTTTTCAGTACCTTCACTTACACATGCAAGAATCTCAGTCACCTCCCTACCATGCTGTTTTACTCTTGGTTTAAGACCATCTACAGACTGAACTGCTGTCCCCCCTCACATTCTCTCCCTTCCAGCTCACACCAGCACTGGGATTTTTGACATCACTATTGCAATCTGACCAAAAACTTTTTCCTGGGAAGCTGGGAAAAGCACAGCCAGAGAATGACAGAATGTTTTAGCCCCAAGTGCAGCCTTCACATGGTTTATGTTAGTTCTGAGAGCGCATCTTTCACAACAGGATACTGGCTTAGCCCATTGCAAATAATGCTAGTCTGCTATGGCATTTAAATATGAAAAAACCCGTGTATATATGCTAAATATTTTTAAGTATTTTTGCCTTATTACTTGGTCTTTGAGAAAAAATAAGCTGTTTTACTTGGTTTGGCATTACCACGACAGCCAAATTATAATTCTACCACCATGCTGCTTTTACCTAAACTTCCTGCACAAAGGGTCACAGCAACCTGATAATTGACAAAGGTGTCTTAGCTAGTAAACAATACAGAAAGTCATTCAGAGGAGGTGAGGCAGATGGACACCCAAGGTTGTTTGAGCAGAAGTCATGAAGACTCACAGGGCCATGTCCTGCGTTCCATTGGCCACTCAGTTTTGTTCAGGGTTGGCTGAATGTGAAAAGATGCCCAGGGACATCTCTTAGCAGCATTATGTGCCCAGTCCTGAGCAAGCAGTACAAGACTGGAGTTTACTAAGAAAGCTGACAATGTCTCAAGTTTTCATTCACTTTTCTACTGACCCCAAAACCAACACCAAAACAAAGAGAACAAATCTAGAGTTTCAGTTTTAAACTTCTGTGCCTCTTTTTACAACCATCACTGATGTTCTTGTTGTGTTACTTCGAGACCATATGAGAAATCCTTATAGATCTTTACATTTATGACTTATTTGACATATCCCTTTTAAAAGGTCTAATTCCACTTCCGCTCACTATTTAATTGCTCAGACATACACACACATGCACAACTAACTGAACATTACTACTCAGCCTAGAATTCAAGCTTCTAAAATAATCTCACTGTTACATTCCAATAATAAGAACACATGGAAGAAAAAGAAAGTCAGTAACATGCATGAACAAAAGTTTCCTTGAGTAATCCATTGTAAATGTAAAACCACACAGATCTGCAGCTCTGCAGAACAGTTAACAGACAACATGGAGATTTGGAAAAACTATTATCTTATTCACCATAATAACTGTAAATACTATTGAAAAACAGGAGTTGTGTCCACTTTGAAGCACACTGCTACTTCCCTAGCCTTTCCATTTTGGAATTTGGGAAGCTGAAAGGATTAATAGAAAAATTCACAAAACCACCATTATTAGATCCAATCTGTCGTCACCAGGTTTCCAGACACAGGATAGCATCCTGGTCCCTTCTACTGAAGTTATATTTTGTCATCAATTTAAAATGGAAAGATAATTCTGTTCAATCATCATTGCAGACCTCAACAGCTCAAATAAATCATTACGGTTCAGCACTGCATTCTATCATCTCGGGAAAATTGCCATCGTTCTAAATATGTAAAGCACATGTGTTGCAAGGTGATTTCTATCTTAGTTGTTATACAATATTTGAAACGGCCTTTTTCCTAAAATGGCCTTTTTCCCAAGCTATGCTCTAGATGCAGCTCTCGTTCTGCATTTAAGCAGGGTTTCAGGTGAATTAAAAAGGACAGATAGAGCAGCCCTAAAGTAATATATGAAAGTCTTATTGTATTAGTCATTTTTCCTGTCATTTTGTATTAGTGTCATATTAGTTTAATGCAATACTAACATGATACTGAAATGTTAGCATATTACAGATTAGTCAGTATGTCAAGTTTGAGTCTGATCATATTACTTTGCTATGTGTATTCTAGTGATGAAACCCTTTCCTTCCAGCCCCGAAACTGCTCAGGACTCACAAAAAACACCAGGCACAGACTGTGCAGGAGTCCAAGATATTAACATCTCTTGTGCCAAATGAGAGAACCTTACTGTAACAGAGCAGACAACATGGATTCAGTCTAGGAATCTGTTAATACAAGCAAGGCGCTCCTTGTTGCTTCAAAATTGAGTCTTTCCACACAAACTGAAGAACCACAATCAGAACAGCAGCGTGAGGAAGTGTTCCTATGACAGCAGAAATCCAACTAGAAAATAAAAACATTGGATATCCCCTTTGAGTCTTCTTTACATTTAACCAATGACTGTTAAATTGGGGAAAAGAAAAAAAAAAAAAAACAACAAATCTGTATTCTTTTCTTCATGTATATTTTATTCCAGAAGCCCAGCAGGAAGCCAACCACAGAGCTGAGGGCTTGGACAGGTGACAGGGTTTGCCTGGTCGGCTCCTAGAAAAGCCAGCAGAAATGTCAAGAGTAGAAACGCAAAGAGTAATTTCCGGCCTGGACAGTAATCACATTTAGATAACAGCATGCAAACAAAAACAGAGAATAAAACCCCCACCCAATCATATCATTCTATATTAATGTTCTCTTTGGTGATAGCTGTTAGAATACTTGCTTGCAGAACCAGTATTTGAATGTTTCCAATACAGGCACAGGTAGGACTATGCGTGAATACCACAGCCATGACCAAGTGTGACATTGCCCATTGCCTCTTCAGAAGAGGTACAACCTGTGTTTCCATATCCAAGATCCCCATGCCTCCGTCATTGAAGCAACTAAAGTAATTTAAATAACATTTGAATAATTGTAAGTAAAATATTTCAAGAGTTTATTGTAAACAAAACACAGAGCTCAAGAAAACAGATCAAACAAAGCCACATCTTAGAGATTGTAGTAAACTAAACTTGATAGACATTTACAGAGGAACAAGAAAACTGTCAGAATTTGAAAGGTTCCCAGATAAAAACAAGTGTTGCTAAAAATGAGGAACAGTTTGACACAAATAAAATCCAATTATTTAGGTGAGCACATTAACTACTTTGGATTTATTCTAAAGCTCTAGTTAAGTGAGGGAGCATTCAGAAAAAACTTCTTTTTTGTGGTCTTTGCCTACTACATTAATTACCCTGTATTACTTTTGCAATAATTACTATACATCACATTTCACTGAAGTTAAAGAGCTTCCCTAGCCTGCTAAGTTTTTTTACATAATTTTCTTCTACGTGTCCTTAGTAACTACTATTTAGGATCACAAAGAGTACTGTAGAACTCTGCCTATGAGGTGACTCCAGAGTAAGAACCGTTATGGGATGTTTACATGTACAGAGATGTACATGTATTCTGACAAGCAGCGCAAGAACAGGAAGTATTGCTGTTTCTTTTTATTAAGTGGAAACTGATGGAGGGTAAAAAAGTAATTAAGAAGAAGAACAGAGTTATAACAACCCATACATGCAGAGTTCCAGTACAATATTTAATTACACGTTGCAGCTAAACTTGAAAATGCAAAAAATTTCAAGTGTGCAAACCACTCACCACTTTTAAACTACAGTAGAATCATATAAAAACATTCCTCCTTGCAGTTTATGTTGCACAGGTATAGGAATGGGCCAGTTTACTGCTTTTACACCATCATTTGTACTTTTTCATATGTGCAAACACACATAAGCAGGAATGAACCTCTCAGACATGGTTTTTCTCATCTAACCCAGATACAAAGGGGCTTTTGTACAAAAAGACGCCACTCACAAATACTGAGTACAAGACAACGTGACAAAACCGTGATGTTTAGTTTTTGGAGTTTTTTAAAGTGATTTTAGACTCTCAAGTTTGCTGCAAGGACTGGTAAAGAAAGGTTCAGCCCAGTTTTACGGGTTTAAATCAGGACTCAAAATATCAGCTTTTATATCAAACTGTACAGGAAGCTGGGCCACCAGTTTAATGCCACTTCAATGTGCTGAAAGAGCCAGAAGCATATGATTTGATGAGCAGTTCTACTGAGTTTGAACAAATACATAAACTTTTCAGAGTCCCATGTAAATCAAATAAACACATTTGCTCAAACTGCCATCTGCTGGATATTCCTGGAATTTACACAGTTTGGTTAAACACAGACACACTTCTGTGCCTCAAAATATTTGAACTATGAAAAGTCTTCCCATTTTGATCACATGTTTTGAACTTTGGTTGGCAATAATCAACATCCCTTGTTCCAGCAGATGTCCCATGACCCCACATAACCCAGTTCATCCTGCTCACCTGGACACACGCATTCAACCAGCTGGGGACAGTTCGGTCACCTTCACCTACACAGCCCTGGGAGAGAGGAGGGCACACAGTACCCCTAGGAAATTATCATGATTACAACTAATGCTACTATAGTAGACTTCAATAAGCTAGATTTCCAATTACTTAGGCCCTGAAGCAGAAGCAAAACTAAATCCTGAGGCTTCCAAAAACAACAATAATAAAGTAAACATATTGTAGAGAAGAATTTTCTATCACATTCATTTTCCAACACCTCCCTCTAAGGAGAGGGTGAAGTAAGATTATGAAACACAAGCACAGAGCCATCAATTAGGAACTGGGCTGAACACGCTGTGAAATGACTTCATTTAGAGGTATCTTGCAACTTCTCCAAAGTTCTAGGCACTACTGCGTATTATCTGTTCTGCAAACCCAATACATCCCCAGCTGTTTCTTATTTAAATATCACAAGTCACCTTTCTGAACACTTATTTCTAGGACATCCAGAAGTAGCACTGCAGGTACCACAGATCTTAACAGAAAGAAAAAAGAAGTCGTCTCTAGGACATGGGAAGATAACAGTACCTTGCTGCAGAAAGAGAAGAAAGATCTGCTTGGGGATCCAGCTGAGAAGCTCTGGTTGGAAGGCACCACACACTGCCCAGCCCCCCTCTATGAGCAGGACTGCTCAGTCAGACCAGCTGTGGCTTCACCCACCTGATAAATCAGAGGTTTAAAAGGTTCATTTGCACTTGTGTGCAAAAAACCTTCATGGAAAAGAACTGCGGCCAGCCATGATATGTGGCAGGATCTCATCTTTAAAAAGGAAGCCATCTGCCTAGATGAAGTACTGTCATGGGACAATTGTCAAAAAAAATCATCTGCAAATTTATTTAAAGCACGTTCTTAGCAAACCCTTGTCTCAATCTACTATATGGTTCATTCTGGGGTTTGTGGGGATTATGAGAAAAAGAGATGCAAATGACCTCACAAGAACACTTACGGAAAGAAAGTGAATATTACTTGCATGTGGACAGACTGGGCTGGCAGGGATGGGACCTCAAGCTCCAGAGATTTTTCAGAAGGTTCGTCTTCCATATGAAAAAGGAAGTTGGAAAGAGAAATAGAAAAGATCATGGATTCAGTTGAGTGTCATCGCTCCGTTTTGGAGCACAGGCAGGATTCAGGTGTGCTAGAGGAAGGCTGAAGCAAACCTGGCCCCAAGCAGACAGCCCATGTTCTCCAGACAGAGGAACCCTGTACTTCCTGAGCTCAGCTTTAAAGCTATGTTGCCTAAACTGCTTTTGGACCATATTAGTATGAGCCAGAGTTCACCGTTATTTAAACAAAAATAAATTGGTTTTTCAGCTTTCCTGCACAGGAAGGAAAAGTACATGAAGACATCTATTCTAGCTGATCACACTTTCACACTGATGAAACTTTCTTCACAAGAACTTGGACTAATAGACGTTTACATTTAAAAAGTCATCTCCCTCACCTGAGTTAAGAATGGTGTTCCTCCTAGAACATCAAAATCAAGTGCAAATTGAACCAAAGCAATTTAGAAGAAGTCAGAATATAAGATTAGGTTTCACTACACTCTAATCCTATTCAGAAACAAGTCAGCAATGCATAATTGCTCTTTTTCAATGAGAATGGAACAGTCTGTAAGTGTTTTGTAAATCACCATGAAATGTTTGAGGATCCTGATGGGTGGAAAGTACTATGCAGAGACACTGTCATTTTCCAGTACATTCTATGGTATTTGTATTTTAAATCCTACAATAAAACAAATAAAGGGATGGGCTATTTTCAGAGCAATTCTCCCCAGTTTTGTATCTCCCTCCATCCCCAGTATCAGTGGGTACTGTTTGCAAGGTGTAGTGTTGGATTGTTAGCCCTATATGACACTCTGTACGTTATCAGAAACTGCAGATTGGCATTTCCCAAGAGCAATAAGATCATCACCTTGTGACTTGATGCTTTCAAAACCTGCAGCCGTTTTAGTCAGTGAGGGCCCATTAAGTTTTTTGGGAACTGCAGCAGGAGAAAGTGCACAAAACTGCAACTAAAAATGCTAACTCCAGAAAATCAGTGCACAAGAAGCCAGCTGTGCATACAGGCACCATATTTCAAAGGCCAGATATAAAGTGGTGTTCTGGCTTTGTAGAAATTAGGTTTACAAAGTACCTGGGTTGAAATTCATTATTTCTTAGGGAGGATGGTCTGTGCTGTCAGGGAACGCGATGCTGGAACCAGTCAAAAATATGCACTGGCAGTCTGCTGGAGACATAGGATGATATCATTAGGATATCAAGTGGAGGATTAGGATTCACTTACTGACCACACCTTCTCACTCTCAAAAGTTAAATTCATGTTGATGAGATGCATGACATTCCATCTGATTTTGAATGCCCAGGCAAAGCACTGAGCAGTAATTTAGCAATACCTAAACACAAACTCTTTAAGTACATGTATACAGTAGAGAAACAGATAAACCCAAACCTTTACGTAAAAAAATAAACCATATCACTTCCTGTAGTGCAAGTCTTCAAGTATATGCAGAACCCAAACAAGATTTCCATGGTTTGGCTAAGATTACTTTTTTCAGGTTGTTTTAATGCACATGACAGCTTCAAAATGTTCTAAATCACATTTTGTGTATTCCATACACTTTTAAACTTAAAATGTTTATAGTATTTGGGTGAGCAATAAGCTTTTATCTAAGTAAGTGCTGAAAACACATGACTTGTTAGAAAAATAGATTCATGTTTTCTAATAATACTGTCATGGGTATTGGTAAACACTCTACTTGTATTTCAGTTCCTAAACAATCAGCCAATACTACACTAAGACTAAAGCAAATAATGAAGACAATATGACTCCAATATTCTTTCCACGTTGTGTATTTGCATTCCCTGACAGTTGCAGACTTAGCTTGAAAGTGATAATTCTGTTTTTCTGAGTCTCATTTGTATCCAAGAACATTTAAATATTTAAAGTAATGCAGAAAGCAGCACCACTCTTCACAGCAGGGAAAGTGCTGGAATAACATGCAAAATTCTAAGGTGCCACATTTTTATTACTATTATAATTGTTGGTGTTTGGAGTTGGTTTTAGGTTTCTTTGTTTGTTTGTTGTTTTCATTGTTGGTTTAAAAAAAAAAAAAAACAACTGTGCACATAGGAAGAACATTTTATCAGCATTGATAGAAGGTGCTACAAAAATGATACCATATACTACATCCAGATATACTGCAACATATTCAACTCATCACATTGCTGTGCTAATAGATGAACCAAACCATGGCATCTTTTGTGCCTCAATTAACTGACACACAATATTTTTACTCATAACTTTTCCTAATATTTCCTCTCTTTAGTGAACAAAGATGGACATGCTGGGAGAAAAAAAAAAAAAAAAAATCTTTTAAACAGCAGTATCTACTAGATACATTTTTTTGCTAGATATATTATTTTACTAGACTATATCTTTATCTACAAGTGCATTTACTCAAGCTGAAGCTGGTTTTGTACCAATCCAAAAGTTGTAGGGAGCAGGAAGGGATATCCTGTTACTTCCTACTTAACATAAGCTGTTCAGGCAAAATGTCCTCAGGGCTCCATCCTTCAAGGCTCAGAGGATGCCTCTTGGAGAACAGATACCTTCAGTCTGGTAACAGACACCTAAAACCAAGGGCACACACACAAAAAAGCTGCTTCACCTCCAGCATGAGTAACTTGAGCACAGGATCATTGAGAGTGGGTATTTCCAGACATCTCTTCCCAGCCAAACCATTCTACAGGGATTTCGGAGGTAAGTGCATCAGCAGGGAGAACAGAAAGGAGAAATGAAGGGCAGAAGGATATTTTGGTTTTCCATTTCAATTTTCCAAGTGGAAATTCATTTTCCATTTTTGGAAATGAAAGGGCAAAATGGAAGAGTTGCCATGGAGACCACAAGTTCCTCATTAGTGAACACACAGAGAAATTAGTTGGAAGAGCTGGAGAGAGGACAGATGCTAAACACACATTTTTCCTGCACTCATTCATACTCCTCTTACATTTTTTGCTCGTGCCCCCTTCTGACTTAGACACAAACAAATTCTTTCGTAACGCAAGTGGGAATTACTCATATCAAACACAGAACATGAGGTTAATTCCAAACTTTTTTAAAAACCAAAGCTCATATAAAATAAAAATATTACATACCTAAGAAATCTCTCCTAATTTGTTAGTCTACAAGCTAACTGCAACTGAACGCTAAGCAGTTTATGTAACATTTAGGTAGGAGGATGTGTATTAGAAATCAGGTACTTCAAACCCAACACACTGAAAACATGTATAGAACATAAATCAGAGTTAAACCCTGAAATAATGCTCTGAGTGTTTGACTGGTACAAACCAGTGACATACCACAAATCCATCAGTCAAAACATGCACTGTATAAACAGTAGGGTCTCCAGAATGAAAGAATAAGACAAATCTAAAGATGTTCATTTCTTGCATCAAAGCAGCATTTAAACTTGTAACACTAACTTAGATATACATATTACGTGAAGTTGAACTGAAAAGCAATGCGACAGAATAAAATAAATGCTTTTTTCTCAGTAAATTCCCACTAATCTGATTTATCTAATTTAACTAATTCATAATTTTTGTAATTTGTAATTTTTTATTTAACTATCTGTAAGGGAAATCACATACTTGGAATAAGTATTTGGAGAAATAGACACAAACAGAATTTAACATCCTCTTTTAATTCTTTTAATTAGAGAGCTTAGGACAGATATGCTGGAAGGTAGTAATCAGACCTGTAAGTTATGGTTCAAACTCTACTAAAAAAATTCTCAAAAATCATTTTAATAAGAACCTGAGTTTTAGAAAACACCTACAGCTTCGTGAAACAATTCTGAATACCTACATACTAAATCACAAGGTTCTTACCACTTAAGTTACAAACAAGAAGAGAGTCGGTTTCATTGAATTAATATAGTTAATAATAATTAGGTTAGCAGCTCTACGTTTGATCATGCACGTGTGACCTTAAGATGTCATCTTATCTGCTTCAAAGATTTCTCTAGATATCCAATAATTTATGTAAAGAGGAATACAGAATATTTATTCTGTATATATTATTCATCTATCACACACATACACGTTGCATATATACACACACTTTCATACCTACATATATATATATATATATATATATATATATATATATATATATATATATATATATGTAACCACTAAAACAAATAGCACAAAATATTTCCATTGTCATGCCTGAAACAAAGTACAATGAAGATGGGGTGACAAGAGATTGTCAGCTGACTTTGGGACCCTTATCAAGCCCCATCCACCACCCTGCTCCAGCCAGGAGGGTTTAGATTCATTACAGGGCAGATTTTTCCAGCAGTTTATTAATAAGCAACACGCAGGGATTACACACAAAAATCATCCATATGGAAATCTGACACTACACAGAAAATACAACTCCTTCTGGCCCCAATGCTGGCAATGAAGCGCTGCCACAAATGTTTCTCCTACTCCTGAATTCAGTAAATCCACTGCTTTTCTTCCTTATGAAACTGTTGCATTTCTAGACAATTTGTGCTTCTTTGTGCTGTAGCTTCATGTACTTAAGAGAATTTTCCATAAAATGTTATTTTCTCAATGCAGTAATGTTACTGCATTTACATATAAGAAATATTAAATACCTGCTTCATTCTTGGCTGCTAGGGGAAATGAAATATTTTAAAATAATTTCTATTGATAATTCAGTTTTTTAGTATTTAATATTACACATATTCAATATTTATGCTTACATGATACAGATGGAATTGAATGACAAGTTTCCATCCATTTTCCCTCCACTTCCGACACAGAATCCTGATGCAACAGAGAGCAAGCAACTTAACCCTATTTTTTGCATGTTACTTCTACACTGGTCTTGTCTTTAAAAACACAGTTAATTGCCTTTTGTAATGAGCTACCTGCCCATCTAGAAGAAAAGCGCAAATATATAAAGCACTAACCACATTCGAAGCAATATTATTTCATGAAGCACTGAAACACATGTAAGAGTGAATTAACATGCTCCAATACTGAAGCTGGTCATTCTGAGATCTTGTAAAACCCATTTTAAGAAGCTGTTCAAATATTTACAAGGAATACTTAAGGCCTCACTTAAAATAGATGTTTTTTCTATACTGCAAGCCATATTTATCGTATATTTATGAGCATGTTTGGAGATACCATTCTCCATGAAGCTGCTGAAGCATCAAAAGCATATGGGCAGAACACAAAGTACTATAATCCTACATTGATAACATTATCAAATAGAAACACATTCACATCACTAAAACTCCCAAAGTTACAATTTTGAGCTTTTTTACTCAACTGTTCAATACATTCTGTTCTGAAAAGATAAACACAGTGTTCTTCAGCCAGCTCCTCACATCCTGACATTTGCTTCCATCACTGGAATTTTCCAACTGTGGTCTAAGGTATCTCTGGCTGATCAACAGGATAACCTGACAGGCACTACTGAAGCATTCTGCTAACTACCTTCAAGAATATATGTTTATTTTTATCAATATAAAGACTGAAACATTGTCTCAAACCAGTGTAACAGCAAGAACTGAAGTTATTTGAAATCTATATTATTTTTTAATTCATTTTCCAATGCTGAGAAAAAAATGTGTGCATGATAAACTCTAAAGTGCTGAAGATTTATGAGCTACACATGAATACCCAGCAAATTGTATAGACCTTCAAGCAACTTGCAAATCTACATCTGACTTGCATCAGAAAGGGTCAAGGTTATTATCAAAGAGCCTGGGAAGGGAAATATGGAGAAAAGCACAGGTGCATTATTTCTTATTACTCTTCAAAGTAACATTCCGTGTATCGAGCACCAATGTCACCCAACATTGAGAGATATGGATGTGAGTACTTGAAATTAAGAATAAAATTGTCAAATCATCTGAAGCAACAATATATTGCATTTTAGGAAGTAGTGACTACTAGTTAGACATTAAATACTTAAAATTCAAAGGCTACCCTCTCTGTAAGCACTATCTTATACGTAGTAATGATTCATTTGCTCTCAATATGAAAATATAAATGTAGGAAAAAAGGATTATTTCTTTCTCCCATTAACATGAGCACACAACTTAAATCCAAGGCAGTGACAGTTAAAGCAGTTTTCAAAGTCAAAAATGTTGTTCATGTTATTTTTCTTTCAACAAGAAGAAACCACAGGAGAAAGTGAGTGAAGTCCACTACACATAATAAAGCTCATTTCCAGACTTCCAAGACCTCAATATATTGACTGAGGAGATTGTTTAACATTACATAAGCATTCACATTTGTTTCAGATATCCAGAAGTCTTTCTTAATTACATTTAATTCATTACAGTTTTGAAAAAAAAACCAAACCTCTCCCCTAAGAAAATATTGGAGAAACTCAAATGGCCAGATTACTTACTCAAAATGCCAAATTATTTGCAAAAATCACATAAAATTCTGGAATTTGAAAATAAATATTGAAGAAGAGTTCTTACACAAAACAGTAATAATCTGTTGAACCAGAAACCCAAGAACAAGATCTACATGTCATTAAACTTCTGAACATTTGGGCACAAAGCTGACATCAATATCTATTCTTCAAAACAGAAAACATAACAAAAACTACAATGAAATACTTTCTACAAGCAAAATAACAGACTTGGAATTTTAGAACCCCATTAAAACTTGTTAACAAAACAATTCAAGTAGGCATTTACTATTCTAAGCTAAACTGCCTAATGGTTTATGGAATTTCTGCTTTTACATGCAATTTTACTGAGATACTTCAAGGAAATAAATAGCACAGCTTGCTTATATGTAATAGCAAAATGATGCATTTTATCCAGAAATAGAAATGCTTTGGTGTCTACTTCCATTAAAAACAGAGTTTCCTCTGCCTGCCCATCAAGACCGGCTGGAACGCAGGATCCCCGGCTTTGATACTTTGCTTCTAGGACCTGTGAAATGAGGACTGTCTCAAAAATAGAGGATCTGATCTAGAATAATGTTGTTTCTCTCTTTATGAATATGTTTGTGTAATATAGAAGAAGAGGTAACAACTTAAAATTTCGTTCCGTGAATGCTCAGTGCCTGGCCTTTAATTCTTCCTACACATTGAACTTACACGCAGTGATTGACAAGGCACAATATGCTTTCAGAATATTATATATTGTTAAAACATGCTTAGTTGCAGAATACTATACCAGCATTACGTTTACCGAGTGTCAGTTTAAGATGTATGAAATATAAGTATTCCTAAACACTGTTTTGAGTATGTTATTGTATTTTCTGCTTGAATGGGAGATGGAACAGCTTATCACTGTATATACATCAGCATATGTAACATACAAGTGTCTGAAAGCTGTGGCTCTTGAATTTGAAAATGAATAAAGCTCTAAAAAGCAAAAATCTAATGGCCGATGTTTATTAGGAGGTTACCTTACATCCATTTTAGATGTTTAATTATACATCAACCTGAACCCAGTATTATTTCAGTTAAATAAGCAGCTTCAAGTCTACCAAACAGCATCACCAATAAAGTTGGCCAGAAATAACTTGCAATCACTTCTAAACAGCACTTTCCTCCCACTCTGTATCGTTTTACTGCTATTCAATTTTCCTCAAATGATCATCTTTGTGCACATTTTTCTTCAATTATTACAACAAAAGCTCCTTTCAAGTCCCATAAAGTGATGCTATTTTCCCCTCTCAGCAAGCAGCACTAACAGAACGCAGCAGCAACACTAAACACTGTCTACAATTGTTATGGAAATATATTTACCTGGATCCTGTTGTCATGGAAGCTAAAGATTCAAGGCATGCAAGCTACATAAAATAATATATACTGATGTAAAAGAACATTTGAAGGAAACATTCAAATGTACAATTTGATAAAAATCAGACTAGATTGAAAGGCACTGGTGACCCAAGGCATGACTGTGAGACACTTGTACTTCAATCCATATTTAATTCATTACTTACATCCTCTACCTTCTATTAATATCCAGAGTACATTCAATTTAATAGCTCAGGCACTCACTAACTTCTAGCAAGTTTTTTATCCTGGAATCAGGCCAATTTCAGCAATGTTCCAGACTACACAAAAGGACATTTGCTGATATTGGACATTTGTTTGTTTCTGTTTTGTGAAGCAAGACTGGTTACTTAGGTCTGTTGTCACAGCTGACCAGCTTTCCAAACTAGCAAACCCGTGTGCAAGTTTTACTGCCCTCACCTTGGAGCTGTTATTCTGACTTATTATACGTTCCGTTTAATCCGTTTTTGCTTCTATAAATACACACACTCTATCACTATGTTTTAGGTAGTTATTAAGTATCTGAATTTAACAAAGAAATTGTCCTTTTTTATACAGATGTGAAACAACAGTTTTATCTACCCACATGCTTAAGCACTGTTGCCAGAGAAGTGCCAAGTCCATCTTAAAATTCTTCACAAAACTGAACACCTTCATTACCAGTGCTGCTTTTACAAATGTACTGAGTCTGATTTGTTTTTAAAACCGCAGTAGATTTCAGAATAGTGACTACTTGCTTTTGGCCATTTCAGCTTCATTCTATTGTATATGGTTTAAACTGCGGAGAAACTGCTTTTACTGCTAGTTTCCTTTGCTTGAATAGAAATGTTTGTGGAGCTAAAAAGGTAAGGATAGCCTCATTTTTTTTCAATGTTTACTCTTATTATTTGGGGAGAAAAGGAATAGAGGGAAGAGATTACAAAAAAGTAGCATCTTGCCTTGAATTCTTCCCTCAACCAGTTATCCTTCACCAAAGTCAAGTATTTCAGCTCCATCTTCTGCCAGTATCCCAAGCAAAACATCTGACAAAGGGTTTGTGGAAGGATAGCCTGGATAAGAAATAAATATTATCACATTTGGGAATCAGAAGATCCAGGGGGAACTGATTGCAGAATGAAACAACCACTACTACAAACGTTTGGCTAGCAATCCTCTAAAATCACAGTACACAACAACAAACTCCTGCTGCATTATTAAATACCAAATTTGTCGTGAGCAGATAATGGTTATGCATAGCAAAACATGTTGCAAACCTGTTTTTGTGAAGGAAAAAGAGCTGATTTTGTTTCATCTGCTTCTCAAGGAGAAAACTACACATTCAGTTTGAAGATCGGTGATATTTTCTGTCTTTGTTTACTACACTGCAGATATATGTAGTTGTCTTTGTGAAAAGATGAAACGAGTTGTTCCTTGCACTGGAAATGAGACAGTAAGATTTACAATTGTATTTAGTTCCTGCACAATTTTGTTCCACAGACTTTTCTGCCCAAATACAAGGCATCGTTGTTTCAGTCAACAGCTCTGAAATATAAGGGAAAAAACAGCATTCCTGTTCCCTGAACTTAAGATAAACTTGGGTATCTCAAACATCTCACTCACTTGTAGGTTACTTCATGTTACACTGGGAGGCACTGACAAAGCAGGAAAAGACAAGTATCATTGTGTGTAGCTTAGGCTTTCTGTAGTGTCAATTATTTAAAACCTTGACATAGAGTATTCTTGACAAGTTGCTTAAAAATTAAAAGTTTATGCAGCATAAACAGCAAAAGTGATGTACAGTAATATGCAACTTTCCTGAACAGAGTTAGTAAGAGGAAATTATTCTAAGAGCCTACAACTTACCTCTAAAATTACACAGATAGTGAAGAGAAAAGCAGCCAAGGTCTGTCACAGGTGAAATGCAGCTTTACATTATTCTTTCCATATATTCTACAGAAAAGGTCTTCCAAACATTTTACAACATTTCTCTAAACCTTGCTACTTACCCAAGAATCAAAGTATATCACATACTTACTGATGGGTGAGAACAACAAAAATACTAACAGTTTCTACAGCCCAACTGGAATCCATTAAGTTGTAGAGATTCCAAAACCAACTTCAAGATGAAAAAAAGATCTCACCAAGAGTCACCCTTATTTGGCACTCTGATTTCCTATACTAAATTAACTCCTTCAGACGTAGTCTGAAGGATTAGTCTGAATAATTAGGAATTATTTTGACTTTTTTATCATGGATATTATGTCATCTTTTAAATTATAAATTGCAGTACTACCACAACATGCTTCCCATGTGCTTGCATCAGAATGGCAGTAACATCTGAATTGAGTCTACTTGTCAGCGTGACCACATTTAACAATTTCAAACACATGGCAATTTCCATTAACAGTTCTAAAATGACTTCAGTATAATATTATGATCAACTAACTGTAATTAATCAAAACAGCAAAGGGCTCAACACTCCACGCAGGTGAGCAGAAATTGTTTTGGCACATACAAACTACAAATGGAGTGGTAATAGAATCAATCACCTTAGCATCTGTTCTACCTTTAAATCCTCCTGCCATGATCATTTTGCATCAGAATAGCATTATGATACACCTGCAGAACAGTCCCCCTTAAAATGGGATGGAACCATTTTTCCACATATTAAGAATATATGCTCTATACTAAACAGGATACTGAGAAAATACAGTGTTGCAATGATAATTAAAAAAAAAAAGGCAAAGTTTGCCGCATTTTGCAACAATACTAGCTTGGATCTCCAAGGTGGTGAAACATGCTAGCACTAAATTACACCTGTGCTAAGAAATCCCTCCTGCAAAAAAGCTGCCTGATCAGCAACAGGGACAGACAGACTGCAAGTCTACAACAACGTCAAGATACTCGAAATCTATTTTGTCTAAAACTGTGGTCAGTGCTCTGGCAAAGAGCACAAAAGCAGGTGAGCAGAAATTGTTTTGGCACATACAAACTACAAGACGAGATTGTGAAAGAATATCTGATCTGATTCAGATATCAGAATTTCATCTGACCTCATTAAAGTTTACAAATATATAAAGGGTGAGTGTCAGGAGGGTGGAGCCAGGCTTTTCTCAGTGACAACCAGTGACAGGACAAGGGGCAATGGGTGCAAACTGGAACACAGGAGGTTCCACTGAAAGAGGAGAAGCAACTTGTTGGGGGTGAGGGTGGCAGAGCCTGGCCCAGGCTGCCCAGGGAGGTTGTGGAGTCTCCTTCTGTGCAGACATTCCAACCCGCCTGGACACCTTCCTGTGTAACCTCATCTGGGTGTTCCTGCTCCATGGGGGGATTGCACTGGATGAGCTTTCCAGGTCCCTTCCAGCCCCTGACACTCTGGGATTCTGTGTGATTCTGTGAATCTGTTTCACATCATGTTAATACTTCAGTGTTCTTACGACAGTGTCAGAAAGCTGATGACTGACACCTGCCAATTAAACTAGTCCAGGATCTACACAAATCTCCCCTGACTCAACTTGCTAGTTGACTCGGGCATGTTCTCTCTGCTCCCTTCTGGATTTGTAAAACTCATTCATTTGGTAAAGTGAGGTTTGAGGGAATATTTAAGAGCCCTGTGCAACAAGGAAAATTGTATCATTTCAGTTGTCTACCTGATTTCAGCAAGTTTCCACTCAGCACAGCTGCTTTTGAGGCCAATAAAGAAAACTTCTAAAGGTTATGGTTTGTTAGTTTTTTGGGCTTTGGGGGTTTTTTTGGCAGGGGGGACTGGGGTGGGGGGTTACTTCATTGTTACACTGGAAACTAATCAGATCCTACATCTAGTTAATAAACTGTACAACTAAAGAAACTTTAAAGATTCCCTTCACACCTCAATGTAGTAAAGGAATACAAAAATGGTTCTAATGAAAAAACACAGAACAGAAACAGAATGATAATCAAGGTGCGAATCTCAGGATGTTGCCTGATATTACATAAGCAGAAAAAATACCTGTACACTTGAGAGAACAGGTGGAGGTCAGCCAAAAGTCTGGCCTTGCTTATTCAGATATAAACACTTTAATGTCTTTTATTCATACATTTTGGCTCATTCAACTTTCAGTTTTGGTCATGTCACTATTTTTATGTCCATTGAACTGCAGTAATCTCCCTACTGAATAGACTTTCCCTTTAAAAGTTTATAATAGTCATAAGTTAACTCCAAAACATAACATTCTTTTTATAACAACAATTAAAAGGCAAAATGTCAATCAAATGAAAGTGAGCCCTCACTTCAACAATACATAAATGTATTTAAAGGATATGAAGATAGCAAAAAATTAATTTTGGAGTGAAATTTCTGAAGTTAAATGAATGTAATTATGTAATCATGAAGTTACTTAATGGATTTCAATTAGGCTTATTTTTGGTTTTGATGCCATTTGTCTTTCCAATTAACTCAGCTGCTAAGATTAATTTTATATTATTATCAAAAGTAAAGATCACAGCCATGATTCATACTACAGAGGTTCTTATAATACCATAGAGTGTTGAAACTGATTTCCTCCTCATCATGAATCCAGGTTCATTATTTCCATACAACAACAACAACTGCAAGTCCCAAGAAACAGCATTGTTTTCACATTGCTTAAATGGAGTCTAATATGATGCATTTAGCTCAAGTTGTCTTAAAGTTTAAATGTACTTCAGTCACATCAGTTTAATATCTTACCTTCAGGTCTGAAAACAGATGGAAGCCTTGCGTAGTTGATAAACCTGTAAACATTCATGCGACATTTTTCACTGCTATAAATCTACCATACAACTCAAAACCACCACGTGCTCCCAAGTCTCACCCCATCCTCTTGTTTTGCTTGATACTAAATTAAGTTTTACCAAGGAGACAGAAATTAAGTAAGGCACTATTTTAGGAAAAGTTGAAATATCTTGCTCCTGGGGAAAAAGTTAACGATTATAATTGAGCATTTGGAAGTATTATGTAAATCTATAACAGAAAACTTCAATTTCTACCACATTATCTACTGTATGAGAGGAGAGGAATAAAAATATTTTCTGAAATCATAAAAATTAATTAAGACTGAAACAGACTGATTTTGTCATCTAAATTCTACTTATAATCTTGAAGAGATCTAATCTGACATCTGTTGTAAAGTGTATATTAGATCTATCAACAAGTCAAGTCTTCTGAAGTAAATAATCAGCAGAATACATAATGTAAGACATTTCCCACATGTACATTTCAGACAACTGTTACTGCTGCACACTTGCTTCATCTCCTGTCCACTAAACCAAATCATCCCTGGCTGCTTCTGTTTGTCACCTGTGAACACAGCAAACTACCAACACGAAGTTAGATTTTTATCTTCCAAAACCAACCACGTATGGAGTCACAAAACTCAAGCTGCAAACTGTCCATAGCAGCTTTGCTCTACAGCAGCCTCATGCTGTCACATTCTGAGCACCTTCAACTTGCATTCCATTCAACAAAGATCTAATGCTTCAAAAGCTTAACCCTTTGGCAACGATCTGTGATGAAAAAATTAAGGTGACTTAACAATGGATGTCTTATCCACAGGGAAGAAAAATATAACTAGATTCAAGTTATCTTATCTTCTATTTCACCCAAAAAAATATTACATACATTTAAAAAAAAAAAAATATGAAAATGCTGTCTTATCTGACATTCAGTGCCTTATGATGAAACAGGTGTTTGTACTAAACAGAGCAACTTGATCATTTTAGTTTCTATTTTCACACATATTTCAAATACTACCTATCCTAGTTTGAAATAACCCTTATAGGTAAACCATACACAGTTAAAACATTACATTATTATCTACCACAATTGGAGAAAAATGGATTCCTGTTATTTTAGAACTATGTGGTTTTGAATCCTCTTAATGTTAGTGTAACTCCCAAACTTCTGTTCCTATATCAGGGTACTCCTCAAGAAGTCCAAATCAATCTGTTCTGCATGCTCCTGTAATATTATTATGCTAAAGCCTGGGAACATTCTGTACTCCTAAACATTTTGCTTCCTCCTTAGACGTTTGACAAACCACGTTCTCTCAGGACCAAACAATCGTTTTCTCATCACCTGTATCTATCTTTTTGTTTCACCCTAAGTTTCTGCTTAAAAAGCAGAAAAAAATAGGAGGGGACTACTTCTTTTTTTAAAGAAAGAGGTCTGCAGACACAGCAGTGGCATAGCTGTCTTCGTAACAGCTTTTCCATGACTGCTGCTCCTGTATTATCTGGGCTCCTATATGGTTTGATAACATACACCCAATTCCCTGAAACTCAGGAGTCCTGTTAGAATTTACTGCATAAAAAGGAGCACTATCACCTTCTTCATGCCCAAAATATATTGCTAATCTAACACAGAAGGGCAAAATCAATATAATAAACCTTGTTTAGGATCCCAGCCAAATCCCAGTGTCAGGTGTAACTGGGCCAGCTGACCATTTGCTTTGTTGTTGGAGATCCAGATATTGCCAGATAATCAGAGGAGGAAAGTCACTACCTATTTTGACACTTTATTCTTTGGCAGCTGCCAAGACTTACCAGCTGTTCTTTTCAAGCATGAAATAAATATTGTATTTGGTTTATATGTCAGCACAAATACACACACACAAGTACGCACACATACCAGAGGAACACTGGGTTAGTTACATTTGTTTGCATTCTGTAGTAACACAACAAATAGCAATATTGCTGAACCAAAACATTCAGTGACACTATAAGTAAAGCATAAACCAGACAACCTGCACATTTTTCCACTACGGTTCACATGAGAGGAGAAGGTAACAATGAATATTTGCTATATTATACTTCATACTCATTCCCTGCATTCATTGAGCTAGAAGACTGCTTATTTACTTCCCACACAGATCAGGTCTTAAAAGGAAGAAATAAAAAGCATTTTAAATGGAAAAAACCTCCAATGAGTTGTCATCCACTAAGAGATATCATCCTCATGTTTCTTAGCCAAGCCGGTTTCTGATCTACTCATGTTAAAAACCTGAATCCTGGGGCCTGATCTTGTCAGACGCCTCCATGGAGCTACTGAGATAGGAAACCCCAAGTTCAGAGCTCTTTAAAAGCAGAACCTTAGTGAACAAATGGTTTGTCATGATACCCATTTACTTAGTAATCTAGTGCAATGTATACAATAGGCATGCATCACCTGCAATATCAAAGTCATTGAAAAGAAGGAAAAAAGCCAGGAAATTGAGAATCCTCACTGCTACATCCTCTGACAGCTCAGAGGAACACAGTCTGCTTATTGTTCTAGGAGACAGGGGGAAAATGGGGACCAACCTTCAAAAAAAAAATGTTGGTTACTCTGTTAAAGCAAAAAAAAAAATAATAATCCATGGACATATTAGCTACTTTGTCAAATCTAGGAAAAATCTTCAGGTTGCTGCGGGTTGGGCAGCTGTGATACTCACTACAGCTTGATTCCGCAGCAGTTTTTATACCCAACCCAATTCTGAAACACTGTACGTGTATGGTATTGAGCGCAAGGCTATAAAGAAGGTGCACATGGGCTTTCTGTCAGGTTTGCTTACAAAACTGGTTAGAAACAGGAAAGAAGATTCTGATCCATAGAAATATTTTCTCTTATTAACTTCCATAATGTTACACCTTTTTTGTTTGTATTATTATTATTATTTTGGTTGGGTGGGTTTTTTCTGTGTGTTTGGGTTTGTTTGCCTATTTTTTTGGGAATGGGTAGGCTCTTTTTTTCCCCTTTAACACACAATGTTGATTTTTGACAACTCTAACCTTACCCAACACAGCATGATGTAGCTTATGGACCCTGGTGTGACGTGTCACAACACAAACTGTCAACCAGTACACCTAGAAAGGCACTTTTGGAGAAACACACTAAAAGGGGCAGCTTAGAACAGGACAGAAGGTGTTTCAGAATACTTGAACAAGGGCTAATAACGTTTTACTTTCACAGCTTTATCTATATATGATTCAGAGTAAAGGGTTTTCTGACAATACTAGTTAAACAAAAGTTCCAGGCAGCTGCCAAGGTTTTAGCTGATTACAGGAGGGGCTGAACAGTAAATACTGACCTAGACAGATGTTGTACTGATCTATTTGATGATCCAATGACCTCTTACAGTTTGGCTGCCCGTATTATGTCTTCAGGTTGTGCATAGAGGAAAGCTGCTCATCATCTGAAAATGAGTAATAATGGAAATAATTCTGTCTCCCCAAACCAGCAAAAATAAATCTAAACCACTTCTAGAGAAGGGAGAAACCACTGCAGCTTCCACAAGATTAGATTTGTGTTCAAAGTGTTTGTATTTCAGGGTTCCCACCCTCCCCCTTCCTATTGAAAGATACTGGAACTGCTCAAAAAGGAAGAAGTCAGCTGTGGCTACACAACGTCACCAAGGCATTAAATTAGCTGGGAGAGGAGGGAAATGGCTGTTATGTCCCCAAGTTCCTGTTGTCAAGAAAAACTTCTGTAATAAAAATTATTTATAATACTAGTTCTGCAAGCAACAGTTCTGAAATCACTGCAACATCACTATACATGAATTACAAGTATATGCTCAGTAATATAAAGGACATTCCCTTCGCATTTGAGTGAAAATTGTGTAAACCAGAGAAGAACTCTAGAATCACACAAGTACAAATATCTCACTCACTGCTGCCTCATTAAAGAGGGATTTTAAATAGTACACAAATAACAACCGCTGTCTTGCCCTCCCCTCTTGTTTTTGTTGTGTCAGATTCCAAAGAATTATACTGATAATCCCATATTAATATACTTAAGATAAAGGAATTTAGAACCAATGTTTTGATGGGAAGGTATGATAGCATAGAACAGAGAAATAGATCTACAAACTGAAATGTTCAAAACTAAATATGATCAGATACTAACATTTAATATTTCAAACATCTCACATTCTTATATAAGAGAAAAATACCCTTGTACAGAATATCCTATGCACTTTGCTTTCACAATTGCGGAGTAATTTGCAATATTTAAGTGTAATTTCCAGTATTCAGCTATTACAACGCTGAGACAGTCACTCGATCGAGCCCTGTAACATTAAGTCACATGGTAGGAAAAGGAAATCAGAATAAAGAGGCCCAAACATTCTATGCAAGGGCCACAATCAGCTACAGGATGCTTTTTCCAGTCTTGCACAAAAAAAATTCAGGTATCAAGATTCAAATCAAATGCAGTACAAACATAATGAAGCTTCAGCTTTGAATGAAGAGGATGAGAAATCTTTTGTGGAAGATTTAGTTCCCTCTGATGAACATTCAATAGAGCTACAGAGTGTGGGGAACTTGAGATCAATAACTGGATTTGCTCTAGCAATTTAAAAATAAAGACGCTGGGGAAAGTCTCAGCACTAATAGTCTCCTCAAGCAGATGCCTGCAGAGGTTGTGTCTAGAAAGGACTGTAATGAGTTTCCACTCTTACTCCACCTATCCTATCCATAGGGGTAGGCTACTAATGATTGTTTGGTCCTTCCGCAGCAGTTAGTGTCTTATGCCTCACTAGATTAGATAAATGGGATAATTAAGGATCATGGCAAAAAGCTTGCTAATGATTAAAGCAGACATTGAACCAGCTTTCTATTTATTCCCCTTCCATACATTTCAGTTCTACCTGATTTACATCTGCAGTTACACATTTGTGAATAGTCATATATCAATGAGCAATATGCCTTCTTTTCACTTTTAAGCTTTTTTTTTTCATATATGAGAAAAGCAACTAATCTGCCAAGCAGGGTATGGTGGCATATCAAGTATCTGCTCAAATAACACACAGTAAAACTGATGTTTCAAGAGAAGTACTTACATTTCTCAAATATAAGAGCACCCTGGAGAAGCAAACAGGTAGTCATACTGACACACATGCTTATAAATAGTAACAGCTCCAGAGCATTGTGCACTAAAATCTGTTCTCCTTAAGACAGTAAGTTGCTTATAGGGCCACAGAAGTCTTTTCTTGTAAATTCTTTTTGTTAACTGAAACAGTGAATGAGTTTCTTCTGTACATACAAGACCACGGGTTTTGAGCATGTGGTCAGTATGTTTTGTTCTTGCCATGGGTTAACCCCAGCTGGCAACTAATCACCACACAGCCACTTGCTCACTCCTCCCTGGTGGGATGGGAGAGAAAATCAGAAGAGTAGAAGCGAGAAAACTTGTGGGTTGACATAAAGACAGTTTAATAAAAGTAAAGCAAAAGCTGTGCACACAAGCAAAGCAAATCAAGGGATTCATTCACCACTTCCCGTGGGCAGTTGTTCAGCCACCTCCAGGACAGCCGGGCTCCACCACATGCAACAGTTACTGGGAAAGAAACTCCATCACTCCAAACATCCCCCTCTTCCTCTTTCTTCCCCCAAAATATATACTGGGTATGCCATCATTTGGTATGGAATATCCCTTTGGTGAGCTAGTGTCAGCTGTCCCAGCTGTGTCCCCTCCCAACCTCTTGTGCATTCTCTGTCTTCTCCTTGGCAGCCCAGAATGAGAAGCTGAAAAGTCCTTCATTACTGAGCAACATCTATGTTATCCACATTATTCTCACACTAAATCCAAACACAGCACTATACCAACTACTATGAAAAAAATTAACCCTATCCCAGCTGAAACCAGAACAAATCCCTAACAGAATTACTCATTTTTATTTTTTCCACACCTGACCTCATTTAGTACAGTAGGAACCTGCTTTTCTTTGTCTATTAAGACTTCAATAAAATCATTCATTTACAGTTAACTGCAACAGTGTTCACATTTAGACCTGAATATTAATTGACTGATAATGAGATGATGAGGCAGCTTTTCTCCACAGGTGTACCAATCAATTTCAATGAAACTAAAGAAGTATTTCTCCTTACTGCATCTAAAATTAAAAAGTGATTTATATTTTCCAATAAAGTGCTTTTCATTGATCTCTTTCTGAAAAAGTACAGTTTCATTTGTACCTTTTAAAATTTGAATAGTTTCTGTTTGTAAAGGAATGATTTTCCAATATGAATTTGGCTCCAATTGATTATTAGCTTTAATATAACTTTGCAAAGTTAAAAAACCCTCCAAGGAACTTCTAACAAACTTTAAAGTTTCCAGTCAAGAGAATGAACTTCTGTGAAGACACCAAAAAGTATAAGAACAAGTTTTAGGCAACTATTCCTCTTGGACTTAACCATTTGTACAAACTATTTACTGTTACTGTTAGTCAATGTATCCCCCAAAGTTAATGTATTAAAGACTTTTGCCAGTCATCAGTAACAGAATCCAGCTTGCAACATAACATCATCTCTTGAAATCTTCTAACAGATGTTTGAACTAACAGAGCAATTAGATTTAACTTCAAAATTATTGTCTTTGAAGTGATAATGATTAAGGAACAATGAAAAGAATGCTGGATTCCGAACGTGTCTTCAAATACCAGACTCAGCATAGGGACCAGGAAAACTGGGTACAGATTGTTTGCTTCAGTTCCAAGAGAAAAATGAAAATATGGGATACAGTAGAAAAGAAATATAAGAATAAATATTGCTATATATTTGGAGAAACTAAGGACAGAAGCTTGGCATTCAAGACATTCACTATATTCAAAATCTTACATGTCCAGCATTATTCTGAACTCTCCCAAGAGCGCTACCATCACATTTCTGTAAAGCAAAACTATGTTTTTCAGTCACTGAATAAAAAAAAGTGGTTTCAAAATAACCAGAGTCTAGAGGCAGCATGTATTAATATTTCCTCAGAGGTCTCCCAACAGGATCCTCCATTGAGCCACTGACCTTATCCTGCACTACCACTTCAATTTTAGAAGTAATTTTTACCCTTTTGGAGTCACATTTGACACAACTGCAAAACCAGTTTTAAAGCTTTGCCCAAGAGCTCAACAGAGTGAAGGAACACACACACAAAAAATAGTCTGCCCCTAAGAACAGCCTCCGGAGCTTAGTGCTACCAATGCCCAACAGGCACTGGTTACACAGCAGCAATAACAACAGAAAGTACTTCAGAATATAAGCACTAAGAAAAAAAAAAAAAAAAAAAAAAAAAAAAAAAAAAAAGTATTGAATTCATAACAGCAAAAAATGAGATCAAAAACTGGATGGTTAAAAACACCGCACAGCCTTTCTGAATGGTGGATTCAAGAGGGCTGTGCCAGGTAGCGTCTTGCATTCTTCCCCACTGCTCACCAAAGACTGTACCCACAGTCCTTAAAACAGCTTTTAGTCTCCTAATTCCTTTTACAACATTGCCCTCTAGTGGGCTTGGCCTGCTGATACTCTCTTAGCAGCACAACTCTGCTTCAGTGATTCAGCACTTCTGGAGAAAATGTACTGTGTCTCACCAACTGGTTTTGTAGGCAATAAGTGCTGTGTAGCTGGGAGCTGAGGAGAAGGATACGTAGATAAGGTCTCCATCTAACCAAACCCTCTCAGCATTTCAGGTAATTATAAAAACTGTTTTCAATTGCAGATAGGAAGGAGTGTTAATTCCAAAGAAGCCTAACACGCAGATCTCATCACAAATTCCAGCTCAGACTACCAATCTACCTCTCTGTCACTCCATGCTTTTGCTCAAGTGGAGGAGACGCACAACACATACGCAAAGTTTCATTGGCAACTTACCTGAAAAGTTGCATTAAATTTTGTTATGGAATAGAGCACTTTTGCATTAAATAGTATTTTTTTTTAATTTATTCATGCATAATTCCACACATACAGATGGACACACACTCTCAGGCATTCAAAATAGAAGTAGTTTCTTGAGACATGTTAGTGGTTGCCAAAAGCATAGTTTTTTGGAGAGAACGGGAACAAAATAAACACACCAAAACAAGAAAGAAAAAAGATAAAGAAAACGTCCAGTATGCGCACAGATTAGCTGTGCCACAGAGGAAGATGTCGTGAAGAATGATGTAGGGCAGAACACCAAAATAAGACTGTTGAAAAATCACAGAAGGTTTTGAGTTAAGGGAAGCCAAAATGTAGCTCATAGGATTATCTCTTAGCAAAAACAGAAGGAACAAGGGACCTGTGTGCAATGCCCAAATGAAACTACAGGTCATTCAGTACCACCAGTTTAAAATCTTAAACCATCAGCTACATCATTTCCAAGATATGAGAACGAAATATCAGAAAAAATAATTTAGAGCAATATAAATTTTCTTACTATAAATACTACTGGTAAGTTCTAAGATTTCAAGTCTGTATCAAGAAGTGCTAAATAACTATCAAGTTAATGTTGTAAGCTAAATGCCTTTTTAAAAACTCATGTGAGAACTGGCAGGTGTGAAACAGGAACTGGTAGGCAAAACTGCAACTAGTATAATTCTTCATGGAACTGCAACTTCCTCCTCCCACAAGGGAGCAGAGTTGTAAATACACCAGAAAATCCTGCATTGGGTCTCCAAAGAGAAACACACCTGGGTTTTTTATTTTAATATGATCAAATACAGATACTTCAGGTCCTGAGCTACCACTAATGAGCCAGTTCACAAAAGAAAGAATGCATACATACCATGTATACTGGCTGACACAGTCACTTGGAGGAGTAACACCTGCACCACTTGGTTAATATCTCAAACTAATTGTCCAATACTAATTTAAAATAAGATACCAGCCACCCCATCCAATATAACAGCTAGACAGCTATTCAGTGACACAGTAATTCCTGATTTGACTCCAAAGAGCTTCAGATCGATAAGTCTACAGAAACACACACATTCCTGTCTGTGCCCCTGCTCACCAACAGTGAAATTCTGCACAGGTTGCTCCAGTTAAACTCTCAGTTTACAAACAGATAGCAGCTGTGTTTCATGCTCCCAGGTGAACATTGCCAGCACATAACACAAGAGACACTAATGCAGATGGACAAAATCACCAACCAGCATGTATTTGGCTGAAGAGAGGCTGTAAATCTGCTAAATATGGTTTAATTCTGACAAGTGCTGAACATTTGGAAGTGCCAGCCACCTTTAACATTTGCTTTCTTCACTGGGTCTAGATGGTACAATTGAAAAAACATTAAAATCACAGCAAGTAGTAACAGACCTGACCTCCTTCCCACTCATCCCTCCTGCAACACAAACTGCAGCAGGTCCAGTAGCTGTAAACGAAGTGGCATTTACTGAACTCTGGCTGCTTCCTGGCCTTAAAACTCCATGTTAGTGAGACATCCAACATAGCAAGAAACAAATCCTTTGGAGAAATGTATCTTCTACTTTTCCTTCTCTGCCCAAGGGTTACTTTTGTACTTTACAGGTATAACACAACAGTTAATTGCATGAGGTTTGGATACCTGAATATGAGACAGAAATAACACTTGGTGTAAACCCAAGTCAGTGACACATGTTTCAAGTTTTTCCAAGGTATTTGATTAAAAGAAACACACACACCAAATCACAACACCACTGTCATCTACAGGATTTTACATGTTATTTGGCTTAACCAAATGAATAATTACTTTAGGTGTGTCTTTAAGCACAGAACAGTAAAGAAATCACTGCAAGTCTCTGCGTCAAGAGGAATCAAGATGAATTATAATCAGGATTTTTAAGATAATACAATGGACTTTATTATTATCACACACATTGGAATTATCTAGTAGATATGAAAATAGGTCAATGGATCAAGTTTTACAGTTAAGAATACAGAACTTCACATGTACTTCAATTTTTAAATACTAAACTGGATTTGTGTAAGATGTTTCTTAGATAACATTTTCAGATTATTCAACAAATATAATTGTTATTCATACATAAGTCATTACAATAGAAACTGTTTCAGAGTCAAATAATTAAAATGGAGAAATAGACATATGTTTTTGGGGTTTGTTTTAAAAGCAGTTAATGATGAGATGATTTAGGGCTTGATTTCTGTGAGATTACTTGGGATTCAGCACAAGTTTCCAGGAGGCAATGTTGATGGCAGGGCTTCTTATGTCATACATGTGGTTTTCCTCAAGTATTCACGCAGGGAATTGATCATCTTAGATGGTAATCTCACACCGGTGTCTGTAACCACAGATTTCCTTAAGATCCAATTTGAAACTTGCCTTTAACTCCACAGTCTGTCAGTAACACAAAGATTAATCCCTTCAAGCACAAAACGCCAACAAACAAGTTGCTTACTTCATAGTTCAGTCTGTATTTGCAGACATCAATACCCAATTTTAGCTTGTTCTGTCACAGGCACTGTCTTTTAGAGCTGAATTCTGGATCTATCAGCAGTTGTTTCTGTGCCAGGGTCTTCATTTTCTCCATCCTCAGGCTGTCCTCCAGGCTTCTGGACAGATGCCACAACTGTTACGCTCCTAGTGGTATTGCAGCCCATTTTGGTCTTAAACAGTCAACAAAAAGAATTTGTTTTTATTTGGTAGATGTGTACAGAAGGGTCCCTACATTGCTGGAATGAAGAACCAGGAAAGGGACTCTAAGCTAAACAGCCTTCCCTGTTGTATTGTTAAGAGCAAGCATGTTTGGTTTCTGTGACGACCCACTGATCCTGCCAATCAAGCACTGTTAATTAAGAGCTATGGTTTGTGGCAGCCAGCAGAAGGCAAGTTTCAGACTAGGAAACTGTTCTTTGTTAATATTTTTTTTCCCTAGCAGAGTAACTCACAATTGCCTTGCCCAAGGAAGTCTGCTTTATGTTAACTTCTAAATATCCTAAAGCTCAGTACTAAGAAAGAGTGTTTCACTACAGGGAAAAATCTATGTCCTCAAACTAGCAAGTCTGTACAACCTTGTAAACATCTTCAGGATGATAATCCATACTACTATGTATCTACCAGGCATTTTAAATAAACAGTAACATCTCCATAGTTTTGTTCCTGTTCCTTTAATGGATTTGAGTCCTCAATTTTCAAGTTCCAATACTAGTTTTAATAGAACTCCTCAATCTGTCCTTGATGCGTAAACAGTTTGCTGAGTTCATTTATATAATTCAGTTTCCTCATTTAAGTAATGAAAATATCATTTCATGTTAAACATGACAACTTCTGTAACAAAAACCTGGGCTATTGGCATGTCCACATGTCTTTCCTGTTGACAAATTAAGCTTCCATTTCAACACAGCTGTGAAGTAACAGTAGCACAGTGATTACTAAATTCATCACTAAGTAGACGATTTTATAGATCTTATGTTCTAGCACCATGCAATGACTTTTTATTTTCTCAAGCTTACTCATAACATATTTGTTTTGTCACTACCAGCCACAAGAAAAAAGCCCCAGAACAGGGAAACACCTTGCTTAAGACATTAGTGTCTCAGAAGTGACTAAGTCCATGTGCTCAAACACTCTTAATGTATCAGCTTGAATCTTGGACATAAGAAATACAGAACAAAAAGTAACCACAAAAATCGCTCAGCACTGGAGTAGTTTGAATTTCGTTCTGAAATGCAAGACTGAAAGCATATACTCAAAAGTGAAGCATGCCAAACAGCACGTCTCTACCAGGCTCTAAACCAACCAACTCACGTTCTAACCCAGCAGACAAAATTTTCTAATAAAGTGATATACGAGTCCACGATGACTGGCTCAACATATCCTCTATCCACTACAGACCAGCTCCAAGCCAGTAGCACCCTCATGCACAGACAGACTGCAATTGTTTGTTTCCCCATTAAAAGAAAATCAACTGCCCTCTCAACTTCTTAAACAGCTGCAGAGGTGCATTTAGCTAAACAAAATACACCAGTATTTCACAGAACTATGTAGTAGAGAAGCGCTCAACAGTACTAGGTCTAATAGTCATACATGCACATGCTATGGGTTTCTAGAAATACATATTTGACTACAGGAAGATCTGCACTCCTGCACAGCACTCGATCACCAACGCATTGGAGTCAAGCAGCGATTCTCCACAATACACTCAGGGATCAAGAGAGAAGAGCCTCTGAAGAGCTGTGATTGTTGTATGGGACCAATCCAGCAAGTCAGACAAGACAATTTAGGAGAGAAGTTCTAGAATTACTCCGTTCCAAGGCTAGAGCTTATCAAGGGGCATCCAGCAGCTCCAGGATTTAGAAATAAATAAATAAATAAATAAATATAAAGCCAAACTGGAGTGTGGAGAGGAAGCAGAGGAGAAGTATAGTTGTACTGGAACATTTTGCAATTATTCCCTTACTCTTTTCAAACACATTTTCTCTTTCCAGTAGAAAATCAGTGCGTTTCAGCCAAACCCTCTAAGTCAGGCTGAGTTTCACCTCAGTTTAGTGATCGTATTTCTGGCAACATGGGAACATCTAACTAAGCTTCTGGGAGTTATCTTGCTTAAAGTTGGATCTAGTTTGTCAGACTGAGGTCCATGCAATCACAAATGGAGCCATACACATGCACTAATTTAATGACTAGCTACTGCTTTAATGTAAATGACAGGTACAGGTGGGCTGTGTGGGAATAAGTTGGCCCTTCTAGATATAGTGAAAGCTGCAGCAGTAAACTTCATCACTAAATGCTAAACTGCATATTTTTCCCCACATACACTTCAAAACTTTATTAAAGATACACTAAGTTGAACCATCTTCACATGAAAATCAGACTGATGTTAATACAGAAGAACAAAGTAATGGGTGCCTCAAAGATGCTCCATGGAAATAAAAAAGGAAACTAATTTTCAGTTATTTTGAGGCAGAAACTATTGAATTTGCTGCAAGATGTTTAAGGTTTGTGAAGGAAGCACTCTTTCTGCCCCATATTCAAGAGAATCAGCCATTTGTGAACCTGAAGCAAGTCAAAACGGCACCACACTCAGTTCGACTCCACGACTCCAGATGCTTCTCTGGGCTTATGGCCTCTGTCCAGTTATTGCCAGAGGCAACACCACTTTCCGTTTTGAGGCTCACATTGTTTGTTTGCTTTGTTTTGGTAACTGCCATCAAGGAAGAGTTATTCTTGTTTACATCATTACTACCCTCCATTTTTTTCAACTAACATTAGGAACCAGTTACCTCTACAAGCATTGGCAACTACAAAGAGCAGGAAAACACATGTTTTGTTAAGAAATAGCCAAGGAACGTACAGGTTTATTCAACATATCCATTTTGAAAGTTTAATTCATACTGCTTTACTCTTGCATTTAACTCCATGTACAGTCTAGATGCCAAAGCAACTGCGACCTAGTTACTGAACTTCAGAATTTGCATCTGCCAGACTGACTTAAGCCAGCATGCCTGTTTTAAAAATATAAGGGAGGAAGATGGAGGTATATTCAGACTCTAAAAGGACATGGGTTGGTTTTGGAAGGAACACAATCATATACTTCTGCATTTCACTATTTGTATGTTTAATCTACTTTAGTGCATTTCTTCCTTTTTATTCAGGTTGCCTTTAAAAAGGCAGAACAGGCTTCCTGGCAAGGACTACGATTAGACAAAAATCTCAGCAGTTCCCCTCAGTGTAATACCTGTATAGGTATTAATGATTCTGGAGTGTTTACTGGTCTGCATTTTCAGAACACTACCCCGAATTTCCCACTAGATGGTAGCTGAATACTACATTGATTGCGCAATGCTACACAGTCTACAGTAGCCACAAGTTCTGCATCAGTTTACAATTTTACAGGATTAATCACAACATCTTAAAAATAAGATGTGCTCACAGATGACACTCTCTTATGTTTTTAAGGATATGAGGTACCTACATAACAGCAGTATCCTGCTATTTAAGACTACTTTGGTCTCACTGCATTCTGCTTTGTTAGTTCAGTTTTGTTTGCAATACTGGGGAAAAATATTTCCCAGCTTTTACAGTCAGGTATGTCTTTGGAGCACCTCTTGATTTAACACATTTACTACTTCTGTTGAAAGACGATGCTTTTTGTGTAAGGCTACTCATCATATCCCTAAAAACACTGAAAAATCCCAAACAGGCTTCTTCAAAATGAATAACCATTTAGCAAAAG
Organism: Columba livia; assembly: GCF_036013475.1. Taxonomy (NCBI): domain Eukaryota; kingdom Metazoa; phylum Chordata; class Aves; order Columbiformes; family Columbidae; genus Columba; species Columba livia. Next base: position 3,281,025 of record NC_088614.1, read on the forward strand.
TACTATCACCCTGCTTGTATTAATAGCCTGAGATTCAGTGCAATTCAAACAGCACATGCCATTTATTAGAAATGGCCATAAAAGCATAAACACTTTGTAGAAGAGTATTTGAAAAAGGCATAAGGTGTTATTGATCATACTCATATCCCATTCCCAGAGTTTCTGACCATCCTCTCATCCCATCTGGCTGTGCACTGGTTTACTACTGGGCAGCAACCCATGTACCCACACCCTACAAACCAACACAGCAACAGTTAGTTTCTGTTCGATTGCAGCAAGTTATCATTCCCATAGCAACAACACTAGTTTTTCCATTCCATGTTTCCTTTTCAAAACTGGAAGTGCATAACAGCCAGATAATGAGGTCTACTGCATGGTTAAGTTTAAAATACTTCACCATATTTGAATAAACAAACTAGAAGACACCTTCTATAAATAAACTAAGACAACTTCTTCCTTTTGTCTGCTTATTAGACAAGCTATTACTTGCCTGTTAGTTTTATAGAAGCATCCTAAAAGCAGCAAACTCCACATTGAAACATGTTATTGAACATGCTGTGCTGTCTTAATTGAGTGTATTTGCACCTGTTATTTCCCATGACAGTAAGGGCAGTCACCTGAATCATCCCATAACCAGCCCATCATCTCCAAGGTCTGAAGGCTGCCCCGTAGACCACATTTACAAAGCTGTCTCAGATTCATCATGCTTCTCCAAAGATTTGAGTTGAGCGGCTTCCATCTCCTCTGTCAACAGAAGAAACCTTCCTCTCCAAGCTGCTGTGGGAAGTCCCGGGCCAAGTGTAGAGCTGACAGCCAACATGCTGGTCTGGGCACTAGGGGCCACCAGCACAGCAGGTGACTCTGGCTGAGGAAAAACTAAGCAGCTAAGACTTCGGGAGCTGAATGCTTTAAATCACTTCAACTGCATTTCGAGACACAGGCTCCCCAGTCAGTTTCTGACTTTTTATTTTACTAAATCCTGTGTTAAAATGTTAGTATCTTAAGAAGTCTAGGAATAGTGACTAGTAAGCCATTTAACTAAGAAGAGTCAGCTACATGAGTTAGAGATACACAATCCAGTGATGGAAGAAACATCCCAAGCTCTTGAAGGGCAGATTGAGAACACTTCCCATCACGACCTTTGAAAATCATCCAAAATCCAAATAAATCATAATTTAACAGTGATAACTGTACAATCAATGCATTGAATCTAGCTGAAGAATTTTATTGCCAAGACAATAGAGAACTAAGAAACAGATTTGGGGGTCCAAATTTACTCAGGATAGACTGAGAAAGTTACAAGAAATGAGACACCAGCCTAAGAAGTCACATAACACACACAAACATGAGCATCCCCTTTCACCTACTGCATCTCTTCTAGCTTTACATACATTCCATTTCTTAAAGACACTACCGTGACCTATATGCCCTGGTCGTGTTTCCTCTGGAGAATGTGGATTGCTTTTCATCCCAGCTTTCCTCAAGGGAATTTGTTCTAATTGATCATATTAGTTTTGACAAGTCTCTTGAAAAAAAAAAAGAAACACAAACTTTAAGACTTCATATTTCTTCATTACACATTCATTTGAGTCTTTATTAAAAAAAGGGGGGAATTTGCTCACATATAATACAGTGTCCCTGGTCCAGTACTTAGCATTGTACCTAGCTCAAACATTGAGTTGCTTTGACAGCTACAGTAACTGAAAAGATAAACAATTGTTGGTCAAAACTGAATTATCTAATATGCAAGGAAAGCCTCTATCCCATCTACTAAAATGGCTAAACTGAAAGAGTTCTTGCTCATTACTAGAGGTAACAAATTAGAAGTTTTTGCAGATGTTACCCCTAAAAATACAAGTCTACTGGAAAGCAAAATTTGTTATTCAAACATTTCAGTAGTTAAATGGACTGTGCAGGAAAACATTATGTCTTTATTTCATGTTATAACCGTGTTACACAACAAGATATTAGGACTACAACTGGTTTGGGGCAGGAAGACACCACTTCTAAAAGGCAAGCCAGCAATCTTCAAGCAGTTTGAATCCCTGTGTGGACAAATTCTGTATCAGAAGCAGCTGCATCTTCACACAGCAAGCAGGCTCAGCACAGTTTCTTCAACATGCCTGAAAAATGGTTCCATAACCAAAATGTGGCAGTGACAGTGGTCACTCAGCACTGCTCACCAGTGACATGTTCAGGAGAATCATCTCCTGCTATGTATTTAATTAGTACTTTCATGATCACCAGCAGTTTGATCCACCCAGTCAGGTACTGTCAAGCAAGAAGAATGAACTGCAATTACTTTGCAGGTACACAATCAAGATATTTTAATCTTGTGGGTACCATTTTATCTGACTTCCTTCCCCACTACTGTGTTCTGCATTTCCAGTGAAAATACAACAGAACGTTACGACTTCCATTGGAACATCAAATAAATAGAGGAGTGATAGTACGTACTTTATTTACCAGTTGTGGGGGGTGGTTTTGTGTGTGTTTTGGTTTGGTGGGTTTGGTGGTGTTGGTTTTTGGTTTGGGGTTTTCTTCTGTTTGGTTGGGAGGGGGAAGTGTTTGGTTTTTGGTTTGTTTCATTGTGTTTTGTTTGTTTTGTTGTGGGATTTTTTTGTTGTTATTTTTTTTTTTTGCAATTTGGTTTGGGTTTTGTTTGTTTTTAAAATCTGAATGGCTAAACTACACTGGTAACACTCCGTATTTCCATTAATTATGGTTCTTTGAGGAGTGGTCTGCCTACCTCTGAGAAGTAACCTTCACAGATTTCGCTATGAAGTTAACCTACAGTCACTCCTGTTTAACCTCCAAACAGCAATATTAAAAGGGACTACTTCCTAATTATTTTTCATTAGTAGTTATCCAGGATTAATTCAGCAGCATACTCTCAAAGGAATGCCTACTTGGTATTTATTAACCTAAAAGAGTAAGACGGTAAATAGCTCAACATTCATCCGTATAGGCCTTTGTGTCTCAATCCTACTGTGCAGTTCGGTTGCTGTCAGATTCGTCTGTGTTTCTGTACACTAAGGAGGAGGAACCACGACAATCTGTTCTCTCCTTAGAAACACAAGCTGTGTTTGGCTGCCTGAAAAAAAGAGTCTGTCAAACCAGTAAATATGTTCTCATGCTTGACAACTTCACCGAACTAAGTTTAAGAACTGAGCTTTTTGAATTCTTAAGTGAGCTACATCACTCTAAGTTTGTGTGCATGCTTTTGGAACATCAGTTTGTTTGGGTTTGTTTTTTCATAGAAAAGCTAGAACTGAGTGGTATTCAATCTAATTTACTCTAAGAGGAGCAACTTTTGTATTAAGGGGGTCAACTTGTGTAGCTAGGAATAAACAAGCAGGCTCAAACCTGACACTAAGAGTGGTAAAGAAAAAAACACACATAGGTCAGATATACATTAGGCTTTTAGAAAAGTGCTTAGTTCAGCACGCTAATGAAAGAGCTGTAGGTTAAAAAAATAAATCGAAGTCAACAACACCCTTCTGATCATGGGGGTGTTTTTTTGATCCCTTCATAAATAACAGTGATTGAATATCCATTTAATATATCCAGTCACCTCTTCTCTCCACTGTTTTTTCCTCACAAAACATTCCACTGTACTCTGCACAGTGTAGCTATTTTCATAACAACCATGTTCTACCTCTTGTTATCTCATGCTAAAAAACTTCAACTGCCCAGGAAAGTTACACCTATTGATTGTGAATCAGTACAAAGCAATTGGAAATAGAGTCCTATTATACAAATGACATTCTACAAGAGTTGCAGATGTGAAGATTTAGAGCAGCTACAAAACAAATTTATGTACTTAAACTAATGCAAAATTGAACACAATACAACGTAACTTGAAAGAACGAGAATAAAAAGTGGCATGAAGTACTTCTTTGCCTTTATTCATATTTGATAGTGTGTTCAACTTTGTGCTACTAAAACAAAAGAATTTGGTATTATGTAATTGGTGTCATGGTGGCTGTATATACATGCACACTTGATCAGTTTGCACTTATTAACTCATTGTCTTGAAGATTAAATAAAGCTTTGCCAAATAGGTGTTCTAATTCTGCACAAATCCCATTCTGACATTAGAGAATAACACAAGAAACAAGATAGACCAGCCTAAGAAGTATGTTACCACTAAGTTTCAAAGAAAACTGTCCTGTCATTCTATTTTTTTTCTACTGGAGGATTTATGACACAGACAATCTAGACATAAACAACATATAACAAAATTTTGCAAATAAAGATACTGAAAGAGGTCTGCGATTTGGATGGCAGCGATCAAATAAGATGTGCGTTTAGTATGAGACCTTGACAAGTTAGGGGAGAAACCAGCACTTCAGCAATGTGCTCCAGGTGTCAGATAATACACAGAAAAACAGTGTGATGCCCCTGCCAAGCCCTCTATCGGTGTGACAGGTTGTGAATGTGATAAACACTATATTCTGGGACAGAAGGGTCTTCAGTTACCATGAAGCATCAGTAATGCTTAAAACTAAATCATGCTAGGAAATTCAACCACTAGTTCAAAACCAATATGGCCACAGCAACTTTTCAACAATGAGCAAAAGCTCTATCAACACTGTGATAACCACTTCAGAGATTACAGTACTTTCATTAGAAACAATTGGGGGGAAGAGAGCTCCAGTTGACCTATGAACTTCAATAGTAGTGATTTCTTGGTGCTACCAGAAAGTTATAGGGAGTTTTCCTTTAACCACAGAGGATATCGGCAATTGGGAATTAGCTTCTTTATTATTTTGCATCTGGCAGTAAGTTTACACAATGTTACCAACAGGCTTCATAATGGACTGTTGATGCAGCCAATCAACCCTTTCAGCTGCACAGAACCAGACCCTAGCTTTGCAGAAAAACCTAGATACAAAGTCAACTGCATCAGTTGCATTCAAATTAACTGATTTCTTGATGAGATGGAGTCCAGTTACTCAAGTCTGTCAATAGAAACTGAAAGATTTAAGTCCCAGCATGCAGCTCTCAATTAAACACCTTCTTGGAAAGTCCTTCATCCTTTTCTCTAGGGTTTAGCTAGCAGCTACTATAGATCAAATAAGCTAGCTAGCATCTGAGGAAAGGTACCCTTCATACTTCTGTAGAAACTGTGCTACACATGCTAAGAAAACACACCATGGCCAAAGTGCTCTCCCCACAAAGCGCTGGCACCTGACTTGGGCACACAGTCTGTTTATGGCTATTTGCTCCTTGAACCAAGCAGAATGCACCTCACGATTAATTTTAAATCATTTTTAAGAGGTGGGGAGATGCTCCCAAAACAGAAGTGAATAAAAAACTCAAAAGGGAAACAAGCAAAACTACCAAAAATGGAGAAAATAGGCAAGCTGGTAAGAGAAGATGCTGAGCCAGGTAAAGGAGGAGTTTCAGGGCAACAGGTATCAGAGCAAGTAATCAGACATGAGATCAAGCATTCCAGACAATTAATTTGCACTGGAGCACAACACAACCCATGCCTTAGGAATACAAATGAGTCTGTGTGTACCCCAAAGAAGCAGAGCCTCCTCCATCCTTTGGGGTCTCCCTCTTAAACACTGGGCTGTTCATACAGTAACAGAGATTCAACCTGAGCGACCATTTCTCTGCAGTAAAAACCCACACATTACAATATCAGTAGAGACAGAATTGGAAGCAGTGCATAAAATGAGAGAACTGGACTGGTGACTGCCAAGGAGAGGCATGGGGAGCATATGGAGGCACGAAATGCACATTAGCCCTTCAACTTGGTGCTAATTTAATCAAACTAACATGACAATATCTAAACATATGTGAACCAATTCAGACACCTGGACTATTTGACTAATTTGCCCCCAAGCTTCTCAAATACATCAGCTCCCGAGCCCTGTGGGGTCATTTATGGATCAAAATAGAAAACCACAAAGCTCAGCAATATATTGTTAACACTGAGCTTTGGATAGGTGTTCTGGTCCTAAAGACAAACTGAATTAAGCAAAAATGTTCTGACAATAGGTGTGGTAGGTCATTTTTGTTTGGTTACTTTGGGGATGTTTTGTTTGGTTTGTCGTGTTGGGGGGGGCGTGTTTGGTTTGTTCTGGTTTTGTTTGTTTTGTGGTTTTTAGTGGGTTTTTTTGTTGAAGTTCTTATTGTTTAAACCAAAAATTATCCTTTTTGACATTACTTTCAGAGCACTCCATAAAAAGAAAATTTAAATTCTCCAGCTAAATCCTATTCTTGAGATCCCAAATTAATTTTTCTATCATGTTTCCTTACTCTGAAGCACCTTACATCAGTTTTTATTCACTTCAGTAATCTTACTTCTCATTGTGTATTTGGATGTCTCTGTTTGCTTCTATCAGCCTCCCTCAGCCCCAAGTCATAATCCTATAGTATATATGCTTTTCAAAAGCACATAATAAAACATATTATGTTAAGTACTGGTTTTCCTCAGTAGATTTTTATGATCCCTTTAGTTATTCACATAATTTGGTTCCAGAATTGCCTTGTCTATGCAGTCATATATGCTTTTTTTTGTCAATTAGAGTTCATGAGTTTCTATGTCATTCAATGGGAAGTAATTTCAGAAGTGAACCATTATGGAAAATTGTAAACCCAGCTTGTTAAAATTAATTTCTTCAGCAGGTAGACCCTGAAAGTCCAACCGTTTGTGGGTTGCCAGTCTTTCATATTTCCACTGAGAACAACAATTCTAGACCAGAAGTTTAAATCCAAAGAATGCATGGATTAAAGTTAACCAATACCAAAAAAAGAGGGACTCTAGAATTCAGACACTATTTCAAGTTATTTATTGACAACTTCGGTATCAGACCTAATACTTTCAATTTTGTTCTACTTAAAGCACAGAACGAAATACACACCAAAAAAGAATTTGCAGAATTAAGAACAATTCGCCCGCAACAATTAATTATTCTCTCAGAAGTCAGACCTCAAGGCAAGAGAATGCTATCAAGTGTGAAGACAAGCGTGTTCCTCCAGCTGTTTGCCATACTTATTGGACATAATAAACTTGATATGCTGGAGGCTATAATTAATCTTTACTAAACGAACACTCATCTTACAATGACTTGCCTACTGAGCTGTCTAATGACACTTAAGGCTTTGATAAGTAAATAAATTAGTTCATTACGGTCAGCCTTGCCTTCTTTTTCAAACAAGATACCGGATTTCTTTATGTGGCTTGCCTTGCTCAGCCATCACCAGCTACAATGCTCTGACCTGAAGCTGACAGAAGGACATTCCGTTCCAAAGCTCTCAATTCCCATTTCTGCATTACTTTCCATTTTTTTTAAACAAGTTGGCAATCATTACTGATAAGAGCTTGGTTTTAAATTAATTACATTAGAGAATAACAATATGTTTTGCCTTTCTGTTGCTAGACCTCATGGCAAGGCTTATGTCTCACAACAACACGCACAAAAGTAAAGCTGCAGTGCCCTCTTGTGAGCAACCAAGTCTCATTTTTACATAAGTAGTTTTAGCATTGATGTGGTGCATGTTGAGCAGCCTTTGTGCTGCAAACTGCCTTTTCTTAAGTAGAAGCATGGCACTTGTTAAAAGATTATATGTATATATATATACACATATTAACACAACATCATTCTGAAACTGATAAAGATGCACAAATTAAAATAGTTAAATTGCACTGAACTTCATAAACAGGGAAATAGACTAATCTCTTTATCCCTAACTTCCAAACAGGAGAAATCAAAGAGCAGTTTCCTGAAGCGATAATCATCAATCACAATATTCTTTTGTCAAGTGCTACTAAAAAAATCCACAAATCTATATCCATGTACACACACACACAAGAAGCCTTTCTACAAATTAAGTATTAAATACTGGACTCACAAGGACTGGAAAGGTAACTATTGGTGGAAGTTGAAAAAAAAAACCCAAAAAAACAGAAACAAACAAACTTCATAGTAGGGAGAGTAAAAGCAATAAAGCAGTTGAATAATCAAACCCAGTACAGTCAAAACACAATCCTAATTCCTAGGTGTCTGTGGGGAACAATTAGAAGATGGTGATAAAAGTCTGTCCAGGCAACACATGGCCAGTCAGATAGAACAAATATTAAAGATCTCTTTTCTAGTGAGCTACAGTTAGAAGTTAGCTAAAAGTCAGCAGTTTAATTCATAGTCATCCCAAGGTAAATTTCTGTATTCCACAGCATTACAAAGTACCAGAGCAGTCATAATGTTTGAAAATTTACTGAAGTTTTATGGTACAAATAGAAAACCAAACAAGTAACACAGAAGAACCAGAAACAGTACAATTGAGTCTGTTGACTAGGAAGCATATATTAGAATTAACTTTCAAAAAAGTGACTGTGTGTCACCTGCCAATAAATATGTTGCTAAAAGACACAGATTTCTCACTTTGCTTGTATAGATCTGGTTTATCGTATGCAATAATAGTCAACCATTGAACAAAGACAACAACCAGCAGGCTAAGCTGCACTTTACTGTTTCATTAAGGTTTCCACAGGCAACACTTCAAAAGTCTTTTAAGTTCAATTTCACCATGTTCTTGCACTTTGTGATTGGTAAAGAAGTTTCACAGATATTAAGCTTAACAGAAGAAACACAAGCCAGAAAACTTGCCAGTCTTTAAAAGCTCATCTTACCATTTTAACTAATCACTTGTAAGCAGATGTTAAATATTTGACTTCAGCCCACAGAGTCAAGGTCCAAATGAACTTCCTTTGTTTAGGCCCAGATCCAAAGCATTATTGCAGCTGAATTTAGGCACAAGGATCCAAATTGCCGCAAAACCCCCATGAAACAAAAGATGCGGGGAGGCTGCACCTGCTTGGGCAGCTTTACTGGGATTGTACTGACGGCTTTAACCAAACCACCGCTGAGCCCCACAGCTCACCTCACATCAGCCGCAGGAGAAGATACTTCAGGGGACGTAGATACAAAACTTCTTTGGTTTAGAAGTTCTACAAACAGTCCCCTACTGAAAATTGTACGGCAGGTGTAACAGTCACGCACTAAAGGTGTATTATATACACCAACCAGATTTCTGGTCTAGAGCAGAAGATCCAAGCTGATTACTGCAGTGCATATATTTTAAGTGCTCAACTACATAGTTTACAGAATTCAGAAATCGCAACAGTTACTCCATAATACCTTAGGATCTCACAAGACAACAAGTTGCACAAGCTATTGGGTACTGATGAAGTTTACATAGCACCAGATTTATTTAACACAGGTCTTGAGCTGCAGAGCTTCCTTCTACATGTATCAAGTTAAAAGCAAAGGGAAGATGGTTCACTTTAAAAATGAAGAGCATGACTAACATCATTTTTTTTTTTTCTGTCTAGGAGCAGATCTGTTTTAGTCTAAGTTAACAATACAGAATTATAAAACACACACCCTTGCTTTCAGGTTCATGATTACTTGGCTATTACCTCAGTATAAAGTTGAGGTTTACTTACTGAAGCCAGCACTGACAAGAGATTGAATCACCACTTCAGAGTTTCATTTCAAGTTCTGTAAAGCAACCAGTGATAATCCACATCTCTCATCAGACAAGAAGTTGACTACTTGGTTTGGCATATTGCATTAGGTTCACAAACCAAATTTCTGAACATGTTCAAGATAGCACAGGATATTTCTGAGCACAATTTAGGAATCTGGCATTAGAAAACAAGCTCTAGGAGAGCACATTCCTGCCAGCCCTCCTGGCTGTCTAGATGTCTGAATGGTGGTCTTGTTGCCGATCATGTCAGCTGGTCCCCCCCTGTATCTGGGTCACCTGCAACCTCCCCTGAGCAACTGATGAAGATTCTGAACAGAACCAGCCTCAGTACGGATCCCTGCAGTAACCTACATCTGTTACCAGCATCTGCAGAGAGTATTAAACACTCTCCGCAGCCGGTCATCCAACCAGTTTCCCACTCATTTGGTTGTCTACCCACTCAGAGCACACGAGTATTGCCAAAGATGGCGTGGAAAGCTTTGCCAAAGTTGAGGTAAGTGGCACCCGCTGCTCTCCCATTATCCACAAAAAGCCAGAAATTTTACCATAGAAAAATACTCCATATCCTGTAACATTAGCTCTTACCTACCAGAATAGGAACATCTTTAATCTTCATTGGTAGCTAAAAATTCAGCTTTAATAGAAAATTAATATTATAACAGCTTCAGAGCAAAGAATATATCTGCACAAAGACCTCAAGAGGGCAGCAGAAGCTTTCCACACTTGGTAACAAGCCGGTCAGTCTTGTGCTGCTGGGTTTGAGCACCCATTCGCACTGCTCAGTCATGCTCTGCTTTAGCAAGTCACGTCAGATAAATAAACGCCTCACACAGACCTACGATCTCAACCCCAAACTCCTCAAACACCTGCCCACGATGACAGGGCGCTCCTGAGGTAACACACATGTTGTGCTACAGGAAACAAGGCAATTTCCAGGGTTTATTTCCCTGCCTTAGTAGTACATGAAAAAAAGGAATTAAGAGTAAAGCATAATATAATAAGTATTAACAGGGGGTTTGTTTGCTTGTTTTGTGGCAGTACACTTCATACAAAGTCAGGAGACAAACAGCAATTTACACTGAAGTACTACATTAAAACTTCACATTTCTGGGATTTTCTGCGTATGCCACTACACACATGATGCACGCTAACGTGGACATCCACTTTACATAAAACAGTATTTCCAGCTGAATTTTCAGAGGTAACTGAAAATACCCAGTACATACATCATACCAGTACTCATGAGTTATTATGTTTTCTGACAAGTTAGGGGCCCACAATGCCATCTGATTTTACAGCAAGTCTGGACTGCAAAACAGCCCGAAACCAAAAGCCTAAGTTCAGTAGAGCTACATGGGATAGCCCCACAAGCCTATTGATTATGATTAGTAATCCTAGTTCTATTGCAACTGTTCTAGACTTGATCTTTATTTTTCCTTCAGGAGAGTTTCTTCCCTACTACAGTCACAGAATACAGCAGCTGGCAAACTAGTAACTTACCTTTTATTTCATACATTCAAACTACTTGAAGAGTTTCTAAGCCTCCTTTTAAACTGAAGTGTTTCCTTACCTGGTATTTGGAACTAGATAAAGCTCCACAATGATGCTGCCCTTTCTTCCCACTCCTTACTAAACTTTTACCAGAGGCTTTGAAGCTTTAAGATATGCCTGACTTTTCTATAGTATGTGCTCACCACTTTCACACTAATAAGAACACCATACAAAGATGTATGAAGAGTGGCTCTAACAGCAGCAATCTGTGCAGACAGCTGCTCTGCGCTTCCCGAGTCACACAGCGGCTACTGGGAAGGATCAAAGCAGTCGCTGTGGCAACACTAGAATCTCAGCAGCTGATTCAGTGCATGTGAACTTCATTCCAGCCCTGACCTCAATACCCCTGCAGCAGCTTTCAGGCATAATCAAAGTACAGGAAACCAGGCGAGTGCGGCAAGCGATTTCCTATGCTGGTTGGTGGTTTTTTTTGGAAAATTTTATCCCACACTCACGGAAGGATAAAGGATGAGAGCCCTTGATTTGAGTACACAGGACATCTCCTCTATAGACTACGAGGTGTTACAAGGCACACACATGGTAAATCCTAAGGCAGAATAAACTGCTATAGGTCTGTGGCAGTCAAGAATCCAAAAAGTGTGTGTGTTCTAACTCGGCTGTACATGGAATGTCTGAAGAAAAATAATTATGGAAAATAAAGCAGGGGACAGACACAGTATTCTCCCATTCTTACCAAACCAAATATTTTAGAAGAGTCATCTGTATGCTATGATGCATCAAGGCAGTGTAATTACATTGTGAAGTAGTAGTGCTGAGAAAACAAAGATCTCATAAAATGTATGAAACCTGCTAAAATGATGATTGTTTGAAACAACAGCAGATCTTCAGGGTGATGATATAAAGTGGCAATAGTTTTGTTGGAAAGAAAATTTAACACTGCACAAAAGCAATTTCCAAAACTCATGAGATATTGACATGTTTAAGAAAATTGTGCCCGAAACAAAAATTGACATTTAATTCAACTTGTTTTGTTTATGCTGTTTCTTGTGTGTTTTTGTTTTGGTTTTTTTTTTAAATCTAAGAGGATCCATCCAGACATTAAGTGTTCATGAGATTCAGTGTCCTTTTGAGCAGCAGAAAAATCAGTCATATGATCCTATTTTCAGTCATTCATGTGATTTATCATTCTAAGCCTGTGCTCTCAACTTATGACATTTCCATTCACACATCTACAGCTGAGAGCCCTTCACAGCATTACAATAGTGCTGATAGCTTTATTAAGGAAGTACTACAATTGGCTGACTAATTCTAATAAAAGGGTGAAGGCTGCCTTTTTCTGATAAAAGTACTTGCTGCTTCTTTCTATGGAGGTAAGAGGAGCACATATGTGTTTTTGTTTAGAAACCACTAGTATTAAAAAAAAATCAGAGTTGTTCATTTTTTGAAGCTGTTCTCAATTGTTAGTGAGAGAAAAGGGAATTGGGGAGGAAAAAATCCATAGTGCTGGCTAAAAGGAGAAAGTTAATACAGAAACTTGAGCATAACTGTTAACAGTAGTCTTTCTGAACAGTCTGAGAGTAAGGTTAAAGTTTTAGCCACGAAAGAACTGAGAGGGAGATAGCTTTGTATCACCTCTGTCTAAAACATTAATTAAAGGCTTGTTTTCTGAGCTAATGCTGAATAAGGGACTACCATATGCAGGCATCTATGGAAACTCAGTTAAGCTATTTAGAAACCCTGAAATCAAATAATATATTACAATATATAATTATGTATATAAGGTACACAAGAAGGCTGATATTTGGCATAATTAAAAACTAGTATTTTAAATTATATCCTAAACATAGAAGCAACAGGTTGGAAAGAATTAGAAGTATAACCCTAGTTCCCTGCTGGCAAGCTACAGAAAGAAGCCTTAGGATGAGATTTCTTATTACTTCTGTGCATATAGTCCTCCCAGGCACAATATCCAAGTGTAGATAACTCTGGGAGTTTTATTGTATTCCTGGAGTTCGTAATTTAATCTTCTGGTCAAATCTGCGAGAGTTATGTAACTGCTCACCTGAAGAGCTTCTTCTGCTTATATGCCACTGTAAATAAAAAGACAAGCAAACCCTGTCAGTGATTCTCCTTTCAATCCCATTCTGATCTTGAAATCAATGCTTGGCATTTAGTGCACTTTGTGTTATGTGATTGAAATAGAAATGTTTGGGAGAAGCATAGGGAAGGCTTGTAGTTGACTTTGTAGGAATGTCTGTGCTGTGTTCACATGTTCAAGCGGTGCATTTGATAAGGGCTTGCTGTGGTACACCTGAGGCCATGCTGGCCCTGCCGGTGTATTTAGCTGTGAAGGGGGAGCGTCCAGCACCCGGGCTCCAGTGCCAACTGGTGCTGCCGCCAGGAGGTGACATTAACGGAGGTCCTGGCCGCACGGGCTCTCCCTAGAGAGAGGGAGGACAGGCTTACCGAACTGACAAGCCGTATCTCCAGGGGACGTGTTAAACGAGCACCAAGTGTTTTAATAACGAAATGGGGCTTGCTCCCGGCTGCAGCGCCCTCCGCGGGAGGAACCGCCGGCAGCGCTGGCGGAAACGCGCGGGGGCTCCGCGTTTCCCGTTCCCGGGAAACCCCCGCGCCCCGGGGCGGGCGCTGCGGGCGGCCCCGCTGTATCCAGCCAGCGCCCCGGCGGCCTCTCCTTCGCGGGGCCTGCCCGGCAGCCCCAGCCCGGCCTCTGCCGGAGCCTCCAGACTAACCGCGCCCGGGATTGGCTTCTGCCAGCGAAGGGGGCCATATTGGATCGGCTCACCCCGCCGCGCACACACCATCTCATCGGCTCCGCAGCGGCCTCCCCCCGCCGCCCCCGCCCAGGGCTGCCCCCTCCCGCGGGGGCCGTGGCGTGAGGCGAAGGTGTCTCGGGAAGGAAATTCGCACGCTCCCGCTTCCCCTGCCCGCCCCCGCGCTCACTCCTCCCCGCGCACGCCCCTTCCCCTGCCCGCGGCCTCTGTCCGCCCGCCCCTTCCTGGCCCCGCCGGCCGCGCCGCCGCCCCCCCGCTCCCTCCCTTCCCCAGGCGCCGTGTCAGCGGCCCCCGCGCGGGCGGCCAATCAGCGCGGGGGTGACAAATATGCAAATGTGCCCCCCAGCCCGTCCCCGCGGGTTCGCTGGGGCCGGTGGGGTCGCGGCGCGGAGCGAGTGAAACTTGGCCCCCCGGCGCGGCCGCCCCTCCCGCCCTGCCTGCCTGCGCGGTGGGCGGCGGGGGGAGGAGAGCCCGGCACGCCGCGCCGCCCTCCCCGCTCCACCGCCGCCCGCCTCTCCCGGCCTGCGCCAGCCAGCCTGCCACCCGGTGAGTGCCGCCCTCGGCCAGCGGCTCCCTGGGCGCCCGGGAGGGGGGGTGCGGGGGAATCCCCGCGCGGGGGAGGGGAAGCCGCCGCCGCCGCTCCTGCCGCCGCCTCTGAGCCGCCGCGTCTGCCCGAGGCCGCCCCGGCGGGAGCTGTCAGGCGCGGGGCATCTCCGTGTGCCTCCTGCCGGGCAGCGCCGGCGGCTCCGGGCGCTGCCGCCGCCGCGTAATGGCGAACCCGGCGGTGAGTACGTGCGGAGCGCCGGGCTGCTCCCCGCCGCCTCCGGAGCAGGCCGCGCTCCAGGTGCCGGAGACACCGGCTGGCCCCGGCAGCCCTGCCCGCCCCTCCTCCCGCCGCGGGCCGGCGCGGCGCGGCCTGCTCGCCGCACGGGCTCTCCCAGCTTCCGCCCCTCGCCCACACCGGCTCGCCGGCCCCGGCGGAGGTGGGAGGAGAGAGGGGGGCGGCGGCGAGACGAGCTTTTCCCGGGGGCGCCCGGGGATGCGGTCCCCGCCGCCCCGGCCTCCCTACCCCGCAGCGCGGCGGAGGCGGCGGCGCGGGGCCCAGGGGCGGCCGGCGGGGGGGGTAAAGTTTGGAGGGGAGGGATTTGGGCCTTCCCCAGGTAGCGGGTGGGGGAGAACGCGGCGTGTCCTGCCCGTGGCCTCTTGCAGGTAAGAAGACGGCAGGGCCAAGGGAAGAGGGCTGGGCTCCTGCTCGGGGGAGCCGGAGGTTGGATGTTCGTCTCTCCCGCAGCGGGAAGGCGGCAGGAGGAGAGGGCTGGGTGGAGGGAGGCATGGCAGGGACATCCCCAGCACCTTGTGTGGCCGAGGACGGGGCGGGTTGTGGGGCAGGGAGGGGATGTGGCACCTTCCCAGGGAGGGACGTGGGAATGTTCGACTTGGTTTCTCTGTACAAAAGGTAATAGAGGTGGGCAGGGGGCGGAATTGACGTGATTTTGTGAGGCAAAGCCAAGCAGTGGGAAAAAGAGGAGCTGAGTTTGGCAGCCTGCTAACTTGGATCCGTGACAGCAGAAACCATGGGAGCTGGGGAAGGGAATATGGGAGGGTGGACACGGGGTGAGGTGTGTCTTAGAGGGATGGAGATGCCATGCTGCTGCTGTCCTTCGGGGCTGGAGGGTTTCTGAGGTGAGGAGAACATGTGGCTGCAGGTTCCCGCTGCATGGGTGGAGGCTTCAAAAGGGACTTGGCTGTGAAAGGGCAAGGTTGGGATTTATGGACTGGCGTTTTCCAGGTAGGGCCACAAACTGAGTTCCTTCAGAGATGACAAGGACAGGATTTTGACGCTAGCTTGTTACTGTATGTATATAGCACTTTATTCTAGTGAAGTGGAGAAATTATGCTATTTCTTACTGAGGCTTGAAACAGCGAAATGTTAAAACCACTACATTCCCTCTTCACACACAATTTTTTGTGAACAGGGATGAGAATCAGGTGAAAAAAGTCCAGAATTATCTCATTTATCTGTACAGCTTTGACATTTACTTTCAGTTTGTAATAAATGGTTTGCACTCCTTGCTGTGTTTGTATCATAAATGCCTTGGATCTTTAGGAATTAAAAACTTCCTTCAGTTCATGAAAGTTGTTGAACTTCATCAGTGTAAGAAAATACAGTTCGGTCTCCCACCCTTATGTAGAAGAGATCTGAACCCTTTTGTCTTATAATACATGCTCACGGGGGGCAAAATAACAATCTGTGTAAAGGGATAAGGTTTCTAGTTCTCCTCTTGTGTCTTCTTTGAGACTTCATAAGAAGTAGCAGTAAAAAGTAATCCTCCTCTGAGGAAAACTAGGCCCATCAGTCCTGAGAGCCCTCTGCATCTGTTTTTAAACCCGGGTCAGTTGACACCATCAAGTTCTCATTTGGCAGGTGTGAGGTAGAATGATTATTTCACTTTTTTTTTTACATGTAATCATTTATATGCAAATATAAATATGTTTTGCATTCAAGGCAGAATATTAACATTCAGTCATCTTTGAGCAATATGGATTTTTTTAGCCTGGCTCTGAGTTTTAATTTATTAGTACATAGGTCAACTTTTTGCTAGTTTCTTTTGCAAGGCAGGCATTTTAAAATTAATAATTATTCTTATCTTATCCTTTGGTAACTGTTAAAGAACGAGTAGCAATTAGTATCTTTTGGTTTTACCTACTCACAAAGTTTCTACACATCCCCAGCCCCTCACACCTCCTAATGACTTTTTTGTTGTTCCAGCGTCTGGCAGACGGGGCTTCCAAAGCACCATGGACTTCAGTGCCTAGTTTTTGTAAGCCAAAGAGCAAAAATTGATTCACATGTTCTTGAAAGTTAATGAATTCAGGGATCTGTGTGTCAGGCCCTGTGTGTAAATCACAGGCACCCAGAGACGTTAGTGGGAGATGAGGTAGGATGTGAACTTCAGATACCGACAACTCTGGTTGCTGCCCATTGTCAACTTTAACCTTAAAGTAAATGTGAAGTAGCTTCCTTTTTTTTTTTTTTTCCCTTTTTTTTTCCCCCAACATTGGTGGGTAAACTACATCAATTTATTTTACATTTAAATGATGGTAAGGGCAGACACATAACTAGTTACAATGTATCTGCGCTGGTTTACTTTGTGCTGACTTGTTTGTGCTTAACCGAGTAGTTCTACTTATAAGCATTTATGGTGCTCTTCATGATGAAGTTGTATTAACTTATCTCATGCTGAGCAAAGCTGTCATTTATGCTGTAAAAAGAACCAGAATTTTAAGTCTTAAAATTTTTCAAGAATTTTGAGGAATCTGAGCACCTACTCATTTCACGTCAGCTGCTGGTGCTAAGTGCTCATGAAGATTAGTCCAAGAATTCAGTCATGGAGAAATGTTGATGAAAGCACAGTGTGCTTTTTAAAAAGTCTTTTTAGTGATGTTATCTTAAAGATGGATGACATGAACCACTACCAAGAGACTGCAGACTACTAAACCAGGCATTGTTCATTCGTTTCCTTTTACGAGAGAGACAAGTTAGTGATGCAGGCAGATTGAAACAAAAAGATTGACATGCTGCTTTAAAATCGCCTTGTTTGTGCATAAAGTAAATAAAGCACTTCTGTTCTTACTTGCTTTATAGAGCTAGTTGTAAGTTTTTCGTGTGTGTGTGTATGCTTCAATTTTGCAATACGTGTTTTCCCTATATAGTGAGTATATGTATCCTTCAAACATTTCAAAAGCACAGTAAGCTGAACAATTATATATTTTATGGGTCTGGTTTCCTTACAGTGCATTTTTTTCTTTTCTGTCAGTCTTGTAGACGTAAGTCTTCAAACACTGCATGACTGTCTTTCTTGGATAGTTTTCATGCAGTTAAGGATGAGGATAAGTTGGATCTGGTGGAGCTGAATGGCACGGTCCCACTCATCACTGGATTGCAGTATTCTACTTCTTTACACCACTAGGTGCAGGACCTAAAATCTCAGTTATGTTTGGTACTTCTGTTCATAAACCATCCTACTGAAATATTCTGCTGTGTTTAACTGAAAACAGGTAACGCTCAGCGCTCAGTTTCTTTTCTAACCAAACTAGTTTTGTGGATACCCTATATTCTTCCACTGACCTGTCTATATGTGTCATTTTAATTGTCCTGCTTCTATCCAGCTATGGAGCTCTGAACTTAACACGTAGAAATCTCACACTTACTCAGGCTTGCGTAGTTACTCTCATCGTATTTCCTGGTGTTCTTCCTGTAGTTAGAAACGGTGCTTCAGGAATGTGGGTATCTGTGTACACAGAAATGGGTCGTGGAGAAGCCATCTGTTTATTTAGTCAAACATTCAGGAATTGATAGCTAGCATTATTGGAAACATGTTAGGATATTATTGAAGTATTCTCTTTCCCCTTCAGCAGAAGAAATCATGATGTTAAGAAGTGATTCTTTTGCTAATAGAACAACCACAGGGAAGAGCTTGCAGCTCTTGCTTTGGCTGAAGGAACAGCAGGATTCTCATATTTTATCAGTCTGGCCAATTCATAAATGTGAGAGTAAGCTGGCCAAAAGTCAAACAGGCCGAACATGTGGCTTATTTACAATAGTGCAGGGAGGAGAGAGGGTTTTTTTTAAGCAGCATTTTTTTTCTGAAGTATGACATGAACAAAATATAATGCAGTTTACAGTGACCATGTTTTTGAGTAACTGCAGTGTTGAAAACTTGCAGAAGCCCAGCTCTAAATCAAACACTTGTTAACAATGCGGTTAGTGAAGCTGTAGCTTGACTTCGGAAACATGAGCATGGTAGTAGTTGTTTCAAAATGAATCTACAGCGGTATTGAGATGGATGCACAGCTGCCTCCTAGAACGAGCTTTGGTGATCAAGTAAAAGGCCACTTGTGGCAGCACCTTGGAACCGAGTTCCCCTTTCAGAGCTGCCCCTACATTATGTTCACTCTCTAAGCTGCAAGAAGCAAGTTACAGGGGAGGAAGCATTTTTTTGAACTCAGAATTCAGCAGAAATGTATTGGTCTGATGTGGCATCTGTGAGTGAGCGAATGTGTCAACCTTTGACTTCATTCGTACAGATGACCAAAGAGATACCAGATATTAATGTCTTTAGGCCACCAATGCATGTGTATCTCTTTTCAAGATACATGTGTTTGTTTCAATTTTAAATCAACAGTTGAAATTTGCAGGAAGATGGGAAAACGTTTCCCATCCCTTTCCTGAAGACAAATAGTAATTTTTGAATTTGCTCTTTCTCGGAGTCATATTGCAAAACGTAGAGACTCTGGTTACCAAATTATTTCCTTCTGAAGTGTGTTCTTCAATGCTTCTCCTTGTGTTGCATGAGCAGTATTAAAAGGTTGGTTTACTCTTTTATGTTGGTCACTAAAATTCAGAAATTCCTCCAAAATGTGTTCTGCAAATGGCTTTAAACGCTTTTATTACGTTTGAAACTTAACTCCTTAATGAAGAAGGTTTTAAGCTTCGGAAACATTATGTCTGTATAATGGCATGAATATCTACCCATCTGATATTCCATATGTTAGAAGGAATCTGAGAATTCAATAGGATTTATTTTTGTTTTCAGTTACCCTGTAGTAAAGCCGTTGTAGTTAGTGGCTTCCAGCATTAAAAACAGCATTGAGTAGGACAATGGGCCTGATTCCATATAATATGATGTTGCTGGGATTAACATATGGTTTTTGGAAGCATTTTTTGCTGGTTTTCAGAAGCTAAACTGAAATTTAGCCTCAGAGCCAAATTTTTAGGTATGTTTTGAAGTACCGATTCATAGATACCCTTGAGGGACAGATGGGTATTGTCCCATTGAACTGGGGAAGTTTTTAAAAAGTCCATTTTGTCAGGCTCTTGTGGCAGAGTATTGATGTTATAGCAGGAGTCATCTGGAGTGTCTTGTCTATTGCAGGTGGATTCAGGAGCACATCCTGAATGTGCTGGAAGCCATGAAACAAGATAAAAAATGTTGTTTTGCTCGAGTTATTACCAGTTTTAATTGATTTTCTAATTTAAGAGGAATATATTGAACAAATCACTCCAAGTGTCTTGTTTAACATGTGCTTGAGAGGGCCTTTTTTTTGAGAGAGACTTTCATATCAAATCTCCTTAGAAATAGTTTCTTAAAAAGCAGAAGAATGGTATACAGCCTGTCTGAAAGGCCTGGGCTTCTGTTATATATGGAGGTGTTTGTGCCAGCTGATGTAGTTTGGAGTGGGAAGTCTGAACCTGTTCTGTTCCGTCGCCTACTGTCACGGGATCCTAATCTGGTTCTGTCAAGACTTGAAATTGTGTTCATTTATTTGCAGAGGAGACTCTAGCTGTCAGTGTCAGCTCTTCAGCTCTGTTAGCCTGTGCTCCTGGGTCGTGATCTGCAGGCATCTGTCAAACAGGCGGGATCCTTCACGTTCTTCTCGGTGGTACTTCCCAGATTATAAACTCGCAGTAGTTCACAAAGATGCTTATCAGGCCAGAACATGAGAATTATTGGAAGTTGGTGTGTTATCAGATTGCGAATTGAAAGGGGACTGTGCTGTGAAGGCTTCTCTGATGTTTTATAATGAAATCTTGGTTTAGGCCACATGTGAAAATGAGAAGGCTTTTTTCTTTTTTTCTGGTTTTCAATGCAAATATTTCTGCACATCTTAAAATGGCAACATGTAGTTCCTTAGTAAAGAGACCGGAATTCAGAAGCACGGTTTGTAGGTCTAATATAAGGTGTCATGCTGAAATTTATGACTAAACTATAGAAACCCTAATGCTTACATCAAAAATCTGAACAGTACCAATAGGACTTTCTTTTTAAACTTACAAAGAAGCTTGAGTAACTGTCTTTCTAGTGACCTGTAAACTGCAAATTACAAATACATTACACTAAATATGTTGTTCTCTTTTGACAACTCAAGAAAGCAAAAAGAGACATTCATGTTCTGTACGGATACGCTAAGAATTGTGGGCAGATCTCTTGAAGTTTGGTTTAGTGGTATTCAAACCCGAAGGAAAGAACGTTAGGAAGTTCTGTTGTCTGTATTAGCAAAATAAGCGGGAGCTCACTCAAGTCCTGAAATCTATGAAGCTCTTCACAGTCACTTAGGAGAAGCAAAATGACAATAATGTTTAAAGAGCCAAACTAGTTACTAGTATGGCTTCCTTCAGTAATAATGTGGCCAAAGCTCTGGACTTCCTAACAGTTATTTTCACTAAAATAAACTGACTAGGGGATGGACTTTATTATTTTTAAGAAGATTCTCCAAACTTTTGGCATCTTTCTAGCTCACAATCAATTGTAGCAAATTAAGATGTCATTCTCTGTATTGTTGTTGTCCCTTTATTGCAATTAATGCCCACAAAATATAAATGATGAATCGATGTTTTAAAAAATACCAATTGGGGCAAAGCAGTTATTCTAAACTAACTGAAATGAATAGTTTATTTTCTGTTACACTAAGGTATATAAAAGTCTGTGGTTTAGTGTATAAACTGAGATTACTATTGTTCAAAAGTTTTTGTTAGTAATAGTGATGCTTTAGGA
This sequence comes from Columba livia, assembly GCF_036013475.1. Taxonomy (NCBI): domain Eukaryota; kingdom Metazoa; phylum Chordata; class Aves; order Columbiformes; family Columbidae; genus Columba; species Columba livia. Next base: position 3,302,395 of record NC_088614.1, read on the forward strand.
TGCCGTCAAGAACTTAAGGAAATCCATGTGCACTTAGGGAAATGTGTATTTTTCTATGGGTATTTAATGAAGAAATTGTATTAGTTGGGCTGTGGAAGATAATTTTTATAAAACTTTTAAGATGGCTTAATGTATATCTAGGAATGCTTATAACAAATTTAGTTCTGGTTCTGTTTAATAGCATATAAACTTTGTTGTGTATCAGTAAATTTTCCCAATTCAAAAGTAAACATTAAGACTCTCTTCCAAAGGAGACTTTACAGAAGGTTTTTTTACCATATCTCATTTAACAGATATATATATATATACACACACATATGTATTTATATATATATGTAATTAAAAGTTCACATGCAATAAAGCCTATTTGAGAATCTGTTGAGATAGTTCCCACTTTGCTTCTTAAGAAATCCTTAAGTTCCTTTTGTGTGTATTTCTCTTTGGCACTTAGTGTAACATCAGGGATTCTTCTGCTGCGTCAAGTATTTTTTGTATTTTACATTTAGAGCAATGTATTGTAGATCTGATAAATGTATATTTAGTTATATATGTTGTTTTCTTCTTTTCAACATAGGATTTTTCAAACTTTTAAGTACTCCACAATTGTCTCCATATTGGAAGCTGTTCAAGCAAGTGGACACTGTCCTAAAGAGTAAGAAACATCTTTTTCTCTCTTTGTTTCGGGGATTCACAAAGAATCCAGTTGAGGAAGGATCCAAAACAGCTACGTTTTGGATAACCAAGAACTTTAGATAGTGTTTGTATTATTTGGTAGTTACAGGTGAATGAGGGTTCTTTTTTATACTGTTGAACTCTCAATTAAAAAGAAATTTTTGAATGCATCTATTCAGTTAATTTAGATGTTGTAAAACTTTTATAGTATAACTTTGTTTAGTCAACAAATTTAAATAATCAGAAGTTTAGGAATTAAAAAAATGTCAAAATGCTGCATAAAACTGAACAGTTAAATAGTTTCAAACTTGATTGTCCTTTCTGGATGTGAGAGGGACTTGTGCATGATGGGAGTTCCAGTACAGAAAACCAGAACAACTGGAGGAAGTTGTCTTGCTGTTCTGATATAAAACTCATGTCATTTCACATACACAGCAAACAAATATGGAAATATTTTAGCAGCCTTCATCTACGTGTGTGTTTGGGCACATGCTTATTGTTTATGAATGTTAGAGAAAAATCTGTGCATATTACTTAAGTCACTCTATTAATGTACAGCAGAGATGGTTTAGCAACCTTGGAATAAGTCTTGAAGTTACTGAATAGTAAAAGGAGGATAAAAATGATAATTTATGTACCGAATTAGTACTGAATAATTTTTTTTTACTGGAACATTGCAGGCTTTTGATAGCTGTTATAACCAATTTATGTCTTTGACATGTTACAACATTGTCTCAAAGATGTGAGGAGAAGAAATAATCTTTGTGTGAAGGTCTGCTTCTTAATGCAGCAATATATGCTATCGTTGTTAGAGAACAAAAAGCAATATAGCAAGTAATTCAATAAGCTAAGGCAGTCTATTCTCTAACTGTATCTTTTAATAAAGACTAAAGGTTGAACTGTATTAATATTCTTGCAAAGCTGTTTGAGAGTTTGTCACCAAGAAACTGTATTTGGGGAAAGGGAAATCTGTATTTGTTGGAACTGGAGGCTGCTCTGTGCCTTGGAGAGAATGGGTGTGCTTTTTAAAGGGTTGCGTTGATTTTGGAGAAGCAGACTGGTACAGCATGTGAGTTCATAAACTAACTGTTTGTCTTTTAGTGTCAGAGGGTGTTTTTATTTGCTTTGAGGCTTTTACGCACAGGCCCTAGAAGCCTTTGCTTTTCCCCCATGCACGTTTTCCCTCCAACCGAGCAATGCTTTGAAGCCTCTTCCAGATGAACTGAGAGCTCCTCAAGTTGAGCCAGGACGGGATAAACCTGTCACACCCTGGAGGGCCGTGTCAGTTGTGATCGGTACGTCCGTCTGTCAGTGCGGAACAGCTTATTGCTGTTAAAAGAGAATATCTACAGGGCTTTTTGCATTGGCAGGTTCAAAATCTAACCTCAAAACCTGTTTTCTTTTTTTCTTTTGTTCCTAATATTGTGTCTTAAAGTTGCTCTAAAACTTTCAGTATTCTGGCAGACGATCCTTCTCTCTTAGAGGTTTGTAGGGTTGGGTTGTTTTCCAGTGGTCCTGCAAAACAAGCACTTGGTATTGCCTATTTATTATACATTAATCTCGGTGTTCTTATTTTGATGGTGTCTATTACACTTTTGAGTTTAAATTATTGCATTTGAATGTATACTCCTGAAGTTGGTTGTTGTGTGACTTTCCCATGTTTCATTTTCAGGTCTCTAATGATGAGGTATCCATCTGGATTTAAAGCACATCTTTGAGCTCCTTAATTCTTCCTTAAAGAGATGTGTTCTATATTCATGGGTAAGGATATTCTTTATCTTGACTTGGCCCCCTTTCTTAAATATCTTGTGATATATTTTTAATATAGAATATTTCAGCAACTGATTTTTATGTCTTATAGGTTAATCAGGCACATTTATAGTATAGGTATCTTTAGGTGCCTGTGCTAGCTCGGAAGTAACTTTGGAATTCATATATCTAAGTACCAGTGTTCTAAATAAATCACTCTAACTCTTAGCATTACAGACAGAGAAACATCATGGTATATAGGTAAATAATGTAAAAATTGGTCTGTGATTTGAGATTTCTTTTCTGATATATAGCAGTTCGACAGGCCATAATTGTGCATCTCCCTATACATCTTTTGAATTTGGAGTTTTGGGAAGGAAGAGACTCCATCCCGGGAAGCAATAAAAGGAAAGGATCTGCATTTTGTGCAGTTAAAAAAACCAACACTTTTTTCAATGATATGAAACATATTTAATCCAAAGAAACTTTGTGTTATTATACACCCACAGTTCAAAACAGCAGAAACAAAACCACCTCAAAAATCTCACTAGAAAATATGAATTTTTCTAAATGCTATTAGTATTTTTAATTTTTGTAGGGCTCTAAAAAACCCCTATGATTGCTTCATACATTAGAGAATTTGCCATGTGTTCACTCTATATATTAAGCACTGCTTGCTGGAATATAATTTAGACACACTGTAAATTTACCTTGAGTTAAAAATTAATGTTAAAGTGGATGTATTAAGTGGCCCAAACATATGCTGTGAGGCTTTCTGATATCATACTACTTCATACAGAGAGTTCTGTGATGTAATTTCTCTTTAGTGTCTGGCCCGTTTGCAGCGAACACAAACATCTTGGAGAATGGTAGATATGTGTCTGTACTTATATTGGAAGACAGTTTCTCTTTCCCAGTGAGCTGTCATTGGTCATATTGGTTGACTCGAACTTTTATGGATGACCATAACAATTTTAATTGAAGACCATCTGTTTCAAATCTTTCTCTTCTCAATCTTCAAATCAAAATGCAACGTACTTGGGTTACCTTTTGGGTATTTATCACTATGTCTGTGACTCTGCAGCAGAATAGAATTCTAAACGAAACCAATATGTTGAGGGTATGACTTTACTAAAGGGATGGCTCATTAGTCAAAAATAATTATAAATGCATACCAATAAAAAGCAATTTTAAAATAAAATCATGCATATTTATATATATAATTGGATGTGGTTTTTTTAATTTAATGAAACAAGATACCCAAACAAATTTTCTCCTAATTTTAGTGATACCAATAAGAGAAAATGTACCTTTTCTGTCCATATTTAGCTACAGATACCATGGCACTCTTGTATAAAGACTTATTAGTTTCTGTTAGGGAAGAAAAGAGCTCATTTCTACTGAAAGTTCTGGGTTTTTTACTACGTTTCTGGGATTTTGAGCAATTTGTGCTGTCCCTCTGTGCATTTTAAATTTAATGTGTACATTGATCTTTAAATCTATAATAGAATATCATTTATATTGGCGTGTCAGTGGGAAGTAAATTCTGTATTGTTTAATTTACTGCAGCTTTTTGAACTTGGCTAAAGCTTTATGTGTAGTTCAAGCTGACAAATAATGATAGTGTAATTATCTTTTGGTTTTAATATGGAGAGAGAGCATCACTATCATTTCGGAATATTGTGCAGAAGTGATTGGTTTATTCAGTGTCTGTTTTTTAGCGCCCTGTAACAGTTGAATGTGAGGAGGTAGGGTTGGGTTTTGTTCGTGGTTTTTTTAGTTTGCTTGTTTGGGGTTTTTTGTGTGGTTGTTTTTTGTTTTCAAGGAAGGGACAGAAAAATGGTACTTGTGTACCAGTGAAGTTCAGAAATGCATCACAGTTTGTCTTCATATGCCCTCACAGTTTGCAAGATGAGCGTCTGATGTTCTCAGATTCAAGTGTAGCAGAGAGAAACAAAAAGGACAATTGCTTAATAAATTTGGAATATGACTTGATGTGACAGACTGGTTCCTCCGAATCAAATATCCTTCAATTTCCAAGTTACGCTTTGCTGTAACTTGAAAAAAAGTGATTAATTTTGTAGACACTGAAGAAAATTGCTAGGGAGGGGTTAAAGTATTTCTATGGTCAAAAAACAAGCTGTCTCTTTTTTTTTTTTAACTGCATGATCTTCTCTTTGCAGAGAACCTTTCTTTTCTTCATAATAAATTTACATAGGTCTAATTAGCCCAGAGAGGTTTCTCATGTATCTAACCTTCAGATTTCTCGGTTTGCAAGTTCATCTGTGCCATCCATCCATCTACGCGTCTTGATCCTTGAAGTGGAGCTGACATCTTCAGGATTTGGTTCCTTTTCATGCCTGCTACCGTTTGTTTTATAAAGCCTTTGCATTTTAAAAGAGAGTTTGTGTTATATGTCTCTTCTTTCCTCCTTTGTTTTCTTCATGCTGAAAGAAAGTAGGAAAAACTAAGCTGAAAATTGTTTGTTGGGTTATGAGCAAAGAAGCCAAAATACGGGTTATGTCTGGGGATAACAGAGGAGCTGAATGCAGCCTGCTGAGCTCTTAATACTCAGTCTCAATATGTGAACTTTTATTGATACAGGCTTCAAATGTGAGTTTTTAGCAGTGGAGTCCTTGATAGCCTGGAACATGACATTTTACACATGGTTGCCACCACTTCCATCGATCTTTCCCCAGATGAAAGTTTCTTTAATTAGATCATCTGTTGTGTGTCTACGATATTCTTTCCTCATGCTTAATCTGACTTGGTTGTCTTCTCTTAGCTAAAATAGCTCTCCCCTGACTTATCTTTTGAGTCAAAATATCCCGAGATGAGAGAGAACTGTATTAGAATCCTGCACATAATCTTCCTGAATCCTGATGGTGGTTTATCCTCTGTTGGAAGGTGTTTGATACCAGGAAAGTCATCATTCTGTTGCTTTTAATCATAAGCCCACAACTTAATCAGTGTTGGAAGATAATGGGGTCTAATTTATGTTAGACTTGGGATGGTAATTTAAGCAATAAGTTGTACCTGTATCGTCTGGAATCTACAACTGCTTTGCTGTGCTGAGCTGTCTGCTTCCTAAGCTTCTCTGTCTTTTTTTACAGCATGATTGTTCTCTGTACTCATAGTAATTAACACTCATACCAATCAGTACTTGGGAGATGTCACTAGTTGGTGTCTTTCACTGTGATACAGGATCCGTCTGTCCTTCTGCTGTGTAGACCAGAAGTTTTATTTATATATACATATATATATACACCCAAACCTTCAATAAGGTTGATTAATTTAGGTTAGGCTTTATTCTGGCTATGGGCAAAACGCTCGATCGTTAGACTAGGAGTATAAGCAGAACAGGTTTTCATCAGCGTGTCCAAGACACTTTGTACTTAATGGGTTCAGTCCAAGCCCTGTCCATCAGAAAACATTTCACATTTCCGGGGTGTCCGTTTCTGGAAGACTTCTCTACTCATCATATTCTTAGGAGAGTTCATTAATGAAGAATTGCAATTGAAGTAGAGGGAGAGCATGAAAGGAAGCTTTACTATTAGTACTATTAATAGTAGGAGCAGGAATTAAAAGCTGTGGCTGTTTTCTTTCCCTTTTTCTTCATAGTAGATATATGGATTGACAGGACAAAGGAAGGATTATTCCATGAAGATGCTCATTTTAAGTGATTGTTATTCTATTCTAGAGGCTTACTAGTTACCTGGAGGGGTAAATACCAGGCAGACATTTTCATTCATTTCCCATTCTGTTTGATTACGCTGGGAATGTGCAGGTTTTTAGGCTAAAGTTAAACTAACCATCTTTCTCAGCTGTCTGAAATCCCTGATTGGAAGCTAATTAATTGGTGAGCACTCAGCGATGCTATGAATAAATAAAAAAGAAAAAAGACTTGTGTTTCAAGACTATGTAAGTGTGTAAATTCCGTTGTTGAACCAAAGGTAGTTCTTTTCATGTGCTTATCTTTGGCTGTGTCACTGCATTCGTCCCCTTGTCCCTTCCTTTAAATAAGAGCTCAATCATGTCTTTAAGTGAGATAAAACTTAGTTTTTTAGAATCTTACTTAATGCAACTTAAATAGAAGAACCAGAGTAACTAATCTTTTCCTACTGAAGTCAAGGTAGCTTTGTTTGTAAATGTCATTTATAACCTCTCAAGTTTCTTGCTTAAACAGACAGAATTATTGTGTAAATATTGTGTATTACATGATTTTGTTCTACATTTACATTTTAATTCTGGAAAACTAAAACCACAATTCTGCTACAATTTGGTAATTCTATGAAAATGGTAAAGGAGAATCCACAATTGTGCTTAGGTAATAGAGCAAACTGAATGAAAAAGTGAAACCATTACATTTAAAACATCAAATATTGCTTTAATTACATAAAGGACAAAAGTGATAAATGCTACACAGAACATCGAGTATAAGCAAAAATAACCTAATTGATTCACGCTTTAACTAAACTGTAACGACATGATCAAAATATCAAAAATCTGTAAAAGTGCTGGGGATGTGAACAAGTGAGGAGGAGAGTCATGGAAGTAATTTTTCTCTCTCTTTTTTCTTCTCTTCTATAGGATGCTTTAACACTTTAAGACAAACGTTTCATCGGAAGCACTAATGGATGTTGGCATGCCGTGGATAAGGTGGTGACCGCTGGATGTCATTTGTTTCTGTTCACTGCAGAGAGCCTAAATTGACTCCATTTGGAGTTGAGAGCAAAAGCAGTAGAGACCTATCAAGATGACTGATCCTATGATGGATTTTTTTGATGATGCCAATCTTTTTAGTGAGACATTAGAAGGTTTGTCAGATGATGCCTTTGTTCAACCTGGACCTGTTTCACTTGTTGATGAATTGAATTTGGGTGCAGAATTTGAACCTTTGCACATAGACTCATTGAACCATGTGCAAGATGCTCAAAATCAACAGAAGATGAGTGAGTTTGATCAGCTGAGTCAGTACGATTCACTGAAACTTCACTCAGTAAATCAGTCCTTTAACAGCTCAGCTGACAACGTCTTATCGCCGCACTCTCAGTTCAGTTGTTCACCAATTCATCCGCAAAACCAATCCAATGGGATGTTTCCAGACGTGGCTGATGGGAGCCCTATGTGGGGTCATCAAACTGCCACGACCGTTTCCAATCAAAATGGGTCCCCCTTTCACCAAGGACATTCTCAGTCTATGCAGCAAAACAAAAGCTTTGTAGCACACCATGACTTTGCCTTATTTCAGGCTAACGAACCGCAGCATCAGTGTGCCTCGCTACGGCCGCCGCAGAGCAGGAGCGGCGCGGCGCAGGATGCTCTGAGTCAGCCGAAAGACTTCATGGAAGTGAACGTGTCCACGTCTCACAGAGTCAGTGTTAACCACCCGCCTGCGGTTTCTAATCCATCCACTTCACAGCAGCCTCTGTCCGTTCAGCAGTTTTCTCAAGCTGCGAGCGCTTCGATACATTTCTGTGGGAATCAAGAAGGAAATTTTGATGGACAGTCCCCAACTATTACTCCGTGTTCTGTCAATAATAGCCAACAATTTTCATCTCCCTATTCTTACTCTAACAACCACATTTCTCCAACCAGCCTTCTTCAGCCTACGACAGCTCTTTCTACCAGCCAGCAGACACACTCGATCTCCGACTTCACTGGAAGCGATGCCTTTACATCTCAAACAGGGACCAAGCAAGAAACGACGGAGCACATGTTGAATCCTAGTACACCGCTGAATTCAAATAGTTTTCAAATGTTGCATTCTGCGCATCCTCAGGGCAACTTTAGTAGTTCAAAACTCTCTCCTGTGAATATTAGTTTCCCAGCTTCTGCTGGCTCTGCTTCTCAGATAAGCCATTTCACCGACCCTATAGAAAGCAACGGTTTTACATCTTTAGATGATAACTTACTTCATCAAGTTGAGACTCACAGTGAACCATTTACAGGACTTGATCCAGACGACCTCCTCCAGGAGGACCTTCTGCCGCAGTTCGACGATTCCGCGTTTGTTCAGGATAGCACAAGCCATGTTTTGGAGCATGACCTGGACCACCACATCACCCCACAGCCAGTAACACCCTCGCCTGACCTCGTTCGGGCACAGCCTCCAAGCCAGGTCCATCCTTGGCACTCTTCGGTTTCTCATCAGCATCTGCAGGACCGGGGTCGTGTCACCTTGCAGGGACAGGTATGGAGGGATTTGGGGGGCGGGGGTGAGCTGTTGGATTTGGTTGGGGTGGTGAAATGATTAATATGGACTGGAGCTTGTGCTAAATCACTGTAGCTGACGTCTCTGAGCTGTTACTTGACCCCGAAGAAGTCTAAATAACAGCTCGTTTAGGCAAAAGAAACCCACTCTGTTGATGCAGACCTTGCTTTCTCCTGTTGTTTTCTTACCATTGCAGAAAACCAGTTTATATGACCTGAAATATTTATCCTGAGAATATGGTGCCGGTCCTTCTGATGCTTATGTTTCTTAAGTAGAGCAGAGAAACACAGTTTTATGGTTTTGGTGTGAATATAGTGGCTTACTGTCTTTTGAAGTACTTATAGTGAGATATTTGTAGGAGCTTTAATAGGTTTGTGTGGCTGATTTCCTGCGAGAATTGCGCTGGTTGTGTTGCACCTTGGTCCTTTCCTTGGTGTCTTTGTGCTCGTACTCATTGGCTAAAAATACAACATTTTTTTGTTGTTTTTGTTGTGATTAGTAATAATAGAAAACATATAAAAGGCTGTGTCTGTGTTTGATTTTGTTACTTTTGGCAAAACCAAAAAACTCTGCGGTTGTTTTAGCGTAATGTGAACATCTACTGCAAGTATGAAAGCCATCCACACAGAGGACGAGTGGCATAAATATGATATCATACTTTTTTTTAATGATATACAAGAGAAACAAACTTTGCAGACAGCGTTTTTGAGATTATCTGAGAGAAATTACAATGGTGTGAGCATTGAAGAGTTGAGAAAGAAAATCCTTTAGCCTTGCAAGTGGTTTCTCATAACATAGGGAATTTTCAGATGGTTTTAATTGAGATATTAAGTCCATTTTTTTTAATGGTTATCTTTATCTTCATTTGTGTCATCATCTTTTATACGAAGCATGTAAGTGTCCATAAATTCAACTACAGACTGGTGTTTCTGGATTGCTTTGGTCTCAAAGTAGCTAAGCTTTTCAAAAACAAATAGGACAAGTAAAGTTAGAAACCTCAGCATATGTGAGATTCTTGCACATTTTTCAGCTCAAAAAAAATCCTAAATCAAAAGAATATACGTCTCGAATAGAGAAGACACTTAATAACCAAAGGCACAAATAATTATTCTTTCCGCTTTTAAAATGTATCAATCTTCAAAGCTATTGCTGTGGTTTTGGAGACCAATTTGGTGGCTTTCCTTGTTAATGCTTGAAGAGTGGTATCAGTGACAGTGTTACCTGTAAGTTCGCACCTTACCATGATCACAGCTTGGCTCTGCCCGGCAGCTTTCAGCCCCAGTTAGGTTTGGCAGGGGTGACTGAAACTTCTTCCATTATATGCCAAAACAATATCTAATTTGGCAGAGGGAGCTGTAGCTTCCATGTGATAAGTGCACATATTCAGCTGCCATCGCTGGTTATCTGGGGTTTCCAAAATTGTGGGACCGTCTGTTGAAATCCACGTACATGTGAACAGTGAAAGTGGGAATTTTTATTTTAAACTCCTGTTTTAAATTCTAGTTGGAATTTGACTTGTATTTGGGAATGTTTCCTAATTTTCAATCTGTGCCTTTGAAAATAGAGGCAATTCTGACATCAAATATGTACATGCCGGCAGCTTTAAAAAGGTGGTAATGACTGTCTGTCGTCTTTATATTCTTGTCCCCTATATTCTCCCTACCTGAGAATATAGAATGGTGTCTTATTGGAAAAAAAAGTGCTAGGAAGGAAAAGAAAGGAACTTCACTACTGACTCTTGGTTCTGCTTGGTTTGCAGGACACAGGCCTGTGGGGGAGCCAATCTAACACTTTTTCCCCCTCTTTAATTTTGTCATTAGTGTAGTGATAAGGGTTTAACACGTTTTGTGTTCAGTCTTGGTTAAGCAGACTGCTTCTCCTTTACAACTTCTGCTTGTCTTTATGGAGCGTATAATTTCCAATTGCTACTAGTGAATTTTTTTGTGTAGAATTGCGGTGTGATGTTGGTATTACACCTATAGAGCTGTGCGATCGAGATTGGCTCAATTAACGCGATGATGGCAGGAGATGTGTTCTCTTGGTTTTGGCAAACATTCTCATTTTTAGGTCGGGGAGGAGGAGCAGGGTCAGTATGAGTTGTGAGAAGCACGTGGGATACAAGGCAAAAAGTCTAATAAAACTTCTTGGTGGTGTGACTTTTCCATTGTATACACCACAATCTTTGTAAGATACATTTCAATCCTGCTGACATCAGTTGTAGCGCTTTGGTTTGTGACCAGGAATAGAGGGAAAGTTCCGAGACGTACGGAGGGGGTTTAAGGTTTTGGGGGCTTGGGTTTAATTTTTATGGTGGTGTGAAAACAGAGCAACATTACAGTATTAAAACTTTACCTTTTTCCCCCGGAACTTCTAAATGAAACAGACAGAAAACAGATAGTTATGAAACTGCGTGGTTTGGTTTTTATTATTTCAGGGTACGCAATAAATTGCATAAATTGGATTCTGACCTTAAGTTTATCTAATCAGCCGGCAGTTGAAAGTTTCCTTCAGCAGCCGGTTGTGAAGCAGTAGCTGTGAAGCTGTTTGAGGAACGTATTGATAGGGAGCGACAGAGCAGCCGATGGAGAAGCCTCTTTACATCGGCGGTGTGTGGAATACCAGCAGCAACAGCAAAGGATGGCAGAGCGTTTCCGATCTGTCTGCTGTGCGATCACAATTCCAAGAGGGCGTTTAGTTCTAATTCTCACCCTTATTCTTTGATCCCTTTGTGGAATTTCAAGTTCAAGGTGAGTTTGTTCAGCATGAGCTTTTTTCAAAGGTTTAACTAGGGAGGAAAAGGGGGGTTCTGACAAACTGGGTGTCTCTAGGCCAGGAGTCAGTGGGAAGGGATTTTGCATTTATTTTTTTTACTTGTATATGTAATAGTTAAGGTGAAATGTTTATTGTTTAGCAAGACAATGTTTCACACTGGCTTTTGTGCATGTTGAGGAAACAATTACATAGGGCTTGAATTATTTTGATGAGTTTTAGTTTGATAATGACTGAGATGATTTCAGAAAGGAAACCTTTATTTAATGAAATAGTTAACAAAGTGTAGCTATTGGAATGGACTCAACAGTAGACAAGCAAAGATCTTTAACTACACTTATGCTGAAGTTATTTCAAGTTAAGAACATTAAATACTTGCTTCATTATTTGAAAGCAAGTATGCTCATCACATTTTTACTTGTGCAGATATTTTTTTGAAAGAAATTCATTTAAAAATTAATACAGTCTGTTCAGTATAATACTACTGCAGAACTAAAAACAATCTAGAATGTCTTATGCTGCTGTTATACTTTCCATGCCTGCTGTAATTAGATTATAATTGTAAATAAATTGTTCCTTTTAATTTCACATCATGCATTTTTCATCAGAGTGGGAGAACATAAAGTAAACTGAAGATTCATGGAGTCTCAGTCTGACTAATAAAACACTTCTGATCTTTTGAACTTCACTTAAAACTGTTTCGATACATAATCTATTTGCTTTTAATAAAGTTGAAAAAGGGTGGCAAAAATACAGGATTTGACATTCAGTTCTGCATCTTTAGAAGAAAAAGGAAGTTGGAAAGATAATCTGAAGTATAAACTGTTTACAGTCATCTCACTGTGGCGTTTTGCTCTCTTCTGGCTACATACCTGAAAGCAGAGTAATTGAGATTAAACTGGAAAATAGTTTTCCATTAATAAGTGCTATAGGACAAGGTGGTAGACTTAGTTCTTAAATCAGATGAATGGGGTTTTTTCCCTTTTGTGACTGAAAGTTTGGCACATAACTTGATAATTCAGTATATTCATGAGTTACAGTATCTTCATCTGGCTCTTTTGTAAAAACTGACTTGAAACATGCAACTGCTTTTATGCTTGCACTTGTTTTAGAGCAACAGCTGACACTGGATTTTCAGAGACTTGTCTTGTCGTTGTTGCAAGTTAAGCAGAGAAGTCTGACCATTGTAGGTGGTTGCTTGGTCAGCGTCGTACCTGGAACATCTCTATGTGTCAGGATGGCAGAGCCTCTTAGGTGATTATTGCACTCGTAAGCTTTTTACTCTGCCATTGGTTGCTGTTCTACTTGTATAGGAAATCTTGCACTTTTGGGGAAGAAATACATAGTAAGCAGTGGATGTTTTTGTGGCTGATATGGGAGGTACAACAAGCCAATGATATAGGCAATTAAGGGAGATGTGTAGAAGTCAAGGATGAACTGTTTGTCAGAGTGTATTTCTCACATTCTATATAGTTTAATTTTAAGTGAGCTTGTAATGAGAAATATTTTAAAGTAATGAACTGATCACACTACATGTAAATTCTTTGTAGAGGAGACTGGCTATTTTGCATAGTATGTCTATAGGTTATGGCTCCAAAGTCCTGTTACAATATCAGATTGCAGAATTATGATGCTGCTCTATATTTTGCTTGTGAAACAGTGGATGACAGTTTTCAGTGGGACAGGGCATAATAAAACACATCTATCAAAATGTGTCATGCTTTGCATCATCTGAAAACTGAAACTGAAACATCTGTTTCAGTAAGTGTTTGTGTTGGGGTGAGGGCATTAAAAATCGTATCTTGCAATGATGAAATGTAAAAAACCATACCCCACCCCCCCCAGAAAGCCAATCTCTAAACCAAAAGAATCTTAAAACTTATTCTTTCTCCTAAAACGTTTAATAATGCCAGTATAGTTCCCACTATGCGTATTCACTGCGTTTATAGTGCGCTTCTTCCTTGAATTACGGTTAATTTTGGGGGTGACATCGTCATATGAACCAAAGTAAATCTCTGCCTGAACTTGCCTTTTAAACACTTGTAGGAGTTGTATGCTCTGCATTTAGTTCTCTGTGCTTGAAGAGCAATTTTCACTCTCCTTGTTAGGAGCTCAATGACTTTGCTCCTCAGTTGTCATCTCCCAGCACCTAATGGGTTTATCGTGCATGTACAAGTTGTGAAAGTCATCCCTCTGCTGACCTTCTTTGTACCGTCTTTTGCGGCTTTTATTGCTTTATTATTTTCAGAAAGGCACAAATAGCGGGAACGGGAGCGGTGAAGCTGTGTCAAAAGCACAGTTAATGAGAGGAGCAGGACATCGGCTCTGAGCTCGAGGAGCACATTCCTGCAATGAACTAAGTCTTTTAAACTATAGCTGGACAAAGTATGTTTTCCTTACTAATCTGTGGCTTTTTGCCAGTGTTGTATTCATCACTGAAGATAGCGATATTTTGATAGATTTATTTATTATTCTTGAATGTATAAGCATTTCCCTTTGTATGTATTTTATCTAAGTTTTATATAAACATTTAATACATTTTATTTCTTTTTAAAATGACAAATTGGCTATGTTGGGGAAAGGAAGTACATGTTTGTGAGATTAACACATTTACTGGTGAATATTTATTATAACTTTTAATTTATCCATTTTTCATTTCCCTTGGTTTTCCTTTCAAAATACAGCTGTATAGTAAGGGAAAGACCAAAACTGCTGGACTTCTAAGAACAGAGAAAATGCACCAGAGTATCTGCTTTATTGCTTTAAGGGTTTTATGAGTTTGTTAGTAATTACCATCTCTGGGTAGAGCTAAATTGTTTCATCGTTCTTCTTGTTTTGAATCTTTCTTGCTATCGCTGATGCTTTTCTTAAGTCTCTCTCAACCTTCATCACCTGTCAAATAATGAGGCCGTCCCATTCTTTGTATATGTGTCCTCTTGAAAACCAAGTACTTGCTGTTGTAATGATTGTTATAATTTAAGAATATAGTTTTTTTTCCTGAGATAATTGCACACTCATTAAATGACTGCAATAACTGTCTTTAAAATGTGCCAAAAATGAAGCGTTTTTCTAAAAAGTAGTTAACAGATGGCAAGCATGGGAAGGAAGCTTTTGGCTGGGTCAGCTTACAGGAGTAATCCTGGAGATAACAAGGCGAGACTAATTGACAAAAATAAGTAAAATAGATATTATTTTTTAATAATGTTGCAGAAGAAGTGTGATTGAATAATCTAAATAATTATTTGCAAGCAGCTGTCTTGTTAACACTGAACAACCAGAAAGTAATTCAGTAACGTGAGAGTATTGATGTAATTGTGCACGTGCGGTGTCGGGAAGAAGTGGAACTGAATTACAGAGAAAAGAGAAGACAAACCCCATCTGAAATTGTTTTGTAAAGACAGCAACAGGTAACTGTAGTTCTTCTGCACAGGAAGAAATGTAGAAACAGTGGTGGGGAGGGAGGGAGGAGAAGCTTCACTATCTGCAGTAAAGGCAAAATAATTGTACGTGGAGCTGCAACTAAAATCTGAATTTCTGAGTGCCTTCAAACATACCATTGTCTCTAAAACTTCCAGAGCAGCGCTGCATCTTGAGACATTTTGTGGAAAATTAACACTTTATAAAGTGTCAGTGAACTGTTACTGAGAGAGAGGTAGAACTTGTAGATTTGTTAACCAGTAGCGTGGTTTTGGAACCAAAGATTCTGAAGTACATTTGAAATGGATGTTGCTTTTGTCCAAATGTCTCTGTGCTTTGTGAACTCGGGTTTTACAGTTTCTTTTTTGCTGTTACTTTAATTTTCAATATATAGAGAGATCAAATGAATTTCCAGCGCTTTGTCCACCTAACAGCCGTCTACCTCTGGAGAGGTTTGGGTGGTGTTTTGTTCATTACCAGGTTAAGAAGTTTGCACAAGCTGCTGGTTACGTGGATTTCCAAGACAGTGTCTGTCTTCAGCTGTTGAGTGAATTCAATTTGGGGACTCTTAAGTGAATGGATTTCTGGGATTATGAGACTCAGAATTCTTATGTGGACTTGAGTAAGTTTGATAAATGTATCTAGGAGTGTAGCTCTAGGCTGGAAGCAGTTGACACATCTTACATTTTTGAAAGCTGTGTAATTTGTAGTAGAGATTGATTTTTCTCTCATAAATGTGGCACATTTTCTTTTGTGGGGGTTATTTGGCTTGTGTTTGCACTTACTGGCGTTTTTTGCTCCCTTGATGTCTCCCTGTGAAGGCCAGCATTTTAATTTATATCTTAGGAAATTGTTCCCATCTTTTACATACTGCCTTTCCAGGAGTTAGTCTGTATTTGAAAGTCCTTTCAATGTTAGAGGTCTATCATATATGTGCACATAATGCTATTCAGTAGCATATTGAATTGCAAACCTGAACTGGTTTCATAGATTGATAGGAAGGCCTCTTGTAAGAGATGATTTGTGATTTCACAATTTAGCTTATATGTTGGAAAGAAAAGGGAAGTTTACCTTAGTGTTAAAGAAAACATCACAAATATTTTGGTTCTGAGCATTTTGTTTGTTATCATTAGAAACACTGTTTCAGAAAGAGAGTTCTGACTGACATGTTTTTAAAATAATCTTAAGAGTAATCTTAAAAACAGTTGTTTCCCTGTACTGTCTCCTTTGCTGAGTACCACTCATGTAGAAGGAGATTTTCTTAACAGTATTTTAAGCAAACTTCCTAGATAAACACAGCTATTGTGGTTTTAGTGACTTGCACCATGCTGTGGCTCACAGTGCCTGGGTTTGTACTGCAGAAGGGTAAGAAATAGTGCTGGAAGCCGCAGTGCATTTGGGTTGGTTTTCTTCTCTCCAAAAGGTTTGTAGCAGCCACTCCTGAGGCCCAGGAACAGCTCAGCTCCATGTGGAAATGTTGCTGTAGCGGGAACTTGGGTTCTTCAAAGCAGCGACCAGCTGTTCCACACACGGTTGTCACAGGGAAGGCAGGTGGATTAATTTAAGGAACATATGAGTGACAAAATCAGACGTGTCTTTACTATCTTTGAGTTTGGTAAGAACAACTTTTTAAAAGATCAGGTGAATTTATTTTGCTGTGTCTGTCATAGCTCCTGTTTATATCACTGTGTGGAGATTCCTTGAGGTGCAATGAGGTGGTAGAACACGATGGCACCTGGTCAACTCCGGGTGCTAGAAAAGAGACACGTTTTATGGTGCCAGCCCGGCGTGCTTTTTGGCTGGAAAACCAGTGGATGGCCAACGTGTAGAGGTTTGGCCTGATCTCAGGAGATGTTCAGACACAGTGACCTGGCTGCAGTCTCTGGGGACAGAAGGTGCTGGTGCTCCCCGCGGTGTTCACGCCATCCCATCCCGCTCCCTGCCCACAGCGGGTTCTGCTGATTTTATCGCCGTTAAACACAATAAGAGTTTCCCCTGTTTTGACCTTCACGCTGGGTCTAGTCCTGCCGCTTTTACTAACAGCCAGACTCAGCTGAGATAAAAAATTATTGCTGTGCTGATGGTGCTGATGTTGCTGGAGACCGGTCTTGCAACTTGTAATGTTTGACCCCTACCAAAAGTTCATGCTCCCTGCTGGTTTGTAACGATGGTTATCTCTGTGAAGCTCTTGGTGTTATGTTCTTTCTCTAGAAACTTTTAGGAGACTTCTGGGGAAAAACAGTTTGGGTTTTTTTTTTTTGCTTCTGCATTTTTTCTTTGCCTGAAATTAAACCCTGTTGCTCCCCAGTAGCATCCTCTGACCTGTGACCATTTCCAAACCATCCCCTCTTTTTGATTATTTCCTTTTCTGTAGGCATCTAGTTTTCCTCCTCAACCGGGGGGAAGGATTTTGTTCAGGAATATTTAATTGAGAAAACCAGATTCAACAGGAGTGGTTTCATTAGGCTTGCCAAAATGCTCAAGTGCTCTTTTGTATTGGAGATTCTGGCACAGCGAGCTGTTGAAGTAGTGCATGGAAGGTGACACAAAAATATTGAAGTTGGTTTGAATTGAAGTGGAAGAAGTATGCCCCCTTTAATTTAAATGGAAATATGCTGCATAGTCTGTACTGGTTTAAATGATATTAGTGACTCCCTGGCTGTTGATGTTAAAAGATATTTATTTTGCCAGTTTCTGTCCCTGCTGTTTAATGCATGTTAAGAGCTGATTTTTTTTGTGTGTCTGAAATTACAAACATTGAAAAACCATTTCTGTTGCTCTGTGAGGTATAGAGGAATGCTACCAAAAAAAGCCACATCTAGAGACTGAGGAAACTTTTAAACTTAACTGCTTCTAGTGAATAAAATTATTGTAAATAGAGATCTTGCATGCTAGCCTTTCTGAATGTGCAGTCTGTTCCGATTTAAAGATAGTTCATGATCAGTATTTCCCTATTAATATGGAATCAAATAATGTTCTTCTTTTCATATCCCTCTCACCATGCTTCATTTTTCTGCCATGAACGAGCAGAGAAAATGCATAGGTTTTTAAAAACTAAAAAATTCAGAAGGAGGTTGCCAGTATTTTTGCAGAATCCCTTCCAGGCCCTGCCCAAGGCAATGGTCAGTGCTGCGCGTTGTTCTGGGAGCCTTCGTGCTCTCAGTAACCTCCTTCACTTCCCTGGGAATTTTATTTTACCGTTGCACTGATGTAGTACAGAATTAGAGTGGAATTTGGTAAGTGACACTGTTACAGCACGTTGTGGAAGAGGCTTTGTGTTCTGTCGGGTCTGAGGCCTGCCCGGCCTGTTGGGAGCTGCGCAGCTGAGGTGCGGAGACAAACGCCAAACGCCGGGCAGGTTCCTGCGAGTCCTCCCAGTTCTTGCCCACTTGCCCTTGGCACTTCAGGAGGTTAAGTGACTCCTTTAAGGAGCAGAAGAGTACAAAAACATAGACCATGGGCAGGTCTGCAGTTCACAGCCCTTCAAAACTGTGGTGACTTGTGACTCCGGGACAGAAAAACAAGCAGAGAGGTTTTGAGGGGGAGCATAAGGAAACAGCGGCAGCAGTAAACTTCATAAGGATTAAACCGGATTTGATTTTAATTATAAAAAGGTTTTCTTGCAAGGCCACTCCCATGAGAGGTGTAGAAGGAACACTTAAACTGAAATTAAGTTCTGACAAGAACCAGGTACTGCTCAGCTCCCGGGCTGGTTCTCAGTGTCACATTGATGCTGAGCTTGGGGTTTGGGTTAACAAAAGCTCCTTGTGTGCTCTTCGTTTTGGAGGTGATTTGGGTGGGTTTTTGCCTTCTGGTCTTCCTCTCTGGTTGGTAATGAAAGCATGAGAAAACTAAACTATTGATGGCACACAAAAGTGTGACCACCAATCAGGACATGGGGGGGCAGGTAGCAGCTTGGGAAAATGGAAGCAGGAAAGGTCTTTTCTGAGTTTAATTTTGAGTCTTTTTGTGATCTTGTGCTCTGCACACTTTTGCAGCCAGTTTTTTTTTTGTTTACATCGAAATCAGCATTTTTAAAGATTTTTTTAATCTTGTATAAATCATAATTTCTGTCCAAAGGTAAACAAAATTGCTTGATTTGAGACTACTTGAACAGAAAACAGTAGCTAAAACCTGAATACTTTTAGAGCGAAGACTGTAAGTCTGAATAGTGCCTATGTCATTTGATTTCTTGTGTGTGTAGTGAAGAGGTTGGATTCAAAGGTGATCTCAACACATTCAACTTCATGCCCTCTAGTTTGCAAGGCATGTATAGGCTACTCAAATGTTCTTTTTGCCTTACAAATAAATGAAGTCAACATTTCAGCTGCTATTTACAATTTAAAGCTGTAGCAGCTTCTAAAATTGAAGCTTTATTTGGAATCTTATGTCCATATGTACCATGTTGAAAAGTTTGTCCTGCGTCTTGATATTTCCCAGTGAGCTCAAAGCTGAGCCTGCAGTGGCGGGTGGCAAACCTGCAGGCTTCTTATGCCAGTTTTTAGGTTTTCCTGAGTGTGAAGAACTGTCTAGTAAAGCAGAAAAAATGTGGCTTTTAAAATTTTAATTAGATAGAGTTTGTGCACCTCTTTCTACCCCTTTCCAATTTTTAACATGAGGTAATTTTATACATGCAAATGACAGTTACGGTTTGTTTTCAACTGCGTGAAGCTGTAGCGGGCAAATGTAATTGTGTCTTTAATTTTCAAAGCGTGTGGTGCAGTTTGCATTTATTTCGATATGGGGGTTGTTGGCACAGATATTATTGCTTTGTGAGCTGGATGGCAGCACCTGGACGCTTTGGGCTGTTCTGTTGTTCACCCAGGTTGGGTATGATGCTCTCCTAAGTGGTGTGGACTTGGATTATCTGGGTCTGCATCTGCTTGCTACAGCTTCACTTGGTCGTATTTGTGTACTGAGCTGAAGTTAGCAACACAGTTTCTGTGGATTAGTGTAAATTCATTTGAGCTGCTACAAAAAAGATATATTTTAAGAAAACCACAATAAAAGTTGTTGTGAAAAGTTCAGTAAATTCTGTGTGCGGCATTTTTTTCTTTTGTGGTTGAAGTAGATTTCATTTCAGGTATTTTTTTCACCTTTTTTTTATTACAGATTTGAATTTATAATTCTTAGCACTGTGATTACAGAATTCTAACGTTCTGTATTTCCAGGCAAATACAGGCTTGGATTTTATTTGGCCTCTTGTTTGGCTTTTTAATCATGTTTTCGGTTTTAGCAATTGCTCATGTTTAACTTCCTTTGTGACTCACAAGGCCTCTAAGTCAGCTGCCGTCTCATTAGAGAACTTGTTCCTTTCCAGGCACTTTCTGAAATAATCCTTCCCATTAGAAACGAACTTACTTTGTCTCACTAAAAAACATACTGTTTCTGTTGTTTGACTTTGACCACTGTATTGCAGGATTTGATTCTGCATGTAAACCTGAGCATCTGAATTGTTTTACTGTCAGACCACCAGACTTCCACCAGACTGGCCTGCTTTTAGGACAGGAGCTTTAGAGTATCAAAAGAACAAAACGTATAGCGAGTAAGGAGTAGTTTCTGAAATGGATGGTTAGAAATATAAGTTCTTAGAGCATTCTTTTTATTTGTTTTTATTACGCATAGAGAATTGAAACAGGCCTGAGTAATCAGAATAGAAGTACATTAAGTGGGGTCTTTTCAGGATAGGTTATCCAAAATATTAAATTTCCTATATTAAAGTATTGGAAAGAGTGATAAACCCTGCATTTCAGGAATATGTAGTTTCCCAAAAACTTCAAAGCGAATACATTTTAATTTATACACTGAAAAGTTCCTTTGCAATCATAATTTAACACTAGAGAAGGATATTATGCATAGACAAGTTAATACTTCAGTAGAGGAACAACAGTTTAAGTATGGTCATAAATGCACAGGTATACTCCAGAGCATCTGCCTTTTTCAAAGTATTTATTCAGCCACTTTTTAATCTATTTTATGTACTAATTTGCCATGGTAGGCCTGTCAGTAGGTACACAATTAAGATGCTTAGGTGCATGGAGAGGAAGAAAAACATAGAAGTTAGAAGGCAATGTTAGATACTACAAAGCATGATTTTAAAACAAGAATAACAAAAAAGGAGATGTAAAAGACTGATTGTTTGTCCATTTAGTCGAAATACCTTTTGAACCAGAGGGTTCTGAAGCAGGTGAATGTATTTGGGGATGGAGAAGAGGAGGCGAGGAGCGGGAAGGCCCCTTTAGATTTGCTTTAGCAGAGCTTTTATTCCAATTTGCTTTTGTCAGATGAGAATCTACATGAAAGCAGGGAGAAGAGAAAGAATTTGCAGATCACGCGTGTCAAAGGGTTGGATTTTGCAGCTTGTGGTTACTGGAATTGTAATGTCCTATGCAGATTCTCCAAGGCGCAAGGACTGAGCTCGTGTTTCATGTCACTGGATAAGACGCCTCTTCTCTACCTGTCTGTCCGCTTTTGAGATTTCCGTTCTTCTAATTTGCCTAAATTTGATCAGTGGTTTATAAATTACTAGGCTCTTGGTATGATAAATGCACAAACTTGTATGGCATGCTTGTATAGCCTCATTTGTGTTGGTTTGTTTTCTTTTCAAAGTAAGCGGGATAAAAATTGAACAGTTGTCACTTGTAGTTTAATGTGCATTTATAACTGTACCTGAGAGCTGAAAAGCAACCTAGTTAAACCTTTCTTCTAAGTCTTTAGTCAAAGAATGTGTGATTATCAAAGACCGGCTTTGTAATAAGGGCCAGAAGTCTCCCCTGCTCTGTGAGGGACAACTGTTCTGTCACCTTGGGGCAGGTGTATGTAGTGTATCTTGGTATTTTGTTTTAGATCAAGCAACTTGGGACAGAGACCAGTCAGGCGAAGGTATTAATGATGTGTTTCCTTGGGACAGGCAGTGAGTTTGAAACTGCAGTGAGCAAACGTAGCTCCGTGTTGTTAGGGAGGTTAATCCGCAGCGCGTTAACTGCCCGGGGGCGTCTGATGTGTCCGGTGGTGAAGCGCCCAGTGGGGTGGAAATGGGCTGCCACTTTGCACTGCCATTTTCAATTTCAAAATGTGGGGCGTTTGCTGGACTGACAGGGGCTTTAGGTGGCGTAGGGATGGTTTAGATTGAGGAGCATTGAGGGAAAAGGCCACTGGTGTCTGCCCAGCTCCTTTTGCTAATTTTCCCTTCAGAGCTCTATAATACAGAAGAGCAGTGGTGTGGGTCAAACATTGGCATTTGCCATCTTTACTCATATCGCTGCTACCTCTGCTTTGCAAAAAGATGGCAGATAGTAGCAGGAGGACTAGAAAATCTTGCCCATGGTAAGTTTATACTGGGTACATGTTGTTGCTATGTGTTACATTTTCAAGATACCTGATGTCTGCAACCTGGGAAGGTGGAATACTGAATCCTTCTCTTCTAGAATAATGAATATGTGTGTGTGAATTTTCTTCGTGGTGCTTGTTCTTGCAGTTTTTATAATAAATATTTGTATCTTGTTTCTCTTTTTACCAAAGCCTCAAAAAATAATCCCAGGAAAATGTCTGAAATTATGATTTACCTTGAGGAGGGGGAGAAGAAAACCTAAATTACTCCAGAGGAATGTCATTTAGGGCTTTCCTGTTGTTCGCTTCCACTTTGTGAAGTGGTTTTGTTTTCAATCTTCAAGTTAGGATATAAAATATCTTATTCTTGTATTCTTTTAAGGGAAAAGATGAGTTTAATAGAAGTTTTCTTTCTGTTTGAAATAAGAGGCATCCAAAAAAAGACATGTATCAGTAGTTTGGTCTAAAGGAAAGCTTAGATCTTTAAGTACAGTAAAAGTTATTTTTAGCATCCCTCACTGCACTTTATATTTACATTTAATATCTGTTCAGGGAGTCCCCTTACTTTGGATTTAAAATATAATGCAAAAATAAACAGAATTTAATCTTGTGAGAGAATGCAAGGTTTCCTACAGAAGAGAACAAACGTACAGCTTATTCTGGGTTTCTCCAGTATCATTACTCCACAGGTTCTTGAAGCAGCACTTACTGGTGTGAGAAATCACTTTAACTGACATCTGTTTGGTGACAAAAGGCTAGAAATTAGTGCCATTTCAGTTAATGTTATATTTTTCTGGATTCTAAAAGGTCATTTAAAAAAAGTGTTGGGGAGAACTGTTCTCTTCTCCTGCTTTGCAGGATTCCACTCCCCACTGTTACAGCAGCCAGCTGGTGTTACCTGTTAAATACAGGTTTTCTTGTAAAAACAAGAGTGTGTTCCAGCAGAAGCTGACTTATTTATCCCTTCTAAGAATGTCTTTGATGATATGAGATCTCAGTGGACCAATGTATTTGTAGGGCTTTATCTGGGGGTTTTGAACCCTAATGACTATTCTTTTTAAATCAGAAGGATGTGTATTATTTTCTTGCCTACAAGTCTTTGGTGAAGTATCGTACAGATTTATTTCCAGCTGCTCGCACAGGACTTGTTTCAAACTGTGAACTGAAACCTGACTTTCCTTTTATAGAGTACTGAGTTAGGTCAGCTCTTTTTTAAGGAGCCAAATAATACTGAAAATTGCAAGGTGAGATTGGTCAAGAGCACAAGGAAGAGAGTAGTGGAGCTTTTTTGTTCAAACATTTTGACCCTTAGGATGGGTATTAAAGGCTTTAGAAAATCTGCAGAGGTATGGCATGACTCTGACGTTGGTCTGAGCCTGGCAGTTCAAATCTATTGTGCATCCACAATGCTACTTGACTTGGATATGATTTTTTTTAATGTATTAGAGGCCACAGTTTTCTCATGTTTAGCGGTGCTTCTACTGGGGAAAAAAAGATAAGCGCTGCATTGGGCTTAGATCAGTAGAAGTGCTCAGTGTTACCAGTTTTGCATGTGAAAAACAGGACCCGAAAAGCTTTGCTGAGGCAACAGGTTTTGTTGGCATCACGTGCCATTTCCCAAAGAAAAATTCACCGTTACAGGCTAGAACCAAAGAGAAGTGGGTACGTGATGGGCTCGGAATACCGAGCCACTGCAAACTGTCACACATCCAGTGCTTCAGCTCGGCAAAGCAAGCATGACAAAGTCCTGAATTTCTTTTATTTCCTGGCAATTTAAAACACTCCCAGACCTAGTACCTCCTTTAGGAATCACAGTGAAAGTTGCACGCAGTTTTTATACCACTATTAAATATTCAGAAGAACAATCTGACTGTATTTGGCACTGAGCCCCAAAAAACTGTCTTCAAAGCAAGCCTTCCAAATGGAAGTTCCCGTGTGCTGTGGGGTCATTCTCCAGTATCTGCTCACGTTGCACACTGCCTGGATGCTTCTTCCAATAAATAATATGGCAAATCAGAGGCTTACAGGTTAAGAAGCCACTACTAGTCACAACTATGATATCTTATCGCTAATTTTCCCCACTTCTATAGCTATTATTACTGGGTTCCGTAGCGTTTAGATGAGAAACCAACACCCTGTGTAGAGTGTGATGCGCAGAGCAGGTGCGTGTTTCGTCTGTGCAACATGACTAATTTAAGGTTGCTGACCTTTACATTAATGTTTTCATTTCCACGTAAATTTGACATTTGGTCATAAGTTTGGTGCTAAATGCCTTGTGAGGTACAAATCACAGTAAACAAATTTACATTCTGAAGTGACTTATAGAGATAGCAATGTGGCAGGGCTACAGTTCTATGGTTGTTAGCTGTTCATTTATCAACATCACAGATGACAAATATGGAAAATGTGGGTTCCTCCCCCTGTATCTTTTTCCTTCTTTTCAATCTATTTGTAACATGTCTATTTTAATTTGGGTTAGGTTTCACCTAAGTATGACTTGAGATTCTGTATCCCGTAAACTCTGAGACATTCATTAGCTACAATAATAAGCAAGAAAAAGAAGGAAGAGTATTATCAGCATATTGAAAGAACTGCAGTTTGGAATGCTTCATTGGCTCTTTTAATAGTTCCATATACACACCAAAGAGAATGGAAAAATAATGGAACCCCATGGATCTTCATTTGCCAGTGCTTCTGGCGTTGCAGAGCAATTCCAACAGATGGTGTGGGGCAACTGTTGAACGAGAAAATCAACAGCAATTCAGAAGGAAATCTGAAGTGGGGGTGGGGGGAGAGAAGGCATTTTTCTGGAGAAAAGAAACCCTGTTGCATGTTGAGGTGATCGTCCCATCAGCTGTGCAGAAGTAGCTCAATTAACCATGGAAATCTTATTTCAGTCTATCATCTAAAGGAAATCACTTCTTTTGCTGGGATGGCCATTTGGCAAAGGAGATTCCGTTCTGTGTGCATGTGGGTGACACATTCGATCATAAAGAACCTTTTACAGATGGACTCTGTCAAGGGTGTGAGGGGTTTTTTTTTTTAATAGGTACGCTTCTTGATTAGAAAACCACCATTTAAAAAAAATCGCTAGAAGAATTATTTATGCAAACTATTCTAGAGGAAAAAAGTTCTGAGTACTAGAATGGAATTCAGAAGTCACCGAGTTGAGTTCATGTATTTTTTTCAAAGTTGTATTCTTAAATACAGTTTTATAATTCAAAGGATGAATGGATAATCCTTTAAGACTTAATAATTGTAGCAGCATAAAAGCAACGACGGCAGTTTTCAAATTTTGATGTGATTATAATGTGAAAAACTGAGAGGCTAATTTGGGAAAAAAAAACCTATTGATTATTATTAGTTATGTGATTCATTTATTAGTATTACAGTTGTGATATTGAGACTATTCTGGTGACTTGACATGCACAAAGGGATTCCTTGTTTAGTAACAAACATGGACAAAGATGATGTCGTAGTGCATGAAGATCAGGTTTCCAGGTTAATTTTAGCGACTTTCAGTGCAGTTGATGTCAAGGTCATCTTGATTTTTCCGAAGGACCTGTTAGACCAGCAAGACCTTGTTATGTTCTCAAGGTAATATGTGCATCTTCCTGCAGGTGTGTGCTACTTCCAGGGGAAGTAAAATAATCATTCAGAGCATGGCAAATGTAAATTTTAGCTTTCTACTGTTGGAATAGTTGGGGTCAGAATTTACTTCTTAGTGGTAGGGAGTGTTTGGGTGAAGAGATCTACAAATGAAAATCATTATTTTAAAAAGTGCTTTATATAATTAAATCAGGAATGTGTGACTCATTAAAATGCCAGGGAAAAGCATTACTTGTCATTCGAGTGTATCAAGAATGGATGCAATTCAGGAGAGATATTTAGTCTTAAACATTCTGTGCACGCACAGAATTGAATGTAATACTCCTCTATCATGAATGGCCATACCCACTGTAAGAAAGGTGTTCTTGCAGCAGAAGCAACATTTTACTTATGGAACAGACAAGGCACTGTTTGGGAGGGTTTTCTAGAAGATGGAAGTTTTTTCTGTGCTAAACTTGCTTTCTTCTTGGGGCTTCCTTTGTAGTAATACGCAGAGGATGTGACTAAGCTATTGGTTGTTGTGAAGCAAATTAAAATGGGCTTAGGCCTTCAAGGGGACAAAAAAACTCAACAATGTCTGTAAGCCTTGAGGACGGTGATTTGTTCTTGCTGTGGGAAGTAGTCATGCCAGTGAAGGTCTTTGAAGACATGTCCTATGCAACCCACAACACAACGTTGGAGGAATTCCTTTCTGTGAAGAACCTACCCAGCAAAGTACTGTTAGCTATTGGGAGGACTGCTGGCATGATTCTGTGTCTCGATATTGTCTGGTGACTTGATTGCTTTTTCACTAGCTTAATTAAGATATCATTCAGATACATAGTGTATGTTTTGCTTCTGCAAGACAGTATATCATATCCTTTTGAATACAGCCGAAGGGACGATGCTCCCCTGGCTGCTGTGAATTGGGGTACATGTGGGAAGTCTGCAACTGCTGTCCTGCCTGTCCGACCCTGAGCGTTTCTTAGGGCCAGCTCTTCCACGTGCACAGCGGTACGGCCTCTACCTGCTGCCGTTCCCGGCTCTTGCAGGCAGTGGCATGGAAGGGACACGGTTCCTGCCATGTCCCCCCTGCCCGCGGGGTCACAGGAGCTTGTTTTCAGTGTGCATGATGATTTATAGCCTTTTAATTATTTTATAGCCACACTGTTTTGGAGGCATGACATGCTTATCAGAATAAAAGACCTCTGCTGAATTAGATTACTTTTGTTGCTTTGGTTGCTAAGTACGTGCAGATATTGTCTTGTGCAGTGCAAGCGTGTTTCTCGTTCTTCTAATCTCATAACATTTGTGTTGCTTTCCAGTTTTGTTTTTTTTGTGACAATGGTGACTTCCTGGATGAAGGTTTCATTACAGCTTTATTTAGCTTCAAATGTGGCTGGTGCCTTCCTGCATCTCCATGAATGTCATTTCCATATGGTTAGAGATTTCATAGCAAAATTAAAAAAAAAATACATTCTCTGTTTTCTAACGCGTAGCTTACTGTTTGTGCAGGGCAGGAGCCATAACTTAGAAGCAATAGTGTGGAGCAAGAAGCAGAGGGTCAGCCTGAGGAGTTGAAACATTGAGTAGCCTCGTCCAGCATACTCACAATTCTCCAGTAAGAAAGCAGTAGAAGTTGTTGAGGAATAACTTGGGAGGCAGCTTTGATCTGTGAGGAAATGTAGCCTAAGAAACTTTGTTTTAAAGGAATAATCTAGGAAGATTATTCCAAAAGAGTTATGGAAAACCCACCATTTCTATATTGCCCACCTAATTACTGGGCATTGTTTGTTTGTTTCTGGCCCAGGAATATTTAAAAACCTACCAATTTGTTTTTAAAATCCTCTAACTGTACTGGCTTTAGTAGTGTTGGGCTCAGAACTGATATTATAACAAGAGTACGTTAGAAATATTTTTGTTTAGCTGATCTCAAAATGCAAAATAGTACATTTTTTAGCATTTTTACTAAGTTATGAAATAATAACCCTAAAAGATAAATCACTGCAATTTGTTATAGATACTGTAACTATAGTATAGAAGCGTCTTATCTAGAGTTCTCAAAAGTAAAATTAAAATCTAGTAATAATCCTTGTGATTAAGTTGTGTGTTTGCAAAAATATCTTTGGAGTGCTGTTATTAAGAGAAGAATTATTTTAATGTACTGGGACCACTAGTGTTTTCCATAGGCAATTAACATTTTGAAATTAATCTGAAGTGTAAGGCCCAGTCTTAACAATCTCAAAATCCTTGCAGTATTTTAAAATTTCTAGGGAAAAGCACATATGTATCACAAGGTAAAGGTATACATACATATTAAGAAAATAGAAATTGAATCCTGATCTTCTTTCTTTAATGGGCATCTGAGAATAAAGGGTGTTGCTAGGATGGAGCTATGCTGTCAAAAGCTTCTTGGTTTTTTAATAACCTTTCACGAAACCTTATCATATCTTATTGTTGGTTTCATTTGATAGGTTGACAATACATATTTTAAAGCTTGCCTGTTGTACAATATCACTTTAAAACAACCTGGGAGCCGAGTTTGCTGCGTCGCATGGGACGGGGAAGCTCCTGTAGGTCTGGGCAGGGGGCAGAGCGATAAAATCAACCTAAGTTCTTCCATTTTCTGTGGGAAGCAGGGAAGTCTGTCAGCAGATGCTTATACGATCACTGCTGAGGGCTTACAGTAATGAATTTGGTGTCAAACAAAAAATGTTATGAAGTATTTTGGAGAGCGAGATGAGTGGAGGTGACAGGCAGCTGTCGGTCTGCCCTCCTGTGCCGCCCCCAGGCCTGTTTCCATGAGGCAGCCAGAACTGCAAAGTCGCCATGAATTGAAGCCTAAGACAGAAAACCGCTGAGTTTCCCTGATTTTCCGCTTTGTGGAGCGGCGGGAGCGGAGGGGCAGGAGGAGCAGGAGTTAATGCCGGTACCGCCCGGCGGGGAGAGCGGCCCGTTGGGGGTTAAACTGCGGAGCCTGCTGGAATAATAACGGGTAGCACCATCTGCCGGCCTACTTCCGCGGAAGGAGCCCGTGTTTTTAACGACATCTCTAATATTCACGCTGATGCATTTTGATGCTTTGTGCGTTCGTTTCTTTCCCCGCTTTGTTGGGATCTGGCGATCGGCGGCCGGCCGGCGCTGAGGGGGGCGCGGGGGTCAGGGGGGAGCCGGGCCCCGCGCTGCCCGGGAGGAACATGGTGATAAATCACTATGTGTGTTTGTGGAGCCTTCTGCATCTCTCGGCTGCGGCTCGCTAAATAGGCCATTTAGCAAATCTTCTCTCAATGCTTTTCTCTTGAGCACCGCCTGGGAAAGCAGAGGGCAAGCCTTTGTCTGCCGCCAAAAATGTCTTCAGTGAAGAGGCCAAGAGGAAGGGTAAGTGGAGGCTGAATGAGTGGGAGGAGGAGGGGTTCTTCGGGCTAAAAGGCTAATGGGATTGAATAACCTTCCTTATTACTGGCTGCTGCTGCGGGAGCCGCGCTGCATCGCCATCTTGAGCTGGCGGCTGCGGTCCCGGCCGGGGCCGGTTTGTTATTTATTTGTTATTTATTTGTTATTTCCCCCGCTCGGAGCGGGTCAGTGCCGGCGCTGCCCGGCCCGGCTGCGGCTCCATGGAGCGGGTGCCCGGGACCGGCGCTGGATGCGGCCGCACAATGTGCCGGGAAATGCCCGCTGGCTTTTCTGAGGGCTGGAGGCAGAGGCGTTACGGGTGAGAACGTAACACAACTGTTATCTGCTGCTGGGTTTTTCGGTTGTTGGTGTGGTGGTTTTTTGGTTTTTTTTTTTTTGGTCTGTTTGAATAGGAAATTCTTTCCATTCCTCAAGGGGGGAGGGAAGCAAAAACATGTCTTCTGGCCGCTTTAAAGAGATCATCTGAATATTGCGTTCACTGTAAACAAGTCTGCGTCAATCAAGCGGTGATTAAAAACCTGCAAATAAAAACAGATTACCTTTTCTAACTAAGGCGCTGACTTTGTGTTGATATAAATAACATAAATATTGTTTTCTGGTACTTAAATTCATATAGATCTATGTAATTTTGGTTTTCGTTTTATCTTGTGTCTGTTTTTTAACCTCGATTTTGTTGGAGCATCTCGTCGGTTCGGCACTGAGTTGGTCTCGTAGATCTCGCGTCTGCTTTGAGGTGCCTGGCCCGGGTGTCCTCCCAAAGGCCGAACACCGATGCTGTTCCCTTGGGAGATCTGAGCTTGGTCACATTTTGGGAGAACATGTATTGGGGATGCTGGAGGTGTGTGGCAAATGTGTGGGAATGCTTGAAAGGTTAAGGATCAGGGTGTCTAACTACAGCGGTGGAGAGAAGGCTGAGAGAATTTTAGAAGGGTGGGGTTTTTTTACTGATTTTCAAGTATGTGGATTGCTTGTGTAAACCCACAATTGATACAGTTATTCTGAAACCCACACCATTCAGGGGTATAAACAGAATTCCTCCTTTTTTGTGTCTGCGTGAGTCCCTCCCAGTTCATTTTTTTTTTAAATGCATATACGGATCAAAAGCATTGTTACTTTTTTGTTCAATAAATCTTTATATATTTTTAAAATAAGGCGATTTCACATTTTGTCTCTTGCTGCAGCCTCCTTCCTCCAAGAAGACTGATGGTTCAGGATCATATACTAAGTTGCAGAATACCCAGGTGAGGGCAATGTCTGAAAAGAAGCAGAAGAAGAAAGCAGATTTGGAAAGTAAACAAGAGAAGGCAAATCGCATAATATCTGAAGCGATTGCAAAAGCAAAAGAAAGAGGAGAGAGGAACATTCCACGGGTAATGAGTCCTGAAAACTTCCCCAGTGTTTCAGCTGAAGGAAAGGAGGAAAAGAAGGGTAGAAAAGTTAAATCCAAACCAAAGGACAAGGAGAGCAAAAAGCCGAAAACTGGTTCCTCGTCCAAAATTAAAGAGAAAACAAAAATTGGGTGAGTAGATTAAAATGTCTTCTTACTTCTCTTCAGACTGTAACTCCTTGATTAAAATGAAAACTGCTTACTGAGGATAAAATGTTCTCTCCACTGCCTACACAGAATTCTTGCTGATTAAGTCCATGTGTGGACTCTCTCATTCAGGAACAAGAATGCTCTGTTTTCTCTTCAGATAAAATCATTGTAGGACTGTCCTTTTGAAAGGAATTATTTTAAATTCATATCCTAAAATATTCTGTACTTACTTTGAAGCATAGACGGGACCAAAGTATCTTTCATCTAGTGTTGTAATCTGTTCCGACTCCAAATTAAGTTTATCTGATATTATAAATGCCATCTTTATCAATCTTGGCATGTATCTTCAATACAGTGGATATGATAAACTGCACAGGGAGAAACTGGAAGCTTAATGAACTTGTTAGCAAGTTAATATTCTTACAGATATCACATGTATCAAAAGTAAAGTGCATATTGGAAGATTGGTATCGTGAGCACTTTGTAGTCCTCGGTCACATCAATTTAATCTGTCCTCTTGAAAATCGTGTGGACTCAGCTGGGTGGATACCTCGGGGTAAGGAGCTTTCAAAGGCATTTGGTGTCACCAAGCTCCAAGGATGGAGCAGGTGGCAGCGCTGACTGCAGCGCTGACCTGGTGCACCGGGCTGCTTTTAAAGGGAAGGCTGGAATTTCCAGCATTAACCATGTCACTTGGGACCTGAAATGGAATCTTAGCTACAGTCTGATCTTGATTTTTTAAATCTGTGCTCTTTTTTGCAGTAACGGAAATATTAACTGGCATCTCTCTCCAGATTGAAATGTCTCATATACATATGCATATTCTCATGTATATGGAGCAGAAATGAATGCTCTTTTAATCAGCCCATTTCTCTGCATTTTCTTTCTTTTCCCCTTGAAATCAGTGCTTTTCTTACATGTTCAAAGTCAACAGCTTCCTTGAGAAGTTATCCCATATTATAAAGGTTACTACTCTAAACTCACCGTGATTTCTAACCTGAACTTTCATGGCCTTGATTTCTTTCTCTTCTGGTTATGGGATGGCGTATAGATGCCTCTCATAGTACTCCATAGAGCACTGTTTGGTGCTTCATGTTATTTTTTCTCCAGCTTGTTTAAAGAGGGAATTTGGATACGTGCTTCCAAAGTTGATTTCACTTTCATGTTTCTGAATTTATTTATGTTATATAATAGACATTTTGTGGGTCTGTCTAACCAGAAGACTTACACACTGTTGTTTAGCTGCTGTCAGTTTCTGCAGCTTTATGTGAATTGCCCTGAGTGTGCTTTTTATCAATGGTTAACCAACCCTACCAAAGTATCATCCTCATGATGTGCTACATAGTTCCCATAATATTTTTTAGTATTTTTAATCAGACAAGGGAAATAAGCTGTTATTTTATAGTTCTAATTATTGGTTTATACTTCCGAATTCAGTTTTGTGTCATCACGCAACGCTCAGCTGTGTGCAGCAGAATCAGTTTTCAACATCTTGTGAGGCACCATCAGTTGAGAAATACACATTTTTCAAACTGTTTTTAAGTATG
The DNA here is from genome assembly GCF_036013475.1 of Columba livia. Taxonomy (NCBI): domain Eukaryota; kingdom Metazoa; phylum Chordata; class Aves; order Columbiformes; family Columbidae; genus Columba; species Columba livia. The sequence goes on from NC_088614.1 coordinate 3,334,631, forward strand.
ATATTTGTGTTTCATCTATAGTGAAGCTGGCAGAAAGACTCCCATTTAATTATGTATGATCAGCTTTTCATAATTTTACATTGAGCTGTGGATGTTTGTTTTCCTGTTATTTACCAGTTTAATCAACTAATGCCCCAGTAGCACCCTCATTAACTTAATCATGCTGCCAGGTATTAATTTAACTACGTAGGACACACAGCTAAAGATGTAGCAGTCAGATCCTGTTAAGGGACTGTGAAGAGAGTCTTCTAGGGGCACGTATTACAGATTTTACAGCATTTATGGATTTTGATGGACAGCAGTAGATCAAATGCTTTGAGGCATCCACATACTTCATTTTGGTATCCAGGCAGCTTCGTGCGTTATGTTGTGTTAGCACTATTGTATGTGTTTATATAAATACAATATTAGCTGTTTAGCCCTGAATATACTACAGTGGTTTTGAAGAGCAGTAATTGCAAGGCAGCCTTGATTATATTTTTTAATAAATAATCCTATCAGACTGTTTTCTGTGCTAATGTAACTATTGGTCTTACGTAAGAAGAATAGAATCACTATACATGTCATTTCAAGGGTGGTTAAAGAAATTGTGTGATTAATAAAATTGTTTTATTAGAGAAGAACAGAATTAAGTCCAATAACCAATAAAGGTTCTAGAAGGCTAAGCAACCCTTCTAATGGTTTCCTCCTATCTTACATTCTTAGGAAAATATCTCTTAATGAATCTGAGCACATCCTGGAAATTACTGTTATGTCAAAAATAGGATTGGGGTTTTAAAAGTGTGGGTTGCTACATTGATTTTTGTCACTTATCTTAAAATAAAAAAAACTCTGACTGAATCTTGGGAGAAAATTTAGCCATGCTAAAGTAATACCTTTAGAAGACAAGTGCTTTATTGGGCAAGAAGGGGAAGAGAGGACCTCAGTTCTATGAAAAATCCTGGTTTTCTCTTGGAAATAAGGATCTTTGAGATGTTGAAATTTGGAAGAGAAAAATATTGTTTGTTTTTTTCTTTTTTACCCCAATAAGGAGAAAAACTTTAAAAATAGCAAAACTGTATATATGATATTGCTTGCATTTAAGCAGGAAAGCAAACGCAATGACAGTAAGAAGTCCCCTCGTGATTAAAAAGATAAATCAACAATTTCCAACTATTATAAACTGTTACCATCTGTAGTTCTTTTATAAGTCAGACTCATGTTTCAGGTGACTCCAGTTGGATTTGCAGACAAGTATAGAGCTTAAAGAGTAGAAATTATCAACAAAAATATATATATATTTATATATATTTATATATATAATGACTGTTTGGTTTTAATATGATCTTTCACATCTCTGCTGGCATCAAACACAACCCATCCAAAATAAGCACAATTGTACCTTCTCTAGTCCAGCACTCGAACAGCAACCTCTTATTTAGATTGTGATCCTAAACTTTGCTGGGGTCTTACAAGGATCTGACGCGTCTGTGTAGCCCGTGTCCTGTATCGCTCTTGGGGAGGATTTGCAGTTTGATAAGTTCTGCATTGCTGGTCTGGCAGAGCTGGAACACTGGTTCCTCAACAGACCTTGGTTGATCTGCCCAGTAGCCATCAGGTTGGAAAAACAAGTGTGCTTTTGGATGTAACACAATACGGCTTCTACAGAAATCGAGTACCCCTCATGTAGGATCAAGAAGAGTTTTAACTACTGTGTCTTAAATGAGGGGATAGGATGATTTTTTTGAACCGTCTTCTCCTTGCTGGTTAAACACAACTGATGTGTCTTTGGGGCTTGGTGTTAACTGTTTACATTTTCCGTAGTGATTCCTCTGAGATCTACGTGTACAGAAAAAAATACAGCACGATTCCTTCCCATTTACCACTGCTAGTTTTAAATTACTAGCAGTTACTTTCCAGGCAGGCCGTAGTTTCTTTGTAAAGGTGAGAATTAAGGTTTTAAATGCTGACCTGTTGAAGTCAAAGCTATAATGCTGTTAATTTCAGTCAAACCGTTTAGAAGTGTTTTCAGTAATTAGTAAGGTTGCTGTGCCATAAGCATTGGTGAAGAGAAATGAGTAAATTGTTTTATTACCAAGAACATTGTAAGCGTAGGACAGGAATTATTTGAACTAGAAGAATGCATGTATAATATATTTAGCGTTACCAAATTAAGCAACTACTTTGCTTTATGTATTGATTACCGATCAAGTTAATTCTTTAAAATTAACTTACTTTACAATTTTTCTGAGACCTGCAGAACCACTTTTTATATCCTGGCTATTTACCAAGGTGCATTGATCTTTAGGAATCTATTTAAACCTTCAGTATTATTGCAGAGAACTGGTTTCCATTTATAAGCTTTTTCTAACTGATTATAGTTCTATTTCTTCCATTTAAGGTGATGAATATTTAAGCTAAAAAGTCTGTTTCTTAGTACTTGATATGAAGGGCAGAAAAATTATGAATTTCTGAGCATTCTGTTGTTCAAAAAAGTAGATTGGCATTAGGTTTTATAGTACTCAATGTATTCCCACCTACTCAAACATGAAATTAAATATCATGGCCCTTGTGAAAAGCAGCAGCTCTGCATTTGTGATGTAAAGGGCAGTATCATTAGAGTATATTGGGGATTTTATTTTTATTTTTTTTTAATCATTGTATAGTTTAAATAAATAAATCCCCCAAATCCTAAGAATTGATAGAAGTTTGATTCAGGGGGTAGCCCTTCAGTTCAAAACTGCTGTTATCAGCAATGGCTGTATCGGTTCATGTGCTAAAAGAACAATGGTGGGTTGTTTGTTTTTTTTTTTTTAAATTAACCCTTGAATTATGTTGCAATGAATCCAGCAAGTCCTTTGTGATCCTCTTCACTACTCCAACAAGTAAATATCCTTGTTGCCTTGAAGTAGGTCTCACGTGTACTGTTTACAATACGGGGCATTTTTAGGACCCGAGACCCTGACAGGCAATCTTTCTATGATTCCTTGTTGATATGACCCTGTTCAGGCGGTTTGAAGCCTTGGTACTCTCGGTTAGAACTGGAAGTGGCACAGGCACTGCGAGTTGGTTGTTGTGTTCCATGTCAGTCGGGCAAATGTTGGTTAACAGATCGATGCTTGAAGGGGAGAGATCTCCCCGAATCTGTTAGATCGTCAGCTCCTTCTGCCGTGATGAGAAATGGGTCACAAATTCCAAATTTGATCATTCTTCTGGGATGCCTCTGCATGCACTGAGCTGTGACTCCTCGGGGAAGGTTTCTCTGCTCCCACATTCTAGTTTTGACACCTGAGTTAGGTCTAAGGGACGTAATAGTGAGTTTCTACTGCGAAGTATGTGCATGCAAAATAGTGTGGTCCTACCGAATAAATAACTAAACACTACTTGTTCTCTTACATTATTATTCCAATGTCATATGAACTTGGAATGGCCGTTGCTTCCAGTAAGACTACAGGAGGGTTTTAAAAATCTGTGCACAATCCTAAAGTTATTAATTTGAAATATAACAGGAGAAGGAGACAGTGGTTGATGTTAGCATCCTAGTATTGTTTATTAAACATATGCTAAAAGAATAAGAGCAACTGGTTTTGTGCCATTAATATAACTCTCATTCCAAGAGGATATACTGTCATGTCAAGGAAATATCTGCTTTGTATTTTGCTAATAGATAAGATTTTTAGTGAAGTTTTTAGTGATAAATACTAATAGTGTTCATAACATAAGCGTTTTATTGCTAGTAATATAACAAATATTTGGGAGGTGGCTTTGGACACTAATAATTAGTTACCTAGCGTTTCTCTGTATTAGGAAAACAGAAGTAAAATGATGTATTAAAGGTGAGAATTGAAGGCCAACGATACTTACTATTTCTTACATGCTTAATACATATTTGCTGTCTTTCTTTTCCTCTTTCATACTTCTCATGTTCACTGTTTGGAAGGCTTTGGAAACTGTTCTTTGCAGCTTTAAAGCTGTTCAGAGGTCTGACAACTCTTCCCTCACATTCTCTGCTGTCAAACAGAAGGGGGATGGAACATTCTTATTGGTGCTTCATTTATTACAGTGAAGTTACAACATTCCTCAAATAGTGGGTCCTGGTGATCTTGCTGGTACTTGTTCTTTTCATTCTGTGGATCTAAACCATGTTCAGATTCTCGTGCTAAGAATTAGAAGTACTAATGGCTCATGAGATGGCTTTTTAAAAAACATTTCCGTTGGTATAAGTTTCTTAAAATCTTCAGTTTGTGGTTAGAGAAAAAGGAAATTGATGTTGAAGAAATGCACATTGTCTAATTGTTAGAGTATTTCTAGATGTTATGTAATAAGATAGATTTTTAAATTTGAAAAGGCAAGAGAAGGTGATATTGGAATGGGGTCTAGTGAGATTATTTATTCTGTGTCTACAGTGTGCTGTTTCCTTTTCATAGAAACAGAATAGATAGTTTCTGTTCTGAACAGTTTGTTTCGGGGTGGAAAAAAGGGATTTTAGCCAAGGATCTTTATGCTTTCATGCAGAAATTTATAAACTGGCAAGAGAACTTGTTATCTGAAGGAAAATTTTCACAGAAGTGATGCAGTTTACAAGCTTCTGAAAATCATTGTTTTCACATAGCAGACTTTTTTAGAAGTTCTTGGCCAAAATACGAGCAGATTGCATTTTTACTAATAGAAATGCGTGACTTTAGCACCATACTGTCGTTCAGCAAGTTCTGATAGCAAGGAGCGTTGTGGTTCTGGGCACTGGATCAGAAAAGTGAACCCGTGCGTTTATTCCTCTCATTGGCACTGTCTTGAAATAGAGGAGGAAACATTCTGATCTGCGACATGGAGAGATGTTAAAACTTCAGGGAGATGCTTGTGAAGAGAAGTACTGGGGGTAGGGAATTACAAGATCAAGATAAGACAAAAGCTGTCAGAGAAATGGAACAAGATGTGTCAGACTGCAGGGGCGAGCGGGAGGGGAACACAGGGCAACTGCAACTGCAGGGACAAAACAGTGTGCAAGGAAAGATGCAGTTAGAGCAACCTAATCAGAAAGTAATCCCATGTTCTAAACCAGAACGTCCTTAAAATCCTCCGCTGTTGGCTGGGTGCCACTACAACCCATAGTAAGATAGTTATGGCCTTCATGTTGTGCTGCTTGAACCCAAAAGGAACCTGAGCGTGATTATTAGGCAGTAGCGCATGAAATGAGGATGAACTATGGTTGCACGGATACAAATGCTTAACATAGCAATGTGCATTTATAGAATCATGGAATCATTTCAGTTGGAAGAGACCCTCAGATCATCAAGTCTAACCATAATCTAACTCCGACACTAAACTAGGACCCTAAGAACCTCATCTAAACACCTTTTAAACCCCTCCAGTGATGGTGAGTCCACCACTGCCCTGGAAAGAAGCATTTTAATGATTATGAAGCAATTTAATCTACCATGTCACAACGTGGTAGGTCAAAATTGGGACTGGATTGCCCGGGGAAGCGTCAGCCTCTGAGATAAGCAGGACTTGACTGGGCTGAGCAACATAAACCAGCTCTGAAGCTGGCGTTGGTCAGGGCCCAGGTTTCCTCCAGAGGCACCTTCCAGCTTGACTTAGAGCTCAATGCTTATTTGATGAAAGAACATTTAGTAACCATTTTCTTCATTGTTAGTAGTCTTGTTCATTTAAAAAATCAGATGTGTGTCACGTTCACAATCACCTCTGTGTGCTGTACATGCAGCATCAGCCCTTTAAAGCCTTTGCTCCAAATCAAAGAGAAAACTTGCTCTGTAAAATCACGCAAGAGGCTCGTGTGCTGGAGCAGTTACCTCATTTTCTGTTAACATGAATCTGGTGATGAGATACTACAGAAAAAACCCATATTTTAGGACAGCTCTTTGTGATTTTATTGGATAGTTTGTCATCATTCTGCAATTATGCCACTGAAAACATATTTGAAGAGGACTATTAGGCACATTTCAAATATGAAAAAATAAATGTTTTGACACGCTTTAGTTAAAAACAAATCAGATGAATTGATATTGTGATTTACAAGGTAACCTTTAAATCTGAACAAAGAAATAATTGGTGCTTTTTCATTAGAATGTGACTAATTTAGTTAGCGCAGTGTTGTTTTTTAACATATTCTGAGAGGCTCTAAGATCTCTTACAGATTATTGGGTTGTGAATACAGCTTCTCTTTTTTACTTTTCTTTTTAAAAAGGCAAAAAGTATTTGTGCAATTCCCTCATTTTTGTCATTATAAGACTTATTCAAACATCCCAGTTTTGTGTGTCAGACAGCTTTGAATGATTTTAGATTGTTGTCCACAGCTAATATTTTTAGTATTATAAAAATAAGATGTATTCTGCAGTGATAAATGGTTTGTGATAAATCATTTACTGTCATCATCTGCAGATGGTATTTATGCAAACTTTGCATAGTTTGCCATTGTTGATTAGTTTCAACGTTGGATTTTGCATGTATAGGTTTAAAAATATGTATGACACAGAGGTGTTAGCAATAGTAAGGTAACTGTTTGCCTGTAAAGAAGCTCAATAAGAGTAGTAGAAAATATTATCTACTGTAAATTTATAGCTTTTTGAGACATATTTTTCATTTTTCAGGCAGTGATTCTTCCGGAGTTTCATATTGAGAAGAATACGGGAATTGCTAGTGGATGTGGTGTTACTTTTAATCTTGAAGTTAAGTAGTCTAGTATATGACATTCCCTTAGGTGTTGGTTGTTTTTTTTCGAACAGAAAGCTAATCATCACACTGGGTAAGAAGCAAAAGAGAAAAAACGAGTCTTCAGATGAATTATCCGATGCTAAGCAGACTCCGCAGCGGCCATTGAAAGATGAAGACTCACAGGTAAGCAGTCAGACTTCTTCCCTTTTAAATTGTATGTATTTCTACGGGTCTTTTTCCCCCTCTTTCCAAAAAGCTGTTCTCCTTTTGACCCAGTGACAGTGACTCTCTTACAGCTGGAATCCTTACCTTGACAGCTGCTTTTCCCATTTGAAAATGAGAAAATCCTGCAGGTCGGAGTCCCTTTTCTGTGCTGGAACACCAGTGCCCTGCTTGTATCTGTTGTGTTTCGGTACAGAAATCCATAGATTTGAGACTGTAAATACCCATCACTTGAGCTGGCAGTTGGACCTTGTCCTGATTGGGGCTGACTTTGTGGGGAAAGTGCACGGTTTGCCCAACAGACAGGACGTCGATCAGTGCAACTCACTCTTCGAGGCTTGTTTCCAACTTTAGTATTTTTTCTGAGCTGTGCTGCTGTGGAAATGGGAAGAGTTGGTTTGTGGCAGCGTTGGACCCGCAGGAGTCGGTCAGTCGATCAATACGCGGACAGGCTCAAGAAAGAATTGCAGTGCTGGAGTCGCTCCCTGCAGGAAAACCTCCCATGGGACTTTCTTTCGGAGCTTTTCCCAATAGATTGCCCTGGTATTATAGTAGCATAGGGTCATAATTTATAAAACTTAAGCATGAAGAAGTATGAGCTGTTGGTAAGAGTTTATATCCTATTTATGGCTATGTTAGTAACAGAACTATAACTTTCTTGCTTTAGGGCAAGCTCCATTAAAAGTAAGGTTATATGCTGGAAATGCACAGGTTTTTATCCTGTGGCAGTTTCATCTGCAGAGATTAAATCAATATTCAAAATAAGGCTTTGTTGTGTAAAAATTAATTGTTGTTTGATAATGGTGTCAGAAAACAATTATGTGATACTGAATTGACCTTCAGTATTTCACAGATAATAACTCTGGGAGGGGGAAAAAGATCAGAAGCCATTTCACAGGATGACTTTTTATTAATTTAAGGGATAGTTTGTCTTAGGTAAAGGTTACGTGGAAGGGAGCATGAAATTATATATTTGTCAGGGAGTTTGTCCTGCTACAGAAAGTCCATTCAGTACAGCGAAGGAGGTGAAAGCAGGTTTGGTGTTCTGAACTACCGTAACTTATCAGCAGTGCTCTGTACTCAGGGATAAATTTGTAGGCTGACAAATATACAAAAGGCTGAAGATAATTTATTTTTTCTCACTGTTTTTGTTTTCTTGGATATTTGATTTTAAGCACAAGGGTCATCTTCAATTCTAGTGCAGCTAGACAGGGAGGATCATCAACTCACATGATACTGGTGTGAAGAGAACAGAGGGGAGAGAGAGAAGACATGGTGGCATGGAATAGAAAACTGACCCTGCGCAATGTCACAGCACTGCTGTCTCTGAAGGAGTTTGGGAAAAGCATCACAGGAAAGACATAAGTTGCTTTCCTTCATTAATTCATTCTCCATTTAGGTTTCAAACATCTTCATTATTTTCTCTTGCTATTGGAAGTAACTGTCTCTTTCTAAGCTCTGGGGGGCAATTTTAGGTCTTCTTGGTTTTTTTCCCCTCATTCATTTTGTATGCTTGGTTTCACTCTAAGTGTGTTCCCTAAATAGGTTGATTTATTTCTTGGCAAAATGTGTGGTACTACTTTATTTTGTGCATTAGAGCATTAGTTTATCACTGTGCTTCTCAGCTCAGGGAAATGCTCAGGGTTTTTTTTTTAACAACTTAAATTATATATTAATATGTTGGAGAACATATGTGTGTTGATGTTTTGTTGGTCCCTTCATACTTCAAGAAAAGACGTAGTTGAGGAGGATTGAAAATGCTGGTTAGTACCGCAATAGGTTTTCAGGAGTCTAACAAATACTTAATGAGTAAAACTTGAACCTGGTTCTTAATACTTCTTTTCCTAACTCTCACATCGTTTTGCATTGCTCCTATTAGCTGGCATTTTTGAAAAACAAATTTCTGCTTCTGTCAGCAATCTATTGTTGATTTAACTTTAATGTGATATTTTCTGTCACATTAATGTGCATGTTTGAATTTGAAGTTTCTTTTTGTGCTGCCACCCCAGCCCACATGCGCTCACTTTTTATTGAAAAATACCCCATCTGTCTCCGTTATTGTGGAAAACTGAGGGAGCGGTTTCAGATCTGTGCTGTCCCAGCTTCATCTAGAACAATGGTGATGCTCGCTCTTTGATTTTTACGGTGTGTGTAGTGTTACTGCTCTGCCTTACTCAAATCAGTTGTTCAAGCATAGCTGAGTCTTTCACCAGATACCAGCCAAGCCAGGGGCTGAAAGTTCCCGTACTGCAGTTCTGCTGTTACTTACTATCTGCCCTGCAAAAGCCGGTTATGACCGCAGAATTTTGGGTTTTGCTCTATTTGCAAGTTGTTCTTCTCCCAGCTGATTACTTCAGTGTATTGCAACCAACAGTGGCTTTTCCTGAACAAAAATCTGCTTCGCTGTGTAGCTCAGTATAATATAATTAACTTATTTTATAGCAACAGTTTTACTTTGCAGGTGTTATTTTTGTGATGTTCCATTCTCAAAAGCAGGCTGCAGTGTTTTTGAGTGTTACCCAGCTAGTTTGATTCTTTCGATCTTTCTTTATCCTATGGATTTACAAATTAATCTTATGGTTAAATGTGCAGTGTCTCATATTGGTACTGAGGGGTGGAAAGGATGTGCTATATCCTGATAATCTAAGGATTTGGAACTTAAACAGTGAGTGAGAAGCAATTATTTTCTTAGGCTGAACACTGTTTTTCTGGCTGAGCTTGTTGTCCTCAGATTCTTGCAGAAGCAAGCGCAGAAGATTAGAGAGAGAACATAGAAAGTAAGCAAAATGCTGCTGTTATACAAGCTTGATGAAGGTGGAGGAGGAAACAAAAACATTACCAAAGCAACGAACTTTATTAGCCATGAAATCAGACATCATCAGCAATCTGAGCTAATGGAAATCTTCATCATTTTTTGGGTAGCGCTGTTTAATAGAGACACTTCAGTGTATTTTGTGTCTTTTACTCAGCTTCCTGAATTGGACTGTAACACATGGCTGTGATATTGTGTTATGAAATTGCTGTTGAAATACTGATGCTTATGGGAGATCTGTTATATAGCAGATTTGTTCCCCATGTTTGCTTTTGAACTCTAAAAATAAAAGTATCAAATGTTTATATGAAATAGAAAAAGTAATTTAGTTGGTCGAAAACAGTGTATGGCTACTTCCATCCCTCTGTGATTTACACGCTTCATGTTTTCTATCAAGTATTGGCCTTTGGTTTTACATATAGCTAAAGAATTAGTGGATGTCCCAAAACTTGCAATTCGTGTTAAAGGAAGTTTTTGGTAAAACCTTTGTTTTTATTCTCGTGCGTGCAGAAGAGAAGATCAAATCGTCAAGTTAAAAGGAAAAAATATGCTGAAGAAGGAGAAGGGAAACAATCGGAAGAAGAAGCAAAAGTTTCTGCGAAAATCAAAAAGAATTCTGCCCCTTTACCTGCTGAGCAGCCTTTGCAGTTATTTGTGGTGAGTAAAAACCTGCTTGTTCTGTAGAAGAAACTTCTAGTTGTCTCAAGGGGTTCAGTAAATAAACCTCATAACTTGGAAGGCATACACTGTTATTTCTAAGCCATAGCTTATTTAATGTGACGTCTTGCTAGGATCTTGAAAACTGGAAGAAATGGCTTCTTACCCTTTTTTTTTTTTTTCTATTATAAACATTCATCAACTTAACTGAGGTTATGGACAAGAATAGGGTGGGTATATCTCTCATAATTTGTTATGCGGCGTAGGCATGTGAAAAAGCTGTGTGCTAATATTATCACGACTTTCAGAAGTATAAAATCATTTGAGCCTGTAGGGGTTTCTGCTTACTGAGATCTTTCAAAAGGAGACTCCTCCCTCCCCTCAGGTTTACACTTCACTGCTTAACTTGTGCCAGCTCTGGTGCTCAAACTGTTGAGCCCTTCTGGGTAAATAGTGTCAGGAAAGAAACAGGACAAAATGTGAGCTGTTTGAAGGAGTGCCAGAGTTGTAAGGGAGGGAGAGTAATAGTGTGATTGGGAACAAATCAGACAAGAGGGAAGATGACTTTTTATCGGAACTGACCTTTAAAGATTGGCTCTTTATCTCTGGAACTCCAGCATCAGCCTTGGAGACCCAGATCTGTGTCACACCTCAGCCCTGCTGGAATTCCCAGGCACGACCTTGTCTGCCTCATTCCACAGTGTGGTTCTTATCTGTGTTGAGAGAAAATCTATTAAACTGAGCTTGACACATGCTGCGTTGGTGTTGTTTTCTTTTTTTTTTTAACCTGTGTGCCAGAGTTCTTGTTTCTCCATATCTATATCATGAAATTCTGGGTATGTCCACTGGTCAGATCTACTCGAGGGCATTCTCAGTGAGTCTGTGTCTGGAAAGCATCAGTATCACCATTGCTTGCAGAGTAAGTGTCTTTGGCAGGTGGGCGTTGCATCTGATGTTCTTGGGAAGTGCCAGACTCTACTGTACTTTTGCTTGTGTTTCACTCCAGTTATTAACCTGGATTTTAAATTTTACTCCCGGACTGTTAAAGAGATTGCTACAGTTAGAGGGCAAATTTGCCTTTATTGTTGATCTTTTAGCAAGCAACTGGTGTTTGAAGGTTTTAAGCCTGGTGAGTTTGAAAAGAGGGCATTTACTGCAATATGTAATGTTGTTTTCTTGCATTTATAGGAAAACCCAAGTGAAGAAGATGCAGCGATTGTAGACAAAATCTTATCCTCCAGGGTAACAAAGAAAGAAGTAAGTGATTGTCATGGAATAAAGTTGCTTATCTGAAAAAAGAGGTTTTATCCATCATTTTACATTTCCCCTTAATTTCCTTTTCTAGATATCTGCTGGGATAACTGTTGAAACAGAAGAGTTTTTTGTGAAATACAAAAACTAGTAAGTATTAAAGTTGTTTCTTTGAATGTGTTGACTGAAATTATAAGTATCAGATTCATGTACTGAAGTTTTGTATTGTTTGAAGATTACTTTTAGCCAGATACTGTCATCTTTTGAGATTTTTCTTTATGAATCTGATCTTAAAATTGCTAAGAATCTGCATTATATTGATAGTAATAATTTTAAAATTATCAGTGTTGTGAAACGAGCACTGATGAATAAGCTGATAGCCATTATTGCCAAAAGAACAGAATTTTTAGGGAAGATATGTTTATTAAATTCAGCAGGGGCTACATGTCTGAGGCTGATTTTAATTTCATGAATTTAAGTCAGAGCTATTTTGTGAACCTAGATGAGATTTACAGTGTCATACATGTAGGAGAAGCTGATGTAGGAGTCGGTCTTACTGTTTTAAGAAGAAAAACACTTCTAGTAATAGAAGCGGTTTTACATCACAAGCAGGAAATAAAAATGAAGAAGATATTTTTTGTCCGTATTTTCTGACTTTAAGTTGCATGCATGTCTTGTCATTACTCAGTTCTTTATGTTGAAAAGGCAAGCACATTTTTCGTTTTACATATTTGAGTATTTTCATTACATTCTTGCTCATAACTGTGATTTTTCGAAACTCTGGATTCACATGTTTCTCAAGACTGTTCAGCTTTTTTTTTTTTTTCATTTTAGAATCAGTAATACCCAACAATAGCTGCTCTTTATTTCTTAGCATATCAGAGGATGGTTTGGGTTGGAAGGGACCTTAAAGCTCACCCAGTTCCACCCCTGCCATGGGCAGGGACACCTCCCAGCAGCCCAGGTTGCTCAGAGCCCCATCCAACCTGCCCTTGAACTCTCCAGGGATGGGGCATCCACAGCTGCTCTGGGCAGCCTGGGCCAGAACTCACCACCCTCATGGGGAGGAATTTCTTCGTTATATCTAATCCAAATTTCCCCTTTTCTGGTTTAAAGCCATCACCCCTTGTCCTATCACTACATGCCCTTGTAAAAAGTCCCTCTCCAGCTTTCTGGTAGGTCCCTTTAGGTACTGGAGGCTGCTTTAAGGTCTCCCCAGAGCTTTTCTCCTTCAGGCTGAAAACCCCGACTCTCAGCCCACCTTCATAGCAGTGGTGCTCCAGCCTCTCAGCATCTTCGTGGCCTCCTGTGGAATTGCTCCAGCAGGGGCATGTCCCTCTTATGTTGGGGTCCCCAGAACTGGATGCAGCCCTGCAGGGGGGGCTCACCAGAGCAGAAGAGCAGAATCCCCTCCCTCCGCCTGCTGCCCCCACTTCTGATGCAGCCTGGGCCATGGTTGGCTTTCTGGGCTGCAGGTGCACGTTGCCAGGTTGTGTTGAGCTTCTCATCCACCAGCACCCCGAGGTGGTCCTCCTCAGGGCTTCTCTCAATCCGCTCCTTACCCAGTCTGTATCTGTGCCTGGGATTGCCCCAACCCATGTGCAGGACCTTGCACTTGGCCTGTCTCTTTGGTCTGATGTCATCTTTAGAAAGCTTCAAAAATGATGAGAATGGATGAAAAAGGGGGTGTGAGGAAGAAATGTGTGCACTTGTCGGAGTGATCTAACTGGAGAAGGGCTCCCTGGGGCAGAGTTAGATGGTGTGCGCACTGCGGCTCCTGCTTCCTCTGGCTCTGTTCTTCCTGCTTCCCTCCCAGCCTAATCTGATGACATGTTCCTTTTGCCGTGGGCTCTGATGCTCCTCACTGATCTTTTAGGTGGGCTCAGCTGGATGGGTCAGCGTTCCCCTGCAGAGGGGTTCACATAAAGTACATGAAAAAGTTACATCCAGTGTATTCAATACTTTATGTTTCTTGGAACTTGCTGATAGAGGTGTCAGATTTTAAACTTGATTTATTTAAGCTCCTTTTAAATACACTGGTTTCTGCTCTTAGGGCACATGAAAGCAATTTCTGAATCCATAGAGTTCTATGGATTCTAGCCCAAAAACATTGCCTTAACTAGATGCATAATATGATTTGGAGGAATAAATCTTCGATCTTCACAGTGAATTCTGTCTTAAATGATGAAATGTTCTGGTTTTGAGTGAATTTTGGGTTTACAAAAACATCATTTTAACTACTTTTACTTTCACTAATGTGTTAATCTGTTATTTTAGCTCATATCTCCACTGTGAGTGGGCCACAGAACAACAGCTTTTAAAGGATAAAAGAATCCAGCAGAAAATAAAACGATTCAAACTAAGGCAAGCACAAAGAGCTCACTTTTTTGCAGATGTGAGTATGAAATACACAATTAAAAAAGCCTTTTTTTTTCCTTGTCAAATTGGGATTAATAGTTTGCTTTTAAATAGAACAGCTGAATGTCGAGAAGTACAACTTTCCCATGAGGACTGGGTTTTTGGTTGCAGCAGCAAGTTGGTTGTTTAATGTAATTTGAAGAGCAAGTCTTCTGGAGCTGCTGAACTAACCTGACTTGGCTTGGTTTAAAATTGGAAATGTTTGGATAACTGCCTTAAAGTGGTAAGGAGGGAAGGATTATGTTAGGTGTTCGCAAAAGCCACAGTAGTTTCCAGCTGCTAAATTAATTTTGTGTATGATGAGAGCAAATCTTAGCCTAGGTTTTTTTATCTCTTTACCAATCTCTTTTATCTTTCATTGCAGATGGAAGAAGAACCTTTTAATCCTGACTATGTCGAAGTAGACCGGGTATTAGAAGTATCACTTTGTGAAGACAAGGACACTGGTGAGGTAAATATATCTTAAAGCAAGTCAAGAAGATGCACTTCCATGTAGTGTTTGATGATTGCAATTTTAGGACATTTCAGAGTAACACCTTAATGATTTTAAGCTTCAATAACACTTATGTCATGACAATCTTATAATTTCCTATGCTAGCCACGTATTTTGAAATAGAAATCAGAGTGCAAAGGCATATATATTGATTAGTATTAGTAAGTCATAGTAGACAAAGCTTAGCTAGTTACTGATATAAACAAGAGGTTTGGCATTTGCCTTGTGAGTTCTGACAAAAGGCTGATGCCCTGTCCTGTCTCTGGAAGTGACAAGAGGTAAATGCTGCAAAAAGCACAAGAAGTCAGGGTGCGGAGGTTCCCTGTGTTCTAATTCTGTCCCCCGGCTTTAGAGGGCAAGGTCCACTGGCTGCCTGTGTTTATCAAAACTCTTTTTTAAGTACCTTTCCTGGAAAGCTCTTGCGGAACAAAAACGTGAGATGAGAAGAAAGACTGAAAAAGTTGTTGATTAGGGCTGTTGGAATAGCTGGAATAGCTTCCACCCAGTGATTTCTCAGTCTTCCTAAAGCAAGGTTGGGGGTTAAAATTACTTCTCATTGTATGCAGCAGAATTATTACGCTTCTAGAAAAAAATGTGGTGTTGTGAGAAGTATTTCTTTCCCCCGGTTTCTTTATTTATCTAAACAAACCTGGATGAAATAACCTGCTCTGGTTCCATCTTTTGAGACTTCTCATAAATTCTTATGTGTGTCACCCAGCAGACCCGTAAAACTTTCTATTTTGTTCGTAAAACCTCAGTTTTAGGAACTTTCTCAAGCTGTTTTAGGCTTAGGAGGCCTGGTTTGGAGAGTGGAGATGTTTGGGTAGCACATCTGTAGTTAATTGATTCTCTCCATGCCATTTCCACCAATGTAGTAATTTATCTTACCTAAGACTGACTTTATGGGTCAGTGGGATTGGAAGGTACTCCAGCGGCTATACAACAAGTGGCAGAGTGTGAGAAGCCAAGGATAAGAAGGTAGATAACAAGAACCTAAACAGATAATCTTCAAAAGGGTATAAAAAATGTGGTTTTTGTTTCCAGCTGTCGTGTAAGTTAGCTGCTCAAATAGTAAGGCATGTTAGCAGTCTGTACACTGAATTAAAAGCTGATAACATTCAGAATTTTCTTCTGCAGCCTGTTATTTACTATTTAGTAAAATGGTGTTCGTTGCCATACGAAGACAGTACGTGGGAGCTGAAAGAAGACGTAGATCAAGCAAAAATAGAAGAATTTGAACAATTGCAAGCTTCCAGGCCTGACTCAAGGAGATTGGTAAAATTATACCTAATTTACTTGTCTGTCTTGGCAAATTGGGTTTGATTTTCCCAACTTAAAAGTTGTGTTAAAACATAAGGCTTATTGACATTCTGTGGAAAGGACCTGTGAGCCTTGTTAGCGAAGAATAATATTTTGGGGTAGACTTAGATAAATAGTCTCGTGTAATTGGTTACTTGGTTAAAAAAGAAAACAGTTGTTTAGGGAAAAAGATTAAGAACTTTCTGAGCTTTTGACTGAGTGATGAGCAACACATTTAAACTGGCTATCATAGAATCGAAACACCGTTAAGATGAGAAAACAGAATAAACATCCATTTATAGCAAACAGAGTTAAGTCTCGTGCTGCAGCAGTGGAGGAAATGGGCAAACAGAGATCTGTCAGGCAGATTCCCTAATTACTTCCTGCTTTGATTTTTCTTCTAGTCATAAAGGGCTCGCTGAAAGGAAGAAAAATACATGTAATAAGGAAGTGTGTTAGATATTTAAATTATCAGTCTTCTGTCTCATAGAGCCAGGAGGAAACAAAATAGTTCTGTTTGAAGTCCTGTATGTCGTTGTTGGAGGAAGACGTGTCCTGTGTGGTGTAATATAACGCTCGTTTTAACTTAGTTACCTTACGTAACTGAATACGCACAGTGTATTAATTTGTAAGCGTTGTTTTGTTTTAATGGTTTTTCCATCTACCGATAATGACGGTAGTCACGATTAACGTCTTCATATTATATTTAGTTCATTTCTGTAGTATTTATTTAAATGAGAGGAGCGTGGCTGCTGCGGGTGTGGGGGTGGCCAGATGGCTGCTGTGGGACCGAGACCTGCTGCCAGGTGGCCATAAAGAGGGAGCAAATGAAAATCTAAAATCCAGAGCTGCCAGATAAGACCACACGAGTCTGGAGTGAATGTCAGCTTTTAGAAATACTGAAAAATGTTAAAAAAAAAAATTTACAGCTGATCAGAAAAGCTGTGACTAAAAATATTTGAGTTGAATGTGTTAGTTCACATTGAGATCCAGACGCTCTCCAAAGAGAGTGGTTTTTGCTGGAATCCTACCTAGCATCAGTGAGAAACTTCAAGATTTCTGCACTAAGTTGGCTGCTAAGCTGATGGCCAACCTCCTGAGTCTCCAGGCTTGGGAACTAGTGTGTATGTATGCGTGTGTATATATCTATATATATGTGTAGATACATACATATATATAGATATATACACACACAGCCTCTCAGCTTCCTTTAGCTTGCTAGGGACATGAAGATGATAGACCTTGATGCTGTTACAGTCTGTTTTCTGAAGTCCTTTGTATCGTGGTCTTGTGTATGCTGATAGCATCTTTGATCCATTGTTGAAATGGATTCAGGGAACTAAACCTCTCACAAATCTTTTTTGTATTCCTGAGCTGGCTACTCGTGCAGTGGAGCCATCAGCAGTGGCCAGGGCAGGAGCTGAAGGGAAAGGGGAAGATGTTAATTTATATAGACAAATAAACACAAATCTCAGGTTTCCACAGGCTAGTAATTAGCTATTAACGTTAAAAATGACACCTTCCTAGTTTTAAGGTTGCATAATGACACTCAGGAAATAGTGGGTTAAAATGCTTGGGAAACATAAAGCGTGTACCACCTTGCACACATATTAATCTTTCCCTTAAAGGACCGACCGCCTCCAAACGCCTGGAAGAAGATAGAACAATCCAGGGAATACAAAAATGGCAATCAGCTCAGGGAATACCAACTGGAGGGACTTAACTGGCTTCTGTTCAACTGGTACAATAGGTATATGCATGGAATGCTTTTTTTTATATGTAAATTTTAAACCATATGGATGGAATCACTGTTACTGGAGATGAATACAGTTTTAATCAAATTTTTCTGCTTATAGCAGAAAGGGTGTAACTGCAAAACAAAAATTATCTTCAGTTGGGTGTACAAATATGTTTTTATCCAAACGAATATAAAAAAAAACAAATCTTAGGAGAATAAAACTAACATAACTGAAAATAATTTTTCAATGGCTATGAGGAAATGAAAAAGCAACTTCTACCAAAGAACAAGCTTTCTGAATTTTTGGAACAACCAGGGAACACTTTTGTCTTTCAAAATGAGTTCTAGAATTAGTATGTATTTCAGATAAAGTTACCTCTGTTCAAAAATAAGGCCAGTAAATAATTCACTTTTCTATATTGTAAGCTAAAGTTAACTTTTCACTGATGCTATGCTGTATTAATGGGAATGTAATCACTTTCAAGAATTTTTTCCAGAAGAATAAATTTTCTCTGTATCTAAGTTGGGTTTCTGTTTCCAAATCTTCCTGCTGGCTGATTTCCAAAATACCAGTTGCCCATCCTTTATAGAGGTCATGTCAGCGAGCACAGCACAAGCACACACACCATTTTACTGTCCAGTTTCATGATGTGCAAAAGAACATTTTGTTTGAATTCTCAGCCAAGCCTGTAACAGTCTGTGCGAACAGCGAAGGGCGGGAGTGTGTGGCTGGGGCTGAGCACTGATGGTGCTTTATGCAGTGATTTGGTTGCGTGCATCTGTTCTCAGTTTTGGAATGAGGGGAAATTAGTGATACTGTGATGCACTCCTTGTACCTGGGTATAGCTGGGCTGCTTTCCGTCTGTGGTTTTTAGGGAATCGTCATTAATTTCCAGCAGTTTTGTCAAGGTGAGTGTACATGTAGGAAATCTGACTAATTTGAATTGCCTTAATTAGTGCATATATAGTCCCAAAATAATACTTCTGGAATATTTTTCTAGGAGAGCTTCACAGAACATTCCATTCTCTGGCTTTACCAGTGCTAAGCGTGATTGAAAGCTGGTGGTTGTGTGTACTGAGTTCATTCTTCCACCATGACCCTGGAACATTTACAGGCATCTTTTACAGTGCCTCAGTTTTTGCCTGTTGTTTTAAACTGGTATATTTGAGCATTGTTTTTATAAATTGTCTATTTGAGCAATAGCTTTGGCATACTTTCTTCGATGCCAATAACAAAGAAATACATTTTACTTTCAGGCGAAATTGCATTTTAGCAGATGAAATGGGTCTCGGCAAAACCATTCAGTCGATTACGTTCCTCTACGAGATCCTCCTGGCTGGGATAAGGGGCCCTTTCCTGATCATAGCTCCGCTTTCCACTATCGCAAACTGGGAAAGAGAATTCCGCACGTGGACCGACCTGAACGTCGTGGTGTATCACGGCAGCATGATCAGCAGGCAGATGATCCAGCAGTACGAGATGTACTTCAGGGACTCCCAGGTAGCGTAAGGTCACTTCTGTGCAATAACTTCCCCGTATAATGAAAACCTGACTTTACATTATCCATGCCTCTGTCTTAGTGGAAGTAATTTTACATCCGATGACGTGGTTTTTAAGCTTTTTTTGCATATCAGAATCTTTAACATATGCTTACTGAGTAAATTTGGTGAGGGTGATTGCAGCAGGATGGATGTTGTTTCAGCACGCTGAGTAATTTTGCAGTTGAATGGTGGTGACGCTGATACTCATGTGGAGATGAAAGTGTACACAGATGGTGGCAGTTGAGTCCTGAATCTGAAGAGCAGGGAGAACAAAAATACAGCCGATGAAGCTCTGCGTTACCTTTAAGTAGCTGTTGATTTCCTTTTCCTGGTGTAAACCAGCATTGTCTGTGTACAGTTTGCTTTTCTGTCTGAAATACTTCACATTAAATGACATGAAAAAAACTTGAAATCTGACTATTTTAAAAGAGGAGTTTTTTGCCTTTTGTATATATTCTGCGTAAATAAACAATTTTTAATTTATCGTGGTATTTCTACAAAATGGAGAAGGCTGAAAATTGTTTAAAGTAGTGCTAAACATTAAAATTACATGTTGTTTCTCTAGCGAGTTATTGTATACTGGCTTATTGAGGGCCTTATATTACATATGATCTTTGTCAGACAAATGGAGTAGAGTAAGCTAATTAAAAGGTGTTCATTTAGTTCGCAAGTGATATTTTAATTACTTACTGTACGAGTGCTAAATGTATTGCCATCATATATTTGGATTGATTGACTGACTGTAAGAGTTTCTCCTGTCAGTCTTTCAGATTTTCGCAGGGTTAAAAATGTGATACCCACAGGCACCTTCTGAAGCAGGTTTATTAGATGGTTTTATCTGTAATTTAAGTCATTAAAATTTTAGTGTTGGTTAGACAATATTGGGTTTGTAGCTATGGATAATTACTCATTAATATTAGAGAGTTATAGAGATGTAATAAATGTGAATGAGATGATAAAACAATTTATAATGTAAAATCTGATGTCTGGCTAGCTCTTGAGTAAAATTTCAGCGACAAAATCTTTACCTTGAATAGATTCCAGGTAATGTAACGAATGCTGTGTGTTGATGAATCTCTAGGGACGTATCGTTCGAGGTACCTACAGATTCCAAGCCATTATCACAACTTTTGAAATGATTCTTGGTGGGTGTCCAGAGTTAAATGCAATTGAGTGGCGGTGTGTTATTATTGATGAAGCTCACAGACTGAAGAACAAAAATTGCAAACTCTTGGAAGGACTGAAATTAATGAACCTTGTGAGTAATTATATTTCACTTTGGGGGTTGATTCTATTTAAGTACAGTATGATAATAAATCGCAAAGGTGTTTCACCTGCCAAAAAACACCTCTCAAGGAGCGTTTTCTCAGGAGATGTCTCTTCCCAATATGCTTTTCAAATGTAATGTAGTTTTTGTAGCTGATGCTGGTATGTTTTTCATCAAACAAAATGCGGCAAGTTCTAACAGTAAGCAGAATACATTTCCAACGATACTATTGTGTAGTTTTGCCTATGAAGAAGATTTCATTTTAAATTTGCTTTGTAATTAAATTAGAGGTTTTGTGCAGTAATTAATGTTTAAAAACCTAGGAAGTATTTTAAACAGGTTATTTAACAATAGAAGCCAGCAAGTAGTGTTTAAAACAGAATTATGGTCTAGTCCTGTAGTTAAGGTTTTATTTTATGTAGTGCAAGGTTTTTACAAAGCTGTTACACAGATCTGGAGGCTTCTGGTGCATTACTACAAGATGTACCATGACTAGTTTGGCATTGGGTTTTGACTTCATTATTAACTTTGATACCCTTGTTGCTCCATGTTCTCAGAAGTCATGGTATTTCCTCTCTGATCCATGCTCAGTGTGTATTTTCCCCACTGTGGAGAGAGAGGATGATACATGTGTGAATGTTACAGGCAAAAGTTGATGTGTTCAGTCATTTCTCCATTAAAGACACAGGAAGATAGAATTTAAAGTAAAGCTGGTAGAAGATACTTCTTGTTGTTTTATAAATCTGTTTACCTGTATTGTGGTACACAGAACTGGTATTTTCAGGTTGTGACACTCAGACTTAACATAGAAGAATGTGCAGATGTGTGCACGAGGTCATGTGAGTTTTGTTCTCTCTTATAGGAGCATAAAGTGCTGCTGACGGGTACCCCCCTGCAGAACACGGTAGAAGAATTATTCAGCCTCCTTCATTTTCTTGAACCTTTGCGTTTTCCTGCTGAATCTACGTTTATGCAAGAATTTGGAGACCTTAAAACAGAGGAACAGGTATTACATGTTGAATTAAGTTCATGTTGAGCTTCGGTGTGTAGAAGTGGCTTCCTTGAAGGAAAAACTATTTTGGGTGGTAACTGTTGTCGCTTCCCACCCTCCCCTTCTCTCCCCACGGAGCACCTGTGAGTTCTTTTGTCAGTAGAAATCAGTGAAGTGTGATATTTTATGTTAAAGAATTGGTTTTATTTTTTTGGGTCGGTTTTATAGATTGGGCAAATAAGTAGTGAGAATAAAAAGAATAAAAATTGAAATTTACCGGCTTCATTGGCAGCACCTTTGCAGGCAAGTGCTAAAAAGATATTAATTTATTGGTTTTGGAGCACATTAAAAGTTATTTAGTAATTTGGGGTTAAAAATAAAGGCATATCCCATATGGAACATATTTTATAGAAGTGTTAGAAAATAATAGTGATATGGAATTTATTTCTTTTTCTTTATTAAACTGCACTGTTATATTTTCATGTTCCAACAAAGTGTTGTGTTTCATTTAGGTTCAGAAACTGCAAGCTATCCTGAAACCCATGATGCTTAGACGATTGAAGGAAGATGTAGAAAAAAAACTGGCTCCAAAGGAGGAGACTATAATTGAAGTAGAACTAACTAACATTCAGAAGAAATATTATCGAGCCATTTTGGAGAAAAATTTTGCTTTCTTATCCAAAGGAGCAGGGCAAGCAAATGTGCCCAACCTGGTTAACACTATGATGGAACTCAGAAAGTGTTGTAATCACCCTTATCTCATCAAAGGTAAATACATGATAAGGACTAACTAAAACTAACTTCTGACGAGAGATGTGGTCTGCATCCGTCTTCATGGCTTTTGTCGCTTATTTGTAACTAACTTGGAGGTTTTTCCTGCTTGGAAGAAAAGACACATTAAGCTCTTAAAGTTTTTGCTAGTATTTCAGTCATAGTGGGACTCCAGAATGCTGTTTTGAAGGGGAGTTTCACCTCAGACCAGGTGTTTTTTCTGTGGCATTCTGCTTAAAAACTGAAGACTTGTTTTCAAAGAGCATAGAAATAGGTGTTCTGCAAGGCTTGAGACCCATCCAGAACTTTATTCTGTCTCCAGCAGTGGCTAATGGGGGATATTTGGAATACAAGCACTGATTTTAGTAACTTAGTCTGGTATGTATTTAGAGGTATTTGTAGCAACACCTATACTATAGATACAGAAATCTATTCTTTGATAGGTGCTGAAGAGAAAATCCTTGGAGAGTTTAAAGAAACATACAGCCCAAGTGCTCCTGACTTCCATCTGCAAGCAATGATCCAGTCTGCTGGGAAATTGGTTCTTATTGATAAACTTCTTCCAAAAATGAAAGCTGGAGGCCACAAGGTCCTTATCTTCTCTCAAATGGTGCGCTGCCTGGATATTTTGGAGGATTACCTTATACATAAAAGGTAAGATGCTGCGTGTTCTGTCTCCTTGATCTCAGTGGGTGTATCTTTGAATGCTAGTGCAGGGTTAATGATTACAGCGTATCTGATTTGCTGTGTTCTGTGATGGCTTAGCCTTTATGCACCACCAAATGAAAAATATCAGAGAACGGCTAAAGAGAGGTGCTTGAGTAAACCATGTGCCTTCAGTTTATTGCTTCTTTTATTAAACATTCTTGTATGTATGTACTGTTTATACATTGCTGGTCAGAAATCAAGTTCAGAGTTGCTCATCCAAACCTCGGGAAGCCTAGAACGTGCTCTTTATTTGCATGGTATTGAACTTGGCCCAGATAGGGTGATGCAGCTCCTTACTCCCAACAGACTGTAAGTACAAAATAGTAAACAACTGGAGGTTTGTTATTTATGTGAAAATAAAAATGTGCTTCCTGTCTTTCCTAAATGATTACTGCTCGGAATGTGCAGCAGAACTGAAGTGCCAGCCCAGCCATACAGCAGCTCCTTAGATCGCCTTTTGCTGTCACATTAATAGCACCCTTTGATTATACTGTTGACTCCATGGAAACTAAGAGCTTATTTAAGCACCTGACTGAATACTGTGCATAAAGCCTTAGCACTTAAAACCTAACCTTAAACTTGGTTACAATCAGCAGTTGCTGTATCAACCTGGAAAGCTATAAAAAGGCATCGTTCTGGTTGTTTTAATAGTCCATTTGTTGGAATGTACATACTGCTTTGAAGTGTGTGTTTGTCAGTGAACTACCTAGTAATACAGAGTTAACATGTAGAAACATAAAAACTAGTAATAGTGTCAAGCCTTCCTGCAGTGGATGCTGGAATGTATACTGAAAATCATTAGTGGATTATATTAATACCTTTTTTGATAATTTTAGATCAGTTCTGTGCTGCTGTGTTTTTGTTTCATAAAGCTATTTGAACTGAGAGCTCAGCAGTTTGCACATTTTATTTTAATAGACTAATTTTAACTTCACTGTAGTATTTATGGTGCAGTATAGAAAATATTCCTTTTTCTGTAAGGATGTAACATCTAGACCAGAGCATCATAGCTGCGGGTAGAATCTTCTGAAGTGCGTGGAAGCTGAAACCTGCTCTGTGCAACCGTTTGATGAGAAATGGTAGAGTGCACGCGTGATGAGCCTGAACGCTGAACAGCATTGGTGGCTGTGGGCGATGGCCGCCTGCCAGAACGCCTGTGGTCCTGCGGATTAGCTGCTGTGACAGTTTAGAGCTGATTAGAAGAAAAACGGTTGTGAGGCTTTTGACTAATAGATACGCATCCAGCATTTTGCTCCATTTGCAGTGTACAGAAGTATTTGCTCCCTTTCTAAGCATTTCACTTGATTTCAGAAGTTTCAGAGGAGTCTTTGTAATTATTAAACGTAACAGAAATGATGGTTTTACTTCAGGCTTTTCAGCGTGCTGGTTTAGTTTAGGAAGGCCTGGAGTCACTGCTGCCTTGATGAAGACTGTTAGAGGTGCTGTCATGTCACTTCTGTTCTATTTCTCTTAATCTTGACAGAACCAATATGCAGTTTGTCCAGTGACAGCTCACCGCATACTGGTTTCTGCTGGTTACTTGGTTGCCCCCAACACATTCAGACAATTGGTATATAACGGAAAATACGCCGTTCTGTGTCTGAGCCCCTAGGCAGGGACCCAAGCAGAGTAGTGTGTGAAAAACCTGTAAAAGTCCACATAGAACTTCAGGTTATGATGTATTTTAATGCATAGAAGTGCTGTTGGTAGTATGTGTTTCCTGGTATGTATAATCAGGTACTTGCTTTAATGGACAAAGTTCAGAAGAACTTGTCTTAAAATGCTCAGTGTGTGGACCTGCTAATGCGTATTAGTACTACAGGGACACGAGTTCTGTCATGATTCCTGCTTGTGTTACCCACTGATAACCAAAGTTACTTTGCATCACTTCTGTTCACTGTAAAGAATAAATACACAAGCAGGAGATCTGTTCTAATCCCCGTTTGAATTATGAAAAATATTGTATTGATGTGTATGTGTATCTGTGGTAATTTCCAGATACTTGTATGAACGAATTGATGGGCGAGTACGAGGGAATCTCAGACAAGCCGCCATTGACCGGTTCAGCAAACCAGATTCCGATCGCTTTGTCTTCCTCCTCTGCACCAGGGCTGGTGGTCTGGGCATTAATTTGACTGCAGCAGATACATGTATAATTTTTGATTCTGACTGGAATCCTCAAAATGATCTGCAGGTAAATTCCTTTAACAGTGAGGCCTTAGAAGTCAAACCTGGTTGCTATAAAATGGGTCGCTTTGAATATTGTCTCTGTTTTGAACAACCTTAATTTTTAAATGTTCAGGGTTTTTTTCCAGACATATTTTTAGTATTTTTTGATTAATACTTTCCACTTAAATAGGAGAGGTCATATGGGGTTGTCTGGGTTCTAACTTTTTCTTTCAGATTGATTACTCTTTAAAAACGCAACACAGGTAACTAAGTCAGTTGATAAAACCCTTCAGATTTTGATGGTACTACGAAAGCAGGGGTTAGGTTCTGCGTATACTGACACAGTTCATGGAAATAGAGCTATTCTGCTAAAACATAGTGTATGGAAGAGAATTAATATGTGTTCAGAAGCAGTGAATTAATCAAATATAGGAACTAGATGCTGAAATGCAATCCATTCTCAGGTTGCAACTCCTTTACTCCTGGCTTCTGGAGATCAGATAACTAAGGAGCTAGCATTTTGTTTTATTTAGTGTTACTGCAAGAGAAATACCATTCAGTAGCCTTCAGCAGAGATCATTCGTCTGCATTTTATTTACTACGCTGTTTTTAGAAAACTTCACAATGTGGAAAATGTCCAGTAGCCTCCATCTGCTTAGATGTGTATTGACTCTCTTTTGAGTTCATGCTGTTGTTTTTCAGATTGTGCTACAGCAGAAACAATTTCTTAAAAGAATGGTATCCTATTCTAGATAAGTCTAAATTCTCACTGTCGTTCTCCCTTCGAAAGGCTCAGGCCCGTTGTCACCGGATCGGTCAGAACAAAGCAGTGAAGGTCTACAGGCTGATAACGCGCAACTCCTACGAGCGAGAGATGTTTGACAGAGCAAGTCTGAAACTGGGGCTGGATAAGGCTGTTCTACAGAGTATGAGCGGAAGAGAAAACAGTGTCGGTGGTGTATGTTGAGATACCTTTCCTCTTGTAATCTCATGGGAACTATTTTAAATTACAGAAACTCCCATTTTTCTGTTGTTTGCATCTGTTTTTTTCTAACGTGGGCTAACAATGCATTTGATATAACGTAAAATGTAGTCAGTTACTCTGATAAGTCTTGCGCTTTTTCTTGCCTTTAAAGTCTAAGGTAGATAATGTCAAAGTTAAAAGTTTCCCTGTGTTTTCTTGTATCGTCTCATATTAGTATTAGGTCTTACTTGAGTATGAGATAGAAATCTAATAGTAACAGGTGATTTTTCTTAACTTCTGTTCATCACAATGTTGAGAACAGCCATAACAATGAAGACACATACCTGTAAAAGAGTGTACTGTAACTACATAACAAAGCATTTCAGCTGTCAACTAGGCTTTTGCCTTAGCTTTTAATAACCTAGATTTTAAGTTTATAAATTATAAGGCACAGTTAGGTTGTAGTAATATTGGAAAGAGAAATAGAAATTACTTTAGGGGATATTTTTTCTCAACTGTCTAAAACCTATTTTATTTGCTCAGATCCAACAACTCTCCAAAAAAGAAATAGAAGACTTGCTTCGAAGAGGTGCATATGGTGCCATAATGGATGAAGAAGATGAAGGCTCTAAATTCTGTGAGGAAGACATTGACCAAATTTTGCAGCGTCGGACTAAAACCATCACGATTGAGTCGGAAGGAAGGGGCTCCACGTTTGCCAAGGTGCGGAAGCCGCAGGTTGTTTTTGACAGTGTAGAGCTGCAAACGTAATTGAATGTTGTGAAGCTTATTATTTTTTTAAATAAGTTGTTTGCTTTTACTTGCTGTGTGGGGCATTCTCCTAAAATAGCAGGGAGTGGAGAGTCTATATATGTTTATGGTGGAGGGGGAGGCTGAGACCATACGGTTTTAGGAGTAATAGTCTAGAAAAAATTGGACCAACACTTCCTAATTTGTGGTGGGTAAGAGAAAAACAGTAATACCATAGCATCCAAAAACCTACGCTGGAAAACTGGATGAACAGAACAAAAAGTAAACTTGGACTCCTTAATTTCCAAAGCATGTGCCAATATGGATCTGAACAAATACGACTTCAGGTAAATAGAAAAATACCTAAGTAAATAATTTTTTAAAAGTCCAAGCAGTGTAACTGACCTTGGAACGTGGGTACTTCACAAATACAGTTGGGGCAATTCAAAAAACAAACGCCAAAAACATCAGCAGACTTTTAAGAATATAAATGTATATTTATTTTTTATGAATATACATATATTTAGGCTCTCTTACGTCTCGCTGATTGTGGCTTAAATAAGAAATAGTCTTCTAAAGGAGAGCGAGGAAACCAATTAGGGAACATGATCATCACTGTCTTTTTATCAGAAGAGTTAAAAATTTTTATACGTATTTACTCTTTTCCCAAAAGCAGTGTATCAGGATTTTTTTAAATGCCTTCTGAAATTAAGCTTATTCCATGCTCTCAAGCTTTGATTGTTGGTAGTTTAAACACTCCTTTGAAATTTCCCTCAAGCGAGTACTTTTGCATGAGATGAAATCCCCAAATGCTGATAAGCCTCTTCAAAAGATTCTATTTTCTTCCATTCAAGTAATTTAGATTCAGGCTTCGAAGCAGAAGGATCTTGCTGCTTAATGTTCTTCTCTCCTGACGGTGCATAAAAGTTCATTAGATTTTTCTGATATATTATGGATCTGATTTTAAAAAATTAAGGGGGAGGAGAACTTTTGAGTTGCTTTGCACTGTAAGTAACTTCTAAAGTCTTAACAGCTGCTTGGGAGATGTTGATGAAATGAAGTAATGCGGTTGTCACAGCACATAGGCGTTCAGACTCCACAAACTTTTGAAGTATGATGTTAGTAAGATTTTGGTTTATTTATTACAGGCTAGTTTTGTTGCCTCTGGAAACAGGACGGATATTTCCCTAGATGATCCCAACTTCTGGCAGAAATGGGCCAAAAAAGCAGAAATAGATATAGATGCTATCAGTGGTAGAGTAAGTACTTCTTTTTTTTAATGCATTTTTTTTCAAGTATGCGCTTGCTGTTGAATTATGAAATAACAGGTGCAGGACTTTTGTACTTTTTTGATTAATACTTCAATAAATCAGAGGTGTTGTGCTTGTTACTATAGTTGGCACATGGATAATCAGCCTGCTGATAGCTTGAGTATTTCCTAGCTCCCTGCTGTCCCAAAAGAGTTTGGCGTCTTTGATTTTTGTTAGAGGCCTGCAAATGGTTGAAAGTGTGTAATTTTTCTGAATGCCCTATTCCTGTCTGTAGATCCTGGGCTGGAACCTGCAAAATAGAAAATGAATGTAGTTCTTACTCAACTAAAACCAAAAGTTGTATCCTATACTTGAAGACATTCCTGTTTTAAAAATGTTTCAGTGCCCCTTTTTACTCAGAGACTGCACTGTAGTCTAAGTATTCCATTTGGATGAGATATTCAGTGTGGTTTATAACTAATGTACTGGTATCGTGGTATAAAACCCATTTTTTGTTGCCTTAAATACCACGAAATGTTTTACTTGCTTTATGGGCGTTTCCCGTGATGTCTCTACAAAATACCTATTTATGACATTAGATAGAAATGGATGTTTCTGAACTGAAGCCATCTACTTAAGAAAAACTTACCAACTCTGATAAGGTTTGTTGGAAATTTTGCAGAACAGCCTGGTTATTGATACACCAAGAATTAGGAAGCAAACCCGGCCCTTCAGCGCCACGAAGGACGAGCTGGCAGAGTTGTCCGAAGTGGAGAGCGAGGGTGATGAGAAGCCGAAACTCCGCCGGCCTTGTGACCGTTCCAACGGCTACGGAAGAACAGAGTGCTTTCGGGTGGAAAAAAACTTGCTGGTCTATGGGTATTGTACACGTCCTTCTTCATTCTAGGAAGTTTTTAAAAACTAGTCTTTTTCCATGCACTAAATTGGATTTATGGAATAACTTTCAGCTATATTGGCCATAACCTGGTGTGTTTGTATATATAGAATTAATTTAGAGTATGAATTGATGTGAATTTATCATGCACCTTGTATAAATCCGTCTCACAATTTGCAGTTGAAGAAACATTAAAGAAGAGAGGTGAAAACCTTCCTTCAAAGTCATTTAACATGGGCTCTGCAGTCGTCTCACTGAAAATCGTTGTAGTAAGTGCTGCAGGCAGGCCCAAAACTGTAAAGAAATAAATATCTGAAATAAAGGCCTGGTAGGTGACTTGATGTTCGTCATTGCAGAACATCTGGCACTTCCAGGAGGTGCAAAGAGGAACTGAAAATCTAACCAGTTATTTCAAGCATACTAAAATTGATTTGGAAATAAAATCTTAGGTTTTCTCTCACCCACCTTGTGAGATAAATGACAATGTTTTTTTATCGATATGAGTTTCCACTAGTTTTGTGTCTTAAAAGCCTTAAGTAATCATCTGTGCTTTTTTTAAACAGGCAAGTTTTGTTTAAAAGCCTGTTTTAAACAGATGGAGTTCTGTTGCAAGTGTTGCTGTTGTATTTCCACTCCATAATTTCAGCTGAAGGAAACAAGTGGAAAGCTGACTATATTTTACAGAGAATTTCCCTTTTGCACCAGAAATGTACGGGCTTGCCGAGGGTTTCACTTCCAAGTGCTCATTTGTGTTTCACTCTGGACCAGGTGGGGCCGATGGAGAGAGATTTTGTCCCATGGTCGCTTCAAGAGGCAACTGAACGAACACGACGTGGAGATCATTTGCCGAGCTCTGTTGGCCTATTGTCTTGTTCACTACAGGGGGGATGAGAAAATCAAAAGTTTTATATGGGATCTCATTACCCCGACGGAGGATGGGCAAACACGGGAGTTACAGAATCACCTTGGTAAGGGCTCGTGTGCTTCTGTAGTTACATAGCTTTGTATATGCATGCCTGTGGTACTGGGATAAAAACAGCTAAAAATTCTCTCTGAATGCCTCCTACTTGAAACAAATAGAATTTATTCCACATACACAGTTCAACTGGTGGGAAAAGAAGTGTCATTTCTGCTTTGCTTTGTGTTTGATGGCTCACCTGAATGGCCTGCTGTTCTCTGCGTGAGCTTGCCTTTCATCTCTGTTCATAAGAACCTCTTCTGTTTCATGGTCGGTGACAACACACGCTCCTTTCTTTCCCCTTGTGCTGTGTCTGTAGCTGGTGAAATGTACCCCAGAGGTGCTCTAAGAGACAAAAGAGAAAAAACCCTCATCTCTAGAGGCTGTGATGCTGGTAGTTTTTCTGCACTGCACGTCACAATGCTGGTGTAGCGTACAGGAACTGTTAAGGGTCACAGGGATCTATACCTACCTGTTGCTGTTACTGTATTATATTTTAAATTATATAGGCTTATCAGCCCCTGTGCCTAGAGGAAGAAAAGGAAAAAAAGTGAAGACCCAGGCTAGCACTTTCGATATACACAAAGCAGAATGGCTTCGAAAATACAATCCAGAACATCTGTTGCAAGACGAAGGATACAAAAAGCACATAAAACACCATTGCAACAAGTAAGCAGTAGCTGAAGTGTGAATGTCTTTCAATGTTCATGTAAAGATTCCTTTTTCTTTTAATTCTTCATTGTCCCAGAAGACTTTAAAGGCGTGAGAGGCCTTGTAGTAGCCAGAAAACTGAGGAGTTTGGGAGCACCTGGCAAAGGAACAGAAACCTGGTGTGTTTTCTGGGCTCTGAGAATCAGAGCTACGAGCTTGCTTAAAGCTCGTTCGTAGCTATGAATGAGCTTGTTTTAGATAAATCATTTTTCTGTAGCAAAACTTGTCACACTCTACTTGAAAATGTCATACAGCTGTAGTGAAGAATTGAGATAAAGCATGGAGGAGCCATCATGGTCGTGCGCCAAATTCTAAGCGAGCAGGAATGAGAAGGTCATGTGAAAGCTGCTCCTTGTCAGCCCGCTCTGTTCTTCCGAGGGGAATCATCTCAGGAGGAGAATGGAAGGAGCGGTTTGTTCCTAGCCGTATTTTATGAAGCAAGTGAGGAGTGTTCTGCTGGCCCTGGTCTTTGTCTGGGATTTGAAAGTATGTTTGCAATGAAATTATTTGTGAAAGTGATCACAATATCAAGTGTTAGGTGACCTAAATTGGAAGTTTATCTCCTTATAACTGATGGATGTTTTAGGAAAACGATTTGAAAGCTTTGTGATACTACAAAAGACAAAACAAAGCCAACCACAACTATTGAAAACTTGTGGAGTTCTAATATTTGTATTTTTTCTTCTTTGTTTAGGGTCTTGCTTCGAGTAAGAATGCTGTATTACTTAAAACAAGAAGTCATTGGTAATGAGTGCCAAAAGGTGTTTAATGGAATTGATGCCAGGTGAACTATAAAGAGGTTTTTTGCTTGTTTCCTTTAAATGTAAACTATCAAACAAAAATTGAGAAAACTTCCTAGACCTAAATGAGAAATGTTAAAACCAAATATTTGTATGCTTAGCCTGTGAGAAGTGTGTTTTGGTTACTCTCTGTTTACTAAATGCTTTGGATCAACTTGTCATGAGGAAGTTCTAGTTCCTATTTATGGGTCTGGCTATATAAAGTAAAATAACCTAAGTCAAATAGGCTTAAAAAATGAGTGAAAGAATTATATGCTTTGCCTTCTAATTGGCGGGGTTTTCCTGTCCCTTTTAGTCATGTGTTGCACATTCCATTTTTTTTTAATGGAAGTATTGCCATTTGGAAATTCATAACTCACTGCTACGGCAGCTTGTGGTAGATGGAAAGTTTTAATTTGATTCAGAAAGCTTGAAGAGAGAAGTCTAAAAATCCCACAGAAAGTAGGGATGTACAAAGAGAAAATAAAGATGTATTTCTTCCTCTGAATGTTACTGATGTTGCTGTGCTGTTGGTGATTCTCCACAGTGAAATTGATGTTTGGGTCCCTGAGCCAGATCACTCTGAAGTTCCTGCCGAGTGGTGGGACGCAGAAGCAGATAAATCCCTTCTCATTGGAGTTTTTAAACACGGTGAGTAATACGGATGACTACACATGCACTTCCCCACCCCTCAGAATAAACAGCCTGCAGTCAGTTTTTTATAGCTCCCTCTGAAAGTGAATTTGTGCCGCTTTTTTTTCCTTTATAGGTTATGAAAAATACAACACTATCAGGGCAGACCCAGCACTGTGCTTCTTGGAAAGGGTTGGCAAGCCAGATGAAAAAGCAGTTGCTGCCGAACAGAGAGCAAATGATTATATGGATGGGTATGAGCACTTAAAACTGAGCAGGAATGTTTTATCTGTTGTACTTTGTTTTCTTCTTAACTGGTTTTATACTATTTGGTGTCATTGTTGTGAAGAACACTACTTGGATTTTACTCCCACAGAGTGGAAAACAGTTAGGAACAGTGTAACAACCATTGAAGTGTGGGATTTCACAGTTAAAGGAAAAGTGCAGCAACCTGTTGTTAACCAGGGCTCTACCGTGTGTTGCTGTGTCGGAAATACTACTTAGACACTCAAGTGCAAAATCCTTCAGAGGCAAAGTGCTGCAGACCTGTTTAGCTTGGTTGCAGGTGTGTCCGCATGGCATATGAGTCTTGTGCAGCTAACCAGTGACACCAGGAGACCAGTTAGAGTATTACTGGTAACTGCCAGCATGACAAATGCTTCTATTCATCACTTCATCGGTGGGGTCAGCAGCTGCGGTCATAATGAACATCTTTGAATGAGAGAGCAAACTGGGGGCGGACGGGATTCAAGCCAAAGCTGCCTTGAAATGTTTTTGTTGTTTCTCGTAGAAAATTAAATACAGTATATCTAATTAAATCTAAATGAATTTTGCTTAATTGAAGAGTGTAAGAACTTCTAAACTGTTACTAAGATGGGTTCCTTTGTGTTGAAATTTTAACAGGGATGTAGAAGATCCAGAATATAAACCAGCACCAGCGTTGTTTAAAGATGACATAGAGGTATAGTAGGCTCCTTTTAACACACTTAGAATGTAATACTTCCACCTTTTCTTTGAGCAAGTTATTAAGTTTTTCTATATTTTTCTAAATTGCGAGAACTTATTCCATGTCTTTCTGCAGCTGGGGGGAATGGGAGGGAGTTGTTGTATATTTCTGTTGTATGCCTTGTTAACCATTTGTCTAAAATATGTGTCACTCTCACTCTTTGTCATATTTATGAGTTGTCTATAAGATTTAAGTTGAACCTAAGTTTCTGGAGAGGGGTTACGTTTTTAATTTTGCTTCCCTTCTGTTTTTCGACAGGATGATGTTTCATCCCCGGGTGATCTAGTAATAGCAGATGGAGGTAAATGTATACATATTCAAGTCTGAGCCCATTCAATCTGGTTTGAATTATTTCCTTCTCCTGACCCTCAGCTAAAATGTATTTAGATTGCCTAGTGTAGAACCACAGGCACCAGCAATTATTAACTTGTGTTTCCTGTGACTTTGTTTTAATATAGATGGACAAATGATGGAAGGAGACAAAATCTATTGGCCCACTCAGTCTGCCTTAACAACACGTCTTCGCCGCCTAATAACAGCTTATCAACGAACGAGTAAAAATCGGCAGGCCCAGCAGATCCAGCCTGCTTTCCCAATACAAACCAGTATGATGCAGCCTCCATATGAAGAAGCTGCTCTGAATCCAAAGATGGCTGCTAAGATTGAAAGACAGCAAAGGTACCTGCAGTGTGCAAATACACATTTTTAATACATCCCGATATAAAAAATATCGAAGAAATAATAATGGCTAGCTGTGTGAAATAAGTGAGGAAAATGACAGGATTTCAATTCTTTTTTTTTCTTGGTGATCAAGATGGACGAGAAGAGAAGAAGCCGACTTCTACAGAGTTGTGTCCACGTTTGGTGTGGTGTTTGATCCTGAAAGGGGACGGTTTGACTGGACCAAATTTCGAGCGATGGCTCGGCTGCACAAGAAAACCGACGAGAGCCTGGAGAAGTACTTGTATGCGTTTATGTCCATGTGCCGGAGAGTCTGTCGTCTCCCCTCAAAAGAAGGTGGGTGTATCTTTAATTTCTGTTGCCAGCGCTTATCTTGAAAAGGGTTTACTTTCATGTGTTGCAAAATAAAAATGGGGCAGAAGGCAAAAAGGAAACATGGTAAGTGTAAAATCAAAAGCTCATAATGGGGAGACATATATGAACGGATTAAAGCCATCTGCTTCTAGTATTGGTGTGCAGTGGGGTTTTTTTGCCAGATTCTCACTTTTGTTTTGTTTTACTACAGAACTCGTAGACCCAAACATTTTTATCCAACCAATTACAGAGGAACGTGCTTCTCGGACTTTGTATCGCATTGAGCTCCTAAGGAAGGTGCGAGAACAGGCTCTTAGACACCCACAGTTGTTCGAACGGCTAAAACTATGCCAGCCAAACCCAGACTTACCTGTCTGGTGGGAGTGTGGGACTCATGACAGGGATTTACTTATTGGAGCTGCTAAACATGGAGTTAGTAGGACGGATTATCATATTCTTCGTGACCCTGAACTCTCGTTTATGTCTGCCCAGAGGAACTATAATCAAAATAAAGTGGCACTCTCAAGGACTTCTACTCCACTCCTGCATCAGTACCAGATGGCATTATCTGCTTCTCCTCTGACACCTCAGTCAAGATTGTCGGATGCTAAAGTGAATGCTTTTGAGGACACAAAAGCTAAAAATGAAAACCAGAAAGAGGATCTTCAGTCTTCTGAAGAGGAATCTATGTCTACAGAGGAGACACAGACAGTAATGAAATCGGAACCTTTGAGTCCAAGAAACGGCACACCAATGCAAAATGCCGACCACAAACCCAGCGTGAGGACAGAGACAGACAGGCGCATGGTGGCTGCAAGGACAGAGCCGCTAACTCCAAACGCAGCTTCCAAAAAACAGAGGGTCAGCAAAAGGGGGTCTGACTCCAGCTCTGACTCAGACTCTGACTCAGATAGATCATCGTGTTCTTCCAGGTCATCTTCTTCATCCTCTTCGTCTTCCTCATCTTGTTCACACTCTCGATCAGGCTCTAGCTCTTCATCGTCTTCATCTTGTTCTTCAGCATCTTCATCCTCCTCGTCGTCATCCTCCTCCTCATCATCGTCGTCATCGTCATCATCTGAAGAGAGTGATAGCGATGAAGAGGAGACACAGAAGCGTGGTATGTGTGTAGTTGTATTTCTGCAGTATGCTCTTAAACTGAGTTTGTTCTTAATGGAAAAAAGTTTAAAAAAGAATGTTAAATCTGATGAAAGTAAACTTAAACATACTTGTTTGATTCTTCAAGTGACTGGGAAGGATTGCAGGGATACACCGTTTTGTTTCATACAGTACCTTGGATGAGGCACTTGGGATTTGCTGACCGATTCACTAGGCCAGGTCACTGTGCATGTGGTTCATGTGTGGGACGAGAGCTGAATGGCTCATGTGTTCTGGAAACAGAATACATATATATATATGTATATATATATATACACACACACATATACATGTATATGTGTGTGTATATATATATATACACACACACATATATATATATATACTGCAAATTCCCTATTACTGTTCCCTTTTCTTTCTAGAGAATCTTTTGGTTTCCCTGTTTGTTTTTTCCACTTCTGCTCACCTGTCTTTGTAGCTTCCTTATTGTGTTTTCATGAAATCTGCAAGCTTTCTTCTGTCCAGGTAATGGAAGCTGCTTTTTTTGGAAACTGGAGGTGGCCAAGCAGTGTACTTGCGCTGAAAACTTAGAACAGTTAAACACTTCAAAATACATACCTGCTTAGGAAAGACTGAGGCGATTATAGAGCATAGGACCAAATAACACAGAGACACTTTTGGATGCTTCAACATAAAAGCAAAAACTTCAGGGAAGTGATATAAAATTTTTAATAAACCAACCAATCCTTGTTTAATACATTCCTTATAAAGTGTCCTCTGCTCTTGCCCCGTTGAAACTCAGAATGTGCAACTCTCTGCTGTGGAATAACAAAAGATGTGGAATTACAGTGGAAGTAAATAAGCTATTTTTTTTCCAGTACCTTAGAGAAAAAAGTGTTTTGCTAATCAGATGGATCTTTTAGTCTGTGGAAATGGCAAATGGAAACCATAGGATTAATTTACTGGGCAAGTGAAATGCAGTGATTGAGATGCTGCTGCCTGTAGTAGTGGAAGGCTATTTCAGAGGAAACAGTTGTGTGCAAATATTAAAACAGTGAGAGAAGAAGAATGCTTATATGACATAAATATTTAGATCTAGATGGTGGATCCTGTAACATGTGCTACACGTCCAAATATTAGGCTCACTTTCTGCCAGCTCAGTCTGTTTGGGCGAGTAATCGTGCCATCCTCAGATTGCAGAGTCTCGTACATCACTCAGCCTTTCTGGTAGTGGCTGATTTGCTGTAGCTTGGTGTTGAAGAGGTTGGTAAACACTGAAAAGTTCTTCTGACTTTCTCTGCATAGTCATTTTAAGCCCAGTTTTTATTCCATACATTGTGCAGTGATCGTGGAGCGTTGCCATGCCTCTGTCCTTTGAAACGTCTTTTAAAGGAGAGCTAAATTGTGTCAGATGAGTCAATGTGTCACTATTGTTTAGGACAAATTTGAGTTCTGTAGGATTGTCCTTCAATACTCTTACTCATTGTGCTGATGTAGTATTTACCTTTTCAGGCAGCACTTCTTTTTTTCTCTTTTAGTTTCAGGCTGTTTCCTCACGTCATAGTGAAACCTGTGTTGTTGTCTGGATGGGGGCCAAAGTAAAATAATAATAATGAGAAGTAAAGGGAAGTCAGAGGACATGCTGGAAAGATACTAGGAACAAATACTCTGTGATTAAAACTTCAAAAATTAGATGATGCAGACATGTGTGTTAAGATGTGGAACATCCAGCGTTCCATCCAGTAAATAAAATGGGGTGTTTTTTTGAAGTATTATCCCAATAGATTTGCTATGTTCCGGTGACACTTTTAGTTTCAATTTAATTCGGTATTTTAGTGCATGTTGGCTTACAAAGGAAATATATTCAAGTGAGGACTATCAGATTAGTCCGAAGCCCATCTGTTTTCAAATAGCTAGGTGTTTGATACATTACACTCTTGAAACTTTACCAGGAATATATGTGGAATTTTCATGCCTAGAAAAAGATCTGCAATCATCCTGAAAAAACAAACAGATTAATTCTTCAGTTTAACTTTGCATTCGGACTTTCTCTGAACATTGTTCTTTGTTTCCTTCACCTGAAGCTTTTACAGTGATGTTTCAAATTGTTTATGACATCAAGCAATCCTAGTGTTTTTATTTAGCAGGAGGAACCCCGCATATAAAAGCGTATGATGAAGAGAGTGTGGCCTCTCTGAGTACAACACAAGACGAGACGCAGGACAGTTTCCAGATGAACAACGGGACGCCGAATTCCAGTTACCTCCTGCAAGGTGGATACATGTTGGCTGCATCCTACTGGCCAAAGGCAAGTTTATGATACTTTGAAAACCAAAGCTGTAGGAGAAGGTGGGTTGTGATGTGACCGTTCAATTAAATACGTTAAAACCGTACCACCGAGTTGTGGGGAGATCTTGGGAAAGAAAGAATTTTGTTCGTGGTAAGTTATAGTAAAAATATGACAAAGCATTTTGTAGGTCTGTTGTATAGTTGCATCTGTAAAAGAGGATGTTCACATAGGGGAAAAAAACTGTAAAGGAAGCATATTTAAGATGAAGTTGAGATAATTTATGAGGTGTAATGATGTTCAGAGTGAAAGAAATCAAACTTATTTAAATACAGGGGAGGGCCTTGAACTTGGCAGAAACATGCTTGCTTACAGAACAGGTTACTTTAGTGTTCACATTTTTTATTTGCCATGTAACTGCACTCTGAAATTATCAGAACACCTGGTAGTTTTTGGAGTCTACGTGTACTTAGCTGAGTTTACTGGAACTCAGTCTATGTGTTATACAGGTGTGTGAAGTCAAATCTGTGTCCGGTGTCTAAAGACCATGACTGAGGAATAACATGGTTTCAAAAGCTGAAGTAAGATGGGAATAAAAGCCTGTAGATGTAGTTTTATGAACGCTGTTTGACACACAAAATCTGGTGCTGCTCACAGGTTGAGACCGTGCTACTAGTGAGTCAAAACCAGACCTACACATACTACTTTGGTAGTTTCTGTATCTCTCCTTTAAAAATCAGTGAAATAACATGTTTCAAGCATTTTCAGGCCTCAGGCCCTGTATAGTTGAGTGTGTATTTTTTACACGTGGTGAAATTAAGTACAGAGGTGGCTTTTACAAACTTCTACATTGTTACAAACCCAGGAACTTAAAATCTTAAGTCCAAGTCCAGTGATTAAAAATATTATAATTTCTCTTCTTTCTAGAATTGGAAGATAAAACATAAAAGCAATGTGTGCAGCGTTGGTAAGCGTTACTCTTGCATTTCCTCTGTTGTTTTAGGATCGAGTTATGATTAACCGCCTTGACAGTATTTGTCAAACAGTGTTGAAAGGTAAATGGCCTTCAGCCAGACGGAGCTACGACAGCAACACGGTGGCCTCGTTCTACACGACCAAACTGCTGGACAGCCCCGGGGCAGCCGCCGATTACAGCGAGCCCAGCGCACCCACTCCCCCCCTCGCGGGGCTGAAAGAAGAATACGATCAGTCGCCGCAGATGTCAAAGGTGAAGAAGCATGTACGAGAAAAGGAGTTTACAGTGAAAATCAATGACGTATGTTTATTTTTATTGCCCTAGGACCTGGTTGCGATTGCGGTGTTGCGGCATGCTTTACCTGCAAGTGGCTGCCTGCTCTCACTCTCACTCCCTTCACACACTTGTTTGTGGGTATTTGGGTCTGCTGCTTCTGGGCATTGAGTGTTTGGGGTTTGGGTTTGTTTTTTTGGGGTTTGGTTTGGGTTTGATTGTTTTATTTTATTTGCATAAGCCCCTGGAAGGAATCATTATTATTTCTCTGGATTGAAATTTTGCCATTCTGGTGCTTCTCAGTATGTTTTATGCTGTTTCTAAGAAATCTGGTTAGCAAAAAAGGTATTTCTCTTTGGCTTTTTTTAAACATTTCAGCATGGCCTATCCAGCAAGCACTTGATTATTACGTGGCCTTTTAGAGGGCTATAGGTGAATTTCCCAGTTCAAGTACAAGCTGGAAGCTTTAAACATTTTTCTTATCTATGGTTTGAGACCTGTTAGTAGCACATAAAAATGTATGAAAACTTCCTCTTGTAACTGGGTTTGCCATTTCTTTAGGACTAGATTAGAGCGCTAGACAGCTGTTCGGTGTCTGAATTTTTCAGTTAAGATAGTAGATAATTTAAAGTTTAGATTCATAGAAGCAACTCCACAAAATTTCTATTCAGATTTCTTCTTCACATGGAGGAGACCCAAAGCTTGTTTTAAGGTCTAATATGATGTTTTCATTCTTCCTCAACTCTTCCGGAATAACTGTTTGTTTGCAAGCATCCTGATTGTGTGGTAGTCATTTCTGCTTCAGAAGAGACTCTTCTAACCCTGGCATTTATTTAACAGGAAGGTGGTTTGAAATTGACTTTTCAGAAGCAGGGACTGTCTCAGAAAAGGCCGTTTGAAAGCGAGGAAGGTGCGTTGGGACAGCAGCAATACCTGGCTCGGCTGCGCGAGCTCCAGAACGCTTCAGAAACCAGCCTTGTCACCTTCCCCAAATCGCTTCCCGAATCAGGTACGTGAAACGTCGGGGGCCATAAGGGTCAGGATAACATGTTGTCTTCTGTTGGTCTTCATGCACAGGTGGTGGAGAGAGATGTTTGTGATGTTTTTTGTGCTACACTGCAGTCTGGGGGCATTCCCTGCAGTGTGTTAGTGAAACTGGGCACCTCAGCTGATGTATGAGCTTGTCAGTTCTGTAATGTTCATTTATTAGAAGGATGCCATTGTGAACACCCTCCCGAGAAGGTTCTAATAATTCTGAAGTGCATCGCTCTACACTGATGGGAATCAATTTAAATCAGAGCTTACTGTGGCTAGTTTGTAAGTAAGGATGTAGAGTTCCAGATTTATGCCTGTGTCAATTTGCACTTCCCACATTCTTTTTGGTCCCTCTTGTAAGGAAACAATGGAGGACAATAGTCTAGAACCAATTTCTGGCTTATAGCTAAGGTGTACACTGGCAAATAAAAATGAGCCTAAAGTGAGCAATTAAAATATGGAATAAATATTTGAAATCATTAGAATTGGGTGCTCGATTTAAGCCAGTTTCTGATTAAATTACTGCAGTTTGTTGAGATTGCATACGTAGGTGGATGAGAGCATTTCCTGTAAAAATATACTACCCTTCAATTGCATTTTGTATTTAATTGTTCTTTTGCAACATACCACTAAGATTTTGTTATAAATATGTATTTCGGGATGTCTTCCTCTGAGCACGTGTGTGGTATCAGCAGTTTTTAACAGCTTTCCTGCCTGTACAGATTTATTTGGAGGGGATAGGAGGTGGTAATAGGCAACTTCCACAGCAGAGTGGCTTTTCAGAGCCTGATATTAATGGTGTTTCAAACAGTCATAAAACAGGCAATTTCTGTTAGATATTACATGTAGAAATTATATGTACTGGCACTGTTTCAAGTAATTTTATTTCCTTTTTTTATTCAGACGTGTTTCTTGTTATAAAATGACTCACACAACTGACACTAATTCTATTGCATCATTAATTAGGTACTTCCAGTCACTTAACAGCCAGTGCCAATGGAGTCATAGCTGACAGTCAGCCTGCAGTCAAGAAGAGAAGAGGGAGAAGGAAGAATGTGGAGGGAGTTGATGTCCTCTTTATGAACAGAAATAAACAGCCTAATCATGTAAGTAAACTTGATTTTATATCCAAAATTAAGGTCCAAATTACTGTCAGTGCCTTCACTGAGCATAACCACCTCTAAACATAAAACAAAAACTTTATTGCTCAAAGCTGTTAGGTTGGTTTTTTTCTGAAATGGTTCACGGACGGTTTATGTCTACACGCGTGGGAGCTGGTACAGTTTTATTAAATATTAGCTATTTTAAATATTAATAACTGTTTTCAAAAAGTAAGTTTAATTCTAGTTTTGGTGAACTGTAATTAACAACATAATATTAAAAACTTGATATTTGACCTAGCAGTGCTTTCTGGCATCCTTTCCTGTAACATCTGTCACAGGACCTGATGGTACAGTGATGGAAAGGACCTGTCTTGGTGTCTGCACAATGATCCGCCGGACTGTGGCCCTCATTGTATCATATGTGAAGTAATTGTGGTGGTTTGTTTTCTGTGGAGAACTCAGTTGCATGTTTGGAATTTCTCCAGGTTAATCCAGGTATCAACTCGTGCCCCGTGGCTGCAGGAATGAACCCGGTGCTCCCGTACGCGCAGTCCCAGGGCGTGCTGGATGCTGAGAGCCCAGTGCCTGTTATTAACCTGAAAGATGGCACGAGGCTTGCGGGTGATGATGCCCCAAAAAGAAAAGATTTGGAAAGGTGGCTTAAAGAACATCCTGGATATGTTGAAGATTCAGGAGCTTGTATTCCTGTGAGTATTCTCTGTTTTATCTAAATACTAGAACATTACTCATAAAATGTATTTCAGTGTGTATTCTGTGCTACATGGAATTATTCTTTCTTTGTTTTGATATTTTGTTTAGGAAAAGGAAAATGCTGGTTTCTTTTTACATAATTTGAGCTCTGTAAGCC
This sequence comes from Columba livia, assembly GCF_036013475.1. NCBI lineage: Eukaryota > Metazoa > Chordata > Aves > Columbiformes > Columbidae > Columba > Columba livia. The sequence continues at coordinate 3,376,259 of NC_088614.1, forward strand.
TGCCTTGTCATTCACAAATGGAATTGCCAAGAAAAGCAATACTAAAGACATTTGATCTTTGTCTAATCTCACTTAGGATTAAAAAAAAATCTCAGATAATGAAACTCATGTTACCATGATCCTGGTGATGGGAGCTGAAAATGTGTAGCAGCATATTTAGTGATGTGTAGGACGTATCTCATGCGTACGTACAGTGCTGTGGTGGTGATGTTTGTGTGGGTATGATGTTCTCATTTTACCCCTGAGATTTGTTAATGTTGAACAGAATGTAAGAAAATCATATTTATGATGTCTGGAATAACAAGCTTACTTTTTTCCATAAAGGTGTTATTATATGAAACAGTAGCAACATTCCTGGCAGTTGAAAGCATTGTCGAAAACTGAATAAGTATTAAAACAAAGCAATGGGCAGAGGCATCAGAGAGAGGATTTAGTGCTGTCTACTGGACTGCTTATTATATGATTATGATTAGTGAGTTACTTCTGTTACTAAAATATTTCTGAAGTTGAAGAGGACTTCAAATGAATGCCTGACTCAAGAGAATGCACAGATATCTTACATTTTTTTAAAACAGTTTTATCAGGAAGATAATTGTGGGGTTTTTTAATTCCTTTATAACAGAGGATGCAGCTGCACGATGGGAGGCCCAAACAAAAAAGACACCGTTGTCGAAATCCTAATAAACTGGACGTTAATAGTTTGACTGGTGAAGAACGTGTTCAGCTCATAAATAGAAGAAACGCCAGAAAGGTACTTACATTACTGTTCCCATTCCAAATGTTCCTCAAATGAAAAGTTACCTGAAAAGAAGAACTCCGTAATATTACACTTGCTAAAATACTGTGTGCAAACGAAAGGTTTTTGGTTTAAGGCTTTGGCATAGAGCAAGAAAGTCAATGACAGTCTTCTAGTAAGTGTTTTGCAACTATGAAAATATCTAAGATATGGCTAGAAACTTCCATGTGGTTTATGTTCGGATAGAATTGGACACTCTATAGGTAGAATTCAACACTATATTGCAATATTTATGCCATTGACTAATATAGAGGCATGGCCACCAAAATATATGCTGTTCTGATCAAAGTAGCAACATTCTCACAAGCTGCAAATGTTGTGTACGTCTTCGCTTTACTACTTTTGACAAATTATGTCGGTAGTGCATCCTTGATAGAAACTTTTGTCCACTGGAATTGCTGAAATCCTGTGTACTGGATTATTTTGCTCTTTCCAATTATCTCTGGCATTTGGCTGTTATGGTTCACCAGTAAAATATCTGTTGCGAATCATATTGCTGGGTTAAACAGGAGTGCAATAGGGGAACGGGAGACGGGGGATTCTTGTATAAAATCCCAGCAGTGGAAGATGGAGATCAGGTGTTGAATTCTGGTTTTTGGACAGGGGATCAAAGTTAGAGAGCAGGTGCAAGGAAAGCAGGACATGGTTTTATGCTGCTGTGTCGAGGTCAGAAGCTTTTTGCATCTGTAGAGAAGAGTGAAGCAGAATTTGAGCCTTTACTCAGTGCATAGAGACAGCAGCTCTGCAGAGGGATCTCATCAGAGTCTGTGATCAAGGAGTGAGAGGTTGGATCTATGCTTGCTGTAGCAGCCTGGTTTCATGATGGCTTTTTTCTCTAACGAGTTTCCACACCATAGTTAGACTCTGTCACTTTGGTAACCTCAGTTTTCCCATTTATAACCTGTCCCCAACTTCTCTGAATTACCAGATGCATTTTATCTCATTTTCTTTTTTAGTTCAGTTATACGTTTAGTCGCTGGGGCGAGACACACCAAAAGTAGCCTAGAGAACGTGAGTTTAAGTTGCAGTTTATAGAGAAAGCTGAGAAACTGGAATTCTTTTTTCATCTTTTAACTATTTCATCTTTCTTTTCTGAATCCGTTAATTTCTTCTGATTAATTAGAAAGCTTACTTTCCCACTTAGAAGATTTTATTAGGACATACTGTCTAGCAATCTTAACTTGCCCTTTTTCGCATGGAAAAAATACAAGAAATAATTTTACAAGAGCAGTATTCTCCTAATGGAAGTATTTCCAGAACTCGACTGAAATGATAGAATAGAAATGATTTAGTGGATAAAGGAAGAGTTTAACAAGATTGTTGTTACAACCTTCTTGATAATACTTGTACCACTGTTGTTGTCTTGCTCATGTGGTTGCTCTATGTTGCTATGTGGTTGCTCTATTCGTTCTATGTCTAAATAAACTCTGATATTAAACATTGGTAGGAATGTCAAGTACTGAATTTGCAGACTACTGTTTTAATAGATGAGTTCAGCTTTATCAAATTTAAAACAAATTGAGAGTATCTCATATATACCACCAGGAAACAGTCAAAAACTGTATCATTCTCATTGGTAATTCAGAGTGAGGTTTTATTTATGTCGTTTTCTCTAAAAGGCAAGAATGAAGCAGTGTCAGGTAGGAATGTTGCCTTTATCGAATGAGAAGTATTTCCTGACGGAATTCTATCTTCTGCTTCTCAGGTGGGGGGTGCTTTTGCTCCACCTCTGAAGGATTTGTGCAGGTTCTTGAAAGAAAATCCAGAGTACGGAGTGGCTCCTGAATGGGGAGAAGTTGTGAAACAGTCTGTGAGTATTTGCAGAGTGACATAATTGTGATATGAAATGTATCTTAAAAACAAACAAGTCAAACGGGAAAAAAAGGCATGCCAAAAGGCAGGCTTTGCATTTCTGGTACTATATGAAATGTGGAATGTGAGTCAGCGTTACTGTTTTTCTGCCAGCTCGGTTCCTGGGCTGGTTTGCTGGCACAGCTGTGAGTGAGAGGGAAGGGGGGACAGCGCCTGACAACCCCGAATTAGAGACTTGGTTGAAGGTGCTGTAATACTCTGACTTTCTCATCTCATAAATGTAGCCTTGGAGGTTTTTAGGAGTAGTAGCCCACAGAATATTCTTGTGAAGTCTGTTTCCTCACCTACTAGATCGTATCAGAAGTATTTTATTTACACTGCACCTCCAGCCTCTGACAAAGAAATTACAATGTTAATTTTTTCTAGTTGACTGTCCACAGAACTTGTAATCTTTCTGGGAAGTCCTAAATGCCAGTGTCTCCAGTACCCTTGTGGGACATTCTGGTACCAAAAAGGGTAACTAGGAACAAGATTGGAGTGCAGTGAATCAAGGTATAAATAATAGCAGAATTACGCTAGAATTTAAGTGATCTGCAGGAGAGAAGAACAGAGCATTAGTTCTGAATTTCTCTAATTGTATTAGGCCAGTTTAAATTAGAGATATTTGCTGGGGAACGAAGAGGATGTTGTAATGTGGAGGTGTGTAATAGTTGATCTTATTATTGCCATTTTTAAGATAAATTTGAGACAGTGCATTTCAAAGAGAATAATATTAGTGTCTGTTACAGTTCTTTCTTCGTCACTAGGCAGAAGGGCTTACACAGGTGAAGTATTACTGTGCAAGCCCTGAAAAGAAAAGTGCACTGAATTTCATTTTAATTTGGCTTGAGGTTTTTACTGTTTTTTCTTAATTTTATAGATGAGGTGAAATATGAGGACATTAAACAGACACTAACACTAATAAAAAGGGCTCTGAGATTATTGGTCTGTGTGCAATCACACATTTGTATTTAGCTTTAAATTGAGTAGTTTTTTTAAATTAAACTGCCAAACGATTGGGATGTGGTAATATTGCAAAGCAATGCTGGGTTAGATCTTAAATTGAGGTTGCTCCTCTCATTAGCTGTATTTGGCTTGATCTGCAAAAAACCTGTAGGGATGAGTTAGTGGAGGGTGGGAGGAGAAACCTGTGCAGACCTGGCTGTGGAAATGGGCCTTGAGACCTTTGAGATGCGGTAGCACAAAGTCACCACAAATCCCGGTGCGTTGTCTGGACATCCAGCTGTGGTGCGAGTGTACCAGAGGAATCTCTGGCACTGTTACTGTACGCTTGGCTTGCCATTTACTTTTACTTATCCATCTCAAAATCCTAAAAACAGGCGCTGTGTCTCTTGCAGGGGTATCTTCCCGAAGGTATGTTTGACCGTATTCTCACCGGCCCCGTGGTGCGGGAAGAAGTCAGCCGGCGGGGCAGGCGCCCCAAAAGTGAGATTGCCAAGGCGGCTGCGGCGGCGGCCACGGCCGCCAGCGTGTCGGTGAACCCTCTGCTGGCCAACGGCTTAATCCCGGGCGTGGATCTGCCCAGCCTGCAGGCCCTACAGCAAAACCTGCAGAGCCTGCAGTCGCTGCAGGTGACGGCAGGATTAATGGGAATGCCGGCCGGCTTAGCGGCCGGAGGAGAAGCGAAGAACGTGGCTGCCATGTTCCCCATGCTGCTGTCGGGGATGGCTGGGTTACCAAACCTGCTGGGCATGGGAGGACTTCTGGCAAAGTCTACAGAACCTATTTCGGAGGAAAAAAAGGGAAGCGATTCAAAGGAGGCAGATATAAAGAAAGAAAGGACAGAAGACCAAAATATGGATACTGGCGGTGAAAACTCTGTTTCAAGTTCTCCTTCGACATCCTCTGCTGCTGCGGCTGCCAATCCTCTCTCTCTTAACCCATTACTTTTGTCCAACATACTTTACCCAGGGATGCTTCTCACTCCAGGCCTTAATCTTCATATCCCAGCTTTGTCTCAGTCTAATATTTTTGATGTACAGAACAGTGAAAGCAATGACACAGGCTCAGCCAAGCCCACAGAAGAAAAGGAGGAAAATTCCAGGGTTAGAGATCAGGAAGACAAAGGGGGAACAGAGCCAAGCTCTCACAACGAAAACAGCACAGATGAGGGTTCAGAGAAAGCAGATGCTTCATCTGGATCTGATAGTACATCGTCTTCATCCGAGGATTCAGATTCTAGTGATGAAGACTGACCCCAGACTCTGCACTTAAATTATAAACTGATTTTGAATTTATTCTTTAATTATTTCATTGTAAATAACCCAGTGTGAGTGCATCAATGATTTACTGACCGAACATTTCAGTATTTGTTTAGAAGTGCAAACTGCTTTCAGAGACGTTTTGCATGTAATATTTCTTGAAGTTCATAAGTTTCTGAACTTGTATGTACTATCAAATACACAATGGTGTAAAATTACAACAAAAGGCATTATAATTTTGTTGGGGGGTTAATTTTATGAAAATAATGCTCAAGTAAGAGCTGTATATTTAATATATTTGCAGTGAACACAGAATACTTTATGCATATTATTGATTTAATTTGAATATAGTTTTACAGCCTCCTTGACACTTATAATTTACAGATCAAAACTCAGCAATAATTTGGGCAGCTAATGAATGTCATGAAAGCTGTAGAATCTACATCACCATCCATTGCTTTAATTACATGAAAATGCTCTAGTGTTGTGATGCACTGCTGTTTCCAATTCAGGTACAAGTGTGTTTAAAAAAAGATAAATTTTTCCCAGTCAGCCAATTAAACTGGCTACCTGTTACCTCAGCTGAGTTAGTTTAGGACGTTTACATTGGTTTCTATTACTTGTTTTCAGGTTTTGTTTTGTTTTTTTTAAAGACATCCTGTATATCATGTTCAAATCTGAGTTATTTGAGATACGACTGGGTTTTGGGTTTGTTCTCCCCCTTATTACAGCTGTTCTCTGACGGCAGTGAGGGGAGATGAAAGCAAAAACTGTCCTATCTCATGCTACTTGGCACCACGTAGATCTATTTAGTTTACACCTTGCAAAGTTTTGGGCTCCCTCTGCAGAATTCAAAGTCCCAAAATGAGGAGTAGTTTCCCCAAGACTCAGAAGAGGCAAACTGTCATAAAGTGCCACTGAAAAGACCTTTCAACACTGCATACTTCATGTAAAAATCGTTTGTTTGCTTTGTTTGTGTAGATTTCTATTTGTGTTTTATGTCATAAAACCTCCTGGAGTTACCAGTTCAAAATGGTAAATAAAGTATAGATAGTTTTGAACTTCTCTGCAGATTTAAATCTGACTAAATATTAAATATTACCTAAAATCCTTATTGGCCTATCACTTCATATGTTATGCTGAGTTACCCACTAAAGAAAAAGCACTTTGAATAGTAAGGAAGACAATTTATTCCTAGAAACCACAATAACAGGGCATAAAGCATCTGTTTGAGTCCAAATCCTTAGAACCCTTTACTATATAAGATCTGTCTGATATTTGATGTGTGATATGATTCCTCCTTCCTCTGAAGCTGCTATTACTCTGACACAGTCGAGGCCCAGATCCACATTTACGGACTTCAGTTGACCTTGGTTACATCGTTTGCGGTCCAAGAATAGGCAAGTGTTAAGAGAAAATAGATACAGGTACTAGTAGAAGTCATTGAAAAAGCTTTACAAAGGGATAAATTTTAAAAAATAAAAAACAAACTGTATATTTTGATATAGTTCTGTTGCTTGCTTGTACAGTAAAACAACTGTGTTGTTTTTTATCAAGAACTTTACCAATGAAATATAAGTTTCTATGTGCAAAATAAATAGCCCCATGATTAGAAGCAGTATTACATGTAATGACACAATTACACAAGTACCATTTGGATTGTGCTGGTTACGTCTTTTTCCAAATAGTATTCTGATTTTTGGCCCTTCATGCAGTGTCTTAGCAATAGTGAAAATTGAAAACTGCCAAGAGAAGGGGGTAGCAATTCTTCATCATGAAACAAAAGTATTTCATATTTAATATTTTGCCCTTTGTAATATAGCACTTTTATTTAACTAGGATGCATCTATGAAATAGCCAAAGTTTTACAAACAGGTATTAACTTAGCTCGCTGATGGAGTCTATCAACAATACCATCACTTCCCGCCCTTACCCCACAAAACAAATCCTAAATCTTGTGGCTAAAACCTAATTTATATCAGATTTATGAAATAAAGTATTTTCCTAATTATGGTCAAGTGAGTTTGGTTACCATTCTAGTGATTCTTTCTATGTAATAAGGCAATTACAGTTCCAAGTAATGAAGGCTGGTGTAGACTTGAACATAATATATTTGGTTTATTTTTAATCAGTTTGAACCAGAAGGGGAAAAAAATGTCCCACTATCAGCTAAACTATATGCAAATACGGTTGTATAAAGTTAAGGGTTATAAGGAAACCTCAGTAGAATTACACTAATGCTGAAGTTAAAAGGATATCCAAGGTGATGATAAAGTGTGTGTTGGTAGTTACTAAAAGAACCTTAGCTGTTATTGCCTTGTATTTCTATCCCTTGTTTCAGGCTTCATGATCCAAGTCTTAGTCCAGGTTTTTTTTGGACATTTGCAATATTTGCCAGTTGTGTTCTGTGTAGTCTGAATTTGCTTTCTGTAGTTGAACAAGCGTCTTAAAAAGTCATTTGTAATTTATTGAATTACTTTCTATGATGTTCTATAGAGCAAATGGAAGTTTAATTATTTTTTATTAAACATATTCTTTGACTACCCATGATGTTGGCCTCAATATGTGAAAATGATGCTGTGTAAGAATTAAACCTGTATCTTTCAGCAGCAAAAGTTCAGTTTCAGTGTTAAGCTCTAAAACTGAAATTATTCTTAAAACATTTTTTAAGAAACCCAAGTGAAGGATGTGGCTCTCTACCCCCCGCCCAAGACCGTGCTTTACTGCCTAGTTTTTCTGGGAATCGATTTCCTCTAATTCTGTTTTCTAACAAAACAAGCTGTTGTTCCAGCCCTTCAGTAGTTAGGGTTAGAAAGGAGTATGCAGTCCAGGTTCTGGTCCAAAAGTTAATTAGAAATAATGACACATCTAATGTTCCAGGGTAAGTACAGTGGCAGTGAAGTACCTTTTGAATCTTTTTAACTCTGTGTTACTTTCTGCATGTTTACTAAATGTTTTAATTATGTACACAGCACTTACTATCGTTATTTTTCATCTGTTTCATGCAGGGCACAGACATTTCTCCTGAAGGTGAGTTGTCTCCTGGTTATCAGGTGCCTTCTTGTTTTAACCTGTCATTGCACTTGGAGGGTTCAGTTGTGTCCTCCTTATTTCTTCCAGTCTGAATTTTGTCTTCTGTCTGTAAATTAAAATATAATTAGATCTGTTTTTCAATGAAACCATTTCCCAGGAACACATGATCCAGGACACAGTATTGGTGTTTAATTTCTTGCACTTCTTTGAACTTATTTGAAACAGTATCTGGATATGATGATAAGACTATTAGCAAGGCGTCCCAGGCAAATTCCTGTCCTGTGTTTTGTCTCAGAGTAAATCACTGCAGTGTTATTTAGTAACGTGGGATGACACTGCTGTGGTCGACCAACACTTCGAATTTTACATCTGTACATGGCTAGGACATCAGGGTGACACAGGTGTCTGATTCATTAGACTTGTGGAGCTATGGGAATTTACAAAATAACTCTCCTGGCTTAACCGAATGGCCCTAGTGTTACACTCATGGGTGGTATTGTTTCTTTGTCATTTCTAGAGCAAAAGGAAATAAAAATAGTAGCTTTCCATAAGAAAGAAAATCTATCACTTTATTTTTTACTAATGGTTTGTAAAATGAATTTTTTTCTGTTAAAAGACACAGCAAGGACTTCTGCTGGCTGGGTGTCTCTGATGACAGAGGTAAGTGTCAGTTAACATTTCCCTGAGGAAAGCTATTCTTTTAGGAGAAAATGGGTTTTTAGCTTTTAGTAATTAAGGATGTGAAAGACATGTTTGAAAGTACTGACAGATTACACAGAGGAAGGGTGTTGAAGTGCATTTTAACTCTTGTGGTGCCAGTAAATCACATCATACGTTACTGCCAGAAGTTCCAGCCTGCCAGAAATGATAAACAGTATTTTGATTGTTTCGGTTTTTAACCCAGCATTTTAGGGACACTGTTCACTGAGAATACAAAGAACTGAGATTTTCAATAAAACAGGATGAGCTGAAGTTTGGAAATGGAGGGGTACGTAGAGGTAAGTATCTCCATTCACAAGGTTATGACCCCAAAACACTTTGACTTATGTAATTTGAATTTTAGCTTCGATTTAGAATGTTCTGTAGCTAGCTAACATTCAGATGTATTATTTTTAAAAAAACACAAACCACGACCACCACCACTATTTAGCATTAATCAAGTTGGCATTTCTCTACTTGAAAGGAGCCAGGGATGTTTTTGTATTAGACAGATTTAAGTCTAGGATATTTTTTCAGGCCTTCTCGCACATGGAAGGAAGGACAGTGCCGTTCAGAAGAGCCCTTTACACACTCTTCTGTGCCTAAGTGAGGTTGGTTTGGGAAATTCTTGTGATGGTAATGTCAGATGTGGCATCATCATCTATTTCACCAGTGCTCACCCAGACCGATAGCGTGTTTTCTGTTCTCAGAGGAGAAAGGTTTTTATTTGGGAACAACCACGTCAGCTCCTCAGCATCACGCGGTTTGAGCTCTGCTCAGCTTCTGGAAGCAGGTGCTAGGAGTTTGGCTTTTTTACAGCAGAGCTTCTAATTCCTAGTCCTTAAATAACTGTACACCACTTCATATTTTTTTTATTAATGCAGCAGCAATTATAACCTAAATAAATGATTTTCTTTTTGCTTTTTAGTGTAATGAAAGTTCTGAGAGTCATTAGAGGAAGAAAAAAACAAAAAGGTGAAATCTTTGTAATCATTGGTCTTCATCAGCTGAGGTTTAAGGTAAAATACTAGAGGAGGATATCTCTTTATTTCATTGCTGTTGCCCTGTTCAGTGTATGTAAACATGTCAAAGTTTTCACTTAGACCATTACCTGAAAAATGACCTAATTTTCAGTTTTGTACAGGAGCAGTCACGTTAAACCATTTCAATTCATGTCCTGAAGCACCGAACTGTCGAGGACGTGGGTGTTATCACACCCCCCTGGTAAACATGGTGGGCTCTGTTACTTTACGGTTTTATCTAAAGGATTTTGAAAGAGTAGATTAATGTTTTTTACAGTAGCAAGTACACTGCTATAATAACTTATGGCAGCGTGCATAAATCGCTTGGCAAAGCCTGAAGGGCCTGAGAGCGGCGGCTTCCCGGGCCGTGACGTGCCCCCCACCGCCCTCCGGGAGCGCCGCCGCGGTGCATGGCGGGAGGGGAGGCCGCGGTGCGCCTGCGCGCAGCCTTGCCCTGCCAACCAATGAGAGGTCGCGGGGGCGGGGCCCGGCGCCAGGGTGTTTGGATTCGAACGCGCGTCCGGCGAGGGGCGGCGGCGCAGGCGCAGTGCGCGGCGGGGCGGCGCTGCCCCCTAGCGCCGGGGTGCGGGATGCCGGGCGAGGAGGAGGACGAGCCCGCCGAGCCGGGGGCCGGGGGCGCCGCGCCCCCCGCGCCCTCCCCGCCGCCCGAGGACGGGGACACCCGGCAGCGCTACGAGGAGCTCTGCAGCAGCCTCAACATGGACGAGCGCGCCCGCTCCGAGGCCTGGCTCAGCTACCAGAGCATGAAGCGCAACTACACCCTGGAGGTGAGGGAGGGAGGGGCGGCAGGGCCGGGGGAGCGGCCGCGCTGAGGCGGCGGCCCCGGGCGGGCAGCGCGGAGGGACGGGGAGGGTTAAGCTGGGGAGGGAAGGGGACGGCCCTTGGGGCGCGGCGGCCTCTCCCTCACGCCGGGCGGCGGCTGCAGCCGAGCGGGGGCACGTTGGGCCCGGCCGCCCTCGCCCCGCCCGGGCCGGCGCCTCAGCCGCGGAAGCGCCGTCAGGGACGTTCCCCCCCAGCCCCCCCCTCGGTCGCGGCCTTGGCCCGCGGGGGCAGCGCGGCTCTCCGGGGCGTCTGCGGCTCCCAGAGCGGCCAGAAACCGTAACCCCCGGTGCCGGCGGCCGAAAGGAATAAAATGATAATAATAATAAAATAAAAGCGGTCGTGTCGCCGCGGTCTTTCTGCTTCAGCCCGTCCGGCTGCAGCCGTCAGACTGTCACCCCCGGGTCACACCGAGTTACCCTCGTACGTGCTTTCAGCGCATTTATAACAAATCATAATAAATAGGGGTTTGCGTGAACGTGGCACAAAACTTCGCGGGTGTTTAAAGGCGTTGTGGGTTTTGTAACGTCGTTCTTTAAAGCGGTGACATAAAATGACGCACTCGACTTGTTTTGAACGGTGTCTTTTACCGATGCCTTTTTAGAAAACGAAGGTGGCGCTTATGGAAACGCCCGTTTGTGTGTCTGGAGTTATCGGGTTATTCGGGGTTTCCTGTTCCACAGCCGTGCGGAGATACGGGCGGCTGGTCCCGCCGGGCCCGGAGCGCTGCGGGGGGGCGGCCGGCCCCGCACCCGCACAGGCTGCTCCTGTGCAAAAAGCCCAATCCAGTGTGCCGTGCCCCTGTTTTGTGCTGGTTTTTTCCTGTTAAACAGCAACAGCAACAACAAACCCACACAAAACACAACAACAAAACCCAAATGTTTTTAGTTTGGAGAAAAGGAGACTGAGGGGTGACCTCATTAATGTTTATCGGTATGGAAAGGGGGAGTGTCAGGAGGATGGAGCCAGGCTCTTCTGGTGACAACCAGTGACAGGACAAGGGGCAGTGGGTGCAAACTGGAACACAGGAGGTTCCACTTGAATATGAGAAGCAACTTGTTGGGGGTGAGGGTGGCAGAGCCTGGCCCAGGCTGCCCAGGGGGGTTGTGGAGTCTCCTTCTCTGCAGACATTCCAACCCGCCTGGACACCTTCCTGTGTAACCTCATCTGGGTGTTCCTGCTCCATGGGGGGATTGCATTGGATGAGCTTTCCAGGTCCCTTCCAACCCCTGACATTCTGGGATTCTGTGTTTTAATGAAAGAGGGATAATAAGATTTGAAAGATTTTCATTGGAATTAATTTCTGCCTTTAGGTTTCACATTAAGCAATTGTTCCGTTCTGTAATACAGAGAAAAATGGAAACTATGTTTTTCCTGCTCCCACTGTTCAGTGCAAGAGAATGTTCTGATAGCAACAACCTGTAGCTTTTTTTTTTCTTGTAACACCAAGGCAGTACAAAATGTTATTGCAAAGAGTAACACTAAAAGTATATTGTTAAACTTTGGGTCAAACATTAAATTTATACAGGTAACTGTAGTTTCAGCCTTGACACAGTTCGCTGTGAAGTATCTGTTTAACACCTGGTTTTCTTGTAATTAAAAACACAAAGTAGCTCAGCAGAACTTTGAAACAAGGAATCAACTTTGTCACCAGTTGGACTTGGTGAGTTTAGGGCACAGTTCTATCCTGTTTCTTGGTGTTGGGTGCATGACTGAAAAAGTATGCTTTTGTTTTCCATGAAGTCCTTCAGACGCCTGATGTTTTACTTCACAGGGCAATGATCTGCACTGGCTGGCGTGTGCCTTGTACGTGGCTTGCAGAAAATCAGTTCCAACTGTGAGCAAAGGGACAGCTGAGGGAAATTATGTATCCTTAACAAGAATTTTGCGTTGCTCTGAACAAAGGTAACGTTTCTTTTTGCTAATTTGTCAAGGCTTGCAAAATATGAAAAACTGCATATCAGCTTGTGAAATTTAGAAATTGAGCACAAAGGCTAAATGTCTTGTTTCCTGCTTTTAAAGATAGAATTTGTATCATCAGTATCTCTGTTATAGCTCATTGCCACAGAAGTAGGACAGTTCCATTTGGTCATCACTATGGTGTAAAACACTCGTTTTCGAAAGTCAGAGATTGCCTTTCCTCTCTCAAAAGAGACAGAAACCAGTCTCTGAATAGCTGTCTGTTTTTGAAGAGTGTGCAAAGCGTGAACTTCTCACATGAGAAACCATTTTTATTTGTCTGTGAAAATACACTTTTTTTTGTAAGGGAACTTAGCTTTTCCCATGTTCTTTGTGTCATTACTTTAGTTTCATAATCTGATAAACAAATTTGTGTCAAATGTTTATGTCCATAAAGTCATGAAGAAAAGCTTCCTGAAACTCTTGACTTTATTTGTTAGCAATCTGGTTGTTTTGTAACAATTTTGTAGGCTGGGGGTAAAAAAAAGCTCTTATGCACTTTTTCTCCCCATCTCCTTTACTGTTGGAGCATTGCTATTGGTTTCAACAATACAAAAGTGTTCCTTTTAGACCTATGGGTTTGTTTTTTCCCAAATCAGAAATCCAGGGAACAGAATGTGGATAAATAGTTTCTGTTGTCTGGGCTACAAAGACAAGTAACATTGAAAAAGTGAGTGTAGATAAAGGAGTGAAAAATAAATTAAAACCAAATTCATGAAGCAAAATTTAGTGAAACTTAGGGGGTTCTCATACTTTGGAGAATCTTAGCATTGGTAGAACTCAGAGTTTGTTTTATTTAAGTTAATAAATTATGCAAAAAATTGAAGGAAATCTGATTTTAATGTAATCTGAATGTTGGGGCTCATCATGTCTCTGGGAGGAAAAGCCCAGAATTAAGAACATGTAGTTAACAGGGTCATCAACCAAGGGTATAAAAATACTCTGTGAGCTGTCTGAGCTCATCCTTTTTTATGGGTGAAGGAGTGGCTGTGAGTACCTTGTCATATTTGCAACGCCACTATTTTATCTGTAGATTGGGAAGCAGAAATTGCACTTTTGTTGTAAATAAGTAAAATACATGGTATATTTCACAGGGAAAAAAAATAGAACACAAACAACAAGAAGAGCCACATAGACATCCCTCCAGAAAAAACAAGAAGACGCACAACAACAAAACCACACACACATAGACACAAAACCCCCACAACCCACCACTTTTCCGATCTAACCTGTTCATTTTTTTTCAGCTTGATTGAGTTTTTTAACAAGATGAAAAAATGGGAAGACATGGCAAATCTACCCTCACAATTCAGAGAAAGAACTGAGAGATTAGAGAGAAACTTTACTGTTTCTGCAGTCATTTTTAAGAAGTATGAGCCCATTTTTCAGGACATTTTCAGATATCCTCAAGAAGATCAACCTCGGCAACAGAGAGGAAGAAAACAGAGGTACCTTTCTGTTATTAATGGAGTGGTTTTAGAGTATGACTGTTTACAAAAATAGAATGAAGTTGCTCAGCTGGTTTAGTTGTAATTTTGACTGTATTTTCCCGGTGGTTCATTATAGGATCAGGGTTGGTTTGTCTGTCTTTACCTGCAGTAATTTTTGAATCCCACTGTTTGATTCGTAGACACAGTTCTGGATATTTTACTTTACAGTAAAAGCTTTATTTCATTGTTATTGTTCTTATTAGAAGTGCTAGGAAAATTATGTGCTGGCCTTTTCTGGTTATACTGGTCTCAACAAGATTTTGTCTGTGCCAGCACTAAGAAACGTGGCTTGTGATTTCTCATGGCAGTTAGCAGAGATTGATTTATTCCCACTCATTATTTCTTTAATTGACACTACTATGAGGTGTCATTTTTGGTTGCTATCTTTGGTTGCTGTTGTGGTTTGTTTGCTTTATTATTATTAATATTGTTATGATTATATTTTACTTTTTCTAATATTTACAGGCTATTTCTTTGTTGAGATTTTTGGCTTTTTAATTTTTTCCTTTTTTTTTTTTTTTTCCCTGTCTATGTTCTTGTTACCATAACTTGGTGGCATTTGTAACCAAATCTATTTGAATCTATAGTAAAAGAGAGGGTTGTACCTAAATTATTTTGTTGGATAATGCAAATGGTGAGTAAATTGGAATTGGACTATAGATAGAATTACGTACTGAGATTAATATTTGCATATAATGTGGAAATAAAAATATACTGCAAATGCATTTCATTGTTAAGAAGAGCAAACCCTGCTAGTTGATTAGCTTGGATGGCAAGGTGTGAAATCATTTTGAAGGTTAAGTTGGAAGATGATACTTCCTGTTTTTTGTGTCAAATCTATATTAATTTTGACATTTGAAACCATTCTTCACATAACCTGATGAAGGATGAGCTGTGTTATATGCAATAGATTTTTCTGTTACCAAGAACAGAGACCAAATTTACTAGCCAGAAACTTCGAAGTAGGAAAGAGATTTAGGAAAACCATTGAGTATGGACAGCATTGGATGCACTGCAGTAAAACTTCATTTTCTTTTAGAATGATTGAATGTTGTATGATGTTCTATCAGTATTAATTCATTGAGCTTATCGTGTGCCTTCCTGCTGTGTTTTTCCCCAAAAGACGGCAACCGTGCACTGTGACTGAAGTTTTCCAGTTTTGTTGGGTGCTCTTTGTTCATGCAAAAGGTAAGAGATTTGAAAGGGATTCAATATTGCAAACTTGGTTTTGTTACAGCAGTCCCTAATGCTGAATAGCTGCAGTGTTTCCCCAGCTATGTGTCTTACCACACTTCTAAGGTAAGCTGTATGCCCAAATAGTTTGGTAGCTTTTATGTGGAATAGTTTTACAAAGTTTCCAGTATCATGCAGATTTATGCTGAAATTCCAAGGGAAAAAGTAGCTTAGAATTTTAGTGAATTCATATTTAGACGTTATTGTAGTTAACATAAGGTGTAAGTTTCCAGCAACACTGAAAATGTTTGATAAATTTGATCCTATAATCTAGTAAAAATCTATCATAAAACCCTAGGTGTGAATACTTTTGCACTAGTATCACAGATAGCATTCTGATTCTTTTGACAGCCTTTGTGCCTCCAACCTCATTAAATAATGATCACACGGCAACTGCATCAAATAACCATCTGCAGTTTGTCCTGCATTGCGTACGTAGCGTGTGTGTTCATATATATATAAATGGCTGACTATCTTGAAGACTCATATTCCTTTAGAACACATAAGGGGTTCCTCTCTTAATACACTTCTGTAGAAATAATGCAATTGACAGACAGTACATTGCAATGTGTATATGACCTTTGTTGTAAGTGCAGCCTTAAAGTTCATAGCAATAGTAGAGGATTTCAGCAGGATTTATGTTCCACTGAGTCCAGAGGAGAGTTAGTACTGAACTGTATCTCCAGGCAGTCAGGACTCTGCTTCTCTAGCACAGTCAGGCAGCCGAGAGAGTAAATAGGTCAGTCTGAAAAAATCATAGATTTTTCTTTCTATAAAATCCTCACCTCTATAGGTAGATCAGACAGTTGGCAACATGCAAAGGAACTTTACGAGTCTTCCTATTGCTAAGTTATTGGTTAATATGTTTGAGTAACTACAACATAAATTAACTACATGTTAATTGGTGAGTAGTTTCAGATATACAAGTTAAATTTGCAGAAATTATCAAGGTGATAGCATAGCCAATTTAGTTTTACAAGAAAAAGGAAAATTTTCAGTAATTGTAAACCGAAAATTAGGACGTGACTAGTGGTAGATTTATTAAAGTGTGGCAGCACAAAAATGTAAAGTAATGTTGGCCATTTAAGGCATTAAATATTCCTGTGAAGTTGTGTGCGCTGTGTTTTGAGGGTGGCAAGTAATCCTCATCATGGCAACCGCACAGCAGTGGCAGGTTGGGGCTTGTCGCTGACATCGCTGCCGGGGCAGCTCGTGGTCGTACCCTCGGTGTGCGCTGCAAAGACAGCGGCTTTGTCTGGGGATACTGCAGTTCTTGCACAGCGCTTGTAAGAATTTATCTTTAAACTCTCTAGCTTGACTTTAATTCTTTAAAATGGAAAGGAAAAAATATCCCTCTACCACACTGAGATAACTGATCTTTATTATCTGCTACTAGGCTGTGAAGGGGAGCAATAAGCTACTGTTTGAAATGCTATTGGCAAATCATTTGTATGGACCTACTGGTACTGAAAATTAGATGTAGTTTTGACTGTGCTGACAGTAACGATTGCCGTGCTAGACTTCGTGGGTGTGAAAGCAAACTTACGTTATGAGAGTTACTTCTTTTAGATTTTTAGTGATTAACATTTTGCTATTGTATTCAGCACTTTAATTGCTGCGAACCTATAATGATTTGGAAATAACTGATGAATGTGTACAGTTCATGCATGTTTAATGTAGGCTTCTTTATTTGTTCCAATTATCTGCATTGAAATTATTCTTCTTTTAACAAACATGGAATCAGAAAATTGAATATAAACTTGAACAAGCTGGTACATTACTGGTAGAAAAGTAACAGCATGATTTAGAAAAAAATGTTAATAGTATCTACATTTTGAAGTGCTCTGAGTTTATTACTATATGACAGTTTTCTTCAAGGAGACAAACCTGTTCTTTAGAATGGGCTCGGCTGAGTGATTTGGAGCTTACCTGGAAAAAAATAAAATAGAGTGATAGAAAATCACACTGTGCATATAAATTAATGGAATTGTGATTTATGGTATTAACGGTATAGTTTAGTTTACAAGACTGCTTTTAGCTATGGCTGTTCCTTTAAATGTATGTCATAAACCTAAATGAGTTCAGTAAAGAGTAATTAATCTGAATATCATCTTTGTGAAAGGTGATAAAAGAGGTTACAGGGATTCTTTTGTACAGGAAGGTGATAACTAAAAAAACACTTTAGAGGTGTATGAACTAAAGCTACATTGTAAACTAGATCAGAGAGACGCATTTTAACTTGATTTCTCTTGTGCTTTACAAAAGAGATAAATTTATTACTGTTTGTGATGATCATGCCTACAACAAGAGTTTTGTAAAGAGAACAGATTGGAAAAGAAAAAGGATCTCCGGACTCTGAGTTGCACATAGATCCGTCCTGGAGAGCAGGGGAGCTGGAGCAGAGAGCGGCACTTCTGTTTTCTGGGACATCTGAGCACTTGGGTCTGGCCGAGCAAAACTTAAAGTTCTTTGCAACACCTCACAGGGATGCAGAACGGGGAAGGGAGGGTCAGTCGGAACCCGCCCTTCCCTTCACACCTCTTCTTCTTCATGCCTTTAGAACAAAGTTGTGCCTCCGGCAGATGGAGTGAGGATGTGAGGGGCAGACAGGGGCCTGTGCTGCCAGAGTCGCGGTAACAAACTCTCCTTGAGGGCGTTCGCACTGTGCGCTTGGTGCTGCTCCAAGTGATCGATGTGCTGAGTAACCCGATCGCTGTGGATGAGGGAGTCTGCAGCACCCCTTTATCAGCCTTTTGTAGGGTTTCTTTTCAGAACAGCACAATGTATTTGAGTTCCTACACAGTTGCTGCTGTTCCTGAAAACATGTTTTACTGTTACATTCTCCACATTTTAGTGTGTGTGTTTTACTGCCTGTGTTTCTATCCAGGTATTTGTAGTTACCAGAGTCTGTGTTTCCAAGACTCCATTGTTTATTGTAATACAAATCTCAACAGTTTATTGGTTTAAATGGTTTTAAATCAATGCTAATTTCAATTAATCTCTTATGTCTTTCCAATAGGTAATTTTCCTATGATCAGCGATGACTTGGTCAATTCCTACCATCTCTTGTTATGTGCTTTGGATCTGGTGTATGGAAACGCTCTCCAGTGTCCAAACCGTAAAGAACTTCTGAATCCGAATTTTAAAGGTATGTTGGAAAAAAAACTATCTACTTTTATCCAAAACCTGCAAGGACTTCTAAGACTACTGAAATTAGGATGAATCTATGTGGAAGAGAATAAATTTAATAATATTGATTTCAAATATGTGGGAATCAATATTTTCTATGTCAGACTACGGAGTCAGTTTTCTATTAATGTAGTGTGTGATAACAGACTGCTGAATTTTGTCAGTAATATAGTAAGTCAAGAATGTAATTTACTATGGAAATACCATTGAAGGAATTTCCAAGTAAAAATTTGTTAAAGACATTTTAATGTGAGTGGAAGAGCACCTGATGGCACAGCCATCTCTGGACACATCAGACCGGAGGGTTCCCAAGAGGCACCAGTTTGGAAAGATCCGCTGCTCAGATCCGAGAGCGGCAACTGGGTGGTTTCTCTCTCCTTTCTGGATTGTTGCTGTTCTCTGTCTGAAGAGAATGGACACGTGTAATGGACTTGATAACCACAAATACAGATGACTGGGGAGAAGTTTCCCTTGCATTTCCGACACCATGCTTTCCAGGCTCACACTTCATTTTCAGTGCTGTGCAGTATTTGCATTTACTTCATAGTGGTTCAGATGGGAACTGGGACAATTGTCTCAAATTTACTTCAATAAATTTTATAGTTTGCGAGCATTTGATTGGTTTTCTATTAGACCTGTTTTTTAAATATCACTAAATATCTATTTTTTTAAATCTCTACTCAGAATTGAGTTTTGATAACATTGGCAGATTGAGTGGGTGTTGTATAATTAATAATTCTTTCAAGAGAACTAATTATTTCACCATTTTAACTTCACACCACCTAGACAACACAGAATAGAATTTAATAAGAACACAGGATACGGATTTGCAAAAGTAAATAATATTGTGTTCTTAATTGTAGGCTTACCTGAAGACTTCCATAGTAAGGATTACAAAGTATCATCTGATCCCCCCTGCATCATAGAAAAACTGTGTTCATTACATTATGGATTAGTTTTAGAAGCAAAAGGCATAAAGGAACATTTTTGGAAGCCATACATTCGGAAACTTTTCGACAAAAAGGTTGGTCAAGAAATATGTAATGTAGAAAAATTTCTCCTTACTTGTTATTTGCAAAGCTTTTGTAAGGCCTGAAATATCTATCCTGTGTTCTTAACTTTGTATTTAACTGTCTGTCTCACAGCTTTTGAAAGGAAAAGATGAAAATCTGACTGGCTTTCTAGATCCTGGGAACTTTGGAGACAGCTTGTGAGTCACAATGCTCGTGGTTTGCTTTGCACTAGCGGCCCTCTGAAGTGTGACACAATGGCACTTACCTTGTTATCTACATCTTACTGGGAATACGGGCTGGCTGGCTTATGTATTTATTAATATTCATATTTTACATTGCATTTCAATTCCTGCTCTTTGAGATGGTACAGTCTGAGGTATGTTTGAAAGAGGAATGATTCCCCAGGATGGGGTTCTTTGGTGCCTACTTCTGTTTTTTTGTATATTTCTTTTGTATATAACTCAAGTGTCAGCATGAAAAAGCTGTGGGAACACATTGAGTGGGAAGTGGGAGAGAAAAAACAGGCTTTATGGTATTTTTTTCTTTATAAACCTAGAGATGCTTATGAGTGGGACTTATTTTCCTTTAAATGATTTGAAAATGGTAAGCTTAGTTTGAGATTATGTGATGCTGTGTAAGTTTTGAAGAGTTTCCAGCCAAAAATGAGTCCTTAGTATTATGTTCTTCCTGCAGTTATACTAAATAGCAACCCATCAGATACAATGGAAAAATAATGTCCTCGGCACTGCCGTGTTTTAAGATATTGTAGATTTTAAAGCAGCTCCAGTGCTTCAGGCCGGCTTAAAATAAACTGTGGACTCCAAGAGGCCAGAACTGTGTTCATTTAGGAGGCAGGTGAACAAAGCACTGTCTAAATAAAGGGGGGTTTGTATTTGTCTTTTCTGCTGCAGCAAAGCCATCAACAAGGCCTACGAGGAGTACGTCTTGTCAGTAGGAAACCTCGACGAGAGAATATTTCTCGGGGAGGACGCAGATGAAGAAATCGGGACTCTCACGAGGTGCTTAAATACAACTTCAGGAATAGAAACAGCCGAACGCGTACAAGTGAAGCACAATCTGCAGCAGCACTTTGACAAGGTGTGTGTGACGTCGTCTGTGCTGCTGGTTTTATACAGAGCGTGAGCTGAGTTAGTCTGTGGCTGATGAAGAGAAGCGGCTACTAAAGTGTTACTGTCTGGATTTCTCAAGGTGATCTGGGAGTGTGCACAGCACAGCTGAGTTACAGCTTGTAACTGATGGAGAATTGATATTGTTTACTTTGTTGGGTTTTTTGTGGGGGTTTTTGTTGTTGTTGTTTTGGCTTTTTCCTCCAGTACTTCTCCAAATATTTGGGTTTTCGTTGATTAAATCCAGAATAGAGAGTATTTTGGTAGTTGCCTAAAGAGGTACCTTTGGGTAAAGGTTTCTGTGAAGGTTTCCAAGCACAGCAGAACGGGCAGTTCTGCAGCTGCTGGGGCCTCTGGACCCACCTGTGCGGCTTCCCCGCCCCTCACAGCTCTGCCCCACACGCCGAGTTTTGTGTTTAACATATTCAAAGCCGCTCAGCACTTTGCTCTGTGCGTTTTGTTGTTGTTTCCTTTTAACAGATGTGCTCCAGGTGTTAATATTACCTATGTTTAGAGTTTCAGTTAAATCACCAGGTAATGGTTTTCACCTTGCTTGCCTAAAAGCATGATACGTAGATATGTCTTTTTATATGACCAATAAAATAGCACAGAATATGGTCTTTGAGAGGATAAAGAACACTACGCGGTTCAGAATCATAAAGTGTCTAGAGGAGCTTTTCAAAAACAGGCATTGGCTTTGAATGCAGACATATATACCTGTGATTGTAGAGCAACAAAATGTTCCTGAAGATGGAAAAGCTGTCTTAAAGGAGAAAGGGCACAAGACAGGCAAAGAAAGGAGGATATAAGCTGCATTAGTACAATTAGATTACAGAGAGCAGAAGGGTGGAACAGTCTAGATCCCTGGAACAGCGATGTGATCTTTTTCCAGAGTGAGTTGGTTAATGGCTTTCAATATTCTTCAGAGGAAAGATCAAAATAACTTTATCTGCAAAATCAGTGCAAATTGTTAATTCTTTGCTTCTGATCTGCTTAGAGCATTAATCAGCCACCATGTTTTGCTGGCGTAGGCCTGGGTGTGTAAATTGCAGGTTTTCTTTTTGGGGTGAAGCAGCAGGGCTGGGGGAACCATCGCTCCTGTCCAGTACAGAGACAAACAAAACACGTGGGGAGCGTGTGTGGAAAATGGGAGGAGTGCTGGGAGCTGGGCCGGGCACTGAGGAGATGCGCTGGTTTTGTTGTAGCCTAGTTGAAGGAACATCTTTGATGTTAAATTATTTTGATGTGATGACTTAGCCTGATGCAAACAAATTAAAAATGGTGGCTGTTAGATTCAGGGGAACTTTTCGTGGTGTTAAACTTGGTGCCAGGAAAGCCTGGCTCAGTGCACGCTCTGGTGAGCTACAGCTGCCCTTGGCACGTGAGGGACGGCACTGCTGGGGGGGTTTGGGTTTGGTTGGTTTTTTTTAGACAGGCCTTGTCTGCCACACTTGTCTGCCAGTCTCTGCCTTTTGGTGCAAGGTCACATCCTCTCTGTATGCTTGTACAGCACAATTTCATACAAATATCCCAGTGGCACAGAGAAATCTTTCATTGCTGGCTCCTATCTGAGACACGAGCTCCTTTGGGCTGTTCGATTCTTAGCCGTTATTTCCAGGCAGGTAAGAATTCTGCTGGTTAAAATTTTCATAATAATGTATAGTCACATATGCTTATTTTTTTGTCTTTTCAGTCCAAATCACTTAGGATTACAACCCCACTTACTGGCCGCAAGTATATTAAAGAGAGCAACCCATATGTGACACCTGTTTCCATAGCAACGTACAGTCTGAGCCGCCTTCATACGATGCTGGCAGGACTGAAAAATGCCCCCAGTGAAAACCTGGAGCAAATACTCAGGTAAGTTTGGTATTCAGGTGAGCAAATAATTCTATTTTTAAAATAGTTTTAATCAAAAATGTTAATGCTAAACAGTGTCATTTCAAATGTGAGTAAAATGGAGTAAAATCAGACCCAGAGAGACATTTACATTTCAAAATACTCTGTTCTCTTTATTTAGACACCTTTGTCCTTAAGAGATTGATGGCTGTAAGAACATACAGCGTTTTAAACCAAACCGTTCTGAGATTCTCTAACAGCAAACTGCTGATATAACATTTTAAATCATTTCCTTCTTCCTACTTAGCAAATTTCACTACCCAGCAAGACACGTTATGCTGTAGGAAATTAAAAATAAAATCTATTCTCTATGTAAGATAACCTGTTGTCTCAGGTACAATATGTTTTTTAAACAACTTTTGAATCATGTGGAAAATGTTGTTTATCCCTGACCATGAAAAGATGTGCAAGTTTACTACAGTATATACAGGAATAATAATAATAATAACAATAATATGCTGTGGACATTTTACAGTCCATACACAGGCACATATGGGTGTGCTCGTATTGCTGTCCAAGAGAGTTATAATTTCATGCTTTAATCATAGGATAAAAATAGTTGTAGATTTTTAAATTTTTTGGTCTTAGTAGGAATAGACTGTTGAAAATCTGTAGTTTTTATTTTCAGGTCATGTTCCAGAGATCCTTCTCAGTCCATTGCAAACAGAGTGAAAGAAATGCATGAAATATACTGCCAGAGCACGCAGGCTGAAGGAGAATTCAGTCATTTTTCCAAAGGTGAGAAGCATTTTACTTCTACAGATAAGAATTAAAATACCTGTAAACACGTTTATCACTTTTAAGTAACTTACAGTTTTATTTACGGGTTATGCTTTAGGACAAGAGTCTTTTCCATTACTTTTGTCTTTTCCTGCTGTTCCTAAGGCAGAGCAAATTCTAACCATGCATACAATTTTATAACCATGCTTAGCTTAAATTACTGGAATGTGAGGATACTTTTGGTTCTACAGAAGGGCGAAGAAAAGCACCCTGAAGGGTACTGCATTTCTCTCAATTACAGCATTTGTCAGCCACGCAAAATCTGCCCAACTGTAGTCGTTAAAAGTCCTACAGCGGTTTTGGCTGACACAGAAAGAGGGGTTAGTACAGATATTATTAAAACCCTGCCAGTATAAACACAAAGTATTATTTGCAAAGCTGTCAAGATTTGTGAAGCACATGAAGACGGATTAAAAATTAGGAAGATGCTCTTGACCTTTTTGTTTGTTAATAGAGACTTAGCTGCTTTGTGGTTGTTCTAGTCAGCGCAGTCGCTTCAGTGTTCTCTGTTGCACAGTGCAAGTGGGATCCATATAGGAATACTTTCCAAACAATCTATTTTCTGAACTTGAAATGTGTTTATTAGATTATAGCAATTTAAAGTTTGTTCTTACATATGGTGTTTCCATCACTCCTGGGTTCAGTAAGAAGTTACTCTGCTCTGCATTCACCAGGCGGTGCAGCAGGAGAGGGATTCCTAAGTTAACTTTAACTGATTTACTTGTGCAAGTGCTGTAGGC
The DNA here is from genome assembly GCF_036013475.1 of Columba livia. Lineage (NCBI taxonomy): Eukaryota > Metazoa > Chordata > Aves > Columbiformes > Columbidae > Columba > Columba livia. Next base: position 3,400,152 of record NC_088614.1, read on the forward strand.
ACAGCAGCACACAAATCCACACAAGCTACTGAACTGTTGTACCTCTTAAGATCAAGAACAGAATTCTTTGATCGCGTTTGACAATATTGTTTCTGTTTCCAATTCCTGCAGACGTTGCCAGCAAACATTTCCGTCGTGCTGAGGTGCTGTACTACAAGGTCTTGGAGTTGGTCATTGAGCAAGAGAAGAAGAGACTGGGGGACGCTGATTTATCTGTAAGGAAAACTAATCCAATTTTACCTTGATTTTAAAGTTGGATCTACAAAAAAAAAAAAACAGTTATAGAGCAGACATGTATTTAAAATTAGGGGAAAAAAACATCTCTAAAAAGTAGCCTGTACACACACCTCAATGGGAGAAGAAAAAACAGTACAGGAACTCATCTGTGTTTGCAAACACAAAGATATATGAAACCTTTAATAATTAAAGATTTCTCATTTGGATTCTGTTCTGTCTCTTATAAGAAAAGATCTTTTTATAAGCCTGATGATCTTGCTGTTGAGGCAGAATTGAAAGCATTTTACTATTCTATAGTTACACTGTACATTAAGTATTAAAACGTGCGACTCTCTTGCAGGCAATTCTGGAGCAGGATGTGTTTCACAGGTCTCTGCTGGCGTGTTGCCTCGAGATCATTATCTTCACCTACAACCCGCCTGGAAACTTCCCCTTCATCACCGAGATATTCGACATTCCAGTTTATCATTTTTATAAGGTAAAGAGTTTAATAGCTAGAAATAGTGATCACAAGTACTCTGTTGACTTACACTAAGTCATCTCCTTACCTGCACGTTAACTTACACGTTAACCCCTCATTCTCAGCTTTGCCTCTTTTTTAATTGAAAAAATGTTACCTATCTGTCATCCCGGGATGTATTTAGGCATTTAAAAATCAAAATACTGAAAATACTGCTAGCAGTTAAACACAAGATCAGTGTCCCTGTATCTGTACAGGAACTCACGGGTTACCATTTTATCATGAGCTGTTCTTGCGGCTGTTTTGCAACAGTGCTTGACATGTTTGTGTGTTTGGAAAGACAAATGTTTGCCTTGTGATAAAACTGCAAGACAAGATACGATTGAGCCATAGTAACGCAGCCTTAATATTTCTAACAGTCTTTTCCTTGAAAATTAGAATTAGACTTCTCTGGAAGAAAAAAAATATATGAAACAAGTAGATTATATTGATTATAATTATCCACCTTACAGGTGATTGAGGTTTTTATTAGAGCAGAGGACGGCCTTTGTCGGGAAGTAGTGAAACACCTTAATCATATTGAAGAACAGATCTTGGAAAGTATGGCATGGAAACAGGAATCCATTCTGTGGGACAGGATCAGAGACAATGAAAACAAAGTTCCCAGCTGTGAAGAGGTGAGCACTTGACACGTTTTACCTAGTTTTCCTCATCGGACAGGATGGCAGGGAGCAGCTTTACCCGGCCAAAGCTCAGTTTGACACGAGGAGCTGATGAGTGCAGAGAACACAGAGGCGCAGCGTGTTCTGCTCTGTTCACGACAGCCCAACCGAGACTGAGGTGACTGTCACCCAGCACAAGGACCAACGTGACAAGCAGGGAAGGTTTGGACCAGTCACACTTGAAAATAGGACTAGACAAGAAAAAATGTGGCAAAAAGTACAGACTTTTAATTGTAGTCACAAAGGGATTATTACAGTTCATATTTTCTCAAGTGGTACAATTACTACAAAGTCTTAGTTAGGCTTATGGTAAGTTCTTCAGTGTTCTTTGTTTTTATTTCTTCCATACAGTTTTGCTGTTTGTAGTGCAGAAGCTTTTAAAAATTTGTTGTGTAGTCGGTCTGTGCTACAGACACTCTAACAAAAGTATAAACATTTCAGGTAATGCCACCTCAGTACTTTGAGAGGTCTGCTGGGAACAGTGTTGTGGGTTCACCGTTGACACCAAGAAGAATAAACGAGGTTCGTGCCGAAACTGGAGGGCTGGGCAAAGGTGAGACTTCTTTTCAGCATAACATGCTTCCACTTAGACCGTGGCTTTAATTTTGAACTCTCAGTGGGGCTCTTGTCAGTGCACGGCTCAAACTCTTTCTCTGGAAAAATACAACGTAACACATCAGCTTAGCAAATGATTGAGCACAGCATTATATGAGATTAAGTCATGTCTCAAAGAAATCTGTTAGCCACATAAGGAATTGTTAACACTTCCTGAAGAGCCGTGCATGACGTATTTTGGTTCTCATTAGATTCTTTCAACTATTTGTGTAGAAAGGGATCCTACAACAGGAGTTGTAGATCCGTGTGTGTTCTTTTAACCCGCAGGCCTCTCCTCCTCTCCCACCACCCTGTACGACAGATACAGCTCCCCCACAGCCAACCCCACAAGGAGGCGGCTGTTTGTGGACAATGACAACGCCTCCGAACCTGGAACTCCCGTACGTGTCCCCCAGCAGCCGGTGGTGAACACGGTGCCGGTGCAGAACGTGAATCCCGAGGCCATGTCAGTGACACCGGTGCCCGGCCAGACACTGGTGACAGTGGCAACTGCCACCGTGACAGCCAATAACGGGCAAACTGTTACCATACCCGTACAAGGTGAGAGACAAGCCACTGTGCAGTTGCTGAGGCTCGTTCTGTCAGAGCACTAGTATGCAGCAAGGGGGAAAGGGAGCAGCAGTCCAGTGGAGAGAAAAGTCTGTTTGCAGCTTCATAACTGGGAAGAATTGTATGAACAGATGAGCAGAATTTAGAGACAGGACACATACAGCACCAGGTTGTTGGGACTGCCAGCACCTGTGTTATAAAACTGAGTTATTTCAGTATCTTCTTGTCTCCTTATGATGAAAATGCAAAGTATTTTGACGAAACAATTCCATATATACTATACTAAATACATACTTACGAGTAACTGATAAATCCTCGCCCAACAAGCAACCACAAACACCGCCCCCAAGAACATGCTCTTATTTCAGACTTTCTTTTCTTACGTTACAGGTATAGCCAATGAAAACGGAGGGATCACTTTCTTCCCGGTGCAAGTGAACGTGGGCGCGCAGCCCCCGGCCGTCCCGGCGCCCATGCAGCCGCTGAGCACGCAGGCTCTGGCCGCGCCGCTGCCCGGGGCCGCGCTGCAGCTGCCGGGGCAGGTGACGGTGCAGCAGGTCCCCGCGGGGGAGCACAGGCAAACCCAGCAGCTCCCCAGCGCCGCGGCCCTCAGGCCTCGCAGGATGGGCTCGCTGTCGCTCTTCTTCAGAAAGGTACCGCTCAGTCTAACTTGTGCTTTGCTTACTTTGCACTTTGGTAAGTCTTCAGTGATTTTTAACATCTGTACTTATTACTAGTAATACTAAGAGAATACACAATTTCAAAGTTAATCTGTACTCTTTGTCTATTCACGGACATACCTGAAGAGTGGTGTTCTGATGCAGGCAACTGCTCACTCACAAAGCAGAACAACTTCTCACTATCACCACAACCAGCAGGAGTTGTGAAGTACTCCAGGTGTCCGTTTGCTCTAAGGTTATCTGAAAGAAAGAAATTCCCCCTGGACAGGCTGGTTTATTCAGCACAGTGCTTGCTGTAGGCTGTGCAGCGTCCTTCCTGCGCTCAGGGTAACTCAAATGTGTTCTTAGCAGCAACAGCAGTACGGGAAACACCGATGTCTTGTAAGCAAAAAAGTTAAATTTAATTATTCTTGGCTTATTGTTTGTGCAAGTTCTGTGGGGTGCACAAGTCTGAACCCCCTTTATCTGGGTAAGAAAAGCCGTGTTGCGGTGGCCCCCAGCACAGCCTCTGTTCCCACAGGTCTATCATTTGGCCAGTGTCCGTCTGCGAGACCTTTGCGCCAAACTCGATATATCCGATGAGCTGCGGAAAAGGATCTGGACGTGTTTTGAGCATTCCTTGGTGCACTGCCCCGAAATCATGATGGACAGACACCTGGATCAGCTGCTGATGTGTGCCATCTACGTGATGGCTAAGGTGAGGCCTGAATGAAGAAAAAACAAACAAACTTCTTTAAGACTTATTCCAAAGATTAAAATTCCTCAAATAACCCAAACCCAACAAAACACACACGACAACCCCCAAACTAATAAAAAACCCACAGGAAAACTATTAAACCTTTCTGTCCATCTCCTCTCAGGTTACTAAGGAAGACAGATCATTTCAGAACATCATGCGCTGCTACCGGACACAACCACAAGCCAAGAGTCATGTAAGTACAGCTGGTATTAATGCGGGATCTGGTTCATTAAATGCCGCAGTTCCATTTTAGGAAGGAATGGCTTTTTGAAGTAATGTTTAGTATTAAAGGAATGCCACCTGTGAGCCATTCTCCTCAAAAGACAACAGTCACAACCGCAATCCTGCGCTACTAAAAGCTTTTAATGCTAAACTGTACCTAAAATAGAAAATACCTTCATTTAAAAGCTAAGGAGGCAGCACCTATTGGTCAATACTCCTCGTGGGAGGCTGTATTTGCAGGAAGCAATTTGATACCCCAGTGGAGTTTCCAGAAGGCCGGTGTGTCACGCAGACGGTTGTTTCCCAGCTCCGTAACTGCGCGTCCCGCGCTGGTGATGCTCCTGGCTCTCCCCGCAGGTCTATCGGAGCGTCCTGATCCGAGGCCGGAGACGCCGCCGCTCTGGCAGCAGCGACAGCAGCAGCCAGCAGAACTCACCGACGGACCGGAGCAAGGAGAGGAACAAAGAGAAAAGTGAGTGAGCCCATATCGCAGGCACTTGGGGTAAACTCCATTTCCAAAACGGTGTGCGTAAAGTAAGAGCTGGATTTTGTGTCAAACCACCCCAAACGGCTCCTTCTTTGGTAAACATGGACACAACTGAGAATATATTGATAACACTTAAGAGTTGCTGTAACTCAAACTTAATATTACACCCACTTTGAGTCTTGAACCTCTCAGCAGCCTCCAGAGGTAAGAACAAACCGCCCACAGCATCTATTTTAGTGCATCTCTGGAGATTCTTTCCTTGATATTTGAACTAATACACTTTCTTTTAATTATTTTATAAAGGAAAGCAAATCAAATCTGTGATGCCATGTATTCCTAGCACCAGTTTTCAAGATATTTAATAGCTGGCAGCATGAACTGTAGGTATTAATGTTTTCTGTCACACTGAGGTGGCAGGAAGGGGATGAAAACAATTATATATATTTTGCAGCTTCCCACATTAAACCAGGAGAAGTATTACCACGCCAAATATTTCTACTACCAGCTGAAAAAGACTGCTGTTCCTTATTTGAAATTGTGCCAGCTGGCACCAGGAGCGAGCTACTGTTAAAAGTTTAGTGTGAATGCCTGAAAAATGGAGCTTTAGCTCTGCTTATATAGCGATGAGCCTATACAGAAAAGCCACTTGCAGTTTATCCACTAAGGAGTTAGAAAGCAAACGTGTTTCCATACACGCACTCAGCAGTTTGTGGGTGTTTGACAACACCATCCTGCTTTATTGTAACGCGAGACGCTGAGGGACGCAGTCGGCGCGGCTGGCTCGGGCTGCACGGCCGCGCTGCTGCAGCTGGAGCTCGGGCAGGTTTGCAGCGAACGTCAGGGCTGGAGCGGCAGGAGCGGGTGGAGCGGCCGCGCTGTGACGGTGCCGGTGCCGCTCTCCCCCGCAGGCAGCCGGGACGGCAGCCCCGTGATGCGCTCCAGCAGCACCCTGCCCGTGCCGCACCCCGGCTCCGCGCCCCCCACGCCCACCCGCCTCACCGGCCCCAACAGCGACACGGAGGAGGAGGAGCGGGGGGACCTCATCCAGTTCTACAACAACGTCTACATTGAGCAGATTAAAGAGTTTGCCCTCAAGTATACTTCAAATGCCGTAAGTTACATTTTCTGCCTTTCATTCGTAAATACATCTTGTTTTGCTCTACGCACAGTATTCTTGGCTAACCTCCCTCTTAGCAAATTCAAAGGATGATATATTTTTAATGACAATTTCACTTCAAGGACATACTCTGCTGCTGAAATACCACGTACAGTCGATGCTTATTTGCTGTTTCCTCCAGTACAAAATACACAGTGCTGAGCAATGTCATCCACCAGCCTCAGCCAGGGTTAGGGAAATAAATTAAAAAAATACTCATCTAGCCTAATAACACGACAAAACTCACATCTGTGCTAAATACATACAATATGACATTAGCAAGAAAAAACTAAGCTGTGTTTAAGGTGACCGACTCACCAAAGCCCCCTGTAGTAGTACTGAGCCCTTTCCGTGTCTCCCGCACAGACGGACTCTCCGCCGCTCTCGCCGTACCCGTTTGTCCGGCTCGGCTCCCCGCGCAGAGTGCAGCTGTCCCAGAACCACCCCGTCTACATCTCGCCGCACAAAAACGAGTCTGCTCTCTCTCCTCGAGAGAAGATATTCTATTATTTCAGCAGCAGCCCATCTAAGGTGAGACTAAAGGGTTTTCATTTGCTTTCCAAAGTCCTTAATTCTGCCTTTTCTTTTTGGTAGTGGAATTAGAGAAGATTGTGCAACACACCTTTCTGTTCATGTTGTTTACCATGTATTTTCTCAACTAACACTCTTCCAACTGTCAGTTCAGATATCTAAGAAGCTGTAAAACAATTAGGTGTCCAAGCTGCTTGTGTACTTTTAAAAGTTACTCTTTGCACTGGTACACATGAAAGACTGGGGGTTGCAGCAACAGGACCCTCTGCTTTCAGGTAACGGGTGGGTTACTCGGTACAGAGACTGTTGGGGGAGCAGAACACAAAGTACAATCACACGCCCTCATCCGCCCAGTTCAGGGAAAACCCAACAAACGGCTGTTAACGTGCACAGACTTACCAGGGGAACGTGCAACAGGCTGAATCCTGTGAGCTCTGGTCCCAGAGAGTGCAGGTGAAATCCTCCCAGAGAGGCATCCTCACTGCAGGAACTGCTGCGTCTCTGCCGTCAGGCAGTTGTAGCTGAGGATGGGCGGCCTTGCAGCTCCACGTGCCCTGAAACACGGAGTTAGCGTGAGTCTGAGTAACGCTAACACACAGGAAGGGGAAGAGCAGGACAGTGACTAAAACTGTGTCACCAGAAGCACTTTGTACAGTACAGATCTCCAGAGATAAAGCACACGTCATCCCACTGTCAAGCGGTTACCAAAAGTTCACTTTGTATTTTGGTAGCCACAATACTGGGAGATAATTCTATTTTTTTTTCCCCTCCTTTCTCCAGCGGCTAAAGGAAATAAACAGCATGGTCAGAACTGGAGAGACGCCAACAAAGAAGAGAGGCATTCTCTTAGAAGACGGCACCGAAGCGCCGGCGAAGCGAATCTGCCAGGAGAATCACACTGCCCTGTTACGCCGACTGCAAGACGTGGCGAACGACAGGGGCTCTCACTGAGACAGCATCGCCCTCTCAGCGCGTCACACGGACTCGCAGGCCCTGCCAAGGGCCCCTGTCCCCTCTGCGCCCGTGCCGTCCCCACCAGCCCACGCGGAGCCCCTGGCCTGTGGGGAAGGGCAGGAACAGAAGGACAATCCCGTGGGGACAGCGAGGAGACACATCCCACCCCGCGCTCAGCCGAGCCCGGGCAGGCCAGGCCGCTCCTGGTGCGTGTCCCACAGCAGCTGAGGAGCTTTTCGGTGCGGAGAGCACATCCTGAACACCGCTCGCTACCTTCCGTTTGCAACCGGTACTTACACCCGACTGCTCTCACCAGTCCCCTTACACTGCTTTTACCAGCGCTTTACCGTTTCCGTCTTTGGAGTAGAAAGTTGTACGTGCGTCAGACACGGGAGCATCGCACGGAGACAACTATATTACAAGAGAAACCTCCACAAAAATGGTGACTGACAAGCAATATTCCAGCAGAGTCTGGATCTGCTTGGGAAGGGAAGGTGGGAATCACCTTTTTAAGCCCCAAAGGACACTGCCTAGTGGATCCTGTCTATATTCAGGATCTTCCATGTGCCCCTGAACACCATCATGTTATTTTGCTTCAAAGTTTGGGCACCTTGCTGTGTAAAGGTAGAGAATTCTGGCTGTGCATTGTTTTTAGCTGTGCAATGTTTTAAAGTGAACTCACGTTCAAAAGGTGGCACTTTTGGTAGGGCTGTGAAGCATCATTTTTAAGGCAGATTAGTTTTGCTGTATATTTGCAATGGCACTTTCTAAATGTGAATATTTGTTTTCAGAGGCTGATTTCAGATATCTTTCTGTATTTGAAGCGATTTGACTTTTGTATTTATTTCCAAATTGACAGCCCATAGCTCCCCTCTTCAGCAAACGGCATTAAGAGTTCCTGTTAAACTGATGTACACGCAGCAATGAATGCGGGAAGCTGGGGACGTTTGCTTTTTAAAAGGAACTTTATACCCTTGTAACGTTTCTCCGGATTGCTCTTCCCAAGAGTCAGGAACGGCAACCACATGGACTCGGCTTTTCGGTTTGTTTTTAAAGGATGGGGTTTGGGTTGGTTTTTGGTTTTTAAATGCATTAAATCAGGCTGCCCGGGAGAAATTGCTCCCTGACTAACAGGATGAGAAAGTGGTGCATATATGAGACTTACTAGTTGTTTTCATTTTTAAAATACTTGCAAAATACCAGTCTTATTAAGAAAGCAATTAAACACACTAAGAGCTGCTGCAGTAGACCAGTTTGCTGCCTTTCAGTGGCAGAACTGGGGACACTGGCGGCGTTAGTGTGAAATGTAGCACACTCGGATTCTCCACGTTTTTCTAAGAAAGCAAAAGCTAAAAGCTCTGTGTTTGCAGTCATTCCTGCTCCTCTGAATAATCGGAACGTTTAGGACTTAATGCCACTCATTGTAAATTCAATTAAAGGTAGAGAAAAACATCTTTCATTCTTACCTGCGTAATGAGAAGGCTGATGTTGAGAAACTGTGTAGATGTTTCTGTAAAAATATTTATGAAACTGTCAGACAATTCCTGCTACTCTGTACCATTAACATTTACTTTGTATGAAAATATCGCAAGTGTATTTTTCAATAAAGAATTTATAAACTCACAATTTTATGTTCCTGTGTGGAAAAAGCACCACACGTGCAAAGCTACGACGAGTCTGCAGCGCTCACGCTGGGTTTGACGACGAAAATAAAAGGATCGCTTAGCTGCAGTCCACAGGCACGCGATGGAGCTGGGAGTGCAAGAACTGCAGTCGAGCACTGCAATTAATGGCTTAAAACTAATAAAAGAATCACACCTATCAGTCACACAACAAACACAGCACTAAGTTTCATCAGCTTCGGTTGTTTCTATCCCTTTCTGTTTAGTAACCCGCAGCTGCAAATGAAAACAGAAGTACAATTTGTAGTGTACGCTTTGAAACAAATGCTAAAAAAGCTACTACAGGCTTGTTCTAAAGGGGAAAAAATACAAATGTGTATTTAAACACTACTTTTTCCAAAAACATCCCAAGTTTTGGAACATTTGTTTCAAGACATAGAACAGTTTGGCTGGAAGGGACCTACAAGGCTCATCTTGTCCAACTGCAAACTTCACTGTTGAAGCTACTACAGCGTAACTTGCGTTTCTGTAATATTCTTTATGGAATTCAGAATAGCAGAGATGATAATAGAAAATGCCCCTTTATCAACGTATTGGCAGGGACAAGATTCTCGGTTAATTTTTCACTAAATGCAATACCTGTGGTGGGCCAGCGGGCAGCTGGGGTGAGGCCGGGATGCCTGCGGCGCTGTCAGCGCTCCCTTCCACACACGGATCCCATCGCAGAAGACGCAGTGTTCTCTCCCCTTTCTCCATCTAGAAAAAACACGATGCTTCAGGTTATCCGCTCTAAACTAGAAACATCCAGCATTCTTTAAAAAATCATTTTCTTCTCAGCAGACTCTAAAATTAGTGTGGATTGAGAGCAATCCAGCCTTCTCACCAGACCTGCAGAGGTCCAGCCAGCTCAAAGACAAAACCCAGATGATATAACCACCGTTTTTATTGCATCCTTCTATCATTCTCGTCATTGCTTTACTGATCTTTACCTGCGGTGGGTTCTAACTCCCAGCAACAACCAGACACCAACAGCAGCAGCAGCCGCCTCTGCGCATGGACACGTGGTGACACCGGCCAGGCTTTGCTCCCCGTTCACCCTCCAGCAGTAAGTGGGGGACAGGGTCGCTCCCCTGCTCCCCACCGCTCAGTCCTGTGTCCCCCTGGCTGCAGCTGAGGGGAAAGAGCAGCCCAGGACCAGAAGGGATTAAACTTCTACCCCAGCCCTTCCCCCAGGCAGCTTAGGAAATGTGCAAGTCAGTTATTTATCACAAAGGCTTCTGAATAATCATAGAAACAAACAGAGCAATGATCCCTTTCCAATGCAGCTCGAGTCTGCCTCCGTGCCCGGCTGGCACGCCGTGCGCAGTCACACTGCTCAGCCTGTGTTCTGCTTCACGCCAGAGCCCTGTGCCTGAACTCTGAACGCTAAATGTGCAGCGCTGACGTTTCCATTTCAGCCCTCCCAAGGGAAGTGCATGAGAAATAACAGCAGCAACACAATTAACACTCACAGTACTTTAGTAGCTACACTCCAGGCCAGAACAATAGGCCTCAAAAACCTTTCCCATGTGCTTTCCTTAAAGAAAAGCAAACCCATGGCACCGCTCCCTGCAGCGCCCAAGCTCAGCTGTCCGCTCAGCTCCTCTGTTCCCGAATTCTGCTGCAAACTCACAACGGGCTTGTGACAATTCCAAGGCACCTCCAAACCCACCAGCTGTCCCGAACACCCCGGCCAAAGGGGCATCAGATGAGAAACCCAACCAAAGGGACACAGACCCAGCTCTTCACCCCTTGAACAGGGTCACAAGGCACTGGCTATTTCTCTCTCAAGTCTTTACAAGCGCAACACCCTGTTAAATGCTGAACCTCATTCCAGAGGCTTCCCCAGCACAAAAGCAGCACCCAAAGCAAGCTGCTCAACAGCACGGTCATACTCGACTAAAACCACGTATTTTTAGAAAGGTTAATGACCAGTGGCTCATGACATGGACGGTAGACTGAAATTGAAGCCATGCATATTTACAATTATCAGAAATCCGCTCCCTAGAATGCCAATGACAAAAGCCAGAAACACTAAGAAGGGTGGTTTGTTTTGTTTTGTTAAGTAGCAAATCAGCTGCACAAAAAGCACGAAAAAGGTAAGAGAGCAACAAAAGAAGCATTTTCCAAATACTGAGCTACTTGTCAAGCAGCTGCCAGCCACCCCCACTGCCCGCAGTTCGACTTAAACACAAGACAGCAGCTGTGGCCGCTGCAAACGCTCCTGTGAGCTGTGCCACACACCCGCCCCTTCCACGGGCACCAAAGTGCTGGGGAAGGTGAAGCTGATGGGAGTGGCTCCCCGCACGTACCTTCCTAACCATACAAACTGCAGGGCACAGCGTTAAATAAGGGATGCTAGGCCAGACATCCACAAGGAGCCTCCTCAAGCATCGCTGCCTTCGGGTCTGCAAAAGCACACTCATAAATAAAAGCAAATTGTGCCTGACAGCTCAAGCACACCCTTGACAACAGGACAGTTCCCACATAAACCCCAATCTACGTGCAGGAGCACTCAAGCACTCCCCAACACGGCAGGTCAGCAGCTTTCGCTTCCACCGAGTGTTTCAGAAGTACTGACAGCAGAAAACAGCTCAAGTCCCAAAACACAGGCACTGTCACAGCACTGCCCTGCACCACTACAAGAGTTATTTCTGGTACCAGGAGGGAGGCTGAGCCAGACACCAGCTCCGCCACCTCCGCCTCCCGCTCTCCCAAAGGCGCACACGGTCACTCACCCTTCTCCACGTGGCCTTCGGGCTCCTCAGCAACGATCCCAGGGAGCGGCGAGCACACCCGCGCCGGGAGGAGACGCCGGGCGCTCTCTGCAGAGCTGCGCTCAGCGCGCTGGCCCGGCAGACGCCACCAAACCTGCCAGCACCGGGAACACACGGCACCGAGAGCGGCACCCACCACCTCTGGCCACAGGGCTCCCCTCTCATCCACGGACGTGGGCCAGGCAGCTCCTGGGCCCGGCAATACAGGGCAAGAATGACATTCTTTGCTTTGGAAAGGCTGAAAAATTAAGTTTAAAGCCACTAATTCGATGCTGGCTGTCATTTCTGAATTGGGACTGCAGCACAGAAGTGCTGTGTGCGCAGTTACTCACTCCTTTGCTCACACAGGAGGAAAACCATGTACACGCACACAGGCGCGCTCGCTCTCCAGCGCTGTTGCTCACGAGCTTCTCAAGAAACAGCTGTGGCATGAAGTGACTGCTCCTGGTTTCTGCTTCCTCTTGCTTTCCCATGGTGGGTAAGGAAGGGAGGGAAAGACAAAGTCTTTCTATACGTGTCATCCTGACAACAGGAACAGCAGAGAGAATCACTTGCCTTCTTCCAAGATCCACAGGTTTTTCCTTCTTTTCTATACTGACACATGGTAAAAACCACAAAAGTTACAGCTATCTGCCATGCAAGCCCTGTTCTCACAGAATATCTAGCTTCAGCATACAAGATAAATAACCCAAAAACAATGTTAGAAAACACTTCTTGTTACCTCTTTATTTAAAGTTCCTACTACAGGAAGGAGCACACCAACCAAAGCGCCAATCCAGAATTTTGTGCTCTCCTCAGCGTTTGTGATCTGAAGATGCTCAGCACAGCAGCCACTGCTGCGAGACTCAAACAGCAAACATCCTGCACCAAGTCTGTCAGTTTTACTCTGGTTACTGATGTATCAAAGCATGAGATTATAATGAGCTTCTCTGGGGATGACCCAGCAATAGCAACATCAGTGGGAACCCACCAAGTTATTCTAGTAATGACATTGAAATTGTCTGAAAGTGTATCAGCAGCAACCTGCAAAGAGCCCCTGCAGACTGGCTCCAGGTTTCCCTACCCATTTTGAAATATCACAGCCTCAACATGTCACCTTCTCAGCCTCATATCAAAGCTGGACTGAGCTCTGAGCCAGAGGAGACAGATTTGCATTGACAACAGCAGAAACTGAGTTTACTCTAAGTTAGGTGCTCTACAAAATCACCCCAAGTCACAACATCGTCCCAGTGATTGACTCACCTTGGCAAAAATATCCTCTTGGAACACCTACACTCAACCACCGCTTTCAGTACAGTTCACAATTAAAAACTAGTGCAGTTCAAGCCATTAAATATGTTTAAATTTGCTGCACTAATTCACACAGCCAGAGCCTGACAGAGCCTTCGGTTTACATAGACCCACACCTCACATATATGGAATTAGCAAGAGCTTTCAGAAAGCTGAAGGCAATAGCTCAGTTGCAAATACTTTGTCCAGACACACCTGCTTAGTAACTTATGCTTAGAATCCCTCTTACTTCAACCTTGAATTTGTTTAGGAAGGAGCTAGTCTAAATTATATTTCTCGTTACACTAAGTGGATACACTAAGGTTTAGAAAGAACATTGTAGCTTTTAGTCAAGAACCCTGGTCCTGTAACAGACACTTTATAAAATTAGGGAGTTAAAGAGGAAGAGCAGCCCCAAGAAATGCACCTGTGGATACACTTTTCCTCCTCTGCCTGAAAGAGGATCCTTGCTCTCCACGTCCGCCCTGCGTTCTTCTGTCTACCATGGAATTCCAGCACTGCCAGAGACACTCCAGGCGCCCCAGGACACCGCTGCATCTCAAAGGCAGAAGCTTTAAAAGGTTTAAAGCAACATCATGAATTAACATTTCAACTTTACCCAAAACTGATTAAGTACTTAACTTGTACAGTGTTAAGTGCTGCATAGAAGCCCCTGAAGTCATCCTTAACAGATTAATCATTTGGTATATGAATAGCATATTACTTGTGAAGTCTTTGTCTATTTCCTTAAGAGCAGAATTCTCAGATGGAACAGAGAAAGGTTGCTATATGACAAGTGGATTTAGCTTGTCAGTTAAAAACAAAGGACAAAAATAAGAAACCAAATCCAAACCACACACCACACCACTACCCCTCCGCAAACACCACATGCATGAAGTCATCGCTACTTGTTACTAAACAGTAGAGTTTGTGTTCATGCCATCAGCACAAGTACGAGGAGCCAAAGGAGAAGCATCCAAGCTTCGACAGGAAAATCCCGTCAGGCAAGAACAAGGCGTTCTGCCAGGCTCTGACACTGGGAAGACTCTCGTGAGAAGTAAAGATTCGGTCCTGAGCTCCCACGTGCTTTACGGGTTTCTCCTGTGGGCAGAACAAAGCTGTGTTTAAGCAGTCTCCGCAGTACCCGTCACCCCACCGCAGCCCGGACGCACGTGCTCCCACGCGCTGCCAGTCTCTGCTACACGGCCACAACACGGACAAAGAGAGCGACGAGAGCGAGATCACAGTTTCTTTTTATTTTGAGATGTCACTATTAACACACATTAGTCAGGCTACCCTAAGTAATCCCCTAGACACCTAGGGAATCTAAAATCCTCTACAACATTATTACCTCAAGAGACCACCATTAAAAGCTTTGATTTTTAGTGTTTATGTAATAAAAGTCTAACAAGACTGACATTCTGCTTTCATCCCGTCAGACTAATGTGCGCTTTAGTGACAATATCCATTTACAAATCAATAATACATCATACATCATCCCCAGTTTTACCTCTGGAAAGTGCTAAATGGAGTCAACCGTCTATTTACAATTTCAAATCCTAATGTATTTACAATAGAAACCAAAAGTATTTAAAACCATTAAATATAGTGTTTAATTCTGCTATATTAGTTTACATGAACACAGCTTACCTCTGGCATCATATTTCCAATGCTAATATTTCTGCCAGTAATTTAAGATCTTTTTTTTTAAAAAAAATTGCTTTTCCTGGAGGGAAAAAAATAAAAGCTTAAAAACCAACCCAAAACCTCCAGGCATTTCAAAGCCCTGAGGAACTACCCACCCTACACAGTCTTCAGGTAGAAGTACTGCAGTGTTCAAGAGAGACTTCCAAACTCCAGGCAAGCCTTTAAAACCTAATGCATATGTAAAACATTACGAGCTAGCAATCCGTTGAACAGGTTTACTGGAGTCACTGCTACCATTCAGGTTTTACTAATCCGTAGTCAAGAAGGAAACTGCTGCGTTGCCTTTTCTCCCTCCATTACATTCCCTCCACCCACAGAAAGTGTTTTGTGCACCATGGTCCAGAAGAGCTAAGTGGGCATCGTCTTCTCTTCTTTGCTGAAAGGCTGAACTGAGCCAGGCTTTACCCAGGACAGGCCAGACACGTGTGTGCTTTTGCAGTGCTGATCTTCCGGCTTCTTCTAGGTAGAAAAAAGTTGAAGTCACAATTATTGGATATCTCAAACCCTCCTCAGTCCCTCCCCATCCATTCTGCCTTTGGCAAATACAAGCACAAAAGAGGATATCATAGCTTATTCTCCTCAAAGAGAAACAGCAAAACGGCTCTTGATTTGATCTCTGTGAACCTGTGTGGCATCAGCAGAACTACTCTGATGTTACAGGAGAGGTTTAGTGACTTAGTCCATGCACTGCTGCCCCACCATAACAATTTAAAGATACTCTTTCAACAGCGTCTTTTGCTTGAAGGCCATGGCCCAGCCCCCCTGCACAGCTCTTTGCCAATTTTTTCGGTTCTAGAGAAAGCAGCATCAATCCAAACGGAAACCTTTCTGTCATTAACCTGGTATTGTAAGTGCAGCACAGACCCTGTGATGCTGGGTGTGCTGAGGAGCACTGCACCCCACTGACAGCTCCTCAGAGCAAGTTAACAAGGCAAAGAAGCAACCGATACCTTTGCTATCCCATGGAGTATAGCAAAGCACGGTCCTTCCCCTCCCTGAGCACTTATCACAGTTAAATGCTTAAACAGGAACTCTTCATACCCAACACAACAAACGTTTGAGACTGACTATTGCAATTTTGAAGACAGAAAAACAGCTTCAGGTTGCAGAGGAGAGGTGCAACTTCAAGCATCTGCAGAGTAGTTTAAGAAGATTAGTAAATTAGATACCTACTCTAGCAGGTCAAAGGAACAGAGCAGCTCGCAGGTTTTTTGCATACCAGGAACTAGCCCTGCCTCCACTATGCCACAGGCTCATCAGATCACCTGTAGGCCAACTACATCAAACCTGGAACGATGCAGCACGTTCTAGAAAGGGATAATCACATGAGTAGACTCTTGTCATATGATGGGAGGCCTTTAGCCTCACAAAATAAACTAAGTCAGCAAGAAAACTGAACGCGCACTTCTTCTGTCCCTCCCCCTGTTTTGTGTAGAAGGTGGCACTGCGTGGCAGAATTGCCATAGCACACCAGAGGGATCAGTTCAGCTCTAGGCTGGTGGAACAGCACCTGCCTATCGCATGGTGCACACAGAACATCATCCAGCAGAAGACACGGGCTGGGCAGGGAACTGCGGCATCACCTGGTACAGCTCTAGAACAGCCTCGCTGTTCGCCAGGGCCCAGGAATTACACAGGTAATAAACAAGGATCCAGGGCCACACAAGAAGGGAAAGGCAGGAGACAGGATTAGGGAGCTTCCTTTTACAAGGATGGAAAAGAACATTCTCAGCTACAATGGCACCTGGGAACAAACCCCGAAAGGCACAGAAGTCTGCCCATTCCTGCTATCAACAAACTACTCCAGCAACTAAAGTACCACACGTGCAACAGTCACTGAAGATGCCAGTTCTCACTTAAGAAGTTAACGTGCATCTCCAAAGAAAAAGGGCAAAAGAAAAGTCATCGCTGGCATTAGGTTTGCTATCACCTTCTGAGACATCACATCCATTCCATTTCAAGCACCACCACCTACCTTTCATTTAAAGGATAAGAAAAAAGGAGTTGGAAAATGGAGGAGAAGGGGGGAAAAATAAAGTCAAAAGTATTTCTTAAGTTCTTATAAGAACATGAGCAAGTCAGAATCTGATCAAAATATTTTCCTGTGTGTTCTAAGGCTAGAGAACGGCCACCTCACCTCAAGCCCTGCTGTGACTCTGGCAGTTGGGAACATTGCTACACTGAGCTCACAGGCAGCGTATTATATTAAGAACACCAGAAAAATCTCATTCCTGCCAGAAGACATGCAAGAACATGATGTAAAGCTTGCAGTGAGGAAGACTGAAGTTCGGACTGATCAACTACAAACAAAAGCAGCAAACCACAGCACAGCTCTAGTGCAAGGAGCCCAAGTCAGTGAGACATTCAGAGCGCATTTCCTTGCCATTCCACCAAAGACACCAGCCACCATTTCAGAACCTGAGGCACTGCCTGTGGATGGACCTGTCATGGCACTCAGTGCAGACTCAGAGTGCTGTGTGCTGGCTCTTGTCAAGTGCAAAGAAACAATTCAAACAAACAAACCAACCAGCCCCAAATCCAAAAAAACCAAAGACACCCATTCCCCTGCCACAAAACCAAAGGTGTTGTTCATGTGAAAGCTACCTGAACCAACACACTCTTGCTATATCAGTAAGAGTGTTTTGTGATAGAAGTCACTCCAAGAACCCTTCAATTAACGGTAGCGTTACAGATGTGCGCAAGGTACTCAACTCTGTGCTGCATCAGAAAGTTTGGAATAGAAAGAAAGCCCTGAAGCTTTGATTCAGTAATGAAAGGTCTCAAAACAGAAGAGAATGAATTTGGGGACTGTCAGGTTATGCAGAAGTAGTCAAGCTCATGACAAGCAAACAGGCAGCTCGCAAATCTCTCCTTCTTTCCCTACCATTCCTAAACAAAAGAAAAAAATCTGCCACGCTGCCAACAATTGTACTAACAAAGCTTTGCGGCTGGCTAAATGATTAATTGCTTAACACACTGGAGTTAGAACAGTGACATAAGCGCTTAGTTAGGAGAGCAAATCAGCTTCAGCACGCCCACTGATCCAAAAGAGGGCTGGAATAAGGTCTGTCCCGTACATGTTCATCACAAGGAGACAGAGAACCTTCTCTCCCTTATCAGGCAACAAACCCTCGCTACAGGTGAGAATCTGGACTTTGCACGTACCTTCTGAGTCAACATCTTCTCTCTAGCTTCATCATGTATAGCTGGATTCCACGGGGAAAAACTACGGAGAAAGTATAGTTCTCTCTTACTTTGGATTTTTACAAACTACATCATAAACAGTGCAGAAAGCAGCAACTTTCCTTGGTTTACTACAAGTCTGAATTTTCAGTGTTAAAACATACGGTTAAGAACTAAATCCATTAATCCACTGCAAATATTTAGGCTTTAGTTTTCACTTGCCATGAAAACTGGCAATTCAGCAGGTGCTACATGAAGTTCTACTCACACTCACTACTGAGCTGACTGCTCCAGCCCCTATGAAGTCAAGCTTAAAGTTATTACAAAAGCATGACCCAAGTGACAATCACGCAAACTGAGTTCAGGAAAGCCCAAAAGCAATATTTACTCTATGGGTCTCTACTTGAGGGAGGGTGTTTTGGGACAATTTGTTTCTTTGTTTTGGGGTTGGTTTGTTTGTGGTTTTGTTGAGTTTCTTTTAAGTCTTGGTTGCTTAGTGAAAAAACAGTAAACACACAAGTCTGGTTATATTCAAGATTCACTCAAAACTGAACAGAAGAAAATGAGGGTAGGAATATTCAGAATACCCAAAGTGTTGCTATGAATCTAAGAAAAAACAGGTCAGTCAACTTGGCAGGGCAAGCCTTCAAATCAACAACTATAACAAAACTTGTTCTTGAAACGGTACAACATGGTGAATTTGCGCATGGTACTTACATGATTGCATAGGGATCCTCTATTTTGGGCTGATCAAATAAATGACTGCTGCATAGTTTGACACTGTCCACCACTTTACTTTTGAACAGCTGGATATCTTTTTCATACCTGCAGGAGAGAAGTAACGTTAAGTAATTGCAAGAAGGCAAAGGTTTGCTCTAGAGCCACCTAGCAAAGCCTCAACTTTAGTTCCTAGTGCAACCTGCTCTAGAGGCAGAGACCACGAACTGATAAATAATTCCACAAACCTCTTGCTTCTGCAGGTCTATGGAAAAACAAACCTCTTATGAGACCATGTCTGTATGCAGGAAAGATACTCACAGCACTGCAGCCTCGGGGTTCAGAGGACTCGTCGTATCAATCTTGTAGAAGACTCTGCGAGCATACATTAGTACTTGCCATATGTGATTATGGTTTCGCCTAAAAAGAACAAAACACAATGAAGGAAGGAACAAACTTCTTTCAGATTATACATCAATAAACATATTTAACATAAACTAACCTCCATTTTGCAAATGCTCTTTTCACATCCAGTTCACCAGATACAGGATCTACTAGCGGGTGGAAGACAGGCAGATCAAAAACCAAGCGCTGCATTAGAAAAGATGAATTAGTTATAACAGCTTCAATCCTAATGTTAAATCCAGTGGGTGAAGGTCAACTACGTGTTGCTTCCAAGTACTAATTAATTGTTACAGCATTAAAAGAAAGCATCCTGAATTGACTTATACTGGCTGTGAAAATGTAACCCAACACTCAGGTCACATGCAGGGTCCTGTCCTCTCTCACATGCTTATTACCAAATCAGGAAACTAATCCAGCCAACTGCACAAGCTCTAGTGTCTACACAGGTAATAACACCGGATAAGATACACTTAAAGGAGCTTTTCTTGTTTAGCTATTTGTGACTGAAAGCTTTTCACACACTGGAGCTACAACCAACACTTTTTTCATCCTACACTGTGCAGCAACACCGCAGTGCCTTCAGTTCTGTACAGCCACATTCCTCTGGTGTTTGTGCTTTCTTCCAAAGAAAACTTAAGTTACAACAGGAAGGTTTTAAAGCCCTATGCTAGCAAAAAACTGCTGGCTGTATGAGAGGTACTAAGTCCAATTTTTGAAAGAAAGTGCTTTGTACCAGTTCTGTCCTTTGAAAGATAATAGCTTTACACAAAGCCTGACACCAAGCAGACAGCTTCGTGACCCAACAACTCATTCCCAGCTGCAGCAGTTACATACACCTGTCCCCCAGTCTTCCTCCTCAAGAAATGCGGCCAAGGCAGCCAGCTGCTCCGCTCAGGACAGTCACATTGCCACCATTTTTAAAACATTTTTGAGGGATAAAATAACTTGGATATTTTTTCCTAAATATAAAAAGAGAGAAAAGAGGTGGAAGGTAACACCATAGTGTCTCCCCCTACCTTTGTTTCACCAACTTTCTTCTCAAGTTCTTTTAGTTCTTTGTTTCAATTTAATTTAGAAGAGAGGTAAGAAACCCTGCAGTACTTCAGCAAGCACAGCACAGGTGCCTGGAGTTTATGCTCCATTATATCACTCCTCAGAACTGAGATACTTCTTTAAGCATTTAAACATTAACTTCCTTGCCAAGGAAGTAGCAGATCAACAGGTGAGGTAAAGACCTTGTTGATTACTTAATACTCTAATGCATCTAACCCATGAAATTCACTGTATGCCAGCCTCAGTAATCAGAGTAACATCATTCTTCCACAGGTATTAGGAAATACGTACAAGACATCACAAATGAGCCCAGCCAACCGAACAAAACTAGCTCAAGGAAATGAGAAGCTAATCAGTATATTAGTGTTAACAAAATGTCATACTTAGTACATCAGAAAACAAGACACACACAACTACTTACCGGGCAGTCTCCATCGGGGTAATTATCAGGAATATTGACAGTAAATTTAAACACACCGTCCTGGTAGAGCCCATGTCTTATGAATATTACACCAAACCACACTGCAAGTGAGAAATTTTGCTTGAGTGAAAGAATTTAAATATATCTGTATATATAAAAAATTTAAAGTTACGTTTAAACTTACTTAATGCTGATTGGTAAGATGGCTGCACATAGACGCCTGGCAATTTCTGCTTTACAACCAAGGTACTGCAAACAGAATCGGTATTTAGGACAGCTCCACAAGTACATTAAAGCAGAAATAAATTCTTCCCCCAGTAAATGCATTTAATGCACGTCAGTAATGAAAAGTCCACTTTTCGACTTGCCATCAATTGTAGTTAATTCTGACGTGTGATAAAAGCTTCAACTTCCATTTTAAACAAGTAGTTTTTCAGTTTTAGATAAGACTATGCTGCATGTCAAACAGAAGTTGCACTGGCAGCTGACAAAACAAACATAACAAAATAAGCAGCAGCAGCAGCAGGGTGTACTAGAGACCTGCATCGAGTGATCAGAGGCATCTCATTAACAACATGGACCAAGTCGTTTTCCCAAATTTGCACTTATTTGCTGTCTTTCTTGTGATGATCTTCAGTCCCCAATGAGTAGAGCATTACAAAAAGAGTTTCTCCCTCTCCCTTTGCCTTTTAGGAAACTCCACTTGACAATCAACAGCACTATAGGGGCAAAATGTGCCATTTTTACTATTTTTCAAATCAATGAATGCAAGAAGTTGCTAGTAAGTTTAACCAGCTGTAGTTGTATGGTAGGCAAATTCTACTGAACACTAAATGATAAACCAAATTATTCACTTCA
The DNA here is from genome assembly GCF_036013475.1 of Columba livia. Classification (NCBI taxonomy): domain Eukaryota; kingdom Metazoa; phylum Chordata; class Aves; order Columbiformes; family Columbidae; genus Columba; species Columba livia. The sequence continues at coordinate 3,421,555 of NC_088614.1, forward strand.
TAGGTTTTCCAGTTACTTGGCATATAGGCCCATTAAATTAAACTCCTCATGCTTGCACAGAAACCAATATTATTAAAGCAAAATATTAACACAATTCTCTGCTTATGATCTCCAAAATTTTCATTATTTCCCTAATAATGGTTTGTTAAGCTAGAGGAGTTTACATTGTGATACCAATACATTTTTGCATGCTGCAGAATAAAAAGACCCTTCTTGAACTAAGAAGTCGGGGTCAGTTCCCTGAAAAAAGAGAGATTAATGTTTTGAGAGTTCTCACTTTCAATTAAATGGTTAAATGCAAGGAATGAAACTCAATGTTGCATAAGGACTCCAGGGATTCCATTCCAAAAGGCACGACATACTTGAGAATCCAGAATGTCTGTTACAGAGGAAGTCCCTTCAGCTTTGTAGCACAAAATAGTTTATGTAACTTGATAGAACTAGAAAGTTGTGCAGACAAGTAGAGATTTGTGTGCTCCCGCAGCAGCCACAAACCACTAGATTGGATCAAACACAACAGATCCAAAATAAGCTATTTAAATCACACTAACTCCTCCCTAAGTTTCACGTTCAGCATCACTAAAAGACAGGAAAGAATGGAGTCTCTTAATATCCGTTTAATCAGTCATATCAGGCAGTGTTCAAGCGTTCCATGCAACAACTGAAGGAAGCTCCCACATCCTAACTCCATCAGACAGCACCCTACATTCATAATCACCTTGCCCCTTGACAGCTGCTTGCTTCTGTTTTAATACTTGTTCCAAAAACTGAGTAGTTCTCACCAAAAAGCTATTAGGATTGCTAAACCTAAAAGGCATTTACCTGACAACTTAGAAATGTAATAACTCGGATAACTGCATCTAAACACACCCTTTAAAATCTAATCTCATTTTCCTCTCCCCTGCTACCTCAAGAGATTGAGACTGCTGCTTCAGAAAACAAACTTTGTGAAACTTAAGTTTTACTGCCTTATTCAAAGACTAAGGCAGAGACACCACGGAAGAACCCGATCCCTGCATGTTTTTTTGCCCACCGAAGCATAAGCCCAGCAACCCAAAAAGGACAAAAAATAAAGTGAAAACCTACAATTCTGCAAGGAGGGAATACTCCAAGTAAAAAGGCCCATAAGAAGCATGTGTTCCATTTGTGGACTGCGACGAGGTGGCAGGTGAAGCAGGCTTGGTTATTGGCACAGCATTCTTTGGAATAGAAGGCAACTGTTTCTTTGTAGAGGCTCGTAGAGGACTGGTTCGCAGCTCTCCACTCAAAGTTTTCTCTTCAGCTTCAGGTCTCTGTTAGATTAAAAGAGAACCATGAGATTACAGGCCATAGGCATTTAATATCTGAACATATTTTAACACAGATTTAAACCCAGCCTTGCTAATTAGAAGTTTGGCCAATGAAGCATATCCTGGGTTTGGTGTCCTATTGCTTGGGGGCAGGGAGGTGGGGGTGGTGTCTCCTTAGGTTTTGCTTTTAAATAGACTTTGATTCAATCAAACCTAGCCTACATGTACAGAAGTCATCAATGCTGGATAGGAAATCTGCAGATTAGGACAAATGCTTAAGAAGGCTTACGTTTATTTAGAAACTGGAACCAGACAGTGTAGAACATCAGCTTAGAAGTCTATCTATTTCTAGCACACAGCACATTCAAGATAAATCATTTCCACTGACAGGCATCCTCACACTCCAGACTTCAAAGAGTCTTTAAAAGTAGTTTAGTAAAGCTGAGACGAATTAAGAACTTTCCACAGAAAATGTTATGTATTTCACTTCCTACCTGTGCTTAAGACACCAACACCTCACTCGGAGCTGATCATGTAGCCCATTCCCACTGTGAGAGAATCACCGCTTGACAGCAATATCAAGCCCAGTTTAAACAGTTTTGCTATATCAACCTTTTATGCCTATGCTGTCTTTTATTGAAAAAAAGAAAAAACAAAACCAACCCTTTCTACTTAATTGGTCACTGCTACACTGCTAGAGAACACTGCACTATTTACAGACCCCAAAATGAGCCTATAGATTGCCAAGAGAAACCTGCAGGCTAGAGACCTGATTTAGGCTAGTCGCAGTGACTGAAGGCATGAATTAGATTACAGTGTTTTGAAGCACTTGAGACTCAGACTAGTAACAACACCCATGTCACAAGCATCAACAACACGGTTATATAATTTGCCCTAGCACTGAACACCCAAGAAGTTATTAACCCTTGAACTACTGTGCTTTCATCATCGCTGCCATCTAAAGCAGCAATAGCATTATGGAGGCACAGTTTGGTCAACACTCACTACACATGCAATATCTGGTTAAGCTCTATATAAGCCAGTAAGCAAATGTCCTAAGAAACAAGTGTTTCAACCATTTGAAAAAAGTTTGTTTTGTTTTCCCTACTTAAAAATGCTTCAGAAAAGAAAAGTCAACCAATTCTGGGGCAGACTCCATCTACAGGCACATTCCAGGTAATACAACTCGCTTACACTTTTCTTGAAGATGATCACGATCCTTGGGATAAAACACACGCTCCGACTGTATTCACAGGTTGTCTGACGGGCTTTTCCAGAAGCGCCACCACCCCTCGGTGCATGTTAGCACCTTACGGCACCCGCTCATTCAACACCCACCTTGCGCACAGAACCTGTAGACATGCTCCAGAAAGGGTTCATAACGTGTATTCCAAATAAAGGACTGCAGCTTCTCAGTGTCTTCAGAGTGTCCTCAGGCCTCTCTGGTTTAGATCCTAAAAATACACAGAATGAACACGCATTCTAGCAGATAAACAGGACTCTATAAATAAATAGGATTCTAATTCTGCGGCCAGCTTTACATTTCTGTAACTTCAGAAGAAAACTTCTTGTAGTTAAGACTAACAATAGTTAAAATTGCAAAAGCTCTATTATATATTAGACTCCAGGACAATAATATAGCTGTCTACGAAATAATTTTTGCGTGTGAATCCCTGCCTTCTTTCTGCTGGAAAGACACTCTAGGTTCTGCATTCCATTTTGTGTCTTGCCAACTGGAAAAAAACCAAACCAAAACAAAAACCATCCATTGGCTCAGCGCAGTCAAGAAAGATCCTCTACAGGTGTAAACATGAAGAAGTTACGGCTGCACCATTTCAGCCCAGCCGCGCACAGGGCCGGCGGCTCTTCTCGCGCGGCGAAGCGCTGCCCCTCGCACACGCTGCTCACTCTGCGCGTTTCTGGAGTGCTCCAGTTAGAAAAAACCTCTGTCACTCCTGGTGAAAGAGATGATCCTCCCATTGAGTCTGCACCAGGCATGTGTCACTCTGGTTTCATCCGCGCTGGAACACCACCAGGAACTGACAAAGCCACAGAACACTATAGTTTTGCCGTAGCTTATTTAATGGTTTCATTATGACTCCAAGGCTTATTGCTCTTTTGATCAGCAGTTCAGTAATAAGGACTTTAGCAGCATTTAGAGTTTCAGTGTGTCATCTACTGTCTATGTCCTCGGCTTTCTCTGCTCTTTTTTTTGAAGTATTGCTATTGTTTGTACAAGAACCATCCATCGCTCCTCTTGCCTGGCACAGTCTATTTCCTCTACTCTCTTTTTTTTCCCTAGTTCTCCTAGTTTCCCTTCCACTCCTCAATTTCTGGTTACATTAACTGAGTTTTCAGGCAATTCACTTTACTCAGTTTCTTTAACAGGCAATAGTTCAACCCTGACTGAGGCAATTCATGGGATGCGAAACAGAGAGAATGGCACAGGACTCTATTGGGTTCACCACTAAGAGTTTCTACAGTAAGCAAGGCACCACCTGTTCATCCATTGCTTCAGTTAGTTTATAGAGAAAATGGTTATGTTATGATCAGAAATTTTCCTAAAAGGAAAATAAATGCCAATTCTGTTAAAAGAAAAAAAAAAAGACAATTTATTCCAAGGAAGTCTAGCAATGGTAAGTTTTTAAAAGAAACATTGATATCAAAGCATAGGTATCCTAGACTGTAAAGCAGCCAAGCATTTTAAAAACGCAAGCATTATTCAGAAAAGTGATGAAAACTAAATAATTTCCTCACCCCAAAACAATCTCAAGCATTCCAGTACGCATTATTCCTCCAGATATTTTTCCTCTTCAGCAGCCAGAGAGTTTCACATCATTCTGAGCCACTGAAAACAGAGTCAAAGCCCCAGAGCTACTGTGCTGGGGCATGTCCTGCGATGGCAGGGAGGGGTTTTCACTTTTCCCCTCTCCTGTCCATGAAACGCAGCCAGAATAAGCAAGGCAGCAAGACGCTTGGCTAAGAAGGTACAAGACGCTTCCTCGGGAAACTCTGGTGTAATCAGAGGAACTGACGCACAGAGAGCACCTGTGTGCCATGGCTTTGACAAGAGAGAAAAGCGCTGGAAGCTGAGGTACGACGGGTCTAGACACAATGAGCTGCAATCTGGAGTAATTATGGGGTTGGGGTGGGATGCTTTTTTTCTTCATTTGTTTGGTTTGGGCTGGTGTTTTTTTGAGACTAGGTAATGTAAATTGCATTATTCCAGAGACAAAAATACAGGAGTTGAGCAGGAAAAAGAATGAGGTGTGTATGTAAAAAACAGCCTAACCTGCTTCCAGTGAAACAGGGAACTGATCCAGAAGTTCGATAACTGGCGCAGTGAGTTCACTCACTGCCTCCACCTTTCAGAAAGCAGCTATGCTTCTCAGTACCCTCCCAGCTTTTTGAAAAGCTTTTAATTATATAGAGGCCTACTTACAAGCTATTAAGAACAGTTTACATCTCCAAATAAAACATTATTTTAGCTCTAGTTGTACTACAGAGATTCTGCTGCTTGGAGATCTTTTATCTAGTTGCCCGCCAGTAATAAGCAACAGATAGTATTGGCCTCAACTTGTTGTCAAACTGTCTCCAGTCTCATTCAGCTGTTAAAATACTGTTTATGATAGAAAACCAACAACCTCAGAGTACCAGCTTCCCAGAGGAGGGTCATTTAAAAAGCCTTCAAAGGTGTTTTAGAGTTTATTTCAAATCATGTTCGCTCCTCTTAGCTATGCTTCCTGAGAATAGAAAATGATTTCTGTACAGGAAATGTATCTGCAACTGCTTACACTCTCTAGTGCCTTCACCTCACAATCTACCACCCCACGTTAATCACAAGAATGATTTAAAAAAAAAGTAACAGCACATTTAAGTGAGACTGTTTATCCTACGACTCACTAGGCAGCAGGTCTGCAGCAAACAAGGAGAGCCAAGCCCTAACATCATTAAATGGACTTTCTAGGCAGTTTAGTCACTCAGTTTTACATGGGCTACTGCATCTGCGACAAGGTACCTACCGCTACTGCAGCTATGAGCTGTGGCTACTGAAGCCATCGGCTTCTCGAAAGAACTCAATACACCCTCTTCATTTTACGAAAACGAAATAAATTCACTCAAAATCATCACCCTGTCTCCTTTCACAGGTCATCATTCACAGTGCTGCACCTACCAACAGGCTTAATAGCGTGCCGCTCAGTAATACATCCTACTGATTTCTGCTATTTCAAGAACAGAAAGTAACAGCGACTGTCCTAAGTGGAGAGCAGTCTGAGCAAGCATAAACTCATGTGGTACTTCATCGTTGCTACAAAGTACTTCAAAAAACATGTTATCACTAACACAAACCAAAGTTTTAAGTACTTTGCTCTTGCGCCTTTGCATTCTCTACTCTAGCTGTTCTTGTTACAGATTACTTCTATTATTTATATCTACTGTCATATCAGATGTCATAAGGCTGTCAGGCATTGGAACAGGCTGCCCAGGGCAGTGGTAGAGTCGCCATCCCTGGAGGGGTTTAAAAGGCTTCTAGACAAGGTTCTTAGGGACATGGGTTAGTGCTGGAGCTAGGATGGGTTATGGTTGGACTCGACGACCCTGAGGGTCTCTTCCAACCAAAATGATTCTATGATTCTATAATTTTTCCCCTGTCTTCATTAGTCATTAAATACAACACCAAACCAATTTGGCAAAAACTTCATCCGTCTGGAACAGAGTGCTTTTCTAAATATTTTTTGGAAACATAAAGGATTCAAGAAGAAGAAAAAAAAAAAATCTAGACAAACATATATAAAAGTATATATATGTTTATATGCATTTTATTCCCTACCTAAAAGTGAAAAGGACCACTCCTACACCTGAGAACAAACAAAGCCCAAAAGGCAGGGCACTAGAGAAGCACGTTACACGCCACACGTTTGTCCAGCAGCTGTGTCTGTCAGTGTCCACCAGAACACACTCCTGCTCAGCACACCTGCTGCTGAGCTCTTCAGGGCCTCACCAGCCCACACCTGAAGCTCCTGGACAAGGCAGCGCTGCGCACAGCACCGACCCGCCGAGCCTGTCTGCCGGCTCCTCCTCCGCGGGTGGCTCGCACCTCCCGCCTGTCACACACCTCTGCATAAACCATAACCTATGCCCAGAAAACGAGTTTATAGGAGAGCGAACAGCTTAAAAGCCACCAGGGGGAGTGACCCGCCCCGGTGCACAGGACAGCTGGGCTCGGACGGGACTGACAGCTGAGAAAAACAAGCAGTTCTGCAGAGGCCCGAGCGGGGCGAACCCGCTCCGGCCAGTCCGGTGCTGCGTCCCGCCAGGCCCGACCCCGCCGCTCGCGGGGCGGGAGGGAGGGAGCCCCGTGGGACCGGAGCCGCCCCGGGCCCCGAGCGGCCGCCCTGAGCCCGGCGCTCGACCCCGCCTGTGGCCGGGCTGGGGCCAGCTCCTCATGGGGACAACGGGCGGGCGCCGCCCGGCCCCCTCCGGCGACAGCTGTCGGCCCCTCGGGTGCGCCGCCCGGAACACCCGCCACCCTCCCGCCCCACCGGGGACTGTCTCCCCGCCGCCCCGCCGGCCTCCCGCCCGCGCAGGCCGGGCCGGTCCCCGCGGTGCCGCCGCGCTCCGGTGCTCGCTCACCCGCTCCCCGCTCCCTCCGCTCCGCCCGGCGCGGCCCAGGCCCCGCCGCTCCCCGCTAGCCCCGCCGCTGCCCCATTGACAGCCCGCCCCTCGGCAGCGCACATCCGGACCCAGCCTTCCCTTCGGCCAATCGCCGCTCGGTTCTTCCGGGAAGGCTCGGCAAGGCGGGGCGGTGGCCACAAAGCCAGCCAATCACAGCCGCCTTGACACAGAACGCCGATTCCTCTACAGGCAGGGGGCGGGGCAGCAGGGGAGGGATCCACCCTGGGAGAGGGATTGGCGCGAGTGCCTGTCCGTCTGGGGGCGGGCGGACCAATGGGGAGGGGTGACGCACTTGTCACTCTCCCAGCAGGAAGAAAGCGGTGGAGCTCTCATTGGCCGGCCTGGGGAGCGGGGAGGCGTGCGATTGGGGGCTGGGAGAGGGGGCGGGAATTAGCGCCGTCAGTTATACGGAACACGGATTTTACCTTACTCAAGTTCAAAACACACATCAGGTTCGCCACTATGGCTGAGCAGGTGTACGTGGATACACACAGTATTAAGTTAAAGCTAAGTATATGTGTGTAGAGGGATATATGTGGATATATACGTATATGTGTGTATACATACCAGTGTATATATATATACACATATATACTTACGCGTGTAGATATAGACAGGCACATACATACACGCGTATGTATACAAACAAAATTTATCTCTAAAAAGCTGCTGGGGAGAAGCAGCAAAATAAGTCCAAAATTTATTTTGATTTGTTTTGATGTGCAATTAGACTTTTTCTGAGCCCAGGAGAACAACTGCAAAAAAACGCTGTACCAAAACTGAAGTGATTTGTCAAGGTTTGGGAGATGATAACAAAATCCATGCTATCTCCAGCATAAAAATTACAGAGAAAATTCAAAAATCAATGAATACAGGATGGATTCTTTTTGTTTCTAGGCCACAAGCCAAAATACCACGCTAAGGCAATCGCTTTGTCACAATTACCGTAACCTCTCCTGTCTTCCTGTCCTCGAAAGGCCATTTTAAATGGACTAAATCCCTTCTCTTCCCTGTCAAGGGCAGGAACAGGTGCCTGGTACCTCCTGCTCCTTCTTCACCTCTTTCTTTATATATACGTAATATATATAAAAATTATATACATAAATTATTTATATACACACACATATCTCTATTGCATCTGCATGTCACACAGACGTCATAGATCCTACACAGCAAAATTCTGTGGCTCGAACAACATTTTAGTGTTAATTGAGTGAACATGTTCGGGATGTTGCAAAACGATATCGCAATCATAATGTGAATAATACTTTAGCATTGATACCATGGATTGATACTTTATCAAGCCATTGAACACAACACTGTTAATCTTCCAAACCCCACTATAGCCTGAAGTTTCCTATTTTGCCAACTACAGAAATAATACTTTGACAAGAAAGAACTAATTTTTGTCTAATACATTTTCTTAAATGCTTTTTTTCTGAGCCACTGATAAGGAAAACATCTTTTCCATCATTTTTACTAGAACCACCAGTAATTAATGTACAGATCTACACGGCCATCATTTGTGTGAATCCAGAAACAGTGTCTGTTTGCAATCTGGATGCAAGGCCATCACTTTAAATAGTGTTTCTGTACCCAAATGATGTTAAATGTATTCCTAAAATATCAAAGCGCTCTGGTTTAGGTCCCTGAATTTGTGGTATCCTTCTGTCCTGTGATCACGTGAGGAAATCCGAAAACATGGCTCTTAATAAAATGCGATAATAAACCTTCGGGTGTCTGCGTAAACCTCACCGAGCAGCACTGATCGTACAATTGCAGTGTAATAAACTTTATTCCCTCTTTTGTTTCTGGAGCTCAAAGCCCATCCAAACAGATGTCCTCAGGTGAGCTTGACACATCAGGAAAGTTAAACAGATGCCTAGTTTACACACTGGTAAATCAATAACGGCAGAATAGCTACACTTACACAGAATGACTTTGAAGAGGAATGCAGAAAGTTGACCTGCAACATGAGCTAAAATGTAGAACCCTCAAGAAAATAATGTGGTAGACTAAATCACCTTCTTAATCATACCAGATACGAATGAATTCTACTGAACAAAATCTTTGTATTTTAACCAACATAAGAGAATAATCTGTCCTATAATGCTTTTTGTATATTGCTTACCTTATAAAAGGTTTCTTTCCCTGTGGATTGGTACCTGTAGAAAATATGAGAAGATTAGTACAAATTTAAATAACCTTTAGACACTTTTTTTCCTACCTTTAGATACTTTATATCTGTTTCGCCCAGAAATATAAATTACAGAATAATTTTGGTTGGAAAGACATTTAAGATCGAGTCCAACTGTTAACCCAGCACTGCTGAGTACACCACTACCCCATGTCCCTGAGAACCTCATGTCCGTCTGTCCAACCCTCCATGGATGGTGACTCCAGCACTACCCTGGGCAGCCTGTTCCAATGCCCCACAGCCCTTTGGGGAAGAAATTGTTCCCAGATCCAACCTCAACCTCCCCTGGTGCGACTTGAGGCCGTTTCCTCTGCTCCTGGCGCTTGTTCCTGGGGAGCAGAGCCCGACCCCCCTGGCTCCAAGCTCCTTTCAGGCAGTTCAGAGATCAGAAGGTCTCCCCTCAGCTCCTGTTCTCCAGCTGAACCCCCCAGGTCCCTCAGCCGCTCCATCACACTTGTGCTCCAGCCCCTCACCAGCTCCGTTCCCTTCTCTCCACTCGCTCCAGCACCTCAAGGGATTTCTTGTCACGAGGGGCCCAAAACTGACCCCAGGATTCGAGGTCTGGCCACCCCAGAGCCCAGCACAGGGATGGTCACTGCCCTAGTCCTGCTGGCCACACCAGTGCTGGTACCAGCCAGGATGCTGGTGGCCTCTTGGCCACATAGAATTTCATTTAAAACCATGTTTTTAACTTAGCACAGGAAAAAAGTGTTGGCCAAGATTTTTCACAATACCTGTGTTTGAGAAATAATCTGAACTAGGGAGAGAGGAGATAAATTAAACTCGGTTTTTAGTTTGTTAGCAGAAGGCTCAGCACCACTAGGTGGTGGTCTGCAGCTGTTCCAGTCCCGGGCGGAACCCATGGGCAGAGAAACGGCAAAATCGCGCTGTTGACTGAGACACCACACATGATCCCTGGCAAAAAGATCTGTGCTTATCTCCCACTGAAGTGCCCTGTAGTTCTATAGGGAGACTACTAAAAGATGTTTGAAAAATAACGTGTATAACTACACAAACCTGACTTGGTAACTATCAAAATTAATGTGACTCTTTCTCTCTCAAAATGGAAACATGAAACACGTTATTTTCTCCTTTTCAAAGCTAAAAAGCAGAATTAGAAACATGGTTAAAAACCTGAACCCTTGAACATCTCTTTCATACTTCCAAGTGCAATTCCTTTGTGATTTGTATACTAGAAGAACATACTATGAACACTTTCTATTACAATCTATTAATAAGTAAAGATAAAAGCAGTCAAGTAGTCAATTTATATGCTTTTTTTTTAACCTGTATGAAAATGGTGTAGTCTCTGATGCAGGGATTATTTTAAATTTCTCTGTGCTGGTCTCTCTTTGCATAACTACTGAATGGTGAATGTAGAATTGCTGATAATGGGACATATTCTTTAAGTAAACCAAGAGAAAGAAATTGTCAGATCCTTAAAATATGTTGATAAACATACAAGAATATTTAAAAATGAGTGTTTTCATTTTAAATGCATCTGTGAAGCAGTGAATGGGAAGAGGTTATTTCACAGTGCACAACACCAGAAGTTGTCCATAAGGAGGAATTCATCATGTCACAGTTCTCTCATCATTCTAAAGGACAGAAATACAAGCAGTATCTGGGTAAACTCTTTGGAACTGATATTTTCTGGTAAGGCTGGAGCTGCTGAATGTCACTGGCCCTTCTCGCTAAATAATGCCAGGTAGATGCCAGAAAAGTATTTCATTTGGGAAGGTCTGCCCAAAACTCGTTACCCAAAATGCCAGTTCCCATACAGACCTTCACAGCTTGGTGGCAAATGCTGCCCAGATCTGTGGTTCCCGTTTCTCTCGAGCTGTTGTTCTCCGTTTCAGCCAGATTTACCGTAGCACAAGACAAGTCTATTAACAAAGCATAAGAAAATAAAGATCAAAATTAGTAAAGATTAATGAGAAGTTCAGCTATTTTAGGAACTAGATTGGAAACAAATCAAATCAAAGCAAATAAAATACAACATCCCCTTCTAGCTTACACTTAACAGTGTGGCATTTCTCTGGTTTCTTAAAAGCAAGCGTAAGCTGGAAAGTTTTTCTTACATTACTGCCAGTTAAAGATGTTGTATTTATTTTTCCTGGTGTTTTTGTTACAATGAAGTTGCTGGAATGGATGCAGCTACAGATGCACCAACATCAAAATGCTTTTGACTGCATGTTTATTTTCTCTGAGGATGCGATAAGACAAACCCGCTAAGTGCATCAGCAAACTTTGGTGTTTAGTTCTTAGGGTGGAATCGCAAGATCTGCTGTTGGTGCCTGTTCAGTCAGCAGCAAAAGGGTAAATCTTCAGCTGCAAACTCACTATTATAACAGATGGTCAGAAACATGAAATTTATTTATTCCCCATAGGAAGCTGCCTATCTTCCTAGGCTACTTCATATAAAAAAAGAATACGTAAGTGTATAATATTCATACATGGTCAGTGTATTTAAGAACAAGCAAGACTGGCTGTATTAATGGCTCCTGAATAGCAGAAGCTATCAATGGCTAATTAAAGATCGTGTCATAGCCTTCAAACTACACTTTCTCCAATGTGTCTCACATTGTGGAAAAACTATATTAATTCTGAAAGTACTTCAGATTCTTTAATTTATGAGCTAGAAGTCTTAACTATTCTAAGTCCAACTGTACAGAATTCAGACCCATGAAACTTTTAAAACCAACTTGCAGTACTTTGTAGTTCTTTTTTTAATTTGCTTACCTGGTAGCTCTTATTTGAATGGTGAGAATTACAGTTCTAAGATGAGTTTTGATTCTGCACACTATTTTGGAAGTAATTCTTCATTTTGAGGAGAGGAAGGACTATTTAATCGATTTATTTTTTTTTTTAATTGTGTACTTGGGGCTGAGTATAGGCTCATAATGTCAGAATAAATCCCATTAAAGAAGTCTAAGATCCCAATTGCACTGTTTTTCTGCTTATGGGAATACTTGGTTCTAGGGTAAAATATCCCAGAAAAGATAAGTGGTTGAGAGGCGCTCAGTTTGTTTGCCATGCATTTTGAAAATATGTTCCATAGGTATCAAAATCATGTGAATCCTCTGTCTTGTAAGTGCTAACAAGTAAAATTAATTTAAAAACTACAAATCCATACAACTTACTTATATATAGACATTTTCAGGGTAAGAGTATATTTAACTCTTGCCTACATATGTTCACTAATTAACTAAAATTCCTCATTTTAGATTTTTTACAGGCATTCTCTGATGATTTTTCATAAGTTGATAATCAGACTTACAGCTGTAATTACTATTTTCTTATGTGTTTTGTTTGTTTGTTTTTGTTTGAAATACCTTCCATTCATGGAACATTTTGAATCATAAACATGTAAAATGTACTTTCAAACAAATACGTATCTAATCTCACAGCCTCAAAAATAACTAAGATTACAGAGTAATCAGATTAAAGACTCTTTTTGAAAAATCGGTTTTGCAGAGAATAGTCAATTAAGTGCATCTGTATGAGACAACTTTGCAAATCAGTGAACAGAGTCTGTGTAAACAACCTTTGATCAGCAGTTTCCACAATACCATTATGAATTCCAGTTTTGCTGTAATCGTATGATATGATGAGTGAAAGGCAGACCAAACCCAATTCATAACTGTGATTTCCCATCTGAAAATTAATTTGTTGACTGAAAAATACCTACATAATTTCAGAGATGCAAAGACATAATAAAGTAGGACTGTTTTTTTCTCCGCTCACACCTTGAGCCAGATTTCTACACTGAAGTCACTTTCCTCCTTTCATCTTCTTATTACTTTCCTGGTAAAGTGACATATTAAGCAGCTATGTAAGTGGTTGGTAATTTTAAAAAGCTGCATATTTAAAAAAAAACTTAGTGTGTGACTGATCAAAGAACTGAATATGAAGAGTAAAGACTGGAGAGGGTGAATATGCAAAGGAAGCTATAACATTCAGTGAGAAACAGCCATGAAAAGCTTCCAAAGACTGTGTCAGCCTAGCTCAACTAATACAGCTCCAAAGAGAGATGATTTAGGGCTATTTAGTCCAGGACACACCAGCAAGAATTGGCAAAATGTGATACTTGGAGAAATAACGCAGAATGTCCTCTCTATGGGAGAAGGAGTCTCATGTCTCACAACTCAAATGTGAGGCTTGCAAAGTTTACACCCTCTTTCTCTCTTCAGCTACAACACCCGAGCACATCTCAACCATATGAAAGAGTTCTGGGCTTTGCGCTTCAAAGGCAGAAAGAAAAAGCAGGATATAAACACGTCATCTAGAAAGCCCGACGCAAAAAGTAATGTGCTTAAATAAATGGCATGCCACGTAGCAGCACCTTACATCACACGCTCCTGACCACACCATCAGAGGCGAGAAACACCCCTCTTAACCCATAATTTTTGAAGGGTTCTATATTCTGTCTATATATTTCTGGCTTAAAATGAACAGAAATAGGATATAGTGGGAGAGCGGGAGAGAAGCGAGAACACTGATTCAGGTGACCGACTGTCCTGGAAATGCCGCTGGGTTCAGGATGGGGCTGTCCCAGTTCCAGCTGAAGAGCCTCAGAAAAACGAACACCGCTAGATGGAAAATCAAATATCTGCTCAATAGGAAGCGGCTTAATGTGAATAATTATCTTCTACCGCATTGTGACCAAGATACAGTCTGCCTCCCAGTTCTGACTGTTCACAACCAATCTGACAAGTCATAAATGAATGTTTTAGGGACATTACAGACTAATTAAGAGTATTGACAAAATTCCTGTTAACTCCAACAAGATTTCAGTTGAGACACTTCATCTTTGAATAAGAAACTGTGTTGGCAAGAGAATCTTCAACAGAACATCTCTGTCCATGTCTCAGATTTTTATTTTTTATCTGAATTTTGGTAGCTTTTCTATGCCACCTGCAACCTTTTCCTTGTAAGTTAGTGTAAATTCATACCTCCCACTCAGTTTTTTCTGTTCCCTCAAGGCATTGTAGTTTTCATTCCATTCAGTCCTATCTTCTATCCGTTCGACAGTTACCAAAACCACAAGATGTGGGGGAGTTTTTCTTCTCTTTTAAGGGACACAAGTAGTACCTCTGCAGTTTCAAAACATGACTTGGCTGTTTGTGGTTTCCCTTCATTACACAGCGTTTCGGTCTAAAAAGCAAGAGTGTGAACTGAGATTAGATTTAAACTGAGTATTTCCAAACATCATGAGAATCCCTCTATCAAATAAAATTTTAGACTTAATTATCCTTAATAATTTCCACTTTGCAAATATAAGGTCCCTTAATGCCTTTGGAAAATGAAGATTATGAGAAAGAGACTGTATGAAGATAATCATGTCTCATTTTGCAGAATTTTAAACACCTTCTTTGAGATAGTAGTTCTAATGTTAATTAATAGCAGGGCATAATATTAGATTTCTCTCTCTTATGAAAATCCTGGATAGAATGTTCCCTGATGCAGTATTTTCTGTGTTATTTTATATATTGGTTCCAATTTATAGCAGAGCATATTGCTAAAAAATGTCAAGTAGCTTATTCAACAGCCAAGCAAATAGCTGCTGTCACAATTGAATTACTTGTCATTATTTCTACGCTGACTGTGTAACTATAAATTAATTTTTCTTTTCTGTACCTCTGAAAATCCCACCTACCAAAGTTTTGAACAACAGATGGGTTCTTCGGGTATTTGAGCTGGAGGGAAATTCCCTGTCTTCTGTAATTTACGATGGCCTCACCCTGTATGGATGTGTATGCACAACTCTGTGTATACAAATGCATAGAGTGCTAATCTAAACACACTAACACCTTATTTAAGTAATTACAGCAGCTGCACACCAAGCTAAGCTCCGTATTTTCAGAAAATCTCACAGTATTTTCATTTTCTGTAATGCACAATTCAATTTCCTATCAACTTCTAAACACAATTTGTCTGAAACTGAGATATCACTACAAAACAAGAATATAGGCAACAATTCCTTTTTAAGACTGTTGCTACTTCCTGTTGTAAATTGCGTAAGTATGCTCTTAAAAAGGAACACGCAATGGATTGTATACAGAAAGGAGAAAGCGAGCCAACGTTAAAGCAATAGTCACTCACCAGCTGTCCCTCCATGTGAGAAAACTATTACCATACAATAGTGACCATTCCTCCCAAACACTCATTACATTCATAAAGCCAAATCCGCCACCATGACAAAATAAGCATATTTAGAATTGAGATCTTTTTAATATTAGAGGTTACAAAGGATCAACAACCACCATAAGGACAGGAAAACTAAACTCTACCCCTTCCTCTCTGAGTGTTTTTGTGATTAATACGAAGTATTAACACGAAGTATTGTTTCAAAACAATCTTTGGGGTTTGGCGTTGAGGTTTTCTGTAGCTGGCCACGTCAGAAATCTTCAGAAAACCTACATACCATTTAATTAGCTAAAAATACTTTGAATGTGCTCCTGTTGACTAAAATAGCATGGAATTGTTTGGGCCTAAAATTAGCTAAGTAGATCTGTATTTTTTAAAAACAAAATGCCCTTAAAACAAACAAAACCTCATAAAACAAAGAACCAAACCAAAACAACCCAGAAACAAAGAAAAACAAGCAACCAGGCAAAAGAAAGTTCTTTACAACTGGTAATGCAGATTAATGTTTTGATGTCACTATAAAATTATTCCTTACCAAACTATGACAATAAGTAATATTGTAACTTTATATCCTTTACAGAAAGAACTTTCACAAGTCACATGGCACTTCTGCATCCTTGAATTAGAGAAAGGAGGAGGTGGGAAGGCTCAGCTGGAACAGAGTGCTGAGGAACCACATCCAGCTGGGTTTGGATTATCTCCAAAGACGGAGACACCACGGCCTTTCTGGGCAACCTGTTCCATGACTTGACCACCCTCACAAGACCATCAGGTTCGTGATGAGGCCACAGCTGGTCTGTAGTGAGCAGCTATTTGGTTCAGAACATGATATGAGAGCAAAGGTAAATTCTGGAAGCGGATAGGATGAGGAACTGTATTCTACAGAAAAAAAATGCCACGCAAACTCTAACAGGCATACAGGGTGGTGAAAAGATCTTTAGTAGTCTCAAATTTCAGAGATAAACCTCTCATCTGCCTTTCCTGTTCACCACATCTCCATTTATGGGTGTTTAACTACCTGAAGGAAATTTATACACTTTTCCCAATTTCCTTTGATGAACGTTTTGTTATTCAGGAAGGATAATGAGAGCTGCAAGTTAGAATAAATCTACGCTGCTACATGTAATATAGAAGGAGAGTGTCCAAGAACATTCACAAAGTAGAAGCATCCTGGGCGAGTAATGTCATAGCATCTGAGCGTGGTTTTGATACCTACACCCCACCTCTCATGTTTGGGTATCTCTATGCTACACTGCAGCACATAGTTCAGTTTGCACAGACTGTCAGATGGAGAATGTTATATATCATGATCTGTCTTAGTACAAGAGGCCTGTGTGCTGGAGTGATAACAGATCTAATACATTTTTGCCTAGGAAATAAAAGTTACAAGCACACTTGGATAAAACAAGTGTTCGCTCTATTCCACAGAGGTGAATAATGATCAATATGTGTAGTCAAAGGGTGGTCACAACTGCTTCATAAGTACGCTCGTTTAAACAAAAATATAAACCAAATACTAAATGATACAGCAAAGAAAAGAAGAATTGCAGTCCTTTCTTATATTTAAAAAAATAGAATGAAAAAAGCTCATTATTAGCTGCCCATTCCAACTGCTATGCCTCCCTGCCCCTCAAAATAAAGATTAATGTTATACCAAACACTGCTCAGATATCTGAAATCATTACTTACTTGTGATAAAAACAGACAAAGAGCCATGTACACATAAAAAGCTGGTGAAATGCCACGTTAAGGGATATGTTAATTGTGCTAAAAACTACTGAGAAAGAACTCAATTACAAGGTGAAAGAAAACAGAGAGAAAATGCTGGGAGATAACTATCTTTTTAATCTAGTGGAAAGCCATAACAGGAACCAATTTCAAACAAGACATTCAGTAGATATTTTAATAGCGAGAGTGATTAACCACTTAATCCAACTCCTGAAAGGAGTTCTTTTATATCACTTGATTTCTTCAAACTGAGTTTGAAAATCTCACCGTTTAAATTTGTTTTATCTGGCTCCTGGGTTCAATACCACATTGACTGGATGAAACACAACGCCTGCCACACAGGCTGGAGGTGACTTATTAGCCCTTCCTTGGACTTGTGTGAGTTAACGGGCTCTTCTGTTTAAATGGGGACTTTCTGTATTCAGGCAGCTAAAGAAACTGTTCCCGTGTTAATATTATGACTAATTACTCTCTCTTTCTCTATCTGAATACAATTAGATTGAGTTTATACCAATAGAAAAGATGTCCTCAAGTTCAACTGCCTTAAAATATTAGTACTTCTTCTGACCTACCAACAGAGTCCCAGTTGAGCTCAATGCAGGACCTTTGAATAAAAAGAAGGGAGCTGAACATAGACATATTCTCTCAACTGCAGTTTTAGTCTGGTTTTTCATTTTCTTTAAAATAAACCACTAAGTACTCACTGTTTGGAATACATTTAAAATACACATATTTTAGGCTCCTAATGAGTACAGCACTGAGACAGCATCAATCCCAAAATATGGGATCATGATTATTATCACATGGCAGCTCCTGCTATATTAAGCGTGCAGTGAAGGAGCTAAGGTTTGTGTTACAGGGATAGATTCCTCATTTTTACTTCCACCATCCGTCATAGTAGAATCTACTGGAAAACGGAGTACAAATCATTCACAAATTTACAACAGTAAGTTGAGCTAGTTCTGTGCTATATCATTTCTGGAAGTGAATGCCTTTGTTTTGCGCCCTAAGGGCTGCTCATATGCATAAATAGCCCCTTTTTTTCTCTTTCTGAATCGCAGTGTCCAGCCAATACAAAAAAGATTATGAAGTATGAAAACCGCGCATATCTCCACCACAGAACAATAACAAGATCTATGCTTTGATTTCCTGGGAAATAAAAATTGTAGCTATACTTCCTGTCAGCCCATTCCTTTGAACATGTTCTCTTCATAATTTGGATTTTGAATCGAGTTTAAATGGCAGTTAAAAATTGTATGTGGCAGTACACAATGAAATTTAGCTTGACAGCTTGGACATCAAAACTAAAAATAAATGACTTCACATCCAAATAATAAGTAATAACAATGTTAGCCTGCATAAGAATAGCAGGACTGGATTCAAATACAATATTAATTTTAGGGATATGAGTGACTAGGGAGAGACAGAGGCAAAGAAACAAATCCTTCATATAGCAATAGTCTCTTCTTATCCCCCAGGCAACTGGCTGCCTTTCACCTCAGCGGCAGAGCAATTATGTGGCGTAATGACTGCAGTGCAAATAAGCAGAGAGATTTTATTAAACCAAATGAGCAAATCATCTGCGTATTATTGCGATTTGATTGACAGTGACAAGTGTCGAGCAGACACGGATGTGAATATGATAAAGAAGCTTGCAGGAAAGCTCTTGATAATGTTACTCTTGATAAAGTTGCTTGGCAAACCTCTCTAAGTAAATAAAGGGGAAAGAATATGATGCATATTAATTCGCATAGTTTGCAACCTGCCACAGGACTAGAGAAAAAGTTGCAGTAGGTTCAGCACATGGCATTTCATATGAATTCTAAAATCGCATTTATGAGGCTCATAGACTTTACAATAATATATTAATATTAAAAGTAAAGGTCATTCCACATAACAGTTAAGCTGCCTGAGCTTCAACCTTTATATCAATAACAGACGCAGGCTGGAGCCCGAGGAGGAGGAGGAAAACAAGCGGAATGATCTGAATAATGTAAAATGTTACTTTGAAAGATTGCTGCCTTTTGCTGGGATGTCCGTTTACACATTTGTACTTTCACTGGACAATTACATTTCTGACAGGCCTGCCATCGGAATGATTAAATCCATACCTTTCACATGAGAATGTGATTAATTGGCCTGGGCCTTCAGGCCTCCATATAAGCCACTCTTACATTAATGACTCCCTTATGACATCATAGCTGCAGATCCCAAAGTTTCACATCGTTGCAGTCAGTGTGGAACTTGGGATAATTACTTTTGGCACATGGAATGAGTTAACCAAGGTGGCTGGGAAGCTTTGACAGCAACGCCCACGGAAGAAAAGCAGCGGGGATAAAATCACCTGTGCTGTAATGGCACCAACATCTTGAATAAATTTGGGCTTACAAGTTGGAATTGTTTCAGTGGATAAGCCATGTGATAAATAGTTCTCTTTCCTCCACTCCTGCATTTTTTTAAATTATTTTAAATTTGAATGTGAACAAGCAACAGCATTATGCCACACTTCAGTTAACATTCTTTTGCCATCAAGTATCATCAACTTGAAGATTTTCTCTCTTTGAAAAAGAATTATATCTGAGAGGAAATGTTCTTGTCGTATGAAGTACACTGTAAAATGTGAAAACCATTTCTGATTTATGTTGCAATACTGATTTGAATATCTATTTGGACATATGTCAAAGAGACCAGCTTTGCAAGGTTCTGCACACCTTGAGCTGATTCCTACAAATTTAGTGCTTAACTTCAACTATGCAAGTAAATTTCAGCAGAGGCATTTGAGAGCTGACATGCTCAGAATAACGGAAGGTTGGAAAAAGATACTTAATCCCTCTATGACTTACCTACAGAAAAGATACTACAGACATTTTCCACGATGTGAGCCCTCCAAACTCGAATGAACAGTCCAAGGAACTCAGAAAAAAAGCCCAACACAATAGAATATTTAGTACAAAATCCATTTGTTATAATTTGTTGTATAATCTAATTGTTATAATAAAAATGGTACTTACGCAAATATTATAATTTATCATTTAAAAGCATGAGATGACATTAGTTCCACAAAAAGGAACTAGAGTTATTCAGTAAAGTAAGTTACTGTACTAACCTGCACCAATCGTTCGATATTAATTAGTAATTTGTTGTTTAAATTAAAATCAGAAGGAGATTTCATCTTCATGCAGGTTTTCATTTCATGCAGGTTTCATTTCAGGCAGGTTTTTCACCGTTTTGGAGTAAAATGTAGCAAAAGTATAGAAAACACCACCTACAAACCAGGAAAAAACTCTCAGCATAAGAATTTCCTGTGCTTTAAAATTGCTGTTTATGGGCTTGGGTTCTTTAATACTTTGAATGTGTTGGGTTTGGGGGGTTTTTTATTTGTTTTTTTTTCTTTTTTTTTTTTTGTAAACAGGTTTAAGAAATAGTACAACCCAGACAAATTTAGAGTGCCTAATATTATTCAAAGTGTATCCAAGTCAATGCACTCTGGTCATTAAACATGAAAGTAAATACACTGGTTACTAGATTTAGATCATCTTCAAAACCTAATTACTGATAGGCAGCATTTTTTTTTTTACTACAAAGCAGTTAAATTTAAGTCAGTTCTAAAAGAATTAATTTTCCTCTATGAGAAACTCTGAAATTTAACAATGAAATGAATTTTTAGATTTGAAGAATTAAATATGAAATAAACTATTTGATATTTGTATTAACTACTTAAAACAGTCTTACGAGTTTTCTTAAAGTCCTTGTGAGCCTTCCTGTGTAAATTACGATCACATAATTACTGTTGCTACAAAAATAGTGCATGTATGATCTAAAATGCAAAATTTCCTTTAAGAGACAATTTAGAACATATAACCATTAGAAATAAAAATATTAATTACATACTCAAAGCTAACTGACACAGTGACGTTTTCTGAGGCTACAAACAGTGGATTTGAGATAATAGTGTTAGTCTCTGTTCATTTAACTGAGCTGCTCTTAACTGCATGCCAAAAACACACAAAGTTATTATAGGAAATTAAAGAAGTATGGCAATTTATTAAAACATCATACGTTCTCCAATTGCCATGACAATGTGGAAAGAGATTAAGCTGGAGTACAAAACAGTTTCAAGACTTTGCCAATCACTGAAAAAAAAAAAAAAAGAGAAAAAGGAAGAAAAGAAAAATCAACTTTTTTGTGTTGAAATGATGGTCCAGACCAAATGTTATGGTAGCCACTAGCATAATGTTTCTCTAGAATACTACTACAAAGCAGAATTGCAACCTAAGCAATGTTTAAACAATCCAGCTAGAGTGCTAGAGTTAGGTTGTGGGTGGACTTGATGATCCTGAGGGCCTCTTCCAAACAAAATGATTCCGTGATTCTATGCCAACCCTAATTAATTTTTTATTAAATATCAAACAATAAGCATCTTCAGATGCTCCATTTTTTTCTGAACAACTAAGCTGATTTGCTTAAGAAGTAATAATAGCACTGACATTGGTGTTATTTTTGACATTCAGCATTCCCATCTTTATTCAGTGAAATATTTAAGCGCATGTTGAAGAGTGAGCACCAGCTAAGTGTTACTGCAAGCTTCTGCTCTTCTGGGAAACCTGAAGGATATGAGCGATTGAAGGCTAAACCAAATCATGTTATGGGCTATAGGTTCGTATGAATTCATTGATGGCAACAGAGATAACAAGCATGTATCGCTGCACACCTCCGTAAACACACAGCAAAAAACAACCCCAACTTGCCCACGCATCTGGCCCCAGATTCTTTGTCTTTTCCTCAGGCAAAAACTCTCATTGCTCTGGAGTTCTCACAGAGCTCATTGAGAGGCCTCAGCAATCAATGCACCATTCTTGGCCTTTTTTGTTGCTGTTAATATAACTGACTGTGCACGATATGGGTGTTACCACGCTTACCTATTCTGCTATCTTTGAAAAAGGAACAATGATAATTAGATGTGAACTGAAGTCAGCGACTTTACTCTTAAAACCAAAAATATTGAAGGTAATTATTAAGAGTGTTTTGGTACACCACACAACTGATATTGATATTAGATACTTAGCTTAGGATGAACGTGTTATGAGGAGCAGTCTGCCTTTAATGTTAAACAATAACTCTTCATCTGCCCTAAAGATATCACTGCATCGGATAACTTATTTTGTTACAACAAGACGAATTCTGTGGGTTCTTAAATCCAGGTATCAAATGCCTGTTCAGCTAAATAGGTTGCATCCAAAATAACTTACTTTTAATCAAAAAAATCTGAACACAGCATAGTGAGAAAAGAAGTATTCAATTTCTGTCAGAGAAAACTACACATTGAAATGGACCTGGCTACTAAATCCTGTCATGGAATGAGTTTCTCTGGTAGTATCAACAGCAGTGCAATATATATAGTACACGTAGTACTAACAGTGGCCAAAGTTAACCACTGTTATGCCAGGTAGATACCAAGGGCATTTTTGAATGGGCTTCTGTCTTACCCTGCAGGCTGAGGCTCTTCTAATTCACAATTTGATGACCCATCCTGGTTCCAAAAAGACAGAAGTCCAAGTACATTTCAAGTCACTTTTGCATCATAACATCCAAGCTTAGGATCACATGCTATCAGTTTACATTATATGTGACAATCTGTCACCTTACTATATTCGTTGTAAGAACTAAGTATTATGTGTATCACAGCAAGTGCCAAATAAAAAATTGCCATTTAAAAAACGTAACATAGAAGCGTTCAAACCAAATGCTTCCACTGCACTTCAGAAATAATGGGATATTACAGATAGAGGAGGCACTGATACCGGTCCCTCTTTGGGGAGGACCGTAGCATTTGTTAAACTAGGCAACATTTTAGAACAATAAAAAACAGAAAACCACAACGAGACCTGTGTCCAAGGTGAGTCGCTACGGCTGGAGGCCAGAACAAGACGTGTGCGCAGTGCCGGTGTCCCAGCTACACTACGGAATCCTCGGTGATGTCTGTAAGAAACGGCACCTTTCTGAAACACCTAATTGGAGGAATCATTAAAAAAAAAAAAAAAAAGTGAACCAAACCTAAATACATTAGTCACTCTACTAGTATCTATCAGTTATTTATGTATATTCTGTGATACCGACACTAATGAACTGCAATAGAGATAAGAGGGTTTTTAATTATTTAGAGAAGAAAATGCAAGGTTATCACATAGAACATTTGAGAAAGTAGGAAAGCTAAGAAGTCATACTGCACAAAACATAACTACCTCTTTTTTAATTTCAGTTTTAAACATTTTGGGGAAAGCTAGAGAAACAAGGGGATAAATATGTGGCCTCAAAGTGGCATAAAAAAGTACATAGAGTCACAGAATGGACATTCATTATCAATATTCTACCTCCAAAAAAAGGGGGGAATATTCTGAGATATGAGAAAGAAAAAGAGGTAAAGTGACTGTGTCTAGATCTCAGTGTTGCCCGTGTCCCCCCCGGGTCACAGGTAGGGTCCCTGGCACGTCTCGCAGTCCCAGGCACCTCCTTGCTCCACCTGACACCTGCTCAAGCTGCCCACACTGGGGTGACCTCTTCAGAAAGTTAATCCTATTTATACGTTAGATAAATTCATGTCACCATGTTAAACTTGTGGTCTATACCGAAACCCCTACCTGTTACCAGTAATAGCGCAAAAGATCTGAAGTAGGTGGCTGACAAGAACAGCAACAGGGAATTTTTTTTTTCTTCCTTTAATTCGAACACTCAGAGGGAGAAAAACATGCCTCCAAACCACGGAACATGCCATTCTACTAAACCCAGCCTGTGTTTAGCCAGTGGATGCACTTCTGTTGCTCAGGGTGGCACCAGAAGTTACATGTTATATTTTTCATTCTCT
Organism: Columba livia; assembly: GCF_036013475.1. Classification (NCBI taxonomy): domain Eukaryota; kingdom Metazoa; phylum Chordata; class Aves; order Columbiformes; family Columbidae; genus Columba; species Columba livia. The sequence goes on from NC_088614.1 coordinate 3,445,457, forward strand.
CCAGTGGTAATTTCTTGGTCATTTACCTCCTCAATAATAATGTTTAGCTGAGTAAAATAATGCTTTAGGCTTTAAGTCTTAAAGGTTCTTCCCCCTTTGCCCCCCTCAGTAGGATGACTGATGTCAGCCCTTTAGAAAAATAAGCTTACTTATGAGACATTAGTGGCATTATTGCCTCCTTTAATATTCGTGACAGTCTCCAGCAAATGTATCACAAGTTGGCATTTATTAGTGCTAGGCACAAGTAAGGGGCATGTTATTTGATTTGAATAACAGCTTGGAGCTACAGTTTGAGTCCAGAAATATATTAGTCAGAAACAATCTCATTTAATAACACAGAAACTAATAAAAGAAAAGTATTCCAACTGATTCAAAATTGAATTTATGAATATTGCTTAGCAGGATTAATGATCAAAAACTGAACCTGTTTGTCATGTTATAACAGACTTTTCGATTTAAATGCAAAACTAGAAGTCAATGAGTCCAATGGATTGTATATTGCTTTGAAGAAAACCAGTTCATTTTACACATAAGCTTTGAAATTGGCAATAAACTTTAATTACAGGGTCAGATAATCAAATTATAATCAAATAGCCTCACATAAAATCTATGTTTGAAATTAATGAGATACAATTCTACTAGTCTGTAATATTGTACCTCTGAAACTTACTAAAAGACATTTCATTTTCATTTAAAAGTCACCTTAAGGACTTTTCCCTCAATTTCTTCTGCATAGCTCAATTTTATTTGGAAATGTCTCATTTTTAGACCACACAGTTCTAAAGATTTTTGCATATGGAAAAAACATTTGTTATTCCACAGATTTTTTTTTATTGATAATAAGAATTTTAATATAGCAATATTAGAAATCTTTCAAGTAGATGCATATTTATGCATTTTTAGAGAAAGCCAGAGTTCAGATAATAAAGCTGTAGAGTTGTTCAAGTGCACATACTTATTAAAATTTTCATTTAAGATGAAATTTTCGATGACTTATCTTAAACTTGCAAGTGCAAACATATATGCTAATGGGTACTGCTGCAAAATCTCTTTCTTTTCTGGGGTATGCAACCATGATAATTTCTCTCTACACGTCTTAGCTTATTTGGAAGAAGAAATATATATTATATTTAAAACAAAAGATAGAAAGAATAAATCCAAACCCGCTCTGGATTTCTTAAAGATTTGCTGTGTGGCTTCAGGCAAGTCACGTTGTTTTATAGCTAAGCTTTCTCAGGTGAAATGGCAGTTACAGCTTAGTACAACTTCATTGGGTGTATCACGGGACCTTATGAATTGCACTATCATTTAAAAAATGAAGATGCAACATTGTCGGATAGACAATGTCAAACCCCATTAAACATGCAACTGTAAAAAAGTCAAATACCTGTGAAACCATCATTCTCCTCAATGGCAACGTAAGTGCATTATAGCACACAATGTAATTTTTCAAAACCTATGCCAAAATTAAAGAACCTTACACCAGAAGTACAATGATAAAATTTTACTACTAAGCAAAATATTTGTGCTTTTAAAAATCAAGTTATTCCAAGTTTAAAAATAACAATTGCCAAAAAAAAAACTATTTAATACAACTAATCACCTACTTAGATGGACTACGACAAGGAAAATTATCTGTTGCACAAGAAAATCAGTCCTCAGTAAACCTGGGTATGAGCTGACGAAAGTGTAGTCACTCACCGCATCTCCACAAGGCCCCACTAGGGCACTGTGCTCTCCCGGGGTGGAAAATCCATGGAGCAAGTGGCTGCTCCAGATCTCGGGTGAACCTGATCCAGACCTGGCTCCCTACACAAATACTTGCACTCCGTGTAAACACAGCCCCATGAGGGGCATGAAGCAGCAATGGTAGCATCCATGGTTGGAAAGGGCTCCTCTGGACAAGGCTGCGCGTCTTGCCGCAGACCCACACACACAGCCAGCCCCACGCAGGACAACGCGGCCTCACCAGTGGGTGGCAAAGAATCTTGCATGCAGAGTTTGAAGCAAAAAGAGAGCACTGTGCAAGAACATGGGCTGCGAAGGAAGGTGACTGACAGATCTATGTCTAAATGTCTTTTGGCAAATAGCAAGTGGCTTCTATTTACCTAGAGCTGAGAGCAACTCACAGCTCCTTGGCATGGAGCAGCATCTATTGGCATGTCCCTGCCCTAAGCACACTCTGTTAATGCTGAAGTTCTGTCAGAGAACACAATGGAACCTTTAGAAAGTTAAGGGAGTATTTGTAGCAATACCCGTTGATTCTTCCAGCACAAGAAGCAACTAGGTCATATCATTCTAATCACAACAGGAATTTTTAAGAAGTAATTGTCACTAGTGAAATTGCTCAAAATTATTCATATCTCTGATTATTACGGGTCATACTGTGAAATGTGAAGTACTGAGATGGGGTAGAAGCCTTTGTGTCTCATAGTTCAGCCCTTCTGTCTTAGATTGTGCTTGAGAACAGGCATCATATTTGGAGTAGTTTTGAAAACTCAAGCAGTGGGGTTTCCCTAACTCCATTTGTGAAATTAAGCTACAACTTCACAAATCTCACCATTATAAAGTTCATTGTCTTTTGTAATTGTGATCTACTTTCTGTCAGTCTCACCACTTCATAGTAATGTAAATAAACATCAACTTTGATGTTTACACAATTAAGATATTAGCTTCTTTCTACTCTACCGCCTACAGCCATATCATTTAGGCAAGTTGTGCTGGCTAATACATTCAAGCCAACAATAACAATATGTATTCTATCTGGTTTTGTTTAGAAGCAGAACTTTCTTCTGATTCCTGATAAGCAAGGTTGAAAATGTTCACATTTTACATGGAATGTCTGCCTGCTGCAGGTACAAATGTCCCATTGTCTCAGTCATAATAAACCTGTGTTTTGTTCTCTTAATCTTCTGTATATGTATTTAACCAGAAAAGTGACAATAGGGCTTCTGTCTGTAATATATTTGACTGGAAAAGAGTGATGAGCACATATGCAATACTAAAATAATCCTTCCATTATGGTACCAATAGAAATTCAAAGTAAAAATACCAAGCCCAAGAGTGCAACTACTTTAATTCTTATTGAAGTGTGTATATCATAATGTAACATTTTGAAGTTATACATGTTTTCCCCATCTTTGTCTTTTGAGTGTTTTATTTCCTTGCAGAGGACCAAAGCCAATAAGGGCACATACATCTTACCTAGTAAACATCTAGAAAGATGCAAACAACTTGAATTGAGCTTGACGTGTCAGCACTTTTAGGCAACAGGACACGAGAGCAGAGGAAAGAAGAGACAAAGTCGAGGACTGACCTTGCTCCTGAGACATTTCTGAATCCCCTCGTACAGCAGGAGTTCTCTGGCTGCTTTGCAGAGCGAAGGTCCAGCCAAACACCTGACCGGTCAAGGCTTTACGCATTCTCTTCAGATGGACGCTTTGCACTCTGATGGTGACAAGGTAGACTGATTTGAATCACGCTGGTTAGAGTGTGAATTTTGATGGTGATGAAATTCAGCAAGATACCTCAAGGAATGGAAGTTTTCCTACTTTTTCAGCTCCAACCTCTCAATTTTCAGCAAACCTTAAAATTAACTAATTTGGTGGCACAGCCTAGCATTAAAATCCAAGTAACCACAAGTAGAATACTGACAACAGTCTAGGGCGTGTAGAATTTTCACAGTCATAAAGCTGGAGGAGAAAGGAATTGTAAAGATCTCGCCTGTGTCACAGTGATCAGGTGAAACTGCAGCTCTGTGCAGTGACTGTCACGCAGTGTGAGAACAGCCTGGAGGGGACAGGGAACTCACTGCCAGCTGAAGCATCCTGACATGTTCATTTTGTGCAAAATTGCTTTAGCTTCAAAGTTTTGAGGCTTTTCTTCACCCCTTCTGCCTTGTACAGAAAAACATATGTTTTGGATCGGAATCCAAATTCTTTCTCTATGAATGCAACACCAAGTTGTTGTTACTGGACATCCTATTACCCCATTCTTTTTCACCTGAGTTTTGAAAAAACAAACAAAAAAACCCCCACCAAACCCACTCCAACAGCCAAAAGCTTAGTAACCTTCATTTGTTTCCATTTGAAAAGAACCAGATGCTGAAATCAGGTGTTTTTTTCCTTTAATCCTGTGTATTTATAAAGAATGCACAACAATTTGAACAGATGGAAATTGTTTCTTTGCTTCTTGCTTCAAAGTCTTTGTTAGTCAGCACATCATACAGTCATTATATTGAGGCAATTTTACTGAAATCCTTGTTATCACATCATCTATTCCTTATGAACAACTCTGGATAAAGTCTTGGGACCCAACATATCCTATTCATTACTTCTTATATATATATCAGTATTTTATTGGACCCCAAAAAGGAGCCCTGCTTTTCTTTCTCCTAGGATTGTAAAAACATGCTTGGAGACATTATAAAAAGTACAGCTAAGTGTCCTTACCTGCTAGAGTGTTTTAAATTTTGCAGAAATAAGCATGATTTTATCTACAGGTTTTCTATGTTTTCTACATTTTTTTTCTCTTTAGGAACCTCATCCATGAGAACAGTATTTTTTTCAGTTCACTACCAAACACTGTATGAAATCCCTTGAGGGTTTTTACAACAGTTATGTTTAACCTAGTGGTCTAAGCCCTCTTGGTTTCTTCTCTCTGGCAAGAAATGCTTCCTCCCAAAAGGTGGTCTATCAGGGTTTGGTTGAATTGCTATTCTGAGCCACTTTGCAAACAACTTGTCCTTCTCTATAGACTAGAGAGCTTGACAAACGTACTGAAACAATTTAAATGTTTAACCAGCTTCTCTATAGTTTCTTATAAGACACTTTGTAAAAATGTCTAGAGTTGCTAGACTGCGAGAACCTCACTCAGGTCCAAGCATAATGTGCAAAATGCCATGGTTCCTGCAGTCCAGCAGTTTAAAAATCATGATGTTATCTCCTTTTTCTCAAAAAATTAAGTGCAGTCTGATGTTACAGGTACCCATCGCTAGAATGGCCTGACCAGCATCATTAAAATGAGACAGAGGGGCCAGATTCTGTTCATCTTTCTCTGTCTCCTGTGATCTGACATACCCACCACGTGGATCAGTGCACACCAATGCCCCATCCTTGCCATCATCAACTCCTTTTCACCTCCTGTAGAATACTTCATAGTTCACATTGTGAACAACAAGCTTTTATTGTGATAGCTCAAAAAGGTGCTTTCTCAAGTATGCAGTTTATCAACTGCTCATTCATATACAGCATGAATCTCAAGATTCTAGTTTCAAGTTCCAGCAAGTCACGGGTCTAGAATAGAAAAGCCTTTTTAAATTTTTTACCAAGTTCATTCCTTCCTGTTTATGGACATACTTGCAACTATACAAGCAATCCAAATACCGAGTGAATGCAATAGCAGCATTACCATGGCTGTGTTCAAGTCTGCAGCACGGTGTGGTAGATCTGTAACTACTCAGCATGTTTCCCTCAGAATACCTGACTCTACAGAATCTTTGAATGAGACGCATGGTCTATCCTGATCATAAATTTCCAACTAAGAAAATAGCCTTTAACCAGAATCACGAGTTACTTTTGCAATAGTTTGTCTTTGGAAAACTCCTACCCCCACACGTCCTCCCCCTGACCTCCCACCCTGGCAATAAGCTGGCAATATCTCAACCCCTTTGTGTTCCTGTGTCAACACTACCCCCAAACTCTAAGTGTTCGCAGCTGTGCTCAATATGAAAGGGGGCTTGAAACGCAGGGAGACTAAAACAGGAGCAATCACAAGAGCCTCTTTGACTCTCAAAATGCTAAATCACACACTGCTGATCACTGAAATGGTTTCCTTTCTTTACCCAACTTATGTAGTGGTTTTGCTCTCCTGACCAACCTACAAATGAACTTTTTGTAATAAGAGGCCTAAAACCTCTGCAGATATGTGAATATCCATGGAGTTGGCAAGTTTCGAACAGCCTCGGTTTTCATTGTGAACATTTCTCCTCACTGACTGTATATTCAAGATAATTTACTTGTCTTAACATGTATTTGGATTAAATTGTAAATTCATACCGTAAGGTTACTGTATTTATCAATGTATTGGTTCCTGCTCACCAAAATCTTGTATGCATCCAAACACAATTTAGGTAGGCTGAACAAAAAGTGCAACAATGTTCTGTAAGCCCATAAAGCTTGGTGACACAACACCACAAGACAAAAAGCTGTCACTTAAAATGGCCACACACCTTGTCCTTCTCTGTAAGCGGGCTCTTTCTTGTCTTTTGCATTTTCTTCTATTTGCTCATATATTTTTAAAAAATCCTTGAAAAACAGCAGAAACCTGCCATGGTGTTAAGGTTATTATCTATTCATTATTAAAAAAAAAAACAAAACAAACACCAAACCCAAACCAAACAAACCACAAAACAAAACTAAACGCCCAACTCCTTCTAAATTATTTTACTGCATTTCCTATAGGTCACCCAATATCTAAATCCTGCAAGCTTTTTCTACAAGTGCTGCAAGCGCTTTTTGTGTCTCTAAGAATAGTAAGGAAATTTCCCTTCCCCCTGCTGGCAAACAGTGAGATAACGGCACTAACAACTGTTTCTCCCATATTTGCACACTTGCATTAGCTCAGTCTTGTTGCTTTGGAGAATTATTTCTGATTTTTAACCAGATAGTTTCTCTCATAATTTTGCTGTTCCTCAGTTAAGTGGGGAGCGCTGCAATTAAACTAGTGCAGAGAGAGATTTTTTGTGCCCACATCCAACTCGCTTTAACTTTCCTACATCAGCATCTTCTAGAGCTGCCTGTTCTCATTTTCCAACTCTTGTTTCTTTCCTTACTCTTCACAAACATTCAGGAAACAGACAAACACCCGTTCCAGTTTCAGATCCACAAGAATAAGAGCAAATAATAATTCTGACACGCATGTTACCAGAGGGTACCACCATTATTTGCCCCACAGCAGTCAAGGTGTGCATTCTCTGATGGTAGCCTGTCCCCACTTTATAAGGGAAGGACAAGATTTGGGTATTTTTTGTTTGCTTGTTTTTACTTATATAGGATTAATTATCCAATAGATTAGAACACAGACAGTAGTAGAGAAATAAAGACACTCGCACTTACGTATTGCTCGGCTTCCATTTTCTTCACAAGCAGCTGTTTTCTCTTCTGGTTGGCTGTTCCAGAGAAATGGAGACCTAAGTCAAATTCCAATTCATATGTCGATGGCAAAAAGTACCAAATAAAAGAGCCCTGTTTCAGTTATTTAGTTACGTCAAGTACTATAGCTGTTTCTAAATGTTCTCTTAAACTGAGAGCAAGGATAACATCTAATCTATCATAACTCAAGGTCCATAGTGGCTTAAAATCAAGAGGCTAGGAGAACCTCATTAATACATTCAGATTGGGTGTACTGGAATGGTGCTCATCATCTGAAGAACGATGTTCTTGAAGAGCCTCTCAAACTGAAATAATGAGGGGGCAAAAACCCTGAAAATTTAAAAAATGGAACTTGATTAATGTGTGAGATTACATGATCAGATTCGCTGTGCTTGTTAGTCTTCGAATAGTAAAACTACTTGAAATTCAAGCCAACCTTACCAGAATACTGGCATATAAATACATGGTCAATATAAACTTATTTGCTGCTTAAATGGAAATAATTAGAGATCAGACACTTAACTGTGGCTGCAAATCAGCTTGAAGCATGCTGACCAAAATAAAAAGAGAGAGTTTATTATGTTAGACATGGTGAACCCGTGAAGCCACAGCAGCAGATATAGATGCCATCAATGGTAAGATTTTCTTCCTGGTGACTGTAGATGGAGCCCTAACACAAGTAAATACCCTCTTGGCAACGCAAGTTCGGAATTTTGTAGAATATATTTGGAGGCTTTTCAGCAGGTTTACATTATTGAGGTTTTGATTTTCAGGACAAACAACGTGAGAAAGCCACTGTTTTCTTGGTTTTTCAATATGCTGAACTGATGCAGTTCTCCTCAAAAATCCAGAAAGAAAGAAAAACTGTTGTTCAACTTCTGTCCTGCAATTATCACCTAATCGAACCTTCTCTAACAATTTCTCTGCTTAAGGGCACCTCTAGGGCTGTCAGTCCAGCTGAATTCATTTAGAAAATGAAATCCAAACCTCACTATCCTTATTCATCCCCTACACCCATTACTCCTTTCATAATTTTCTGCTACTGTAGTAAAAGGCAAGGCAACTGCACCTTTTGTGGATTTTATTGTATTAAATATAAAACATACTGCTGAAAAATGGATTGTAGGAATCTTAGTGAAGAAGGAAGGATCTCAGCACCGTCTGACTGAAAGATGTTAGATAAAAGAGGAGCTATTTATAGGAACAGAATATGTCTACAGTTATCACTGGCTAACAATACAGGGTTCATCAGTAAAATTAGTCCTTTCCTTCTTATAGCTCACTTGTTCAAAACCCAACGAATTTGCTGACTCCTTGCAGCAAAATGAACACAAATATCCACAAAACAAACAAGCAGAAATATCAAAAGAATACATTGTTTCATTCTTCTCAAAATACTTTGCATGTTTTGAACTCTAAGAAACAACTAATGTCACTAAGTCAAAAATATATATGCAAGGACTGTTGGTAAAGGGTTGGTATTTGGAACCAGGGTCTGAACATGGAGAGCCACAACAACCAAGAACACTTGAATAGTAATAATATCAGATAATACTCTGATTTTGTATCGTAGTTGACCAATCGCTCTGGTTCTAAAAGCTGCATTCCCAGAAGTCCAGCTGGCCAAAGCTGACCCTCAAGAGACAGGGACAGAAGGAAGGACACGCACGGCTCACGTGTACGAAGCAGCAACCGGGCCCCTGTGTGGGTCACTTCGCTCCCTCTTAAAGTCTGCAGTTTAACATATATAGAAGCCATATATTGCCTTCTATATTCACACGACAAAGCTTCTTGACCAACACTCAGGTACATGTGAACCGCAGGTGATCTAAAAGATAGCAATCGATTGCAAATGCTTTATATCCCTTAATTTATGTGAAGTGAACAGTTACTAGAGTTTATTTTGAGACTGAGGTTAACTTCTGGTACAAATCTGTGAAACTCACAGTTTAATATGCACTAATTGTAGAAAAATAGTATTTTTTTTAGTGCATGTTCATGCAAGTGAATTTCTGATTGTACAGTGAAGTTGTACAATTATCAGTTCATATTACTTTACTTAATGACGGGACAGGCATCTCAATTTGAGCTGCCCGGTACTTCCAGGTTCAATGCATTTACGCTGAACATGGACACAGAAGTTGAATATGAACTAGAAGTTAAACTGCCGTTTAGTTGGGTCAATTACACACCCTATGCATTTCGTATAAACTGTATATTTAATATCAGTAATTGCCATGAAGATGATTTTCAGATTGATAATTATTTGCTGATTCAATTAACATGTTATGTTAATAATAAAAGCACTTGGGAATATCTAGGTTTATTGCAAGGTAATGGATTCTCAGAAGAGAAATATGATGTATTCTATTTATTATAAATTGTTTCTTTCAGCTGGACTATAAAGGTACTTAAGGTTAAGAATATACTGTACTGATTTGCAGCTTGATTTCATTAATTTACCTCATTTTTGAATTAATTACTTTGTAGTCATTTATAAAATACAAAATTGTCTATAGGGAGAAGATTTTTTTTAAACTAATGAGGCAACAATTATCTTCTCATCACTCAGAAAATTTCCCTAAATGACTGATAATAATCCTCTTCAGGTACTTAAACTAATTTATTCAGTTATAAGCCAGATGTATCTGGTAACTTTTACACACCATATTTTTAACTCAAGGAAAGGCAGTCTGTACAGATGAATGGCATTAAATTTAGTCTGTCCAGATGCTGAAACGTGCTCCAACTTATATTGTATGAAATATCATAGATGTTCTATTTAAATACAATTTTTCAGATTCTACTGAATTAAAATAAAATTAAGTTGCTTTTAAAAACTAAAGTGCCCAAAAGACGCCAAATAAATTCCTGTGTGATATTGTTTTAATCTGTAATCATTTATACAATACTGAGAGAGGTAGATAATGTTTAACATCAAGAGATCTCTTTAACTCTCTCTCTTTATAAATAAACAAGAAAAGAGAAAAAGAAGAAAACAGGTCAGTTCTGTCCTCTGGTGACAGAATCAATGTATTTAAACCAGCACAACATAGTTCAGAGAACTCCTCTTAGAGCTCCAGTGTTTGAAAGCACTTAACCAAGCTTCTCCTTCGTGACTTGGATCACATCTGAAAAGCCAGGGAATTGGATTTACCTGCAGCGTCTTTGAGTACCTGTTGACCCACAGACTGACTCATGGACCTGCAGCTTCTAAACCCTGCACCAATTATGTTACATAATTAGGTGTAGCAAGATAATCTCACATTTCTAGAAATTAATTATCTGAATAACAGAATCCTTTAACTAAAACAGTTATAGCAACTCATTTTATTAAGATCAACATGTTACGTTATTTATTTCATAACTGTGCTAAGGCCTTTTTTAATATGACAGTAGGTTTTGTTTTCTGGTGTTCTGGCTTGCATTAGATAACCATTTTTGGATTTTATGCAAGACATATGGAAAAATTCATCACTGATTTACTGCACATTTCCACACACAGTCAAACTAATATCTGATCACTATTGAAGAAGCAAACCCCTGCTTGGCAGTGAATACACAAGCAAATTTCCAAACACGTGGATGTTTGCAGCCTTGTGCAAGAAAGCCTCTGATCGTCAAAATACAAACCAACACACCGCAGCATTTGCTGGGAAAAGATAATGGAAAAATTAAAACAGGGTTTATTTTCATTTCAGAAAACACTGCAACTGAAACAACTGCAATCAAATCAAATCAAAATATTGCAGTATCTATCTCCAATACCTTGTATAATAGGATTGGCTTTTTATAATTTATCTACATAATCACACCCTGGAACTTTTTCTTATTTTTAATAACTCTGGAAGATGGCAAGTTTGAATGTTAGTCATGAAGACGAATCTTTGGTTATCGGTTAGATATTTTTAATTCCATTCATTCTTTGGGTCACAATTTGCAGTTGTCCGTACTATTGCTTCCAAGAATAAAAAGATGAATACTCGCCCTCAGTATTTTTTCAAATGTAAGTTCAGCCAACAAGGCCAGTTTTACTGTCACCACAGCAGGTGAAATAACCTTTCTTATTTTATGTTATGAAATGTTATGAAATAACATTCTTATTTTACAAGGTGTTTTGTGAAACTCCTGCCAAGTTATTTCAGAGCCTATTAGAAACAATACACTGCAGAAATTAGTGTGTTCTTAAAGATTTAATTATTTTTCACATTTTATTACAGACTAAGCTAATAATTAAAAGGTGTCACTTCAGTTAATCAGAAATCCATCCTCTGTTAAAAGACTCAAGTGTTCTGTTTTTCTTTGGGAAAGAAACCCAACAAAACAGTGACCGCTAATCCCAATTTGGGAAGTATTTAACTGCAGGGCACGGTTCACAGATGTTTTTGCATCCTCAATAGCTTTATGGGCAAGATAGTTAACTTTGATGATATGAAAATGTCAAGAAGAATTATCAGGGAGAAAAAGCTCAAAAAGTTTTCTGAGGTTAAATGGCAATAAAGAGCCATCTTTCTTCAAGAAGTAGAAACAAGTATAAACCGTTTTGGATGAGCAGATGGTCCCCCTGAACAAAAGGAGACAGAATCCACTGGAACAGAGTATTTGAAAAGCAAAATCATGCCTTTTGCTAGATATTTGCTGTCATGTGTACGTAGTAGTTAATCCATTTTTTAGCAAGATTAGCTGTCAGATTAACACATTATCCATGTGAGTCATAGTCTAAAGCAAGGATGTGCCTGAAGAATGATGTGCACCCACATGAAGGAAGCTTTACAGAGCCTGACTTACAACACCGCTGTGGAATGCAAACCCTGTTTTGTTTTTTTTTTTTTTCTTTTTATTCTTTTTTGCTAATGCTGGCCAGAGCTCTACAAACAGCCATTCTCAACTGCTGTCTCACGCTGAGCTGATACAAGCCTTGATGTGGATTTGAAAATCCATATGCAGGCCTTGCATCTGCCACACACATCCATGTATTAACTCCGGGGCATATGTGCCTCTCTTGTTCTGGACAATATACATTAAGATGTCAGAGAACTTACTGACTCAAAATATGGTGGTTTTATCCATTCAAGAGCATTTGACTTCTTCTGGAAAGCCAAGTTTAAGTAAATTCAGTTTCATAATAGAACAACAGGATATGATCTGCGAACAGCACATTTTCTTATCAATCAAGGGAGCCCAGATGTAAGTTTTCACGAGCAGCTGATAGGTGTCAGTATCCCATTTAAAAAACATACCCTAAGTATAAGTACCTATTATTGTATCTCTCAGACACCAGGTACAGAAAAATAATGGGAATAATTTCATCTCAATTCAATGACAGCCCATTTGGAATAACACGCTTTTGGAGACATCACCTTATAACACTACAACACAGGTCTGCAGCTCAGCGTTAAACACCTTTCCTCCACTAACATTTCATTTCACAGAATTATTTTACTCTCCAGTCTTATTCAATCTGTGGATTTTTTTTCACCCTTCATCAGGCCAACAAAGCCTCTTTTTTGCACAGCTTGTATCTGTATCTTTTTATAATCTTTCAGAATTAACAACCAAGCTAACCGAAGGCAAAGCCGGCTCTCAAACAAGCTGCTTAGAAGACAAGTCACAGCCAAACATTCCAAGTGGTGTCTGAAGGATCAGAGAGTTTTGTGCATAGTCAAGGTTTGCAATCTACAGCTGAAAGTGAAGGAATGAGCTTCCATTTCCCTGCCTTGGGCTCTCCGCATTTGGTCATGAACTATTTGAACAGCCCCGGCTTATCCTGCAGGCACCTCAGCCAGCTGGTCTCTATGGGCAACACCACACATGCAATGGGACTCAGGTCACAATGTGATATATATTAGATAAATACCTAAGGAGACTCCACTGCCATTTGAGTATAGTTCACAGCTCCTTGTAATTAGAAGATCTGTAGAAGTCTGCAGATTTAACTATTAAAAAACCACACCACTCAACCCCAAACTTTGTATGAACAACCATACTAAGGAATTGAATTCACTCAGAGATAAGCAAGCATCTGATTTTAGGCCAAAGACAGTAGAGACAGAACAGATTATTTCATGCATTCTTGTGTATTGAAATGAGCTTGTTTAATTTACCAATTCAGGTCAGAAAAGATTCTAAAATTAGATTTTAAAAAATGTGAGGCAAAGAGCATTCTTAAATAGCAATGCACCTATAACAGTCTTGCTGTTAAAGCCAAGTACACAATACGAACACAACATAATAATATTCTTTGTCAAAGCAATGCAATTGCTAATTGCATGTGAGTTAGCTTCAAGTTTAGGTCTCTACAATGTCATTAAAAAACATTATAGGAAGAAACAAGGGAAATTCCAATCAAATATTATTCCAGTCATCCACATCCAGTGCACCGTAATAAGGAAACAGTGAAGTAACTGTCAGAGGCTGAGTACTTACAATCTTACTAATAATAGCTCATTCAATATATTCAGCTAATTAATACAGAAGGCCCACCTATTTCAAATTCTCTCCAACTCTAAGCGACAACGTTTCAGAGCCAAGAAATGCAAACAGGGACACAACTTACGTTTGGACATTGCCTGAGTTCAGTAGGAAGCCAGAATCCCTGTTGAGATGCAGCTGAGATTCTGTTCTGTCCTCTGACCTGAGATGTTCGGCTGACTAGTAGCTCCCGCATCAAACATTTGTCTCCACAGAGAGAAACAATAACTACTAATTTCTTTCATTCTTTGTTCTGGAAATGTATTGTTGACATAAATAATATCCCAGTACAAATGCTGATGTTATTTCATGTCGATAAATGAAGGTAGTTCCTGCCCCTTTATTTTATCTTCAAAGCACCGGTGTAGAGGTGGGGAATCATCTGATTTAATGTAGATGATAATGAAATAGTAGAACAACAGATGAGTAATGAAAACCGACAGGTTTTGTATGTGTTCAAGGTGAGGGATATTTTCTTTTCATCCAGGAGAAACACTGTTTGAATTGTTTCTCCTTATTTCATTTTACATTTCAAAACAACATACTTTTCTAAGCAGACAATAGGAACCAAGGCAAGAAACTGCATTAAATAAATCTCTCAAAATCTTTCTAACAGGCTTCAGGCTGTGCTGTACTTTTTCTTTCAAATATTTCCATGTAAAATCAGATGTTAACTCTCTGAGTGAACTCATGTGCAAACTCTATTCATCAGATTAATGGCTGTGCAGCAACAGGCAACTGAACACATTTCCACTCACATAAGGTATTCATGACTTTCCAGAAAACTTCACATTATTGCAACTACTTTTCAGTCAAATATGTTACATTTAGGAGGAAATAAATTGCAACAAAGTTTAATGGGAAACTACAGTAAATGTATTGACACAAGTAGAAATTTGTTTCTTTAAAAAGGACCTTGCTATTAATTTGACAGACGGATTTTTGGCTTGCTATCCATTTGAAAACAAACCGAAAACCGAGCTTTGCCCTGGGATACTTCGGCTTGCCCAGTGCAGTATCTCTCTCTGTTGCTGCTTTTATGCTGATCCAAGGCACAATCAGCAGAAGAATTTAGGGAGCTTCTGTGCTATACCAGCTAAGGAATATTATCAATAATCTATAGGGTGAAAATATAGCAGGAAATATAAAAAAGTCAATATTCTGTATCACATTTGAATTTATACTAAATACCAGTACATGCTTTGAAATTTATAGAGCATATGCTCTCAAATATACACCACTATATACACAGGTAATGATAGGGTTTCACTTCTGGCCACTTATCAGCAGGAACATGGTAGATGAGCACAAGACAAAACATGCTGGTAATGATGCTTGTGCCACAAGAAGAGCAACTAACTCAATAACATTTGATGTAAAGGTGACAATACAAAAGTGAAATTAAGGAGTGACTGAACATTCAAACATATGATAAAATCCGAACTACAATAGTAAATGGCAAAAAGCAAAACCCCGAAACTTTGGAAAAAGTCTCTTCTCCAATATCTGGTCAACCTTCCTGTAAATTTCTAGGATTAAAATACTTGACTCATTTTTTTTCTTCTTCTTCTGAGAAAGATATCTGCAATATTGCCAGATGCCTGCTTCTTAGGTTTATCATTATACACGCTTTCAGAAATACTGAATCAGATCTGCTAGTTGGTCTGACCCTGTCCCCTGTCTGAATGCTTACAAATACAATTGCTATGTTGTTCTTTTTGCTTTTAATTTGATGCAGATAAATTTACAGTATACGCTTGGGTTAGAGTGAAACCTTGTTGAACTGAGCATTTTAGGACCACATCACAGTTCAGATGAGAGGAAGTTCAAACTTGTGCAACACAGTGGTTGCTTGTTTAAGTATGTATTTTCACATATACTAATGACTTCAAAGCATATGTACTAAACTCCAAATTCTTGAAATGATAATAGTGGCTGAAAGAACAGAGACAGTGGCAAGTCAGCAAACCACAGAGTGATAATTTGATTACTGGGTTACAGAATAGTTAAGTTCCACTGTGACCCCAAACTTAAAGCTGTGTACAGCTCACAGCCTCTGGCATGCAAGGAATTCAAGAAAAAATAACCTGAAAAATTAGAATACACGACCTATCTTGTGCTTCAGCTTTCATAATACAGTGCCCAATTGCTTTGTCCTTTTTTCCAGCTTAAAAGCATGTGCTATACTGTTGTCCCAAGTGGGTCTACGCTGAATGCAGTACACTGCTGAAGAGCTCTGTGAGCAACAAAGTAGAAAGCCAAAAAACCAAGAAGCTAACATATAAGGTTTAATTTCATGTTACTATATAAATGACTTAACATTTATATTGTGGAGTCAGATCAAAGGTTCATCTAGCTGATTACCCTGATTGCTGCGACGTTGAGAGTGCCTAAATAATAAAAGCAGGGGAAGACTATGTAACAATTCCTCCTTACATTCTCTCACCCCCTACCTTCTTTCCACTCCCAGTTGATATCCCCACCAAGAGTGCCAATGAGCCCTCAAAAAGAGAAACAGGACTTTCACAGAACCGAGTAATAGAGACAAGAGCAACAGGTACTAGGACTGAGAGGACAAGAATGTGTTGCCTTCAAACCCACACCATTATCCCTGCAGTCGCAGTTCTTGCACAGTTGTGTCGCCACTTTGCCACTGACATATCCTCAACTTGCACCAAGTGTTTTTTCCCCCCTAGGTTTTCTCTTTTCAAAACAGTTTACATGTTGCTACACAGGTTCTATCTGAAATGCTTTAAGCATTCCTCCCTGGAAGGTGCAAATCAAAGACCGGATTTGAAAAAACTGTTATTTCATAAAAGTATCCACCAAAATGTTATCTAAATCTCAATAATAAGAAAGCAATGAATCTTAACAATATCAATGTGATATCAGTTGTCATCTGGTAAAATGTGATGTTTGGATTTTATTATGGAATCATTTAAGGTCTTTACATGCAAATTGTTTTGCCAGACATAATTTGAAAGCATAAACATTGGCAATTGCTTTGTTACCACTGTAGCTGTTTTCAAGTCCCGTTTGTGCAGTATAAATGAGAACACACACTCACATTGTGAGTAGGACAATGCTTTACAAGCTTCCCAGAGGTCTGGCATTTGTGATTAATTTCTCCTCAGCTTTTACATTATTTATGCATGTAATGATTTTGAACTGCTAACTTGCATTGTCAACAAATTCTCAGTAAGCACCCGCCATGGGTAGTTAAGCTGAACTACTATTTAAGGGTTAAACAAAAAGTTAATTTACAGGATTCTGAAAAGGTGTATTTTAAAAGCTTGCATATATCTAAATGCCCACAAAAATGTGAACAACCAAAAAAATGACTCAAATTAACCATGTGTGGTTGGTATATCATAGGAGGATACTCTATGATTATTGTATAATCGAAATGAGAAGTCAGAAAGGGGTAGTCTGCAGCAACTAACTAGGCACTGAAATAGAACATTTTAAACTAAATTTCTTTAGAGGTTTGTAACATCCAGCATGGATACAAAGTCATATATATGGAGCGAAACATTGATCAATATCTCACTAACATTTTTCTTTTAGTTATGCATTTATCTCCTTGTATCTGCATTCTCTGTTTTCTCCTCCTAAATTGGCTTTTCACCTTTCATCTAACATTGTGTGCATTAAACAGTAGAGTTACACTACGTAGAAACCAAAGAAATTTCCATTGCAATAAACAAGTAGGAAAAACAATATGGTCATTTCAATTTAATTACTCCAATTTTTTATGTATATTAAGTGCCAAAACTGCTTCACACTCATGTACAGGTCTAAATAAAAGCAAACAGATCACTTGATTTGAGTATTTAATCTGTTCAGTGCTACCTGTTGACTTTCACTGGTGTGCTCTTTGAGCTCATTTTCTTCCTGCAACAACTGGCCTTTTATGGACCATACGCCCATAAGAAATTCAAAAATTTAAAATTAAAATATGTTCTTTAAAGAAACAGTAGAGAAACTAATCTCAAATTTTGTGATTACTGTTCTGTGAGTAAAAGTCACATCAGACAGTAGGGGGCAACTTTCCCCCACAAGTCACACTTCACGCATTCTGATGTCCTATCCAATGACGTGAAGTGGGCACCTTCAATACTCACCTAACTTTATTTTGTGGCCTGTATCAATTTTGTAAAATGGAATGTTTCACTTTCAAACTCCCATTTTGTATTTGAGGCAGTGTGCTGAGGAAACATCTTGTTCATATACTAGAAAAATGCTGCAAGCTAAAATAACAAACTATGATCTCAAAGCTTTTGAAAAACTAAAGAGGAGGACAGTTATACTCCTTTAGTCTACTGTCACACGATTTGTGAGAAACTAATCTCAAAAAGATTATTTTTCTGCACTTTTTTATAAATAATTCTTCCTTGAATAAGCAATTTATATAAGCAGTAATTTAACACCCTAAAAACCATAGCAAGGACGAATATAAAAGTTGATGTAAATAGCAAAATATTCATTAAATGATATTTACACGCATAGTTAGACTATGTTTAACAATAAATCCATATTTAAGAATAAATTGGTGTTCTCTATTGTGTGTCAAATTTTGTATCACTTGAAAAATCGAAGTTTTGCCATGGATTTCCCCTGAGAGCAAATGCTAAAAACAGGCATGGCATTGAAGAATAAAATCAGTCAAACAAAGTAGTATTTTTTCCAAGTGTACTTAACTATACTATAGAACTATGATTGGTGGGTTAAAAGATTATGTTACTTATGGAATTTAAATGCAACTAACCGATTTCCCTTTGAAATCTATATTTCATTGTAAAAGTTACCAGATTGTTGAAAGTAAAGAAGTAGGGTAGCACCGAAAGTATTTTCACACCAAACCTAGTCAAGTGGAATAATGGTTCTTGTAATAAACCCATAAAACCAGGGCTGCTCTTACATCCATAGAATAAAGTGGTCAGGCTCAGGGTTCAGCAGATTTAAGCAGAACCATGATTTCAGGAGAAGGATGTCAAATACTGGGAATCAAATCATACAAAACATCATGGTATATTTAAGATTCAAACTTAAGAGTAAAATACACTGGATGTCAAACTGAAGTGACAAAGCGAGAAACTGGCTACAGACACGTCTTCTAAAGTGTCCTGAGATCCTTCAGTAACGCAGGTAGGTAACTTAATGCAACCTCTTTATTAGGGGGCCACAATAAGTAATTATTAATGTCTTGTCTGGCTTTAAATCCAAAAGAAAATGCACGATGTATTTGTTTCTCAGTGATGTAGCTAACAATTATTTCTCTAAACATAACCCCACCTTAAAATACAGATCTCCAGTTTCAGTTAGTGCACTCAAACTGTGTTTTACTTAATAGACAGAGCATAACATAAACAAGGATTTCAAGATGTGAAAAACATCCACCCTCCAGCAGTTCCTGAAGTGAACTTACATTTTCATGTTAATGCACATATGTAACTGCTATCAACAGTACTGCTTTACAAACAAAAGTAATCATAAAAAGCATAGAAGAAGAGCAGAGCGGACATTTTACCACAAGAGATTACTTGAGATTACCTCTTGATCCCGTAATTTGTGCTGTTTAACAAATTACTGGGTGGATTTTTTTTGTTGTTTGGTGGTTTTTTTTTTGTCTTTTAACCTATGGCTGAGAAGCATCTTGCTGTCTTATTGCTGTGTTTTGAGAGGACTGAACTCCAGGTGAAACCCAGCAGTTGGTACCTGCTCCCTGGTGATTTTCCCTCTGAGTGCCCTGAGTTGATGCGCCAGGACTGAGCTTCCAGTTCATTTGCATCCTCACTCGTATCCAGGGTTTGACTGCAAATGGACAGTAGGAAATATGGTTCCTCAGGCTGAGGAGGGTCATCCTGGAGGGACAGCCAAATGGACTGTGAAGTTCAGTTGTGTCATTTCTCTTCCCATGGTATAAAATAACCTACATGTGACAGACTTGTTTCTGTCAAAACTCTGGTTAAGTGTGCCCCAAAGGCAAAAAAAACGCCACAGAGGTTTATGGAAACCTCCTTTATCCTAATACAAAGCTTCAAGAGAACAGACTCAATACTAAAAAAGGCAAATGAACAAAGACAAAAGCAGAGTCACACCATCCCCTGTCCATCAGCCACCGGCAGCCCTCCCCCTGCGCTGCTCTGCCACCAGCCCTGCACACATGCTGAGGAGAAATTCACCAAGAAACTCACATTGTACAAGGCACAGACTTCTTTACTATGTTTGCTTCTTTTTCCATTTTCTTTTTCATTTCCACATCTTATTTTTCCTCCTTGCTTGTCTCCCAGGATCTTCCCTGTGTGACTACCTCAGACCCACCTTTTCCCTCCATTTCCTCACAGCAAACCCAAGGAGCCCGTATTCCTCAGCCATATTAAAAAATTACCACATCCTTCACGGCCGCTTAACTTACTCTAGGTAGACATAACTCTTAAATCTCACAGGTCTTACCTACACTTTCTTCTTCGCTACCTGCTACACCAGCAGCCAGACTCGTTCCCGCTGTCTCCTGAGCTGAGACGGTGAGGGCTGCGCCAGGCAATGGCGGCCCTGCCTCAGCTCCAGGGGGGCTGTGGTTCCAGGGCTTCTCTCACAGCCTGAGGGGAAGCTGGACAGTTTCTGAAATACCCCAGGTGATGGGCACTAATGTGTACAATCAGTTTAAATACAACAGAACAGCCACAAGTAGTTACGTTTCTTCTCAATTCTAAAGCCTCATAGCCTCACGTGGCATGCATAAAGATAGAGGGGAAGCTTCTAGAAAAGGCTAATTAATTCATAGAATACCAGGCTGGAAGAGACCACAAGGATCGTCTGGTCCAGCCTTTCTTGGCAAAAGCCCAGTCTAGACAAGCTGTCCCAGCTCTTGGTCCAGTTGAATCTTAAAAGTGTCCAATGTTGGGGAATCCACCATTTCCCTGGGGAGATCGTTCCAATGGCTGATTGTTCTCATTGTGAAAGATTTCCCTTTTATGTTCAATTTCATGTCTTGTTTCAATAAAAGCCTCTATTTCACCAATATCCCAAATGCTCTTATCTGGCACCTCTTCAAGGATTCCTTCTGCTGGGAGGAAACCTTTGGGGACATAGTGGGGCTGGACAGGGTGACCTCCAGAGGTCCTCTCCAGCCTCAACCCTTCTGTGATCCCAGGATTTTGGAGGCAGAGCTCTCTGGCTACAAAGACGATACCTGAAGTTCACGAAGGAACTTCCAACAGGAAGGAAATTCTAACAGACAGTATCCACATATGGAAATACCCAGATCACTGCCCTCTTAACTAAAAATGAACTCTATATCCCAAGAGCTTAATCTCTTTGCTCTACACCCTTCTGTGCTGTTTTTTTTCTGTCACCATTGCAACTTGCCTGAAGATCGTTAAAGTTTACAACCAACCAGGTGCAAGAATTAAGGCCATGGACCTGATATGATGGGGACTTCCCACTTACTGAAGTTCAAGTCAAACACAAAAAGTGTTTTGATTTATAGCATCTAAGGAGTTCTTGTCAATTTTTCCCAAAGCTTTTCTACACATTGATTTAAAAACAACCCTCACCTTTAGTCGAAAAGTCTTCCTTCCACTTACCTGCTGCAGAAAGACTGTTCCCCAGGGAATGACAAAAATGGAGAAATAGCAAGTGTTGCACCCTACAGACTTGCTAACAGTCAACTTCTGTGCTCTCCGTGAACAGGCCAGCTCAAAAAGAGATATTTAACACCGCTACAGTGACAGCGCTTCCCACAACACGTTTGCTGCCGTTGGATCCAGAGATTGCCGCACAGGGGCTGTGCTACAGGCCCCTGTCCTATCTGTCTGATTTGTGGGTGGAAATGTAATCCCTCATTATTCTCACACACTTGGGTGAAAAGCTCTGTTACTCTGAGCAGATAACTGTAAATTCCATTCTAAAATAAATTACAAGTTACACTAACTTGTTTGACTTAAATATAGGTAGGCTACAGAAATCCCACATGTATTCTTGCTCAGGTATATTTACTGCATGCTGATACACAACCAGTATTGCTTTATAAACAGTTCCATTTTTGTGTATTTCATCTAAGATGTAAATTATACCATTGATATTACCAACCTATTGGAAAGTTTCCAAATGGGTCTGGTTTGGATATACAGCAATAAATGCTGATTACAGAAGAAAGAAGCTTAAAGAATGTTTCAAAAATGTAAAAAGACTTTCTGTATGTTCTCTTCTTAAGTTTGCTGTGTTTTATTACTATTAGTGTGCTGTGTGTCTGGAGTCAGGTGCTGGAGTTTCCTTCTTCCATTTCTCTGGGAAAATTGCCTGTATATGGTAACACACTTTCAATTTTTCATTATCATTGAAGTCAAATGCTATCAGCAACTGTAGCTATTTATACTTAGAGGCAGGTAATCAGAATAGTCACTCATTGCATAATAGTTCTTCAAGCAAAAGAAACTTCACTTTATTGATTTTAATTTTTTGGTAGTAGAAGGACCGCATTTTTCCAATAGTTCTTCAGGGCAAGTTCAGCTCTTGCAGCTTTAATGCACAAGGAAATAATTTCGCATTCAACAAGAATGACAGTTTGTCTAAATAGGAAATATATTATTTTCCAAATCCCCAAAATCTTAAGTCATGTGCAAGATGTGTCTTGCACTGTTGCAGCTATTAATGTTGGACTACCGAAGTAAGGAATATTTTGATACAGAGAATGGGTGTGGACAGAGGTGCCAGGTTTTATATCCCTGTTTCTCACAGCTCAGGGAATACAGTTTCTTTGTAAATCTAAAATGTGTTAAGTATTCATGAATGAAAGTCATGAAGAATATAGTTTCAATGGAAACCTGCTCTTGTTTGATTTATCTGCTTTTCTTACTCTTAAAGTAATCTAAGCCTAATATAACAAAACCGGGAATAAACCACAGTAAATTGGAAAACATTTTACTACTGAAACATATAGAAAAATTATCTGAGCAAGTCGCACTGTTAACAATAACATCGCTATTTTTTGTCAATTACTTCACAAAACTGGATGGAAATTGGACTGATTCAGCAAGGACTTCAGAATACGAAAAGCTTTTAAATACCTCTAAAGCCCACAGATGCTCACATTTAGAAGGAATTTGGTGCTTATGAATGAAGTCTGAAGTCTCTATGTTAATGTGACTTTCAAGGTCACATCCTGTGAATGCTAAGATTATATTGTAACAAAAAATAAAACAGAGGTCAAACTCTTCCCTTGATAAATTATTCTGATGAAATCAAGTTCTTCAAAAGTTACCTCAACCCATTTTAAAAGATGCAGAGAGAATTAAAATTTGCCATCAATAGCAGAAAGGAACTAACAACCAGCACACAGCAGTACACCTGTAGCATACTGTGCCAAAAGCAAATTTTTATCACATGCATACAAAAGCATCAACTTGAACTTACGTTCTGCAATTATTTTCATACAGGCAACATAATGCATTCAATTCATTATTAGCTGCAGGATCTAGTTCAATTACCAAGACCCGTATCAAACAGTCATGCTAAGGAAGTCACTTGTGGAGTATCTGGAAAAGCTGATGGATAAATCGTTGTCACCACCTGCAAGAAGACCTGTCTATCTAACTGCAATAGAAAATGCTTCTCTGGCTCCCAAACAAAAAAGTTTGTTGCACCATTTTAAGTCTGCATTTGAATTTATTTCTCAGTTTTAATACAAAACAAGAAAATGAAATTTAACAGCTAATAACAAGTCTTGATATCTTTGGTGACTCCTTCAGTTATCACAATGTCTTATTATGCCTTTAAATAACAAAAAGCATTTTAAACCAATATTACTATTGACATAAATACTGATCCTCAATTGTAGATGTTCTGTGAGGCAAGTTATTATAATTTTTTGTCATATTATATCTACTCTTATAAGCCTATAATGAGATAAGCTGAGACAGTGTGCAACAAAATTATCAAGTTCACATGGATATTACCTTGGTTCATGATGCTCTTACAACTTCAATCCCTAGGCTGTAATAACAGGTCAACAGCAACATTTAATAAATAATTCTTTTCTGAGCTGAACTTAAGTTTCCATCTTGACAAACATACCTGGGACACCTGGAGGATATCAGCTATTATGTTACATAAGATGATATCACAACAAAGCTATAAGATGTAACAATTAAAGGGAAAAGATTTAAAATAACAAAATTGACCATCTGACCCCACACAATTCACCTTGTGCAGGACTATTATTGCACCCAATTTACACCATAGAAAAAAAATTATCTATTCCACAAAAATTAATTTAATCAAAAGTAACATTTCAAAACATGGTAGTACCCAGCATTAATAAGGCTTTTTTTTTTTTTAAATGCAAAAAGGAATGTGCTTAATAACATATTGCACACAAAAAAGAGAATACTTTTTGCTTTAGGTTTTCTTTGAGCTATTCAGAGCTAAAATCAGGACAAAATAGTGCTAAATTACATCTTCCACTTTACCTGCACAGTCAGTACTTAGACAATCCATTTGTTGGAAAAATCCTCCCTGAATATTATATCTTAGTAATAAATACAAAGAGAAATCAAGGTGTGGGTTGTTTGTTTTGGCTTGGTTATGCTGTTTGGTTTTTTGTTTGTTTGTTTTTAATCCAGCCCTGAGTAACAGCCTTACAAACAAATGGCTTTAGGAACCTGAGGTGAATTAGACATGTTAATGTTGGAGTCACTGAGAACAGTTAACACAATGTAACCAAATGTCAACTGGAATACTTTGCAGTAACTTACCGAAGAGGTCTGTGTTTAATGAGTAGACGAATGCTTGGTTTCTAAGTTTTCAACTTCAGATGGCGAAGATTAAGTGCTAAGGGTGTTACTGTAAACGTTTAAGTGAGATGAACATCACTGATTTTCTAATTTTACCACATGGTTTATTTCAGAAGAAAACAAGCACCAGTTACACAGCTCTCCTGCAAGTCAGTAAACAGTCACACAAAAATAACTCAATGCAATTTGCTTCTTTGTTTATGCGCAGGATATTTAGTTTGGTTTGCAAAGTATTAGTAGAATAATAAGAACCTCCTGCCGAATACCGCAACTAAATTTCTGAAAAGCCACTCAGTTAATCTCAGTGTTGAATCTAGCTGTTTCGAATTATTGTAATGTATAATAACAGTCTTACTGACAATATAGATGCACAGAGCCAAAAAAAGCTAGAAATGGGGGCCAAAACGATGAACTAAGCACCAGCCCAAAGGACAACAGCCATCTGGCCATTAAGCGAAGAATGGAGGGGTTTAGGAAGGCAGCTGGCTGCGGTCGGCACAGAGTTCCAGAGGAATGAAACGCTGCGAGGACCGGCAAAGTCTGGAGGAGAACAACTACTGGAGACGGTGCGTCCTAAAATGGAGTCAACCCTCGGTTCATGCTGGAATTCAGAGATTTCTGTGGTCAGAATATATTCATTCCATTGGCCTCATAATGTACATCAACAAATTAATATTGTATGGATGTCATTTCAAAGCCTACTGAAGACGAAGAGCCATTATTGAAGCCATTAGAGCACAGATGGTTCAAACTATATGCAGATATTCATACTTGCATTTTTGCATTATAGCTGTGTTTTTTTTTTCTGTTGAACTGTAATGAATTGTCTCATAATCTATTCCATCTTCTTGCCATTAGCAGGCTTTGAATGTTCACAAATAGGAGCAAAGAACTCATTTTCCAGAGCTTTAATCACACAAAGAGGGAATGCCTAATTCTCTAAATGAAATGGTCTGTGATCACTGAAGCAGAGATTTAATATATCACGGCAAATTAGGTAGATTTTAATAAATTACTTATCTCTCTGAATACTTTACATATGCTTATGAAGAAACATAGCCTGTTTGCAAACAGTGGAAATCCACAGCCTATAAAATCCTTTGAAGAAAACGACAAATAAAAAAGCAAATTAAAAAATGAAATGTATTATATCCTTCTTCTCAGGAGACAATCCTTTTGCAGCATTGATTCACAGCTCCATTAAAAATATCAATTAAATCCTTCACTCAGATTGGTTAAAAGCTGGAAAATTAACTTTCCGAGCTAGACGCTGGTTGTTCAGATACAGCAATTCACTGTATACGTTTGATGTAAGTTCTGAAAGTGATAAAAAGCAAATGAAAACACACTTGCCTGTCCCCAGAGCGCACACGAGGTGAAGCAAAATCTGATACCGTATGGCTCCTTTTTGTGTTTTGACAGATGTTGGCTGAAAGTAAACCTTCTACTGTACTGTGCCTGCCCTCCCCCTATCTCAAATCATGATAATCACAAACAGCTGATTAGAATGTTAGGAGAAGGGTTAAATTTATTTAAAAAAAGGTTGCAGTAATTTAATAAGTCCTGCGACTAGCCTCATTTTTTATATTTAATTGATAGGAACTGCATGCATCAAAGAAAACACATACTGAGATTTAATGTGCATAAAATGGATATTAGCATTTTAAAGAGGCAGATTAACACATTAATCCAAGTAATTTTCATATATTGCTTTTAATAAAATCTTCACAGTATAAAATTCTTAATGAGGCTAATCACAGGCATTCCATTTAGTGGGGTGATTAGGGATAACATAAAAGTATTTTTAATCAGTTTTCTAAGGCGTACGGTTTTTTATTAAAAATTAAAAATTTGACTTGCATTTTTATTACTGTTTTATGTAGGAAAAAATCTTGAAAATGCAAATAAAGCACATCATTCAATCATGTAGGTATTAATTATTTAGAAGTCGTTGTCCATTGTGGAGAGATTCTTAGCCTTAGGGGGAAAATATCAAAACAAACAGACTGAAAAGTATACAAAACTTTACAACTACAAATCAAGCATCCTTTTCCTATAAATTATACATTAAATATACCGTAAGAATTACACAGATCTCATCTTGAAGCGCTATCAAGCGTGTATTTACAGTGAGAGAAGGAACTTCTGGGGGCGAACTTCCCTTTCATGCCTCTGAGTCGTCCTCCCGCTCCTGGTTGATGGAGCGCAGCGCATGGAGAGCTTCCACTGTGACTTGGAGCTTCCCAATTACCGCACTAGCGTCCTGAGCGTTGAAAACTAGAAAGGAAACAGCAGAAAAACAGCGTTAGCAATTTCAGTAAGGTTTGGGTTTTGTTCTAATAATTTTCCTTAGTGTTTGGACAGATCTCACATGTGAACAAAAGAGACAGGTAAATAAATCAACAAGATATCTTCCAGTTCAGGCACTGAGCCTACTGGAAAATGAGCACTATAAGACCTGGAATGTACATCAATAAAAGTATCACTGTCGGAGTTAACTTCAAAAGAAACTATCTGCAGGATAATTGCCTATATAAATTAACTATTTTTCACAACACATAAATATAGATGTTCCAAACTCTGTTAAAAGACAAACACACATACTTATTAATACTTTAAAGTAAATAATATACCGATTAATGCACTTTCTACACTGCATGTCTGATTGGTCCAAATCAGCCTCGAAAGTTACTAGTATTTAAATAGTAAATAGTTTTTTCCAGTTGGTGCAATGCAAAATTATTTCAATTTTCGGCTTCTATATGTTGTAAAATAGCAAAGTGCAAAGATGATATTTCCCCTGGACTGAACTATTTAACTACCTTCATCTTTGTGTACGTGGGTTTTAGAGAAATTAGCTAACGTGATTTAAAATTGCTCTGTTTTATAGTACCTAAGCAAGCCCAGAGGGCCACAATCTCTGCTGCTGTGATTCAAACCATGCTGCTAACAGCCAAAAATGATGCTCTTTCCCAGTCCTGCAGTAAAAGCAACGAGCCTGCCTAACATGACTCTAGAAAGAATTTGAATAAAAACAAGTAATCTTGACAGAACTTCTTTTCAAGGCAAATTATATAGCAGACAAAAGGCAAGGTTATGTATTTACTCTATAAATGGGGACAAGTGCTCTGGGACATGCAGTGATACTGTAATGCAACAATTTCTGGGCTGCTGGGACAGCTCAGAAGGGGTTTGGATAAGGAGAAACACGGGATAAACATGCCATAATGTCCTTCCTTGCTAGAGCTGTTCTGGGGCAGATTGGACACTGTTCTCAGAGATCCAACCGCTTTGTACATCCTCGGGCAAAGCACTCGGTGAACTGTCAACTTAAAGGGCAGACGTCAGGGGACATGATTCTTTACCACAATTGGGAAGGAGGATGGTGAGGAACAAGTAAGGACAAAAATGCGTCACTGCTAACAACTATGGGGAACAGGAAAGTCTACACAAGGAGAATGTTTTCCTTCAGCGTCTATGAAAGGACCAAGAAGCTTCTTGAGTCTTACTGGGGTCATAAAAACGCTGCTGTAAGAGCCAGGAAATGGAAGATTCCACCACTCCTGCTCACCCCACCTTTCCCCCTGAACCCGGTCACGGGCTGTGACAGAAGGATGCTCACTCAACTGGTACCTAACAAAGCCAGCAGTCTCTCCTATTGTCTCACATACAGGTTTCATATGGAGGACACAAGCTTGGGGTGCTCTTGGGGATATAACATAACTTCAAACAAGACATGCACATTAGCAATACAAATTACAGACATAAATTTTAATAACAAAATATATATTTATAGACTTGCTAGAATGAAGCATGTTGTACAAACTAAAGAATTGACATGTCCTGAAAGTTCTTAGGTTTTATAAACTAATTACTTTAAGTGGGGAATGCTGTTTGGTTTGGATTGTTTTTAAACAGATTTGAAGGGTTAACAATAGTACATGGATCTTAAAGGCTTTTGCCATTAATTATTATTAAAGTATTTATTATTGAAACAGTGTCAAACAATTACTTGCAGAGTAAAGCTTGCAGAACAAAGCAGAAATTCAACAAATAATTTTTAGGTTACAAGACAGTTATCTCTGAAACTTACCATCAATATCTTGCTCAATGACATCTCTCTGCTTCTGGAATATGTCCCTCAAACTGACATAAGCAAAACCAATATCTTCACATTCCAGATCCTGTTCATCTTCTGGGGGATCACTGACCACTGTAAATCGCAGGCTGAGCATTAAACAAAAAAAAAAAAAAAAAAAAAAGATAGATATTTTACCTTCTAAAAGGGTGGAAAATTAACTTAAACAGAAAATAAAGCAAAAACCATGCTCTATTTTACCAGTTAAGCATAAATCAAAACTCTTTATCAATCACATTCAACATTTTCCATAACAAGAATAGCCTGAGACCCATTTCTTCTAAATCATGAAGGACAGGGAGGTTGTAACCACAGTTCTTGAGACTTGCAGATCTTTTCATTTATCCCCCCTCCCCACCACCCTGGGGCTCAATTCTTGTTCATATGCCAGTGACAGGCAACATAGTCTGAGGATTAAAGACTTGTTCACATTTGAAAATTTTAAGTTTGTTTAGTTCAACTGCTGAACGATCTGTTAAAATCACTTAATTTCTCTAGATTTACCTTCCACAGGTAAAAATCAAGATTGTATCTATGTACTTTGAAACTTTTACAGGAAAGCTCATTTGTATAAAATATCTCAAAACATAGCTGGGGTATTTTTATTTTATTTTTTTACTTTCTTGACTATACCATATTAATTGTTTGATGTGAAGGAAAAAACAATTCTTAAGCAATAATATCACAAGCAATAAAATAGCTGAACCGTTTTGGTCGGAAAGGACCTTTAATATCATCAAGTCCAACCATTAACCTAGCACTGCCAAGTCCACCTCTAAACCATATTCCCAAGAACCTCATCCACGCAGGGAAGGTTTAGATTAAATACAGTAACATTTTGTTGTTTAAAACCTTTTAATACCATAAAACTTCTTTTAAAAGTTCAATCACTTTAATTTAGACAGGCCACATAAGATCCATGTATGATTATTTCAGCTTTGGTGTGGAACATACTTATGAAGCAAAACTTCTCCGTTCTCCCCAATTCTGGTGCTTTATTTGCATAGTAGTCTTGGAACACGTGAACTGGATCCCTGTCTGGCTGGGCTAAACTAAACTGAAGATGTGCCCCAGGAGAACCTGTCCCTAATGCACCCTCCACTGCAACAGACATTCAGTCAGTAGGATCAACTACTGCTCTGAATTCTCAAAATCATCCTAAAAATCTATGTACAGTGAATATCAGACCATTAGCAACAACTACTTTACAGTAGAGATTCTCTGTTCTGCACCACTTGATAATTTAGTTCTAGCCTTAGTAAATTTTAAGCCATGTATTTTCTTGGCTTCACATTGAGTGGTATGGGAGATGTGAGATAAATAATTGAGCAAGACAAACCATATCAAACGTTTTCCTGATATCAGAAATACTAGCCATATTCAAAGCAGCAAGTATTTCCAAACACCAACTGTAAAATATTTAGCTGGAAGTTACTGAGAATTTTTACAGCTCATTTAGATAATTGAAGAGCATATTCTAGCCAAGAACACATTCCACAAAAAGAACAGGAACTTTGAGGCAGCTCTCTCCAAACAGTATCTTTCTAATGTTGTCTTGTGTACTCATTATTTAAAGTTGGACCTTACACAGAAATTTGCCCTGTGCTTGTTCTCTCAGACCAATACATCTTGTCGTCTGTCTTCATTAATCTGTTTCTAGTTTACCCATAAGAAAACTACCTGTGAGTACAGCCTGGATACAAAGGCCTTTGGGTGTTTACTGGGCTGTCTAAACACAGGCTGTTTGTCCATCCCAGACATCTAAGCACAACAACTATACAACATATTTGCATTTCTTCTGTGAACTTAAATTAGTCATTGCATCCAAGTATGGCTTTTCTTTTAAGCACATAATTCCAGTATTGTGCTGGAGCTGACTCAAGTTAGTGGCTTGTGCTGCGGCCAAAAACATCGAGACGACAAAATGACAGGAATTCAGAGCTAACTGCTCTTCGGTATGACTTTGCTAGGTTGTTTAAACTGTGAATACTCACGAGCTTTACAGCCTAAAATGTTACAATAAGCATAATTCCAAATAAGTAAGAATCAAGCTGTGCAAAATCCAAGTCTACATGAATGGGTATCTTAGACAACACATAAAATCTCTCTAAAAGATGTTAAACGTATAAAAACATACAGCAGTTGTTGCTAAGTTTATTTTTGTGCTTGACCCTTACTAACAAATATTTACGGTAGAAAATATATACACAAACATTTGTTTGTAACTAAAACCAGACACCTATTGAAAATATGCCGTTCAAAAATACTCTCCGGAAGCAGAAAAGGAAAACTATCACAGCTATTTCCAAGAGCAGGTGGCTTGATGGAGTGTAATGGATCTAACTTAAGATTGTGGCACAGAGTTAAGCAGCAGCACAACTGCCAAACTCAATCAAAAAGAAAGAAATACTTGGATGTGTGAGATAAATAACTTATAAAACTGCTGGGCGTTGGGAGCAGATCTGTTTTGTTGTGACTCAGTGTCAATGTTTAACAAAATCAACTGGAGAAACAAGCTTAGCAGTTAAGACACTGACAGAAGAGGAGAAGATTAGTGCTGCATTAATTTTTATCACTTCAGGGTACCAACTACTACTAAAATTTTCACTAAAGCACGAACTAAAAGCAGGCCTAGTAACACTTGACCAGTTCCTTACAGCCAAAACGGAGAGTTGCTCTTACTGGTTCTCCTTGTGGTTCAAATCACATGCAAGTATTTCACATGAATACAGCAGGCTGCTCAGCACAACAGAACAGCACCTCTAACACCTCACAGTTCCAATATGCCTAAAGGATCATAACATTGGATTAAATCTTTGCTGCTAATCAGGAAGGAGGAGCTTTGAACTCTGGATCCCATGAGAATACTCCAACCAGGAGACTGCAAGAATGGTACCACAATCACTGGGACTTCTCTATTTATTAAAATATTACAAGTGCTTTACTTGTACTTTACATATGCTTTAACTTGTTTTCTTCATTTGCCAAAAATGGCAAGAGTTTTGTTTTCGGGTTGAACTGGCTAAAAAGACACAGTTTACCTCACCTTGGAACATAGTGCACATGAACAGACTCCTCACGCTGCTTCGGCACAGAGTGCACAATGTGCAGCTGGTGTCCCATCTTACCTTAACACTGCTGTTGGAATATCAGCTTCCTGCTAGGATCTCTTACATAAAGTTATCTATAGCATTCCTCTCCCATATCTCTCTGTAGGAACCTAGACTTTCTCTCTAGCTCACTTCCACATTTCTGCAACACCAGGTATCAGTGCTCACCCCCTGCAGGAATCCCATGGCTGCTGACAGAATAAGAAGAAATCTTGACATCCTGTTAAAAGTACTATGTGGGAAGATAGTTGCTAGCCACTGCAAGAAAGACTAGAGAACTAAATGAAACTTGCCTGGTAATCAAAGGCCAAAAGCAAAGACACAAATAACAATTGCCTTAAGCTGACAATGTGCTTTAAAACGAAGAAGAAGAACCCGGACAAATATTTATTGTTGTTATGATAAGATTTAAAGGTGTTATCACCAGCAGTGAATTTAGAGTGCGTGGACAAAGCTGTCATGTAGGCAGATGCTAACTCTTTATTCCAGAGATCAGTAACTTTTAAGCAACAAGGAGAAAACTTCGTGTGGTAATTGAGCATATTAATATGAAGCTAACACCATACACGTGCTCTATATTCCCACGACATGGAGGCATAGATATTGTTACTTTGGAGAATGACGACTTCATACAGTCAATTTCTCAGAGTAACAATCATTTCCTACTATGAAATGATGCGCCTGTCAGGAACCTCCTGCATAAACCTGTTCATTCTTGTTATCCCAGCGGGGTGACTGTTAAAAGAATGGATTCCTCCATTCGTCACATATGTCGCTTTTGACACTTGTCAGAAGAGTGTATACTCTACCACAGGTCTGCAAGCGCTGCAGGTACAACCTGGCATGAGAAATCAGGTACATTTCTCTATATAACCCAAATTTCTACACTCTTAAAATACTGAAAGGCAACAGGGGAACACAAAAAGTTTGAAAAATAAAAGCCAACTGTGACAAAGTTACAGTAAGTTAAATGGGCTGACAGAAATGCCACCTGTTATTAACTGATTAAAAGTCTTGAACACATAGGTTCAAGAACTCTGAGGTTCAGATAACAAAATAATTATTTTGTATTTTTTTTCTCCAAAGTTCTACAAATGTTAGTAAGCACAGCTTCCTACCATAAATAAGGAATGTAATTTGAATCCCTATTATACAGAAAGAGAAACAAAACAAAAAGGCCACCCATGTAACACAATACAGCTCTAAGCAGCAGCAAGTGTTCTGACAAAATTTCCATATTAACGACAGAGACATTGTCTGAAAACATAAAGACAAAGATGCTTCTCAAAAGAGAAGAACTATCCTTGGGGTGTGCAACAACTACTAAGCTAAACAGGATTTCAAACAGTCTTCTAGTCTCCTACTACCTCATGCTTGTGTGTAAGCAAAATCAACATTTCTAATAAACACAGTGATTCCATATAAAGAAATGAAATTGAAAGAAGAGAAAGATCAACTTTGTTTTGAAATCTTATCTTTTAATGAACAGTAAACCCCACTCCCAATATATTTTAGATTGGATATTAGGAAAAATGTGTTCCCAGAAAAGGTTGTCAACCACGAGAACAGGCTGCCCAGGGCAGTGGTGGCATCACCATCCCTGGAGGGGTTGAACAGATGTGGAGATGAGGTTCTCAGGGACACGGGTAGTGGTGGACTTGGCTGTGTGACCTTAATGGTTGGACTTCACGACCTTAAAGGTCTTTTCCAACCTACACGATTCTATGAAATAAATACACTTTCCCATATAAATGCCATGTCAATCTACATTTATTTCTTTGTAAGTAGAGTATAAAGCTGTGAAATGCATTATTTTCAGGGCAAAGTTTGCTCCTGTGTCAATTACAGGATTAGGCTATAGTTGCAACTTTGGCTTAGCAGTAATTTTTTGTATTATATTAATATCTCTTTTAACACCTGAGAATGTTTATCTTTTTTAAGGTACATTCATTGAAGTGGCTCTCCTTTAGGAAGAAAAAAAACAGCACATGATGCATCTATTTATTTACGTTCCAATATGAACCAAACCATTACAAGTATCATTTCTAATAGCATTCATTGTGACAGGGAGAAAGTTCACCTAAGAACTTAATACATCATTTAATATACATAATACACTATCCATCCTATAACCTGGCATAGCACAAACACCAATAAAGTATCAGGCTAAACCATGTGCAGGCAATTTTCAATTATATTTATATCCTTGATAATTTGGTTTCCTGAGCTTTAAAGCATTAGTTTAGTTCAGTTCCTGTTTCAGCTGAAAAAGCTCTGATATTAGTTTGTAAGGCTGGTGATAGAAAACATGTGTTGAAGATATAACTAGGCCAGGTTTAAAATGCAAAGAGCTGAAAACATTTGGTGTAGAGGTAGAATCTTTCCATAAGTTTTGTTTCTTGGTGGTCCTCGTGCTAAGTGGGGAACTGGACTAGCGATGAACTCCCTGCCTTGCTATTTAGTCAATGCATAAGTGAAATCTCCCCACAGACCAAACAGACATACTGATACTTGCAGAAAACCTGCCTAGTAACACAGAGGACAGTACCACGGTGGCATATGTAAAAGATGAATAATGCTTCTGTGGCGGGGAAAAAGCTCAAACCTTAGGTTTGTTAAATATCTACTACAGATATCTAAGTATTTATGGGTGAAATAGCAGTCCACACACTAGCTATTTTCCTTTTTTCCTCATTTTTAGTAGAACATGTGACCTGCTTTCCCAACTATATGGTAAAATAAGTCTTTTTGCTTGCTTATTAAGATTTTTTTTTTAATTAAATCTCCAAACCTAAGAATGTTTCAGTATGATATTCCCATCCCAACAAGTAATCATTTCATGGTGTTCCTTGCTCCATTCCAGTAAAACCTGTTTTCTGGCCAAGACACGAATCTCAGCTTTAGAAGGGAAACAGAATGGAGATGACTCTCTTATTGCAGGGTGAATCTGTGATTTGTGAACAATTATGTATTTAAAGGATTTAAAAGCAACTCCTACACTTCAAATACAATTAGCAGCTATTCTACGCTTCTGCAAATTAAATTAATCTTTACATTAACAGTTGTTCCATTTTAATGAAGGTTGTCCTTCAAGAGGAAACAGAATCAAAGGATGTCGTTCATTCTATCAAAGCAATGCACATGCTATCTCAATGAAAAAAAATTGAATAAGAACAAATTTATTATCACGAGCTTGGAGAACCATAATTTCTACTCTTTCTCACATGTATACATATAATATTTGCCTGCTATGTCTATATATATATAAAAGTTTTTGGAATTCTAGGACTAAGGAACACTTTCTGAAGCTTTTACACTCCTTTTAGTACTCTGAATTCAGAAAGCAACAGAAGTATTGCTCTACCATCAGGTACATATGTGCTTTTCAAATTCATTATTGATAGAGTGCTGATAGCAGAATCTTTCTTTTGCAAAATGAGTTTGTTAAAAAAAAAAATTAACCCAATACACAGCACTAAAACAACATTAAGAGAGGCTGCAATATTCCATGCTGCACAAACCTACCCAGGGAACAAATGCGAATCAATCGCCACATCACAATGTAGGTATCATTCCTAGCTAAAGCAAGATTTTCTCTAATGAATTAGTCATGTATTAACTTCTCAGGGATACCTTCTCAATAAACTCAAACAACCAGACAAACCATAAATATTACTTAAAAAGACCTTTTATAGAGTTTTTCAGCACTAACATGTACCTGCCACTATGTAGATCCGGCTTTAGAAGCATAGACTTGAGATACTCTCTTCTTGCACGATTATTTGCCTTATCCACATGTATCACTGCAAAGCAAATAGGAATTAGCATCATTAGTTATCCATTGTTTGAGAAGAAAGTGTATGAGGAAGCAAGAAAACGAACCATTTCTTCCCCTCGTCTTCCCTAGGGAAAAGCAACCATGCTAGAATCCAATTGGAAAGGTCACCTGATCCGCTGGTGTCACCGGCACGTTGACGTGCACACCGTTACAAAACATCCGAGCAGCACCTACGCGGCCACAGAGCTGTCACCTGCTGTTGGCGGCAAGAGCACGCAGGATTTTAAAAGCCAGTGGTCTTTATTGCTTTGTATTTAAAGCGATTTACTGCATTTTCTTCCACTGAGGAAGCCAGTGATAATGCTAATGTATGACAGAGTGCTCGTCCTTTTTGACAGCCTCAGTAATTTAATCCTCCTCTCCTGCCATAATATTACTGTCAGAGAAACATCTAGACCAATAGACTGGGGAAAATCCACGGCCTGGGGAGCACATGAGAGTGCTCTAAAAGCCCTTTAATTTCAAATACAAACATAAGGACCAGCTTTTAGTTTTTTGTACTATTAATATGACCCACAATGAAAAAGAACTTCAGTTTGGAAATAAACAATAAAGGAAGGAGAAACTGAGTTTAAGAAGTTCTTTCAGAAGTTTTTGGGCATCTTATATAAAGAAAGCAGCTTCTTTCTTGCACATGGCATGAGCTTACAAGTATCAGTAAACCACTGTGAAATATTATAAAAATTCAGGATGCAAATGCTGAAAAATAGTATTAGAGGAATCACCTTTTTTTTAAAAAAAAAAAAAAAAAAAAAAGAAGTGAGAAATGCACCTGAAAAAAATTTGCTAGGACAGTATTAGAACGAATATTACCCTCTGAGAAACAAACATAGCTCTAGGGAACATTTTTCATTTGTTTTTGAGGGAAGGAGGAGGAGCTAGAAATTTGTCTGTCTTTAAACTCCACCATCTTTAATATTCCCATGCCTCACTCCCTTCTGGTTACTCCACCTCTGTACTCAAACCCACTCTTTTCCACTCTCCACACATTAAATTTTCCTACGAACTGACTGGAATCTTTCACATATTTTGTAATCTTTTCTACTACCCCAAATAAACTTATTTGTATAAACAGAAATTATTAATTCTACCAAGGAGCGGAGAGTATTGGAATACAGGAGCACATGAGAGTGATAAGAAGGCTCAAATTAATTCCTTGCAGAGGCATTTATTGAAGTGCACCTCTCTATAAAAGCCCTTATAGAAAGCCCACTTTTCCAGAGCTACTGGTTCTCTGGTTTTCTCCAAAGCTGCTGCTCAGCTCTTACCCGGCTAGCAGAATCACTATTACGAATTCCTGACTTTGAGAAATCGGCCAGTACGTTTGGTATCTGAACCATTCAGCCAAAGGAATCTGCAATTTACCACCTTTTATCTCTTCTAACAGAAAGCAAAGTGTTGGTGCTCTGTCTTGGAATCCTTAGTTTCCATCCACGACACCCCTCCTTTCTCAGCCAGGTTACAAGAAGCTGTTCCTGTCGGCTGCTCTTCTTTTGGGCATGTGGACGACTTTGCACATGTGCTGCTCTCATGGCCAAGTGTTCCCGGGGCCACTGCAGGAAGCGCCGGGGAGGCAGCAGGGACACAGATGGACAGTCAGACAACTTCAAAGGAGCTGCCACATCAACAGATTCCTCCCTTCCCCATGAGCATCCCAAATGGAATTTCCTAACTTTCCTAATTCTGTATCTAAAACAATTTTAAATGGAAATTCTTGATAAACCTAGAGAGTTCAAATTCATTTCACCCAATGGAAAAATTTAGACTAGAAAGTAGAACATTCGGCATAAGAACTCCATTCGAGTCAGGGGAAAATGATTAACCAGAGCGAAAAAGTATTTTTAGTTCCTGATGAACAACATACTTTCATATAACCCCTTAGTACTGCTTGGACTTACAATTCTAACATTGCTCTAAGGCATGGAAGATCTCATATTTCTATCCAATTAATTGCAAAAATCATCCAAAAATTAACCTTTGACAATTTGCATCTAAAATTCTAATTCTAAAGTTTGTCCTAAAGAAGCACTAAAATGTGGAGATTACAATGACCCTGGAACCTTGTTAAAAATCACTGCAGTTCCAAGCATTAACATAGTTGGTTCTGTCAAAGCATATTTTTATTCACAGTTCACTTTCTAACAAAATGGAGTGGAGCATCTCCCTTATGGGGAAAGGCTGAGGGAGCTGGGGCTCTGGAGCTGGACAAGAGGAGACTGAGGGGTGACCTCATTAATATTTACAAATATATAAAGGGGGAGTGTCAGGAGGATGGAGCCAGGCTCTTCTTGGTGACAACCAGCGATAGGACAAGGGGCAATGGGTGCAAACTGGAACACAAAAGGTTCCACTTAAGTTTGAGAAGAAACTTCTTCTCAGTGAGGGTGGCAGAGCCTGGCCCAGGCTGCCCAGGGGGTTGTGGAGTCTCCTTCTGTGCAGACATTCCAACCCGCCTGAACACCTTCCTGTGTAACCTCATCTGGGTGTTCCTGCTCCATGGGGGGATTGCACTGGATGAGCTTTCCAGGTCCCTTCAACCCCTGGCATTCTGGGATTCTGTGAAAATGCAAAGATTATGCAATGAAGCAGCTTCACCACAATGATGAATCAAAAAAATGCCTCATACAGCATTGAGCCTTAATGGAGAAAAGGAATAAATGTAAAGAAGTGTAACAGTGTTTTCAGATGCAGGGCCTTAATGTTTTCACTTCAGTTATCCTGAGGGATCCACCTGTTAGGATATGGATCTTCAGTTTATTTTTACTAAAAATAAACCCCATCATCTTTCCCCCACCTTCTCTTCTTTCAGTCTGTTTTTGGTTTGGTACTTCAAGTTGTTCAAGTAACCACCTGTTCACTCAAGAGAAAGAGCTTTCCAATTAGATATCATATAAAATCTTTGCAAAATTTCATAAGTCTTCTCCTGCTGCCTGTTCTCTGGAACCATTGCATGCAGCACTACGGACACACTTCAGACCATCTATCATTCTCACTTTCCAGTAACTTTGTTGCCATCTGAGAATTTTCATAGTTCAGTTTTCATATCTAATAGAACATGAATGCTTCTTGCTAACAACATTTATGAACTAACCTTACCTTTGTAATGTCTCTAATTGTGGCCTTGACAAGAAAAATGTCTATTTTACTGTAATTAAAAGTCAAATATCAACACATGTATTTATATGTGAGGGAGACTGGGTTTTGTTTGCTCGGAGCAGCATGTTCCCCATGTTTTCCTCACAGTGAAACTGCCATCACAGTGACTTGAAAGCACATATTGTGACATGACTGGAAAGAAACAATTTCTGGCACACAGCTTTAAACTGCATTAGTTAAAATATGAATTAGTTGCCTGTTATGATCTGTACCACACCCTAACACCAAAACCAAACCACACCAAAACAAACCCCATCAAAAAAAGAGAATCCTTCCTTTTTACCAAATTACAGGACAGAGTCGCGGTGTGAGCACAAACTGGCAAATCCACTTTTCTTTGAATTGATGGGATTGTGGTGTTTGGAAGTATTCTTGGGTATTCTAATACTGCTTTCCACCACCAATGAGCACAACAGCTCCTCTCCTCAGTCAGTACAGCTATCAGGAGACAGAGCAATTGATGTCATGGGAAATCAAATCACCAGTTATGCACTACAGCCCTGGCGTCTATAAACCTCCCAGTCAAGTTTCAGTTCCAAGACCTTGGAAGAAAGAAGATGATCTTCTAACCATTCCTAGTCAAAAAGTCACAGTCAACATAAACAATTAACGTCGACTTACATGCTCTAACCACTTGTGAAAAGGGAAATTCTTAGGATCTTGTATGTCCACACCCATGGAGTTCTACTGTATCGTTTTCCAACAAGATTCCATTAATCTTCTGATATCCCCAGCAACGACAGCAGATGATGGGAAAAGGTATGGAAAAACTTCCAACATTTTTTTAAGCAAAGAATTATTATGAAGCCTCCTGTATCAGTTAAGATGCTTTTAAAACAGTCAAGCTGTTCCAGTTATAAATAATATAAAACGTTTTATTTATCAGAATTATGATTTTTTAGATTTCTTATGGACTTTCCCTGATTTTCTCCATGCAAAAATCTGGAAGACTATTAGTTTCCTTCTAAGCTCAAAGTAAATTTCTTTCTATCCATGCAAATCTCATTTTTATTAAAGAAAATATTCAATTAACCTCAAATATTCAAGACACTCCAATCTAATTAGACATGAATAAGAGATGCAGTAAAGCTATAGTAAACACACATGCAGATTTCATTACTATTATCTTACTGGCTTTCCAACTGACATTAATCAAACAGCAGACTCATTAGATTTTTTTTCTTTATGCAAAGCTAATCTTGAGTAGAAATTAGATGACCAATTATCTAAGCAAAACTCTGCAAATAATAACCATATTAGTATTATGCTGCAGAATACAATCCTGAAGCAATTAAGACCAAACCCACCTTTTGATATTGTTTCATTAGGGTATGATAAAGTTTAAACAGTTCTATATTTGAAACTTAAGCAGCAAATACAAAAATCAAAGTTTTGAGGCCAGGTTTTGACTAGCAGAAGTAATATCATACAGGACTACCAGACTGGAAAGTCTGATGAATTACAGTCTCTACAAAGCACGATACTATTTTCAAGTATCACAGCTTGAAATATATTAAAGTTTCACAATTGTCTTAAGAGTCTAAAATGTTATTCTGTATCCATCATAATTTTGCTGTGTTTTCTTACTTTAACTTTAACGAGCCAATACTTAAAAAACTAATATTATGCTTAGGCCATACCCTATATACACAGGAATCAGAATATTGCGTAAGAATTTTTATGCCTTCTGAACGCTTCTTAAATTCAGTGACAATTTCAAGAAGCAAGAGAAATTAAAAGTGTTAAATAGCTTTTATTGGCTTATGGTGTTATTTCTATGAGGTTTCAATTACGTCTGCCTATCTAGAACATTTGGAAAAGTGTTTACAGCAGCTAGCAAGATGAATATTGTTCAGCTCATAAAAAGATTTATTACTTATCTGATGTCTCATTTAGTATATAATGCCAGAAATCCTATTTGTGTGAATGGAAGTAAGCCTGAGTGAATGCAACAGAGGTAGCAGTGCTATTAGGTTCTGTGGTTTGGGGGTTTTTGCTAAAGCCTTACAAAGACCACGCTCATAGAAGTCAACACGTTGTGTCCTGTCTTCTATATTCTCTCTCAAATGGGCAGTCCCACTACAGTGATGGTTGATGTGACATCTACAAGAGATTTCAGGCTTCAGCTACGGGGTTCATGAGTACTAGAGGGATATAAAGGAGTAAATTCTTGGGCAAGTCTCCTGCTAAAATCAGATGGTTTCTAGATGGTAGCAGCTTTAAAGATCTGACTGTGACATCTGCAAAGCCACTTCTACAAAACTATTTTTAAAAGAATGCTTAATTTGAATGGTTGTACTAGAGGTGTCTCACAAATAGCAGACTGATTTGCATGCTCCAGGATACTCTCTCAGCTAAATGTTCAATACTTAAAGCCCAAGACAACATGAAGCACTCAGACCAAACCTTAAATGAAATAGACTTCAACAGGAAAAAAAAAATTAATGAATAATTGAAATACTATGAAATAGCTGGGAAAATAATTAACAAGAGAATTATCAATTATTACAATAGTTCTGTGTATGCTATTAGTGTAACTTACATTGGGTCTTGACAAAGTATTTTCAAACATTCATTTATTAGAGAATAGAATATGGAACATGCAGGATTAAGTATTATGAAGTAAATAGCAATGTATTAGTATTAAATATGGCTGAATAATTTCCTGTTTCAAAAAGTTCTTATTAAAGGAACACTGAGTATTCCCAAGTGATAATCAAGTCCAATTACATATTTTCTCTTCTCAGCTGTTTTTTAGTTGTACATGGTTACATGGAATGTTTTTCTTTTGTTGTACCATCATGTACCAATGAAGAAATCAGTTCTTCATGTTC
Organism: Columba livia; assembly: GCF_036013475.1. Taxonomy (NCBI): domain Eukaryota; kingdom Metazoa; phylum Chordata; class Aves; order Columbiformes; family Columbidae; genus Columba; species Columba livia. The sequence continues at coordinate 3,486,951 of NC_088614.1, forward strand.
TTTTAAAAAGATTATATGAGTTTCAGTTATGCATAGCCAAATTTTAAAGTTTATGTGCTAGCAGCCTATTTAAAAATATTGTAATGTTAGCATTTCATACACAAGCCTACTGCAATAATTCATGTTATACTTGATAGTCACATCCTTACCCCACTGCTAAAAAAACCCCCTTAAGTATTTCCCAAAATATTTGGGAAATATACAAATAGAATCAGTACACAGACAAATGCAACTACAATATGAGGAGCAAGGAGGCTTTATTGGGAGGCATTTCCCTAACGCAGAATTTAAGAGAAGACACCAGGCTGCTCAGGAATACATTGTACTTACCACTGCTATAGTTGTAGTGAATCCTCTGCCCACTCGTTGGTTTTGGAAGGGACAGCGGGGTCTCCTCTGCGATGAAATTGCATAATCTGCATTCTACAAACAGCTGCTGTATCGTCTCATCTGATATAATTCCTGAGTCAGTAAGACTGAGTGATATGATTTCAATCCGGATTTTTTCAGTTGCCTATTTAAAAAACAAAGCACAAACATAATACAAATTATTTTGTGTTTCTAGAAGTGTTGACACAAAGCACATGTACATGTAAATCATTGGCTATTTTGTATCATCAACACTGATCCATTTTGACATGGACAGAATGCGATCCTAAAGCCCCAGGGTTTGTAGTCAAGAATATTGTTGCAACAGATACTGATTCACATTTGGCATTGAAAATATTTTCGAAATAGTCATACTCTGCTGGAAAAGATGAGGTTCAGGTTATCTTAACCACAAATTTCAGATGCCATTATCTTTAGCTACGCAGCAAAGTGTTTTGTATCTTGCTCATGTAACTGCTTGAAATAGTCTCAGTTAATACCAGGTACCGAAGTCTTCCAATGGAAAGCGGATTGTTAGATGCAGTTCCTGCTGCAAACTACACTACAAATAGCTCTATAAAAATCCATCCGGTCACAAAGTAGTTAGTTAGGCATGTAAAGTAACACTTTATTTATATGGAATTCAACTTCATCTCCCGAACGTTCTAGTTAAAACAAATATACATTTAAAAGTTAAAATTAACAATAATCAAAGCAATTGTTCTTCACAAAAGCTTTTTCTTATTATCTTTAACTAAAATGACTTTTTTCTGTTGCTTATATGAAATTGTTTCATACGGTTTGGTAAAGTCTATATTATTTGCATACAGATAAATTTTAATAAGATTTATGTATTTAAGGGAGAATGTCAGACTCGAGAGATAGAGTCACAAATCTTTTCCTCGGTAACTCTGTAATTCAAAGCAAGAAAAGCCACTATGGGTTCAAAACTGGCGTACGTAGGTGAGCATTCAACGCTGAGATTCTTCAAAGAGCAAACAGAACACGCTGGAGTTCAGAAATGTCAAAACATATTTTTTTACTTCTATCCAAGTTCAGAACTTTATTAAAAATATTCCCCTACATGGAAATATTATGACAAATTTTGACTGTAAACTTAAATCATTTGATGTAATAAATTATATTCAAAAGATTAGCTTTCTAGATTCAGCGTTAGAACTCTAAGTCGATATTGTAATTTATTATGGAGATAGCTTATATTTTTCCAAGTAAATGATATAATTAATCAAACTGAAAAGCAGGTGTATCCTATTGCAAAAATATCCATCATATAGAACAATTTCCATTGCTGTCAAGCCCTTTCAATATTTGATGAAGTAATTTTACCCCCTCCTTTCAAAAGACATTTCCTTTTATTATGTATCCTAAGACACTTTAACTAAAAACCCAAATCTGAATATTTCAATAAGGTTGTTTTATTATTCAGTAGATTCATGGAAATTTTACTAGGATGACAGAAAATTCCACACCATTCTGTCTCCACTAATACAGGTACATGGCTTCAGCTGGCAATATTACTGGGATTAGCATAGAATGATGAAATATTTAAAGGAAATTTTTTTTTCTAAAATCTAATAAATCAAATGACTGCCAAATGTCATTAAAGTGATGGTCTTTGACTTGAATATGCTTTTCATATTCAAATTTGAAAAGAGAGAGATGAAAGCCTGGAAAGGTTACTCAGTTTCAACTAATAACCTCAAGCACTCTACATTCACATGCATAAAAAATGAAATTGGCTCTATTGTCTAATTTTACTTCAGAAACGACTCTTTTCTTCTGGCACTGAACAGATGTATTAGCATCTGTATTTAAAGTGATATGCTGAGTGGGTTTGTTTGCCCCAAAGTATTTAGCAGCCACGTCAAACTAGTTTGTACACAGACAGTAGTTTACGAATTAAGTCCAAATACAATATCCTGTACTATAAAGTATTCCTTTTACACCTCTTAAAATTTGTTTGACATATTTAACACTTGTAATTGCATACTGTAGGCAAAGAATCTCCCAGTTTTTCAAGGATAGTAGGGTAAATCCAGCTATTCTGCTTTCTAACTTATAAGGAAGATAATGAGTCATACTATTAGAAAATTGTAAGAAAAACTAAATTAATTTTGAGCTTAACAGTCAAGAATACCTCAAGGCCAGCTTTTATTAATATTAAACATGAATAGAGCATATGCAAAGGAGAACACAAGCTGCTAAAAAAAAGTTACAAATAAAAATAGAACTGCTTAAAAACAGTGTAGCCAGCATGACATATTTCACTGTTAATACAAAAACGCTCATACTATGTAGCCATACTGAAAATATACGTAGCATCCAATATACGATAGGAATTAATTTTTAAACAACCATTCATATTTCTACGATGCAGAGTGATTTTTTTTTTAAGCCTTGGTCTCACTTATTAGGTACTATTCAAGTGAAAAATGGAGAGTTTGTCACGAGCAATTACTTCCCACAAATCATCCTACTTCGATGCAAATAAAATTAGTCTTTAAATTTTATATTTTAAACAAAATATAATATGAAATTTCCTCTATCAGAGAGACTGGACACACGTATTAAAGAGTACTAAATGCTTTCGAAGTCTTGACTGCCATCTTCAAGAAGCTGCATATTCCATGTTTTTATTTCCTTTTTGGTCACAATAAAACGCTAAGACTACGATGTGGATAATGAAATTCCAATTGACTCAAATCACAGAATCACAGAATGACAGGGGTTGAAAGGACCTGGAAAGCTCATCCAGTGCAATCCCCCCATGGAGCAGGAACACCCAGATGAGGTTACACAGGAAGGTGTCCAGGCGGGTTGGAATGTCTGCACAGAAGGAGACTCCACAACCCCCTGGGCAGCCTGGGCCAGGCTCTGCCACCCTCACTGAGAAGAAGTTTCTTCTCAAATTTACGTGGAACCTCTTGTGTTCCAGTTTGAACCCATTACCCCTTGTCCTACCGTTGGTTGTCACCAAGAAGAGCCTGGCTCCATCCTCCTGACATTCACCCTTTATATATTTGTAAACATTAATAAGGTCAGCCCTCAGTCTCATCTTCTCCAAGCTCAAGAGCCCCAGCTCCCTCAGCCTTTCCCCTTGCAATACAGCCCAGGTACCACCGGCCTTCTTGGCCACAAGTGCCCAGTGCTGGCTCATGGTCATCCTGCTGTCCACCAAGACCCCCCAGGTTCCTTTCCCCTACACTGCTCTCTAATAGGTCATTCCCCAACTTAGACTGGAACCTGGGGTTGTTCCTGCCCAGATGCAAGACTCGTCTACACTTTCCCTTGTTATATTTCATTACATTTTTCCCCGCCCAACTCTCCAGCCTGTCCAGGTCTCTGGATGGCAGCACAGCTTCCAGCGTCAGCCACTCCTCCCAGCTTGGTGTCATCAGCAAACTTGCTGACAGTCACTCTATTCCCTCATCCAAAACATTGATGAATATATTGAATAATATAGGCCCGAGTTCTGCCCCCTGAGGCACTGCACTAGATACAGGCCTCAGCTGGACTTTGCCCCATTGACCACGACTCTCTGGCTTCTTCCCTTCAGCCAGTTCGCAGTCCACCTCACTACTCGGTCATCCAGACCACACTCCCTCAGTTTAGCTGTGAGGATGCTGTAGGAGACTGTGTCAAATGCCTTACTCAAGTCAAGGTAGATCACGTCCACAGCTCTGCCATCATCCATCCATCTTGTTATGTCGTCATAAAAGCCAATGAGGTTGGTCAAGCACGACTTCTCCTTGGTTAAGCCATGTTGACTGCCCCTAATGACCCTCTTATCCTTGATATGCCTTGAGATGGCACCAAGGATAAGTTGTTCCATCACCTTCCCAGAGATGGAGGTGAGGCTGACCGGTCTGTAGTTACTTGGGTCCTCCTTCTTGCCCTTTTTGAAGACTGGAGTGACATTTACTTTCCTCCAGTCCTCAGGCACCTCTCCCGTTTCCCAAGACTTGGCAAAGATGATGGAGAGTGGTCCAGCAATGACCTCAGCCAGCTCCCTCAGCACCCATGGGTGCATCCCATGGTCCACAACAGCATCATACAGAATTAAGTGCTTGGCAAACAAAGTTTGTGCTTTCTACAGAGAACAGCAGCATTGAAGGTGCCTTGCTTATTGAAACAATGTACACAGTGTTCTTACTTTTTACATCTACAGTTTTAACTAATATACCACCCTTGAAAAACTCAAAATTAAGGAAACATCTTATTTGTAACATCCACTTGAATCCTACCTTGACCAATGCTCAAAAATGTTTATGACTTATTCCTTAATATTTTATGTATTTATTTCCACAGTCTACTTATTCACTTGTTTCCTGCTATTTCAAGCAGAGATCACAGCAGAAAATATATAAGCTATTGTCCAGTAATCACAGGTAATCATCCATTTGCTATCAACACTTCAATTACTACCAATATGACCCAATATCTTTATCGTATGAGAAATTATCCTCTTCCTCTAAAAAGTGCTGAATCCCTGTGATCATCCTATGAACAAGGTCAGGAAAAGCTGCAAAGAAATGTGATCACACCAATGGCAATCTAATTTAACTGGTCAGAGACAAACGTTACTTGTTAAGTAATAGTAATTAATACGGCAGCATCTTACATATACACATAAAAATACATATTACAAAAGAATTACTCTAGACCTTAACTGTATGCAGTGACTTTGCATGTTAGGAAAAACACCTGTTTTTCTATTTTTGCCCTAATGGTGTAGATGTGAGAACAGAAAGAGGGATACAGCAATGCTCCCTGTTCCTTCTCCAAAGAGATGGCACTTCCAGAAGTGCATGCGCTTTAGACTCGGCCTAAGAGCCGGGGCAAAGAGATGCCCCCTTGTCCAAGGGCTCTTTGGGAGGCGGATTGCCTGAGAAAGAGAGCAAGGCATGGGTGATAACCCCCAGCACCACTATTCTCCGCGTGTGCTAGGAGGAGAACACGCTGGTGCAAGGTGAGCACCATGATAGGGTTCGATGCAACCCCTTCAGCTCTGCCTGGAATTAAGAACACTCTAAACAAAAAAACCTATTTGTGACAGCAAGTACATCTCTGGTTGCTGCCATTACACCTAGCGCAGAGTCCAATTTCATCCTTTTCAGAGCATGAATTCATCTTTAATATGTTGAAAATCATTAATTCCTTGCTACGGCTTGAGAAAATTCAATATTACCTCTTCTATCCAAATCTGAAACACACCCATCAATGCATTGATGTTTCCAGAAAAGCCAATTTCTAATTCAGTATAAAACACCAAACATTTTAGAAAATATTTAGTTCTTGAAGGATCTGAAGCTTTCCCACCACAACTGTGACAACTATGCATCTGAAATTAAAGTCACATTTGCACTTTGCTCATAATACAACTTCTGATCACCTGAAGAATACACTTTCTTCCCTTCAAATGGCTTGCCTCCTCCAGCCTTTCTGAAGAATAAACCTAAAACTGTTCTACGTTTCTCCTGAAGTTGAATTGTTTTTAAAGATTTTTAAAGATTTGGTTTTGCAACTTGCCTGTGGCATAAATGGTTTCTAGTGATGAAGAGATAGAAAAACCCCAGAGATATCTGGAGCTGTTTGACTGGTGAGACATTATACTGACTTCCCTAACTCAAAGTTTTATTTTCCCCCCAAGAAGCGGGAAAGGCTAAATAAGCAAAACTGTTACATCCATCCCTACTGCAGGTTATTTCAAAGAGAAGACTTCATTTTTTTTAGTGTTTAAATACAATTGATTATACCACCAAATAAAATAAAAAACAAATACAACCCTATGAAATCTCACAGCCAGTTCGCTACATCAGTGCCAACTACTCACAGAATTAAGTAATTCAAATGGTCTATAAACTTACAATTACATTTCATTTCAAAAGGAAGCACGATCTTAGGTAAATAAGAATGAAAGACAGAACATTTCTCAATAAAAACAGGTCTTAACTCCGTACATTTTTGGCATGCTAATATATGTCAACATTTCGGCTACAGAAATGAGGTGAAATAAGTAGCAATAATACGCAAAAAACTAAACAAACCAAAACATAATAGGATTTCTGCCTATGTATCTATGCATGTATTCTTCTATATGTAGATCACAGACTTCTGATTTGATTTAAAAAATAAATCAAATTCCTAAAATCTCTATTGGAAAATTAATCCTATTAGAAAAAAAAACCAAACCCTTAGTATAGGAAAAAAGCAGAAATATCAGTATAGCATTTGCATTTATTATGTGTTCATCTGTAGCGAAAAAAATATAGAATTGCACATTTTTAATACAGCTGTTCTTTTTATTTATAGCTTTAATACTTAATATTTGTTACCGTTCCCCCCTCTGCTCCATCATGCTATTATAATATTGTGGGCAATACAGACGTTCAAAAATAATGGAATTTGATTCTTTCTCCTATTACGCACAGTGCGAAAAAAAATCATGCTCGGTGATACATATGGCAGCTAATCTAAACTCAGATTTAGTCTCAAGTGCCATCCTTTGTTTTTCAGACCTCCAGTTAGAAAAACAGTCCGCTCTACTTGTGAAGTCACCACAAGTGACTCCCGTGTCAATGTGCTGTGACAAATGCAGCCTCTCCCGTACGCAAACGAGGAACGTTCATATTCATAACCAATGTAGTTAAAAATGGCTCCTGTTGATAGTCCTGTGGGCTTATGCACTCAGCCTTAAACCTTTCTACTTCATATTCTGTCTAATTAGTTATATTGGTTACCTAAAGAGTAACAGGTTACCTAATGACTTAGATTCTGTTGTTTGGAATAATTTGAAAAACTGGTGTTTGGGGTTTTTTGGGAATTATTTCTCCCTCTATTTTCAGTTCTTCCATCAAGAGGAATGACTTGTAGGACATGCTCCTAATTATTACACTGAAGTATATTTGACAAGTGCTAGAAGTTGTAAATCCATAATTTCAGTGCAATGTCTGTTCAAGCTGCCATCACCTCAAACCTTACCTGTGGCAAAAGACAATTTAGGTTTTACCTGGATTATTCTTTTTACTTCAGTTTCTGTTTAATAGTGACCACAAGAGCAAACAATCACCTTACAGATGGAGAACGGCAAATGTTTTTTTTAACCTTAGACCCATCAGTAGTCTTTGAAAATATTGATTATAAAGCTTTAATAAGTTACTTTTATTTTACTCATGTATATTATTTCTTGTTTTATTAATTACGCTGGTGCAGCATTTTTGCTTCCCCAAATGCAGATCTCATAGGAGGAAAAGCACCATTCAAGTAATTGTACCAAAATAATGTATAATCAAAGGAAAAGTATTTCTTGCTTTGCTGTGCATAAGCTTTATGCTTTACATATTCCCACCTTTGCACAAACCTGTTTCATTGCCCAGCAGAACCATAAGCAACTCGTATTGCTTTTTAATGGTGTTAAAGAGAGATTTTCACGTCAAAATTAAACCCTGAGATCTTAGTTTATTGAAAACTGTCATTATCAGTTCCTATAAACTGCTATTAGTGCGAGATGATGCATTCACAGTTTCTGCAGCAAAAAAGACAGATGTAAACACACCTATCGAAAAAAAATGGGACCACCACCAAATAAACTGGTTTGGCCAGTAATTGCCTTGTGGGTGCATTTTAGCACAACTTGGAAGCTGACAGCAGGAAATGTTATTGTGGTAATCGAATGCTATATTACCTCCTGTAAGGATAAATGTAGACATGGGGTGAAAGGGAGGAGGGGATAGAAAAGATGATTTTTTTTTTTTTTTAATATAAAGACCATGCCAAAGAAAATGCAAATTCCCAGTTTTGATGTCTATTTTGAGGATCTGAAACAAGGCTTTTAATCAATGTATTATACATCAAATTGATAATGTTAACTTCTGATTATTCAAATGTATGAAATATTCATAGAGAACTGTCCAAACTTTTACATTTCTCAGACTTCTTTTCTCTATTAATTATCATGCCTGGAAGCTTTTTAGTAAAAGCAGCAGCCATCAGCCTGACTGAACCTGACAAGCTAGCAAGGCCCAATTACACTGGCACTCTGTGGCACTTTGATGTACTGGAAACGCAAAGAGATAGGGGCAAATTGTATAGCACATTATGTTAATGACTTGATTTAATCCAGCCACTAAACTTTATGTAGCCTGTTAAAAAAGATGCTAACACTAATTACGCCACTTTGGAAAGGAAAGAAGGGGACAAGCATTTCATACCGACAAAGTGAAGCTCATAAATGTTGTAAATGAAATGAAACAAAATGAAGTAATCTATGATTAATTATACATCATAGCCAAGAAGAAAAAGAGAAAGAAGCAAGTGGTACAGCTAAGTACTGGAAAATCTGTTAGATACCCTTTATGATCAACATATCTAAGAAATAACCATGAACTGTCTAATTTGCAACATGCAAAAAAGAAACAGTATGATCTTAAATGGCTGAAACAGTTTGGCATACAACTCAGATTTATAGGATAATTAGCATAACGATCTCTAAAAATCACAAGTCTTATTTACAGTGTTTGATTACCAGCAGGATATTTATCTCAAAAGATAAAAGGCGCTGATTTTTAATCATAAAAAAATACAAATTCAATCACAATTTTCACATCCTGTATTCTACAATTAACCCCAGATTTCAAATATACCAATGCCTACTTCTAAAATCCAATTTGTATCAAACATGTTGCCTTAATAGTTTTTAGCTTTTGTTGCCTTATCTACCCTTCTTGAACATGCACTTTGGAGACAGGTAGAAATTAATGAACCCGAAATGAAACTACAGTAAAAATCCTCTCAGAAGTGTTCTTAATTTTGATAAAATACAGGATGACTAGAGGTATATAGATGAACTGTATTATAGTTTGACTTGAAGGTGATGAGTAGCAGCCATTGCAGTTCTCAAAATTACAAGTGAAACCATTTTTTAGCATTTTACATGTAAACAGTGCAATTTCATCTTCAAAAGTACCTTCTGTATCTTTCTGCAACATATGCAAGTGCTGGCATTTCTAAAACCCTTCCACTGGTACAATATACCAGGATACCCCATGCCCTTAAAAAAAGGCTAAGACAGACCAGAAAAACGTTAATTGTTAGAAGTACTATAATCAATTTTAACTACTATTTTTATTTTTAAGATTGTGCAGTCAATATTAGATCTAAAACTATGAAATATGTTTATTTTTTTAGACAAGTATACTACTGAAATACTGCTCAAAGTCAATCTTGCAGATTTGCATTATGCTGTGTCCTTTTGTACATACACCCATTAATTGCTGGTTTTAAGAACAAGTCAAGAGGATATCACTACTGTACATGCCCACAAATGATAATAGAAATACACCGAACTGATGAGACACTGTACATGTACAAACTTCATGGCAAACTGATCTTCAGTTCTAAAACTGTTGGGAAGTCAGGAAAAAAAGAAATCTATGTGGATAAACTAGAAAAATATATGCAAGGTTTGCATGTTCTTAACACCCTCAAGCTTATGCAATTGCCATTTCAACAACATTCAGTCAGATCATCATACTGGGATGGGACACAGTAGGGGGCTAAGCATTGTAGATCTACTACAGGCCTTGAAATTATGCCCCCCTTCCTCAGAAATCACTGGAAGCAGCAGAAAAGCACATTTTCCCATATAAAGGCAACAGGTAAGACTGAATAACAAGACTAATTTCTTTAGACATTCGCATTACAATAGTTACCTTTCTTCAGGGAGATTATGGGAAGGACTGAAATTTAATTCATACCGAAACTAACTGGAAATGTGTACTTCTAAGTGTGCATAACAATAATGGAAAAGATTACAACAATACGAGCAGGTTAATTTTTCTTTTTCTATGAAAAGGTGTCTATTTGAACTGGAAACAGGAAAACACACATTTGTTGAAAATGTCTTAGAATCTGACCTTAGATATAATAAAGCTACTCTTAGATATTAGGCTTAAATACTTTTGCCTAAATATTTTTCTTAGACTTACCAAATAACGCCATAAATACTCTGACTCACCTGTTTAATATTCTTGGATAGTGGACTTGAAACTATACAGTCATCACTGTCAGTTATTATTGATTCAATTGCACCATTTTCTTGTCTATCATCTTGATCTAAAAAGAAAAAAAGTAAAAACCCACCAGTGTCGTTAAAAGCCCTGTATTTGTCATCCATCTGAGACTTGCTGACAAACCTGAGTGTGATATATTTTCTTTTCTAATAAATAAAGTACCAGTGCCAGGTAAATCTTCTCTTCCTCACAGATTAACACTGGCAAATCAATGACCTGTAAAATAGTCTAAACTGTATTTTTTGTCTGATTTGCTAAAAAAAAAAATAGTAATGTTTCCCAGATTAAAGTTGATGAGTGGAACAATCTAATTCCTGTCATTAACTGAAGTATGAACAACAGTCAGCTTTCTATAAGAATGTGGTCTGAATTTGCGGATTTCCTCAGACCAGATTTAACACCATGCACATATAAAGAAGAGTATACGTTATTTTTCTTTTCTGCAAACTAGTTCTGTTTGCAGGGAGATATTTCCTAAAGCATTCAGGTCTTTTTTCCTCTGGAGCAAAGTACTTAGAAACACAAGGATTCAATATCATGATTTTCCATTTTTTCTAATGAATTCTTATACAGAAGCTGCAAAAAATTGCACATAAATTTTTAGCATCCTGCTTGTGCTCAACTTGGTGTCACAGACCTGGTTTATTTCAGTGATACACAGTTTAAGCTCAGAGGTGAAACAGAATGACCCAGCTTTTATAAACTCTAACTATATCTGTCTCTAACAACTTTATGTCACAGATGTGATAAGACATACTACCCCCTCACTGTCTGAAAGTATTTCCAATATCAGCATTGGCTGTTGTCTGCAGACAAAAGGAGTATATTCATTATAACAGTCATAGTTCTACAGGACAATATAAAGACACTTAAAATAGAAGCCAGGTTTCCTTTAATATTTTATGAATCTAGGTCAGATACCAGATTTTTGCATTCAATTACAATACTGTTTCCATTTGGGAAGAAAATAACACCACCATATCCACCACCCAGCTTCAGCGATACAGTGCACCAGAATATAATTTCTGTCATGAAGCTTCTCATAATGAGGCAGCTCCCACTGCTAGGAAGAAACGCTTAAGAAAATGGAAAGAGACAGATTTATTAAGAAAATACTGTTTCTTATTCATAAAAATGAATTCTACCTTCTGGTTCCAATTCTTCACTGATTTCTGTCTCATCTGCAGAGGTAGCGGAGCTTTGCTCAGCCAGCTGCCCCTCTGACAGTGCTGACAGGTCAGTCTTGTCTTGTTGAATCTCTTCGGCCATCTCCTTCGCCTTATCATCTACGAGCTTTTCTTCTTCAACCTCGGGTACCATGTGCTATATAAAAATAGATAAACTTACAGTCTTTATAACAGTCCTCGAATAGTAAAAGTTACTGAAGTTCAAAACTTGAAGAATTATGGCTCACATTCATTACACACAACTTTTAAACAATAATATTACTCATGCAGTGCAAGAAACAATAAGTTGTCAACTGCGGTAACAAACAATTGATACAGTAGAAAGATGGTTCTCTAACGATGTATATTTGTGAAAACATAACTATTATAATAATTTGGTACCTGTCAAGATAGATACAGCCTGTTAGATTTCCAGATTCATTTATATTTCACCTGTTTCAGTTCTACAAGACTCAGTTTTATTAAAAAAAACAACCAACCCACCACCACCTTATCCAGTTCACAACTTTATAACTCCCATTAGACAATATTTTCTGTTTCAAAAGCAAGTTAAAATAATATAAAAAAGAATCAGCTTTGCTACAAAATACAAATGTTATCTTAAATAAAATAGTGCATCATTTACTCTGAAGTAATTATATTCTACTTGACCACTGATGTGGTGGAAAAGAGACTTAACTTCTCAATCAAAGCCCCAGAAGAGCTTTAAAGTAGAAAAATGAAGATAAAAGCCAGTGATTAAATGTGTTACATCACTAAAAACTACCGTTTGCCAATCTGCCACCATTTACTTTCGCAACAACTTGGACCACTACAATATTTAATTCCTTTCTGCTCCTTGGAACGCTATGTATTTAGCAATATTCCAAAGTCACTACACCACTTCCCTTCATTTCCCCCAGCTATATAATGGTAATTTTTAGAGGGAAGACAAAACAAACTTCATCCAAACGTAGGAAACAATCAGTAGAGATATTCCTCACTTTCCAATGAGCAAAAAAGATTGTTATCACAATCTATCATTTATTTAATATTTTAGTGATTTTTTTACGATCTTAATTCATTGTAGTTTTACTTTTGATGCATGGCTCTGAAGAAATAGCATACACACGGAATTCAAATGCAAAACCTGAATAATCTCATACCTCTGAAACACCTGGAACTCTCAAAGCCTTCATCTTCTGTGCAAGTTCCATGTCATTTTCAAAAACAGAGTCCTAAATGATGGGAAAAATAAGAGGAAGCCTTTAATATATAGTAAAAAATAACACACAAAGTATGTATGTATGTATGTACGTAACACACAATGTAAGTAAGTATGAATTCAGTGGTGGAGAAGCATTTGGACAGGAAATTGCCATGTCCTTTGCTTCCCCGCATTGGCATTACTGGTTCTCTCCTCTGCTAAAGCTTCTGCCTATAAGGCTGGACAAGTCTCACAAATGGTTTGGGCAAGTCAAACTATTCCTCCCACCTTTTAGTGAGTTTCCTTTTCCCAAAACAACTATTTGCTTTGCTCTGTATCACACTGTTATCCAAGAACTAGATTCTGCTATTCCAAAAATGATCAGAAAAATGAAACAGACTGTTCTTGTTCAGGTCTAATCTGTTGAGCTTCTAATTGCCTTGCATGGAGACCCTCTTGCCGTTTCACCACAAGATTTAGACACCACAGAAGCACCAGTTACTTAATTATTTAGTTCTAACAGTCCTTGTGTCTCTAACCAGTGAGGCCTGGATTTTCAGAACAGCAAGGGGAGCTGCCCACCCAGTAATGAAAACTTTGATGGAGACCGAGTAGTTGTCTCCCTTAGAAAATCCTAGTTTGTGAAAAATTGTCTAACCTTGAGAAGCTACTGTTTGGACAGCTGAAGGTATGTTGTGTGTGTAACTAGATAGCTAACAGTTCAGTTTTCCACAGCCGTTGCTAAAATAATTGAGCGTTCTTGATTATTAGCTCTACAAATTGACCATACTGGGACATAAGTACTCTTTCTTGCTTCAACATGCACAAGCAAAATACTTAAAACTTACTGCCATCTGTTTTGCGCTAAGATCCTGGAAAGATACTTTCTTGTCTGCTTGAGCGGCACGCTGCCTTGGTTTGGGTGTTGGTTTCTGTAATAAAACAGAGTTAAAGACAACTTATTGCCATTTTGTAACAGTCTTATTTTACAGTAAATTTTGAGGGATGCTGATTTTTCTCAAAGCCAAACCTAACTGCACTAAACTAAATTCTTAACAGGCAAGACGATGGAGATGTTGTTTGAACAAGCAACCTGCTGCGAATTGAAAATCCTTTGCAAATTCAGCCACAAAGTGGTATAAAACTGTACAGAACATCTATGGAATGCGGCGTGAGTTCCAGGTGAGAAACAAGTGTAGGAATGGAGTCAGTGGTATCGTATATGTGGCATAATGATTTATTATTACCATTTACGGAGCACTTGAATCCTTTTCTTGTTCTGTAGGCATACCATATATTTGACACCTTTCCTCACCTCACTCCCTCTGGAGAATTTTATAACACAGAGAAGAGATGGGTAATGGTTGCAAAATTAACTAAATGATGAAGAAATATTTCTGTCATGATCTTATAATACAAAAGACACAAAACAATAGAGAAAAAGTGGTTTTTACTTGTCATGCTTTGCTCTCTTGATGAAGGTAGAAATTACCCTCCATTTACACTGATTTTTATACACAAAAAAAATCGTTACACTACCTTTAATTTATGAATTATTTTTAAGAAGCTGTTGGGTATCTCAGCACCAAATTCCACGGGCCAGAATATGAAAGAGTGTGGTGCAGACACCCCTAAAGATCTGTACATATGGCTTGGGTCTGGCTGCTTGAGAACCCTTTTGGCTCAAAGCTACCCCAACTGATCAAGTTCTGTCTGAATTTCTAAGAGACCACAGAAATAATTGCTGATATAATGACTGTCACAAGTTTCAACAGTAGCCCTAAAGTGGCACAAGCATATGACTACATTTTATATGGGAGACATACATTGGAAAGAGAATTGATGAGCATCAAGCTTACAGGGAAAACATTTATTGTTTGTTATTTCTTCTCCCTCTTCTCCCCGGTCTTTTGCTAACCAGTTATCTACCATTATAAAAGACTTGAAAAAGTTTTGGACACATGAAAGATTTCACTTCCCAAAGGACGCTGAAGATGGTGGTTATGCAGAGTATTTGTACTATGCATTATTTCACAGTAAGGACAAACCTGGTCATCAGGGAAGAAGTAAATGAACTGCTGTAATAGGTCTTTTATATCTCTTAACTTCTGTGAGTTTGTTAAATTACTTACTGTCACTGATGGAGTAAAAGGAAGAGGCAGGGCTGGAGTCTGCGTTTTTTCCTCTGCTGGTAATTTAGTTGCTATTGATTTCTCATTTTGAATGTAATTCACTAAGTCTGCAGCCATTGCTGATCCACTTGGTGGTAAGTAGACGAACTTCCATTTTAATTCAACCGTGATGGTACCAGTAGCACGTCTTTCAGAATCTGTCAGTTCAAAAGTACCTGAAAGCAAAATGCAAATCTTGTCTTCAATTATCTTATTCCATACATACACATACATATACATAAAATGCAATAAGCTAAATAGTGTCAAAATATTCTGTTTTTTAGATCAAAAAATATCCAATATAACACTGTGGGTATTCAAAACTACAGGATATAGAAGGGACTGGATTACTGTGTTCATAGTCTTGTAGATTTCTCAGATAATCCACTACCAGATAACTATTTCTGACAGACATCTTTCAAAAGATCCAACTAAAATATTTCCATGTTTTACTAACAAAAAAAAAATCTGTGAGTTGCTAAATCTTTATAAAATAAACACCCTAAATTCACTTGCAAATTTTCTCCTATTATCCATCTATATGGGATAACTATAGAATCATATTTTAAAGTTTCATTAATGCCTTACAGTTAACAATGAAATAATCATTAAGCAGCTTTTATATTATAACCACCTAAGTAAATTTGTAACTGATATCAGCTTGTGGGGAGCAGCTGATGCACTGAAGACAGTGCTGCTATTCACACAGTAGAAAAATGGGCTGATGGAAACCTCATGAAGTTCCACAAGAGCAAACGCAAAGTCCCACATCAGCCCAGGAACAGCCCGAGGCAATGGCCCAGGCGGGGGCTGACTGGCCACAGGCAGCCTTGCGCAACAAGAGCTGGTCCTGTTTGACAAAAATAATTGAAGCCAACCAAGCTGTGTCTTTGCAGCAAAGAATGGCAACTGTACCCTGGCCTGTATGAGCAAGAACGGAGTCAAGCAGCTCCAGGGAAGTTTCGTGCTTTCTCTATTTGAAACTTCTGAGACAGCATCTGGAATACTGTGTCTGGACCTTAGAGTCCAACCATGACCTAACCTAACTCTAGCATTAACCCCTGTCCCTAACAACTTCGTCTACACATCTTTTAAACCCCTCCAGGGATGGTGACTCCACCACTGCCCTGGGCAGCCTGTTCCAATGCCCCACAGCCCTTTCTGTGAAGAATTTTCCCTAACAGCCTATTGGAACCTCCCCTGGCGCAACTTGAGGCCGTTTCCTCTGCTCCTGGCGCTTGTTCCTGGGGAGCAGAGCCCGATCCCCCTGGCTCCAAGCTCCTTTCAGGCAGTTCAGAGATCAGAAGGTCTCCCCTCAGCTCCTGTTCTCCAGCTGAACCCCCCAGGTCCCTCAGCCGCTCCCGTCACACTTGTGCTCCAGCCCCTTCCCCAGCTCCGTTCCCTTCTCTCAACTTGCTCCAGCACCTCAAGGCTGGTGTGAGGGGCCCAAAACTGACCCCAGGATTTGTGGTTTGGCCTCCCCAGAGCCCAGCACAGGGACAGTCACTGACCTGGGAGTGCTGGCCACACCAGTGCTGTTACCAGCCAGGATACCGGTGGCCTCTTGGCCACCTGGGCACATGTTGGCTCATGGTCAGCTGCTGTCACCAATACCCCCAGGTCCTTTTCCCCCAGGCACTTTCCAGCTGCTCTACCCTGAGCCTGTAGCGCTGCTTGGGGTTACTGTGATCCACGTGTAGGACCCGGCACTTGCCCTTGCTGGACCTCAGACAACTGGCCTCAGCCCAACAATCCAGCTGGACCAGATCTCTCTGAAGACACTTTATTCTGGTTGGTTCTTAAAGAGATTTAAAGATATATAATACAGGAAGTGAAGATTTTGTTAAGTTCAAAGAGGTCTACTTCTTACCTGAGATAGATCTGTCATGTGCTAAAGAAATAAGAGGCACATTGGCTTTCCCTACATAAGCACCTTCTTCCGTTTCATCATCATCAAATACATAAAAGGTTAAGGATTCTGATTTTAGGTATCGGTCTAAATCTGCATTCATTGGCACTTGGAAACACATATGGTCATCTATTTGTGGGTTGTTGCTGCTAGGAATGATGGGAGTATCATAGTCTGCAAAATCAAAGAACTTGTAGACAACATAAGGATTTGGCTGAAGATGTTTTTTTCGGGATTGTAGATTGTTACAACATTTTATGGTAATGTGGAGTTCATTTAAATTGCCATCTGTTGAAGTGCTGACTTGGGCAGTTCTGTGTATCTGCTGCTTTAAATGAAAAAGAAGTTAAATTAAAAACATTAGAATGTTGGTGAACTCTAAGAACTACATAAATAGAACAAATAACCGATTATTTCAATGACACTAACTACTGTTTAATCTTATTTGTCAAAATATCACTTGTTCTGTAAATTCAACGACATCTCTCTTGTGTTGTTGGTATAAGGAAATAAGAGGTTAATCCTTTCAGCTCTGTGGTTGTTTGCTTTATTGTTCTAAAGTTTTATGATCGGCTTGTCATTTGATTATCTACAAAGCAGTGAAGATCACAGTTTTAAGAGTGATTCATATCTAGTGCTAGTTTCAAGTTAAGGATTCTGATCTTGACAGCTATTCTGTGTCAAGAAATTTTTCTAACCCTAGTCCCTTTTATATATGTACTTTTCAATAATTAAAAGTGGGCTGCAGATCCCTCTGTTGTTTTTTTATTTCCTCCAAAGCCCTTGTCCACATAAATAATTTACAAAAATTAGAAATCAGCATGTGAAGAGTAATAATAAGCGTTTGAAGTAAACTCCATGATATCACAAGTTTTTTTAATCACCTATCAGCATGGCTTGTATGTTCTGTGAAAACAGCAGTTGGAAAACTGGGAAATTCATTTCAATGGAATTAAAGAATAAAAAGAAAACAACATGACTATCAAAAATGAGTAACCTTCATCTACATTGATCTCAAAAGGCTTTCCTTTGTTACTGTAACATGTCACAGCCATTTTCATTAATTGTACATAATTATCTTGCTTGTGGGAGCCAGAGTTCTGTCTTCTGGTATATGGAAAAACATGTAACAATTTGATTTTGTGTGATAAAATGTTAAATATTTTCATTAAATAATCCACATTGATAGTTAATGAGAAAACCAAACATGACAGTTTAAGTCCTTAATATGCAAACTTAAGACGACTACTTCTGGCTACATCAGAACTGGAAATTTATAGCAGTTTATGTACAGTTCATGTTTCCATCATTTCTCCTGCTATAGAGGACAGAAAATTTTATATGTATGTTTAACTAGCGCAAGCTTAAATTTTGGAACGCACAACTGCAGCTACTTTTGCAGCTGCAGACTGACAGAACCCTTAACATAATGTCACCATCTGCTATATCTATACGACTTCTAGTTTCTGCCATAAGACATTTCTGAAAACTGCATTGTTTCTAACAGCTCTGCAGAAGCTGTTCTTCATTTCTGCCATTTTTCCTGTTTTCTCCTGTACAATCAGAATACTTCAGCTGCCATGTTTGAATTTGCAATTGTACCATTACACCAAAATGCTCTGTTCCACATGCTTTACCTTTCCACTATGTTTGGATTGCTAACCCAGCTAGAAATAACATAATCGAGAATAGGGGAAACTAAGTAACAGATTTTGGCATTTATCAATGGACAGATTTTGTGAGTTAGTTTAAAATAGTATGATTTAAAGCAAATGTTACAATGTTATCAAACATGAAGTTATTCTGCAAATGCCTGCAATGACCTGTAATAGAATTCATACACTAAACATACTTCTCAGATTACAACATGGAATCCATTGAGATTCTACTATAATATAATTTTACATTATGGTATAATATAAAACATTAAAGTTACTCCAGACTTACAGTAATTTACACAGCTATGGATAAAAAATGCCTGTTAGAAACTCTAAAAAGTTTTAATTTATATATTTCAACCTGATTGATTTTATTTCTTAAGCAATTGTTAAAGATGCCTGGAAGTCCCTTCTTTTCCTGTGACCATTATTTAGATATGATTAAACAGTGCATTATATTATCAGAATGCTCTTTATTATCCAGAAAAAAAAAAGTGAAATCCCTATCTCATAATACTCAAACATTAAGATCTTCGGGACCCTTCTCAAGAACTGCTTTGCCTGTTCCACTGCTCTGACAACCAGTTGGTTTAACATTCCTGACTATTGTACTAGAACAAAATGTTCACAAAACCTGGCATTACAGGTTCGGAAAATTAAATATAATAATTTCAAATATTCTTATGACAATTTCAGTAAAAATAAGTGACTGAAGTTTAAGAATTGGTCTCTTCAGAAAAGCTGCAATTCATCTGATTCTTTATCTCTTTATATGAAAAGCATGTCATTCAACTGCTAAAGATATTTTCCAGTTCAAGAACCTTTAACTTTGTTAACCTTGAACATATTGACACTTGAAATAAACTATTTGAACTGGAAAAGTAATTTTGCACAGTTCATTCTAACAAAACTATGAAGTAAAAACCCGCACATACCTGGGATGGTTGTTCACATTCCCTAAAACTGGACGTTATATACCCAAGAGCCTTTGACCTCTCTTTGTACAGAATAATAGCTTGATCCATAGGAACTCGCAACCTGATCCAGTATTCTAGAGTACCGTAATTTTGAATGTTTTTTTTGATTCCTAAGGAATAAATAAGCACGGGATTGCATTAATTTTCTTCTCAACATTAAAGTACTTATGTCAAAAGCTAGGAAACAAAGATTAGTAATTTTGTGACTATGCATTATGACAGTGTGCGTGACATGAGGAGTCGACGTTATTATAGAAACAGAAAAAACTCCTCTGGCTCTACATGTACAATCCAAAACCAAAGTACGTAGGAACCCTTTGTATCAGTAACAGTCTTAGAGTATGACAGAAACTTGCATTAAATAACTAAAACATCAATTAGTATATAAAACAGTAAATCAAAATGAAAAAGAGTATCTACCTTATTTTAAAGTCTTTCTCTAAAGTTAAAGAAATTCTGACATACACACAGCGCTACAATGCAATCAAGTACACCGCTCTACTAACTACTTTTCTCCATGTTTTTGTGCAATTATGTTGGGTAAGGGGATGCTATCTTTCATTAGTAATTCTTTACATGTATAGCAGTAACACTTCGCAAGTAACCTTTAGGTAAGGCGAAAAAACAGTTGCTATTTTCAGATAAGATTCTCTTAATGCCAGTTCCAGCATATCATACTTCTAATGTCACGCACTTTGGGACCACTATATTAACACCACCTTTGTGCTCAGCCATTGTGGGCAAAATTGCACCTGTCAGAGCTTTCCCACAGCTCCCGGTAGAATCACCAAAACACACTGCACATCCAATAGGAAATACCATGTTGTGTAAAGCCCTTTCTTATGTTTTTGAAATAGTAACACACAAACTCATTGTTGGCCAGATACACATCACTTAAACAGAATACATTTTAATGTGTTAATTACCAACTAAATTGGCTTTGCTGTAGATCTTCCCATTGTTTTCCAAGACTTCATGGAACTTGAGCTGACATGTGGCAACCGTTTCATACTCTGTGCCGTACGCCTGATGAACCTCGAGCGTGACGCTGCTGTGCTGTATGTAGTGTAAGAAGCAGTCGTCGGCCTGCACGAGGTGCTGAGAGGTGAAGTCATACGAGGGGCTGAGCCCATAAACCACCGGCGTGATCTGAAGTTCAAAGTCATAGAATGCATAAGTGCAAAATGTTGCAGGTTCATGGTCACCAAAAGCGTGCATAGCTCCAGAAGAGAAGATCACTCTGCTGATATGAATTTCAAAAAGGTTCTCTCCTCTTTCTAAATGCAAAGTTTCAGCAAATTCATCCACTGGATCCCCTGGTAATATTTCTGGCCTGGATTTATGTGATTTTGTACCATAGGCAACATCTCTTAGTTGGGCTGCAACAAGAAAATAAAATAGAGGTAAAATAGAGCTACAACATGACAGTCTTGTTTAAAACCCAAACATAATTAACGACTCAGAGAGGAAAAAGCATAATTCGGTTATATTAACAATGTTACTTTCTTAAAGGCATTACTAAAAAAGAACTCGCATATATAAAATCGTAGATCTACTGCTCATTTAGCACACTGACAAAAACCAAGAATACCACAACAGAGCTGCTCCAGTATATATAAAAATAGACATGGGCCCCTAACAATTATAAACAGATTACAAGGGAATTACCAAGGAAATTATTCAATGATCAAAATAAGTATCACTATACAAATGTGGCAGAGACTTAGACACATCTTTGTGGGCTTGAACAACATTTCCAGGGAAAGATCTGACTTGTAACCTCTGTAATATCTTGAGTGGACAGAACTAACAGCAAAGACCTTTCTTTACATGTTGCCCGGCCTCAGAGGTGGTAAATAGTGAACAAATAATGTGCTGCACATGCTGCAGCACAAACTGCTTTGTTGAATTTTGCCTGGTTAATACCTTTATCATTTAAGTCAATAAAATAGCACACAGATGCTTTTCCATGAAAGAACTGACTTTTTTACTAGCATTAGGAATGGAAAAGTATTTCAGCTGAAGAATGAATTTACAACAATAATTTGCAAGACAAAATATAAAAAAAATATATTAGAGAAGACTATAGTTTAAATATACCTTCTAGTTTTCTGATGCGTGCAGCTCTAATATCAAGAAGATGGACATACTGTTGCAGTTTTAAGTCATAGTCTTTCTGTAGACTTTCCATCTTTTGTGTCACTGCTTCTACTTCAGTCTAAAAAGAAAAAAGCATGTAAAAAGGAGTTTTGGGGCTTGTCTGCACTGATTCTGCACATGCTTTCGGCTACAAATCAAAATACAGGTTTTTTGAGGAAAGAACATTTAGAGTACACAAAAATAGCAGTGATTTTTCATTCAGCAATACAGCGATCAATTTGAATTTCAGCAAAATCTAAAAACATTATTAAGCAACACAGATTAGTTCTTTCAGACCAATGTTCCTAATAGTTTCTTTCATGATTTTGTTATTTTAAAGTCAGATTGAATGAAAAGTCAAAATATGATCTGCAATAACCTAGCACAAGAGACTAAAAGTGGAGTGTTGTGGAAAAGGAGGCTTAATTGATAAGTACACTCACTATTTTTTCCTGTGAGCACCTGATAAGAGCTCAGAGATAATCCCAAGGTGGGATGTTCTGAGGGCTCTGATCAGCATGAGTTAAAAGACTCAAGTTATAGCCATTTGGACCTCATGCTTTTTAAACAATACTTTAAACAACAGATAATCTTATGTAGACAGACTGGCTTTTTTGCTGAATTTGCAAGTCAGAATTACAGCACGTTCTAGAGACACAAAGTGTTTTTATCAGGTTATTTTCCACTGTGAGCAAAGTATAGTACCTGGTAATCTTTGTTAATTTTGTGCTGCACAATTAGCATATTCCTTGTCTTTTCAAGTTCTTGCACTGTTTCCGCATGCATTAATTGCAGCTCCCGTATGGAGTGTTTTAAATCCTTATGGGTATCATCATCTACTTTCTCCAAAAATGTCAGGTCCCCATTCTTCTGCTGCTTTCGACCCTGGAGGAAATTTGAAAAATTACTAGAAAAATTACTAGCAAAGTATTTACATGTACTTGTGTCTGGTTAAATGTAACACTGGGATGTAACTCTGGAACAGCAATAAGACAGTCGGCATAACTTTGTAAATTTTGAGCATGTGGTGACACAATAAGTAAGAATGAATTAGGCCAGTAAGTGTCAGGATTGTATTCAGTTATGTCATCTCATGATTATCAGGAACCAATTAAAATGAATGAGATATACAAGTGATGACTCTTGTCCAGCCAGTGAAAATACAAAACCCTTAATATATCAGCCCTTTATATAATTAATTATCCTGCTTCAGTGACTGGACAAGACCTGAGTTGTTATTCTCAAATCTACATTGCTTCTGATATTAATACTGGGGTTTTAATTTTCATCTAGCTTTTTTCATTATCATTACAGAATTATCATTTGCATTTCGGCAGCAGAAAAAGATTCAATTTACAGCAAATGCTTCCTCAAGAACAGAAAACACTAAGTCACCGGAACAGTGGAAGCCTATTCTTTTCACTGATTTCTTCCTCCCATGCCCACTTCATTTTGCTGTAAACAAGAAAATAACTACTGTGCCAGAGGGGAAAACAAAAAAACCCGAACAAACCAACTCAAACATTTTATAGGTGTTTCTGGTTTTCTGTTTAATAAACAAAGAAGTTGCTAAGCACTACTGTATAGCATTTTAGAACTTCCATGCTTATACGACACTCCCATAAATTACAGAACAAACAAAATTTCCTAAAATAAATATAGGAACAACAAGATGTCATGATAACTCATTTAACTGAGAAAAAGTAAGTTTTTTCTTTAAAAAAATGCCTGTGAATCTGGTTTAATTCACTTTTGATGTTATAATGAATTATCTACATAACTCCAGGCTTCATCCTGGCTATTTTTTCATCTTCCCTTCTGCTTCAGTGTAACTGAAAAAACGACAAAAGCACGCATATTAGCTTGAAGCATTAACTACTCAAAAATGCACAAATAATTCAGCCCTTGAAAATCCCAGGCACTGTGTAGAAAACATCTAATGGTCAACCAAGGTTGCTGTTTTTTTAGAAATAAAGAAAAAAAAGAATAAATGCAAAATACATGGAATTATAGAATGGTTTGGGTTGGAAGCGACCTTAAAGGTCATCCAGTTCCAACTCTCCATATGCTCTTTCTTTGCAAATTACCTTTATAAGCAAGACAGCTTCACTGAGTTCTGCCACATCAATATCGCTTTCCTGAAACAGAAATACTTAATGAAAAGGTGTTATCAGATGTGAACGAATATTCGAAGAAATACATTCAGAATAACAAGATGCATTCTCACCAGACATGACATTTTGCTTAATATCATGAATAAATAAACACTATTATATTTCTGTATTCTTTTACTTTCAAGAAGTATTTGCACTATGCATAAAAAATAGAATAGGGCTTTTTGCTTGTAGTCTAGCCAGAAACTGGGTTCACCTTGGTCAAAAACTTCATATGATTTTTCAGTTCATCTAGTTGTTGCTGATGTTGCAGATGGCGTAACTGCAGCTCTTTGTTCTCTTGCATCAGCTTTTCCTTTTGCTCTTAACAGAAAAAGAACAAAACAGTCTGCTTAATTGAACATAATTATAAAAACTATAAACTTGTTTTTTCATATTAACTTATGCGTGGAAAGTTAATTGTAAAATGCAGAATTTATTTTGTATAGGAAAAGCTTTGGTATGAGAAAACAGAGAGGAATAGAAAACTCCTCTTGAATCTGATATAGGTGTATGGATGAAATTAAGCAGAACAGTCTTACTTTCATTAAAAGGGAACCTACAGCATTAAAAATCTACACTTTTTGTATTTCTAAATAGAAAGATATGCCCAATCAAGTACAGCTTCTGTTTTGGGGGAGGGAGGGAAGAGGGGAATAGAGAAGATATAAAACTCAGTCTGAATTACTAAACACCATTAAACTCATCAGCAGCAGGTTACATCAATTTGACACAAACACCCACTAATTCATAGCTACATCCACAATGATTTCTTAATAAGATGTGAGGAAAACCTTCAGGATCAGACAAAATAACTTAGCTATAACAACATACCTTCTTTCACGTGGAAAAGTTTTAAAAGCAGGCTTTTCTCAAAATCATTGAGGTTTCTAAGGAACAAAAGTACTCTCACTCTCCTCCCCTGGCCAAACTCCTTATTCTCCTGATAACAACAGTTTTTCTCCTATTTTTTCCTGTGTTGTTTTCTTTTTAAGTTCCCAAGTTATATCCTCATACCATGTACTTCAATACTACCAATTCATATTTTAGGTCAGAATGTTATAAATGTTAACTGTCAACCTGACACGCAAGTATCAGCCTTTCTAATTCCCATCTGCACTCACTGAAGTTTATTGGTAAAACATTACATACTTAATTTAGAATATATTCTGCTGCTTTCAACTAAAATGTCCACAGTATCTTTTTAATGCCAGAATCTTTCCTGTTGACCCTCAGGGCATGTTGCACAACTCAGTTATTTCTACACAACAGCTTTTCAGTTTAGAGGCTTGAACTCCACACACAACAGGTGGCTGACATGCAAGTCCCAAGGGTTTTGAAATGTTTCTGAGATTAACAGCAGGTTAGTTGTAATTTTACAGAGTTTATAGATCAAACAACACCTTCACTAAAAATGAATTATCTGTAAAGCCACTGCTCCTACACACAGTAGCCTTATTTATGCATTAGGACTCCACAAGAGTCACTTCCAATTCAAACACAATCACCAGTAAGGTTTTAATTCTCTGCAGTTATAAGGAAAATGTAATGCATTTGTTCAACTGAGAAGAAAATATAATTAGAAACACTAGCGGCTAAAAATTAGAAAGCAAATAAGAAAACAAACAAAGGC
The DNA here is from genome assembly GCF_036013475.1 of Columba livia. Lineage (NCBI taxonomy): Eukaryota > Metazoa > Chordata > Aves > Columbiformes > Columbidae > Columba > Columba livia. The sequence goes on from NC_088614.1 coordinate 3,512,424, forward strand.
TTGTGAATGGGCAGAGAAGGCAAGCCTTCAGAAAAGATGGTGAAACGCTCATCAGAAATTGGGTCTTCTGGACTCTCCCAGATAACACATCCAAAATATGTGTATCTGTTAGAACGTCTCCCACAGAGAAAAAGGGCACTTTGTGCTGATGTTTTTTTCTCCATGATAAAAACTGAGGTCTGGACTGGAACTTTTTTCCAGGGATAAGGAGAAAAGCTATCCCTCCTCAAGTACTTCTGTCTCATTGTCATGAATTTTCTGACAAGAGCAGCAAGCTCAGTCCACTCTTTTTCAACATGAAACCTCAGAGAAGCTTTTGCACACATTTTTAATATCGATACACACTTGCTGCTTAAAAAGTTAACTTCAAAACTCTAAATGGCACGTAGAAAGGAAACTAGCTGTTGTTCAAACTGAAGAATTTCAACAGCTTGTTGAACCAAAATGGGCCAATCTGTTGACAGCAAGGCTCAGTCTACCTTAGTACTGTCTGTGTCGCATCTCAAGACTCTTTACAGGCTGCATTTCTGTGATCCCAGCCTAAAACAAAATGCAAGGCATGCAGGGTAAGAGGCAGGAGGAAAAGGAACATTTCTGCAGTAGCCTGTAGGGTACCAAAGTGACAGAAAGGTCCTGCCATTTTGTTTTCCCATATAATGATGCCATTTTTCATCAGGAGCTGCTCAAACTCTGTTGGTTGCTTCCCTTATAATACTATCAGCACTATACTGAGCTTGTTTGGATTAGAGCTGGTGCTGCATGCTGGCTGCTGCTTAAGCTTGCTTGCCCTAATTTAACCCAAAAGCTGCAACTCAAGGAGAAGAGGAGAGAGAACAGGTGATTCTCACACCATTGGTGACCATGCCTGGCAAGAACACAGCATCACAATATCAGGGTTTTCAGCAGCAAGGTTATGACAATAAAAGGGAAAAACACTGTCCCAGAGGCTTTGGCAAACACTGTCCCAGCTGCTAGAGTGAAAGGCTACAGAGCCAGGAGTGGAAACAGAACGCAGAGGTGCCGAGAGCCCTCTGTGTCGATAGGGGTCTCGTAGGCACCTAAGGGACTGGGCAACACTCTCCTCAGCTGAACATGATCCAGACAGTTACTGCAATTTATGGCTGAGAATCTGGGAGATATCAAAAAGACAAGAAACACAAGAATAAATGACTAAGGCAAGGAGAAGGGTGATAAAGTGTCTGCAAATACCATATTCAGAAAAAGAAAAAAGGGCAAACGCAGTGCCAATGTGAAATGAGTTATTCTGTTTTCTAAATGTATTTCTTTAAAATATTACAAAGCACATTATGAAGTTACAGACAGAAAAATCCTACTAAAATAATCCAGATCCAAATGACACCATCAGTCTAAAGAGAAACACTGGAAGAGGATGTTGAAAAAAGCCAGATGATGTTAGTCTGCTGTAGCATTAAGAATTTTCCATACTTCATTTAAAGATCTGTCTTAGTCCTGGAAAAGATGTTTTGAAAAAAAAAGTAATGTGCCAAACTACAAAAGTTAGACAAGATGCTCCTTCTACACTAGTTCCAGGCAGTAGGTTAAGACAAACAGTACTTCACTTCTCCTGCTGAACTTAAAAGAGGGATATGCAGCAAAGGCAGACGCTCTGAAGAATGTAACTGAACCAATTGATACTGCCCCAGTTTTGTCAAAGACAAGTAGGTGTAATCAGATCCTAGATACACAGACCTGGAAGGGTACTACAACAGCTACTCAAGCTGCAGGGAGCTCAATTCAATGGAAACAACAAGTGTAGTAACCTGGCCATCCAGCTGAAGAGCCCAACAAGCTGTTCAGTGCTGGGCTGGGGAAGGGGCGGTAAAGCGTTGCCACTTCCGCACGATGCCCATAGGAAGGACAGATGATGGAAGGTGTTGCCCGATTTTCCACATGCAACTCAACTAAATAACAGTATGGTCTGTATCATTTTCATGCTCTTAACATCACTTTAAATTTTGCATTGCATAAACGAGCTGTCATTAACAACTGTCTCTAACTGTCAATCTGTCATAACTTCATATCATTGTAGCTTAAGGCATCTTATTTATTTTAGGATCACTTAAGGCTAATTTTGCAAGCACTCGCTGTGGTCAAATAAAATGCTTAAATATTTAATGCTGTATTTGAAGTCAGTAGAGCCACTCAGAATCTTAATGGTAAGCACATGCTGAACTCGAGCTGTAATCATGAGAATTATTCACAACAAGTTGGTGCACTTCATTCCATTAAATGACTCACAGAAATACACCTTTTAAAAATATACATTTGAAGAATTAACTCTAAAAATATCTAGTTTACTTCCTGCCTGTGCTCGTGCTTTGTAAACTTTGTGTCGCCACAGTATATCACAATGTTGAGACAAAAAAATTACATATTGCAAGATCTTAAAGATTCACTGAGCAGTTGTCCTACAGCTTAGGCAAACCACATATGAATCAATCAGTTCAGTAGATCAGAAAACTGTATTATTGCAAATAAACGTAGCTGTAAATGAAAATTAGTGTATACTGAAAATGTTTAAAAACTTTGAATTCACAAAGTTGAAAGACAATTAACCAGGGCCTATAAAGGCTTCATGTAACTTCGTACAGTAAACAAAATGAGAATAGTGGTTTATAATTTGAGAGGGACTGTCAGATGGTCTTCTTTTCCATAAGAATTTTCAGTACAGAGGAGAAACACAGAATAAAGAGTAAAGATTAAGCCAACAGATAAAGAATGAATGCAGCTGGAGTTATATCATTGTCATTCAGCGCATAACCTGCATTGCGTCAATTTTTGTACGTAATAGCTAGTCATAAGTTAAGCCTATTGTGGAAATGGAAAGGCAGCTCTGAAACCACCAACATCAGGAACTACACTTGTCTGGGCAATATACCTGAAACTCCAACACAAGAGAGTCTCACATCATGGGAAAACAATAGTTATTTCAGAAATATACCTCTTTCTACTTTGATCATGTTAAGGATTTCATTTTTGTCAGCTAAATCAGATTGGATAGCAGCCTCTAGTTCAGTAATTTGCAGTTTCAGTTGCTGTTCCTTTAATTTCCATTGCTGTTCATGGGTCATACTGAAGACACTGCAATAAAACATGTGGCATGTGAAAAAAATCAGCTTCAACAGAAAATAATAAAGGAAAAAGCCTTTAGTGGCACAGAGACCACTGTCATCATGTCTTAGGAATTAAGTAAACATATGCTGGTCTGCTGCTGTTGAAACCAAGGCGCCTTTCTCAGGCTGCGGTTAAAGAACATGAAAGAGTTGTGGGATGAGCGCAGGAACTGGCCTTAATTTAGAGCTCCAAAGTCAGAGAAGTTGGCAGCTTGCAACACTTGTGGGCCTAGAAAAGGAATTCAGATGCATATCCAGGGTAATCCACAACTCCAAACCTCAGCAACTGACAACTGACAAAACCATTCTTTCCGCATACAAAACCTCTTAATGGAGAGAACTGGGATCACCCACCTGATTTCTTTTAAATCTGTGAAACACGCAGAGCCTAAAGTCAGTTGCCCGTTCAAAGAAATGTTGACCACAAAGTGACAACAGTTTTCTCATACTGTAAAACAACAATTCTGATACTGATTAAGAAGCACATATAAAGTAATCTTTCTTCCACTTTAAGAAATAAAAACCAGAGGTGGACAAAGGAATTAGAATAACTGTTTTGCCTGTAACACATCATTTACTTGCAAACTACCACTCTCTGTGCAGTAAGGATTGCATGGACACAGAATCACAACTGCTGAAACCACAACAGAAAGTGCAACTCACATTGAAACCAAATTAAGTACATTGTATAATTTACGGTATAATTCCCAGTAGGTAAAAAGACAAGGTAATGCAATGAGCTTTCATACAGATAGGCAGTGAGTACTATGGTCTTCATATTATTATTATTATTATTAATCAATACTTGCATTCTCATTGACTAGAAAAATGACGTTCATGTTTAACTTTCATGTTTATCCACTTTGGTATTGTGTGGGATTTTTTTAAACAAGAGTCAGTTCCTCAACTCTTCACTTTTGTGAAGCTCACCAGTTAAAAATGTTATTTTTTACATATATAAAAGTATCAAAAAATAATCTGTTATCTATTTATCTGTCTTTCCCAAAGATACACGTAACAAAAGCCTCAGACATAAAAACACAGAAGAGTAGAAAGAACTTAAGCAATGTTTCTAAGTCCTACAGTAATATATACTTCACTTTGCTATAATTTTGAAGATAATATGCAGTGAAAATAATACGCTGAGCTCACAATATTTCCATAACACAGCATAGGTACAGAAGAGATACAGTGTGTTCTGTAATTTCTTAGACTTAACACACTTCAAAGTTTGATTAGCTCCCATAAAGAACGAATAAATCTTTGCAAGAAAAGATATCAAATACCCTTAGTTTTCACACTTATAAACATGTTTTCAACTTTTAATGACCATGATTATCTGGTTATATGTGCATTCTTTATACTTAGGCACAATTGCCACACACAAAGATGTAGATAAACATTATTTCAGTTTTTCAAAAGACTATGCTGGCAGAAAAACCATTAACAGTTATTACGACAGTAATTCAGAATTCAGATGTTTAAATGAAGGGCATTACAGAAGACAGGTTTTATCCAAACCTATATAATGCTAATGATTATGTCAGTCTGAATTGATTCCCCTTCTGTTGCTTTCTTCCTTTGAATTTTAAGATTACTTTTACTTGAATTCATGTGGAATTTCTTTCACATTTACTGTATTTCACTGGAGTTGGAGCCATCTGGGTAACTATAAATGGTCAACCACATCTGGCATCGTTTCCTTTGGAGGGAATTTAAGCATTGCTAGATTTGCATTACAAGGTCATATGAAAACAATTCCTCCAAACCTTTTATCCAAACGAATTGTTTTTTTGGATACTGACTAAATAATAAGAATCAACTGACAAATTCATACTTGTTCTTTGTAAACTTTTCAGATGCAGTCCTGCACTCTTGGCTTCGGCAAATTGCCGTCAACATCAAATGAATTTCCGAAAATATAACGTTAGCAAAGAATGGGTTTACATCTCTTTTCCTCCATTAAAAAAAGAAAGCAGTATTTACTAATTACCTGGCCCCTGTGCACAGTGGCCTATCCACTGCTAGCAACAGGTAAACTGTAGTAAAGTTGCATTTTTCAAATAGGCAACAGAAGAAGTTGGCCATTAAACAGTAGTTTTAATGAAACAATCCATTTCTTTTGCTACACATGGCTTCACAATAAAGGAAAAGTTCATTTGGAGGTAATTGCTTGTGGCAATTGACTATAATCAGTTCTTTTCTCTACCAGAGAAATTCTGAATCATATCTGGAAATGGATTTTCATTTGCATTGTAAGCACTACTGATAGAATTTATACAACTTATGAGGTATGGAAACCTTTGTAAAAACTTACATAAGCCTATACAAAAACTTCAGGCCAAACTAGTAGGAGTGAAATGGCAGCCGTTATCAAAACAAACAATCCACCCCTCAAAAATCAACACTGGAGAGGCTGTCCAGGATCAGACTTTCTCTAAGTCCACTCTGAAGTGCTGGAAAAACTTACAGAAAATTTCCAACATCCTTTTTCCCCAAATATAATATATTAAGAAACAAAATGAAAACCAACAAACAAAGCCCCCAAAGAATATATGTCTATCTAGATGTGTTATTCTTTCACCAATAAACCTAAAAAAATATTAGAAATTCAAATGAGAACGTTTTATGTTGATGTCCAAAATAAAGTGAGGGTTTGGTTTTTTTTAATTAGATTTTTTTAAAAGAAGTAATCTACTATTAGAGTATTCGAACAAGTACGGAAGCTGCTCCGTTTCAACGGAACAGATGATATACAGACAGAACACCATCAAAGTTTCCATATATACTTACTCATATAATGAATTATAGCATGAATATATTTACATATGGGCACAAACACACAGTACACATCTGCACTTGCAAGCACACAGTATATGAAGACCTATTGAACAGGAGAGGAATCAAGTTTTCTAATATAGAGAAACTATAACTTACCTGTTATACAGCTTATCATAGTTTTCCTTCAGGAGCTCCTTCTCTTTTTCTAGATCATTTATTCTTTCCTGTAACTAAAATGAAGAAGGAAGTTTCAAGCAAGGCACAGCACAAAAGGAAATGACAATGAGTGTGTAAAGTCCATTAGTTAACAATCTGGAGCCATTGTCAGGCTTTTATTTGTTCTTATTTTCCAACAGTGTCTTGGATGCTTCAAAATAAAGCTTTTTTTCACCACATGGACTTCTAGCCTTTTTCACGTTGTTGATATGAAGCTGAGACTAACATGTCACAGTCGAACAACACTATCTAATCACATTTTGCCTTATGCAAAAAAACCCACCTCACACCAAACTATAGTATTACAAATTTGTATTCCCGTTTTGGTGAGTATTAGTTACTTACTGGCTCCTATTCAGTAAATATTTTTAATTGACCTTATAGAAACAATAAGTCCTTGCTTTCAAAACACTCATGGAAGCAGGATGTGGTTTTTAAGATATGATGATGTTTTAACCCAGAAGACAGACCCTACATGCATTACAGTAGTTTTAAGTATCTATCAGGTAACTCTAGTGAACTTGGTTCATGTAAAATACATTCAAAACAGATAAACCAGGTGGTAAAACTAAAGTGCTACAAAATGTAAGAAAAAAAACAAATAAGTTTGTAGATTCCTACTCCTCGTATGTTGAAAAGAATGAGGAGTAAACCACTAGATTTTAGCTCTATATCTGGGTGAGTGTTAGTGATGATTCTTGTCTCTGAGAGCTGCTAGACAAAGAAATAGAAGTGACTGCTTTCAACTGCTGTGTGAGATGTAATACTGCACTGCACTGTCATTAAATCAGGTTGAATTCAGACTAAAAATCTAGTGATATGTGATCAAGAAATCAAGTATTATGATTTTTTTTTTTTTTTTTCTGGTTAACAAACCACTTGTTTAGTATCAGAACTGACATGAAATCCTGTCCCTCAAATATTGTCCAAACACGGGTGCAGTGATTACGTGGTGTGGGGACCAGGCATGGTTTGTGATTCTCTGAAATGCCAGCAGAAGCCACAGGACCTTCTTTTCAATAGGAGAAAAGTATATATACATATTACCAGGGCAGTGTGATGCTTGAAAGGTCTATGCATATCTCTGGAATTAAAAGATATCCCATCATTAACTTTTCCCTTATCTACATGTACAACCCAAAGCAGATTCTAGGTCTTGTGAACACCATCTCACCTCCTCTGTCCTTTGGTTTGAAATAGTCACTGACTGCAATTCTTTTTCCAGACGGAGGCACTTTAAGCGTTCCTCTTTAAGCTGCAGATTCAGTTCATCACTTTTTGCTATTAAAGCATCATGGTTCATCTTCAAGTTCCCCTGGTTCTATAAAAGGATGGAAAATCCAGGTAAATATAAAATAAATCACACTTAGCAAAATGTTACAACACTCGCATATGCAACCAGTGGTCTCTCCTGGCAGTATTTAATATATATTCTCAATGTGGTCAACAGGAGACACTCTTGAACTACGTAACTGAAAGCAACTTTCCCTCCACGTGGCCAGGAGAAGGTGGCATTCTTGTTGCTCTCATGAACATTAAACCCTCAGTTCAGTCATGATGGAAATGACCAAGAAATACATCTGTTAAGCAATTAAAAGATTTTGCTGTGGTTCCAGCGGTTAGACATGCTGACCAGAAACACGGCAGTAGCAAGCAAAAATGAATGTTGACCACAGTTATGCTAATCACAAAACTTGCCACAGCTCTGTTAACCCTTAATTGTAGATATGTAATTGTTTCATAGTCTTAATGCACTCAGTTCTATTTCTGTGCTAGCAGTAATTTAACGAGGGACTTACGATTTCTTTTACAATTTAATTTATTTCAATGGATTACATCAAGGAACATTTAACCAATTTTAATATTAAATGGAGAATGCTGATAGAATGTCTATTTCCAGAATATTAGTTAATATTATACCGCCTACATTCCACAGTGCTTTAATAAAGCCTCATTCGTTAAGAACTTTAATGTAAATTACATTCCAAGTATGACTTGAAACAAAACAGCCCCCAAACCAATCTCCTGTTTAATAAAATGATTATATGAAAATTTATGTCAAATGTATGTGTGAGCAGAGATAATGTTTAATGATTGTAGTGAGAAAAAAGTTAGCTTCATTTTTTCCACACAATATTTCTAAAACCAGTTAAATGAGAAGCTGAATGTGAATCCTGTACAAATTGTTTAGGTTCACATGCAGCCTGAATATCCTAGAAACAAAGAAAAATCCCACAGAAAAAACAATCCCAAACCTGATCCTCAGCCTCTCATATCTCATTTCTCAATAAGAAAAATATTAGCAATCAGTCTTATTTCAGAGAGACAATGAAGTACATTACTAATCATTTTTTCAGAGTCTTTGAGTACTCTATATGTGTGAACTGTATTTCAATAACTTCAAAATTACACCTTAAAAATCATTCCTTTGTACTCTTTGAATTTCTCTACAAATTCTTCCTTTCTCCTCAAAATCAGAATCCTTACTGTTTCTAACTCTTCAAACTGTCCATGTGAGCTCATCTTTTCTTCCCCCATCTCTCAGTTCCATTTTTTTATCCTGAAGTTCTTTTCCATTTCAATAACTTGTGTCACTCTAACCCAGGAGATGTGACCAAAACCAGCCCCACACCTTGGCAAAGCTGCCTTTCATAGATCATTTCACCCTTATCTTCCCCAAATTTCCAAAACAGTTGAAAACAAATTCCACCACATCTATTCTACTGACACATCTAATTAAAAGTACAATAATTTCCTCCAGAAAAATCTCCTTGCTTCAACGTCACTCTAATCCTTCAGTGTCTCCATTACTGTCATTATAATTTTTGATTAATTTTCCTCACTAACTTTAAGGGGACTGTGACTTCACCCTCATTGTTATTTTGTTTTTCCAAAATGTATTCTTTACCTGGATATTCTCCCATATCTGAGGGTTCTCTCAGCACTTTTTTTTTTCCATTATGCCCAAACTGTTTTCCATCCTGCTCTCCCTGCAGTACCCCAAGACTCGGTTCACAGCAACAATTGGGATGATTATTTTAGTTCAACATTTCTAGTCTGGAATTTTATTTCTTTGGGAAACATCCCTTGATATTGGCATCAATTAGAAATAACTCACAGAATCCCAGAATGTCAGGGGTTGGAAGGGCCCTGGAAAGCTCATCCAGTGCAATCCCCCCATGGAGCAGGAACACCCAGATGAGGTTACACAGGAAGGTGTCCAGGCGGGTTGGAATGTCTGCACAGAAGGAGACTCCACAACCTCCCTGGGCAGCCTGGGCCAGGCTCTGCCACCCTCACTGAGAAGAAGTTTCTTCTCAAATTTAAGTGGAACCTCTTGTGTTCCAGTTTGAACCCATTACCCCTTGTCCTACTGTTGGTTGTCACCAAGAAGAGCCTGGCTCCATCCTCGTCACACTCACTCTGTATGTATTTGTAAACATTAATGAGGTCACCCCTCAGTCTCCTCTTGTCCAGCTCCAGAGCCCCAGCTCCCTCAGCCTTTCCTCACACGGGAGATGCTCCACTCCCTGCAGCATCTTGGTGGCTGCGCTGGACTCTCTCCAGCAGTTCCCTGTCCTGCTGGAACTGAGGGGCCACAACTGGACACAATATTCCAGGTGTGGTCTCCCCAGGGCAGAGCAGAGGGGCAGGAGAACCTCTCTGACCTACTGACCACCCCCTTCTAACCCACCCCAGGTACCATTGGCTTCCTGGCCACAAGGGCCCAGTGCTGGCTCATGGTCACCCTGCTGTCCCCAGGACCCCCAGGTCCCTTTCCCCTACGCTGCTCTCTAATAGGTCATTCCCAGCTTATACTGGAACCTGGAGTTGTTCCTACCCAGATACAAGACTTGCCTTTGTTATATTTCATTACATTTCTCCCCGCCCAGCTCTCCAGCCTGTCCAGGTCTCTGATGGCAGCACAGCTTCCAGTGTCAGCCACTCCTCCTACCTTGGTGCCATCAGCAAACTTGCTGACAGTCACTCTGTTCCCTCATCCAAATCATTGTTGAATATATTGAACAATATAGGCCCCAGTACTGACCCCTGAGGCACTCTACTCATTTAAAGAAAATGGATATACACCTCCTTGAAAAATGACATGAATGAACACGTATGAGGCTTTGAGCAATCTGGTCTAGTGGAAGGTGTCCCTGCCCACAGAAGGGTGGTGGAACTGGATGAGCTTTAAGGTCCCTTCCAACCCAAACCATTCTATTTTTCTACGATAAACTGCTCTCAATTACAGTTGTGAAGTCTGTAATTAAAGCATATAAATATGCCAATGGGATAATATATAATCCAAACAGTTTCAGGGTCCTTCCGAGCAGATTGCACAATTCCTTTCTCTAACTGGCTGTATTAAAATTATTTATCAAAAAACCTGTCCTGTAAATGTTTGGTAGCAAGCTCAAGTTCAATATCATTATATGGAGCAGGACTAGAGGCTCTTACAATTCTGTGGTTTCACACTTCGGCCTGACTCAAGTTCAAAGATGAACATGGAGCAATGATACGACTATTAACTGGTAGAAGCCAAAAGTAAATTATAACGAACTCATAAGTCATAAAAATTATCAAGATAAACATAAAAAAAATACTAAAAACTGTTCTGTTGATAAATACATGCTTTCTAAATAAGAAATTTTGGAGTTTTCAGTTATTCACATTTAGTAGACATGTTTTAAACATTCAAACGGAAATGGGAAAAAAATTTATATCCATTATTTTGGAAAAAAAAAAAGAAAAAAAGACAAAACATGCTCAACCTTTTAAAAAATGCAGCTTTCACTGTGAATATTAAAAACAATGTCTTCAAATACCAGTTTGAATCCCAGGCATGTGTTTCTATTCAGCTGCTGCCAAGGAAGAGGCACAAGTACTTGATGTTTGCTGTAAATTACCAAAAAGTCACATATGATCTAAAATAGAGCAGTTTACTTATCGCTTTCTATTAAAGAACACAAAAAGCCATGTGAAACCTGTCTCCCCTGGAATTTACAATCTACATAGTTCACTCCGTGAAAAATTAGATTTGAGCTACTAACAGAAGAGCTGCTTTGGCAGAGAAGATACAGGTATTACACTGAGGTGGGGGAGGGAAGCAAAGCAGAAATAGAAGCAGAAAAATACAGGAAAAAAGGAATGGAACAAAAATCTAATGCACAAGTGCTATTTAGCATGCTAAAATAACAAGAAGCAGGCAGCGGGAAGAGTTGACAATGATATCTAGTGCTTCCACCTCATAAGGATATTTTATAAAGTTCTATTGCATGTAGGATTCCTACTCACAGGAACTCTCTTGTTTCTGTGCTATTATCACACTACCACTTTCTGTATACACATGTGGTTCTCCAAATACATATGGGAAGCAGCAGAAAAATGCTGTATAACTAAAATCTATTTGGAATCTACCATGCAGATGCATATTGTGGTTATATTTTCATAAAGCTGGTCTTTTTATAAAGAAAAATATATCATTTACAGTAGCCCTCTAAAAGAATTTCCATGAACTTACCAACACGAGTTAAGTCCTAACATCAGAACTCTAAACAGCCAAACCTCCCCAACTTGGTCAAAGACCAATAAAGTGAGGGGCTCTGGTACCCCTTCTTTAATAAATCCAGACATTTAGGTCAAAGCTCTCTTTTTAAATAATAAGGAATCTCTTCAGATAGCCAGACAACTCGGCTCATTCTCCACAATCTGCCCGGGATGGCTTTGCAAATATAATCTTCAAGACCTACTAGACTCCTCTGAAAAAAACCCCAATAAATGGTAAGACTAAAAAACCCTGCACATTTGGAGTAGTTTGGGTGCAATGTATTATGTGGTTCATTTTCATGTACCCAGCATTGACTCAGAATCAAGAACAGTGTATATTTATTTTCCATTTACGCATGCTTATGTGACAAGAGTAAAGGAATGTTACTGACCAAATTGCAATTACCTCTTGAAGCTGGAGAAGTTTTCCTTCCATTGCTGAAAGAGCATTGCTTTTCTCAACCAGCTGCTTACGGACCTTGATCATTTCCACATTGTCCCGAATGTTTAGCCTTCAAAATAGTATTAAAAACAAATGCATGATGAGCTTAAAGATACAAAATGAATTATCTTATTATTTTTGTCTTGAAAAGTTGAAATCCTCGGCAAATCAGCTTTCTACAACATATCTGGGAGAAGATTTAGTATGTAATATGCAAATTACTTTCTTCTTCTATGATCCATATTACACAATTCAAATAAATAAAGTAATACCGCATGAAGACAGAGCAGCTTCAATCAATACATACATACTTCTGCTTATCGTATCAAACTACAGGAAAAGAAAACCATCCTTATACATAAAGGGATTATTTGTTTTCCATTCACTTCTCTTCCACCCCCCAAAGTATTTGGTGCCAGTAGATTACCATTTTATAGAGTTTCCTCTTAGAGTTTGAACTGCTAAGAAAAAGTGACTTAGTAATTTAGACTATAACACCTTAAGGCTGGCATTCAAACAAGCTGCAGGTGTGTCTTAACTACAGGAAAATCACCTAATATCCATGTAGATGTTCCAGATTGTTACAGTTCGAAGATTAATTTGCGAATGTACTGTTTAACAGAAAGGATGTTTAAAATAATTCAAAATTAAAATAAAAATTTATTCCTGATGTTCTTCCTTACTTCAAAGAGTGAAACTAAACCTCATTATTTTCACAGCTTCTTCAAGTACAGGAAGAGAAAACAATTCTGATTAGCATTAATATAAAATATAATAAAATCAAACTAAATCTTTAGCATTTGAAAAGGTAATTTCTCTTCCAATATTTATCTATTTTAGACATATCGTGGGGATTGTCACAATGCCATGCTGGAGCAAGAAAATGCACTACAAAGCTTACACATCTGTAAACCAGCTGAGTATGTGAAATACTTTCCTTTTATTCTGTACAGTATCAAAGCCTATTGTGTTTTGGCATTGCCCAGTTAATTGTCCTTACACAGAAGATAAACACACTCACAAACCTGAGATCTTCCACGACAAACAGCCCTAACGCAACACTTAAACTCTCATGTGTCTAAAACATGTTATCTACACGAATTAAAGTTGTGGTGAGTATAGACAGCAGCACTGTCTCATGCTAGCTATTTAAAAGCTAATGTAGTGGCACGTTTTTATTAATCTTGTTCCACACATCAAACAAAAGGCTCTGATGCCTTCAAAGGCTCTTGTTCTTTTTTTTTTCTCCTTTTTTAAGCAGGGGGCTTTTTAATATTTTTTATTTTTTTTTTTTTTTAAGCAGGGAGCTTTTTTTTTCTTTTTAAGCAGAAAAAGGAGCAGATGATAGTGAAATTTATGATGTACAGATGTAAACCCCATGGCTCCTGACAATCAACATTAACTATTTTTTCAACAGTGAATGAAACAGCATTTGATTTAAACAGGTTTGGAGCACTGATACGAAGTAAATTCTTCAAATTTGGAAGTGAAAAATTACTTTTTATGGGATCATTTCAATTCTTATAAGTGTATTTCTCTCATGAAGTTACTAGCTCCCAAAAGCATGTGCCACTAATTTCTTATTAGTGCATTACATTGATCACAATCTCAACTCTCCTTATAGGCTATAGCAACAAAATTAGTTATCTACAGCACTTCTACAATATTTCTTAGACATTTTTATTTCAATAAATGTCTAGCATCTAGGTATATGACAAGGAGTTTGCTGTTGAAGAACCAAATCACTTCAGATTTCATGGGCAAGGCAAACGCAATTGAGGAAGATTCTGTTGAGAGGATTATTTTTCCTATAAACGGTCACAAACCAGTAGAATAGAACAGAAATTGATTATCTACACAGCTTTCTTCCTCCCACATAGTTGATGTATTCTGCTCCCAGAATACCCATCCAGGTATTCTGATGGAACTTAAAAAAAGGGGTTATATACAGATTCGATATCAAAGTCAGCGCTACCTTCCACTTTGTTCAAATAATAACAAAATCACATATAAGAATAAAGATGTACTAAGATAGCTCATTCAATATTTTCTCTTACTGCCAAAAAAGCTAAAAATTCTGCCACAGAACCTGAAGGTGGACCAGGAGCAGAAATTAGAAACAGAAAAGGAGCCAATATCCTTTTGAGGCAGGAACCTGAATTAACAGGCAGACTGATTTAGCTTTCACACACCTTCTGCCACAAGCACAGAAATCAGGAACATGAAAACTATCTTGCCACTCTAAACCTCATCTTAAAGATAGATTGTTTGAAATGGGAAATAAAGTTAGAAGAAAGTAACTCTTGAAAAAGCTAAGCATTGTGTTTGGGGTTAATGCCTGAATACACCACAGAGAGTTTCTTTCTCAGACCTCTTATCATTTGGATTAAAAGCGTATAGAGTAGGGTCCCTGTAACAGGCTGGGGACCAGCTGTGTGGGAATGGGGACTGATAGCAACCTACCCCAGAAGGAAATGATTAAAGAAAGGATCTTGACCTGCACTGTACAAATTTATGCCAGTAAATCCCAGATGGCTAAGCTAATAAAATTGAGGTCTAATTAAACCACATCCCTTGCATCTTGTCTTTACTTCCATATGAGCAGGACATGGATACAAAACTGAGATCAGTCTTAGAGAGGTCTGACTATTGTATCAACTGGACCAGTAGCTCACAAACTTTCCCCATTCACATTCAGAACACGAAAAACAAGCAAGTATAGAAATATCACCACTGTACGGCTCAGGATCACTTACTCTCTGGCTGGTAAAACAAGCAAAAGGTTTCTAGGCTAATAGTTCTCAAGCACAAGTGGCCAAGATAGACACATAGACTCCCAAGCAGAGAAGAACAGAACATCAGTGTGCAGTACTATGCTTAATTTCACAACGCTTAGAAACTAACAGGATCATATATTTATATACATTATGTTGTTTCCCTTACCTCTTATTCCTTACAGGAAGTCAAATATAAAGGGGAAAAGAGAAAGAAAACAACAATATTTACCTTCTAGTAATAGCTTTATGTTGTAATTGATACTATATTTGCAATAAGCAAAGCATTCAGATTGTATCAAAAGCTTTAACATCTAAGTTATTAAGACTATTTAAATACCAATATGAAATTTAAGTTTGTTTGCCTTGCTAAAGAGTTTTCTACAAATGAAAGTCATGATCTCTATGCAAACTGGTTAAATATGAAAAATCAGATATGGAAATGTAAATACAAAAGTCTGTTTAAAATTAATGATGATTTAGCAAATTCGTCTAGTGTCTCCAAACCCTTTACATAATGCATTGTGACTAACATGTTTTATGTTTTAATCCAGGTCTGCAACACAGCGTGCATCAAATATGGTACTTTTGTCCAAAACCCCACACATTTAATGGTCTGTCTCCAAGTCACGTTGCAGCATAAAATGCAAAAGGAATTCAAAACTGACTGGAAAATAAGTTTTTTAATTAAAATCAATCAAACAAGCTCCCCTCCATCCCCCCAAATATGCAAATACCAAGTACCTGTTTCAAAAATGCATTTTGGGGTGGCTTTAAAAATTAAATTATTTCAAACCAGCTGCTTACAAAATGTAATTGTTCAGATGTAATATTTTAACTTGCGCACTGCTTATCATAGACATCAAACCATGAGGTTATTATGGTTTTGGTCATATTTAAATTAAAAACAGCCACGCTAAATGCAGTTAAATTTTGTACATAAGAAAATGTGTTTAGTCTAACAACCCACAGGCCAAGCTTTTCCCTTAAGTCAGAATTATATACTCCTGAAACAATCTCTAATGAAATATTGAAATATTTTAAGCAATGTTACACCAACCATCTCAAGGACTACACTGCATATGAACTCAGCTCTCTTACGCAGCTCTTGTGTTGTTAGACAGAAACTGTAGTGAAGCTGCAAAGGCAGATTTAAAATATTACTGGATTTGTTGTGGGTATAGGACTCAGGATAATTACTATTTCCCTTACCACTGAGGGATCAATGATTAACAAGCATGGCTGCTTTACTAACTGGAATCTACAGTTATTTCAATCACAAGAATTTCTTAATCATGTAGCAGAATAAAGGATGTTTTCCTCAAGTTTGAAAGTAACGTAAATTTTGTTAACACCAGGCTGAGGTCAAATGGTAACCTAGTATGAAGACTGGTAGAAGCACATTTATTATATCCTTTTGGTACTATATACTTCCTAAAGATTTTCAACAGATTAACTGTCTTTGGGTAGTACTGTAACTAGACGGCAGCCAAGTGTACCCTTACAAAACATAAGAAAATGCTGTTGATTTTACCAGAATTCAAAGCCATGAGTTGCAAAGATGAAATAAGATTACACCAGTCACCCAAATTTCCAATATTTCCTTTAATACTGCAGCATTGACAGTTTCTTCTCTGAAGATCAAAAATAAGAATTACATAGAACCTATAAATCTATTTGTGTCAGCAAACAACTAATATAGACTGTTCTAGATAGCAGCTACGAGGCTTCCAAGAAAGCAAGCTAATTAAAATCTCCTAAAGATAATATGTATAGGTACCTATGGTCACAGTTTAAACCTGGAGAGAACAGTATCTCTCCAAGTTCTGGTTCTGTTTCATTCAGCATACAAAAAAATACAGCTTGAAAAAATGGGGATTAAAAGCCGTCCATAAAGTGTTCTAGTGGCAAAATTACAGAACTTGCACTATTCGAGATATGCACCAGTGGACATTTTTCCATTTCTTCCCTGTTGTCTTCAGCCAAAACCACTAATTCTTACATACGTAATGTATATTTTACCTGGTTTCAAACAAGAAAGAAATGGAAATAATTCCAGAACTTCAAACATGAATTCACAGATTGTGGCTGAGGTCCAGTATTATGGACTGTATACAAGTAATTTGATCAACGTAGACAAATAAGGATCTGCACTACCTTTATAGCCTGACTTTATTGAAGGATTTTTAGCTGAATTTGAAGTGGATCTTGAAAACTCCTAAAAAAATTCACAGAAACATGGTAGCTGACATCAAATTCAGAAGTTCTGTTCAGTTTCTGACTGCTGTACTTAAAGAATGGTGTTTATCTATGGAAAAATTAAGCACAGTTGTTCTTTGAGATTTGTATTGGATTATTTTCAAATAATGAAAAAAAATCTTCTAAATACTTTCTGAATTCATTGTAGGCACAGACTAAGTAATTATTTATGATAGCAACTTCTTTAACATATTTAAACTATATAAAGGAAATTCTGAATAGGGGAGACTTACGACTTTGTGAATTATTTAATAGCAAACATTATGATGTATTATTTATGTAGCACTACTGATGCACAAAAGAATGGTCCCATAATAACGAGGTCCCTCTCTTGAAAGGCAGTCAAAGAACTGACCACATATTTCTCATCCAAGCAGAACGTCCATTGAAATCAAATGCGTAAGGAACACGTGATCACGCCATATTAGATTCTCAACACAATTAAAAGTAACATACTGCAATTGAAAAAGTCAAAAGAGGGAAAATGTATGCAAAGTTTTATCATTTTGCATATATTTTTTGCAAAAGTGAAAGAAAAAAGATTAAAACTAAGAGGCTTTACTGTGAAACACATTCCGCAGGCATGTTTGCCCAGCTTTATTTCACAGCACAGCTATACCATATTCCTTCAAAAATTTGCTAATCTACCCTTGCAGGGCCATTATTTTTCTAAATGTGTAGACTCCAAATTATCAGTGAGCATTAATGAACATTCAATTATCCACTATGAACCTATATCTAAAATTTGCTAAGAACTATGTTGAGGAAACAAGAAATGATTAAAATTGAATGAGTTGAACCTCAATTGAATCTGAATCAACTGGAAATGAATTATCTAAAATGGTAATTATGAACCGCTTTGTTTATTTGTGAAAAACCATAATAACCTATTATCATAACAATCTCCTTGCTTAGAATTATCCACGGCTATTTGGTAAAACATTTTATGACTTAGTTTCACCAAAGGAAAAACATGAATAAAGCACATATTTCTTAACAGAACAAGTAATTTTCACAGTTAGATATAAACATTATGACATAGCTCTGCTAATGCTTCCACCATGGAGACTTCTATGTTTCACAATACCTTTGGCTTGTGGTTTCTTGCTCTTTCAGCCGTAAGACGGATTCTTCAATCTCCTTTTCTGTCCTTCTCAGCTGACTCACAAGTATCTCTCTGGAATGTTCCAATTTCTCAATGTGCTCCTTTTGTGATTCAATAACTGTCTCCCTGCAAGTACAAAGATCTTATGTTCCAAAACCAGGTAAGTATTTAATAAAAGAAAACAATTAAATGAATACTCAGGAACGAAAACAAAATTAAAAGTGTTCAGCAAAATTTGTATTTCTAATGAGAGAGTGCAACTTACTATTAAAATAGAGGTCACCACAGGAAAAGCTGTGAATAGTACCATAGGTAACTAATTCAACCACATTATCCAACACATCACAAGCAACATAATACTCTTAAAATAAATGTTTATGTGGACTAAACAACGTTTAGCAGAACCTAGCTGAAAATATCATTTCTACTTCCTTATACTCTATATTAAACATACCCTCCCCCTAATCCATTAGTACCAAGTGTTTTCTGAAAAGGAAAACACCATTACGAGCTACCAAAACAATAGGAGATCTTCAATGTATGGAGAAATTAGAGAAATCTTTAAGATTTTATGCTGAATTAGGTAACTTTATGCAATAAAATCAGACGATGTGTCTGTAACATTGGAATTTATCCAGTCAATGCAAGTAAAAAAGAAAGGTAGAAAGCTACAGGGATCAGAGTCTGAATATCTTTCAGTGGGCCACAACTTTGATTTTCTTGACAAGTTACATTGGTAATAATTGGGCAGCTAAGATTCTTTTTGCTTTTGTCAGCATTGCATCCTGGCAAAAAGGGAGGCTCACTACTGAATATCCATTTTAACTTCCAGCCAAATTCTTATGTACCTACATTTTGCAGCCTAAATTCCTGATTCTGTGTCTTCCTTATCATAAACCACTTCTGCATTGTTACCAGTGTTACTGTTGTCATATCCAAAAACTTCATTTTCTGAAGTAAAAACTTCTGAAAAGTGTCTTTTTTTTTTTTTTTCTTCAAGAAAACCACAAGTTTTAACAGTTACAATGACAAAAATTAAGAAACATAAGAATCATACAAATTTCTTATTTCAGCCCTTGAATCCTCCAGCAGACCCTGCCCATCTCTGGGGAGTATAAGACTAGGTGATCTCACTTCTAAATCTGGAAATTTCATCCCTGAAAACAAAGAAAAGATAAATTTTTGCCATGCTGAATGAAAAAGCAAAACAAACTCTATCCAGTACAAACACTTGCAACTCACATATAGATGCCATAAAAAAGTACTTTTATATCAAATTTGCATGGAAAGAGATAATCAGAGTATCTGCAACATTGCTGTAAAATTTGAGCTATGGGCAATACAGCATGTACTGTTCAACAGAAGTGTTAAAAACGTGTCTTGAAATGTTTTTCTTAGAAGATTTTACTTTTAAAACAGAGAACAGAGATGGTATCTTCAAAGAACAGTATCAATATTACTAAACGCAAACTT
This sequence comes from Columba livia, assembly GCF_036013475.1. Taxonomy (NCBI): domain Eukaryota; kingdom Metazoa; phylum Chordata; class Aves; order Columbiformes; family Columbidae; genus Columba; species Columba livia. The sequence continues at coordinate 3,532,155 of NC_088614.1, forward strand.
GTAATCACTTTGATAGCACAAAGTCACAAGTGTCATTTACCTAGACAAGCAACTACAGGACCATTTTAGCAGCAGCACAAATAATTTCCTTACATTCTTTGGAAGCATACTAAGTCCTTGGAGAAGAAGAAAAGTGAGAAATTACTTCAGGAACAATTGTTAGTTTAGGAGCAAAAGTAATAGTTTCTCCAAATATTTATCTTTCTTCAGCAAGAAGAAACTAATGCAGTTTTGAGGAGGGACCAAACTATGCATTAAATTTCAAATACAGCATTAAGGCTGCCATCCCTCAGTCCCCTAAAATGAGTCACTTGGGTTCAAGGCACAACAATACCAGAAGGTTCACAAAATGACTGCAAAAAAATTTACCTGCTTTGCATTTGTGCTGAGTATTACTTTAAGTATTACTTTAAAGTATTTGTAACTATGATATATACATTTGCACACATATATATGCCTAGAGTGTATATATATTTTTCGTTCGAATCATGATGTATCTTAGGGGGTTGTACTCAATAAAGAAAGTAGAAACCAGTGAGTATTTGGTGCACATACATACTTGACCACATCTTTTGGATCTACTTGCTACGGTATTTGTAAACCAGCCAAACACAAAGCATATACAGAAAGGTGTATTTATTATTTGTGGTTTCTTCTTGCCTCTTCATGCCCTGAATTTTTCCAGGCACTCACTTGATTTTTGGAGAATTGCTCTGAATATTTTCTGAGCTGCACCAAAAATGTTTTGATATTCAGCCTCATGGTTCCACAGAGCAATCTGAGAATCCAGCAGCCTTTAAAGACAGGAGGCACATACCCGACACCAGCCTGCAAGGTTTATTATCACTAATCAAAAGGACAGGATGAGAAAGCACACATAAGAAAAACATGAATCATCCTGTGCTAATGAATACTATAGAAAACATTACCTGACCATCTGGAAGACAACACTACTGTGCCCAAGTTCTGAATATAGGTTACTGGATTTTTAATAACAGTCTTTGGAAAGTGTGTTCAAGAAACTGCATATTCATAGCATTCAACTGATCTGAATCCCTTCTAGTTTGGACACAGTCTTAGAACTGAGATAGTCATACTAGAACTTCCATGAAATTTCTGAATGTTATTATCTGAACTGGATGTCCTGTGGACAATTACTCAATATATTCATCAACAATTTGGATGAGGCAATAGAATGTACTATCAGCAAGTTTGCTGATGGCACCAAGCTGGGAGGAGTGGTGACACTGGAAGCTGTGCTGCCATCAGAGACCTGGACAGGCTGGAGAGTTGGGCAGGGAAAAATGTAATGAAATATAACAAAGGCAAGTGTAGAGTCTTGAATCTGGGTAGGAACAACTCCAGGTTCCAGTATAAGCTGGGAATGACCTATTAGAGAGCAGTGTAGGCGAAAGGGACCTGGGGGTCCTGGGGACAGCAGGATGACCATGAGCCAGCACTGGGCCCTTGTGGCCAGGAAGGCAAATGGTACCTGGGGTGGGTTAGAAGGGGGGTGGTCAGTAGGTCAGAGAGGTTCTCCTGCCCCTCTACTCTGCCCTGGGGAGACCACATCTGGAATATTGTGTCCAGTTGGGGCCCCACAATTCTAGAAGGACAGGGAACTGCTGGAGAGAGTCCAGCGCAGGGCAACAAAGATGCTGAAGGGAGTGGAGCATCTCCCGTGTGAGGAAAGGCTGAGGGAGCTGGGGCTCTGGAGCTTGGAGGAGACTGAGGGGTGACCTTATTAATGTTTACAAATATACAAAGGGTGAGTGTCACGAGGATGGAGCCAGGTTCTTCTCGGTGACAACCAATGGTAGGACAAGGGGTAATGGGTTCAAACTGGAACACAAGAGGTTCCACTTAAATTTGAGAAGAAACTTCTTCTCAGTGAGGGTAACAAAACACTGGACCAGGCTGCCCAGGGAGGTTGTGGAGTCTCCTTCTGTGCAGACATTCAAAACCCACCTGGACACCTTCCTGTGTAACCTCATCTGGGTGTTCCTGCTCCATGGGGGGATTGCACTGGATGAGTTTTCCAGGTCCCTTCCAACCCCTGACATTCTGGGATTCTGTGAACTCTTTTTTTCTTCCTTTCCTCATGTTCTCTTCAGTTTAAGAATCAATGCCTCAATCAACGTGGTCCCAATCCTAGTTCTCCACAGGACATCTTTGATCTGAATCTGTTCTTATGTCAAGAGCAGTCCTCACCACATGCCTTATCAACATGGCTCTCTAATCCTTGAACCAAGTTGCTTTTTTCCCCTCTGCTAGCACTGGGCCTGAATACATTTATTATATTTCTAGCCTATTTTCGCATTGTTAAAATCAACAACAACAAAAAAGATTTTGGGAATAAAACTGAAATAGAACAATTTGGGAATAAAACAATTCATGGCATAAGTGTGAAAATGTAGGTGTATTTAAAATGTCAAAACTTGCATTGTATTCAAATTTAAGAAGTGGTAGAGCCAATTGCTTTTTATTGCCTGTCTGAAAACATGAGAATTGTTTCTGCTTTCATACTTCAGAAAAAAACAATGTAACCAAAATAAAGACTGGTGGAAGGGTGAGATGGAGAAAAAACATGACAGAACTGCCTACCAGCCTGATCCATAGCTTGTAGAAGTTAAGGAGACAATTCTGCTGACTCAGTTTTGAATCAGTGCCGACATAGTCACCTTTTTTTCAACTTTTCATCTGTACAGTGTACAAGTCAACTGAGTACAACTACTTCTACAAATGTTCACATGAAAATAGAAAGGTTTAAAAGTGTAATTTCCAAATGTAGTTACCATAAATAAAGGACAGAGACTGCCTTAAGCTCTAGGTCTTAACAGTAAAAGGCATCATTAAAGATGGCTGCATTGTGGTATTTGCTTTCAAAAGTCCACACATGTAATAGATTTTTCAAGTCTGCACTGTTGTCCACACGTGTATCAAAGACCAGAACAAACCTTGATATTAAAAAAGGAAAAACATGTGCAAACAAACTACAGATGTAAAACTTTGTTATAACATGGTAACACTAAACTTTTTCATATACTTCTTTTATAAGCCTTTAACATGTAGAGAAGTTATATACTAAGAAAGTCCTGTGATTTTAACTGTCAGATAGCTTGCTCAATAACTACTTTGTTTTCAAATCTGTACATTTGTTTTACCTCTACCACTGAGGATCTCAAAATAAGGACTTCAAAGGCAAACGAGTTATCATGACTGCTATAAATAAATACAAGAAAAATGAGGAAGAACATCATTCTGCCTCCAGGCACCATTGCCCACTGACCAACAGCAAAGGGTATGTACTTACTACAGTGAAGCAATAATTAGTGATATGTATATAAACCACTCTTTTTAATGAAGGTGAATGATACCTTTCTTTGCGTGCTCCAGCACGCCGGCAGCCTCGCTCACTTTTTTGAGACCAGTGTTAACACGTGGTTGAACGTAGCTGTACGGACAAGGCCTGTGGCCTTGGATCTGCAGCTGCTGTTTAGTGGAGATGAGTTTGCTGCGGAGGCTCTCGTTTTGTTTCTCGAGCTCCCGAACTCTCTCTTGCAAATGCTCAATCATCTCTTCCAGCTCCACAGCCTGACCCAGCCGCTTGGGGCCGCCACCAACCTGTTCAGACCTTTTTTTATCATTAACCAGCCGTATTAACTTGGTGGCCATTCTGGGGAAAATAATAAAAAAAGATGAAAAAGAATGTGAAAAGTCAGCATAAAAAGCATTCTGTTGAAAGGAACATAATCACTGTGAAGACTTCAGCATAGAACCTGAATAATAAATTTCAGGTTTTGATATAACTATTACTGCCTGTGAAGAACTCTTTGAAGATAATTGAAACCACTGTGCAGCAATCTGCTTTATAGCACTGACAAATAACAGTTTCCTAAGGCTTATCATTTAAGGTTAGTAAAGAGAGGACACATATTTACTCCATATGCTGCTTAAATGTAATTTTTAACGCATGACCTTATAAAAGAACCTCTGCATGCTGTTAAGTAAAGTTACAGATTTGGGATGTGGTGGGGCAAATTATAAAAGCTAAAATTCCACAAAACATTCAACTATTGAAAGAATGTCTATAATATACAACGTTCCAATGATGTATAATTTCTACTATTTTAGGATTTGAATATATATTTCAGTTCTAAAATGTCTAAAATCTAGAGGTGGAGATATTTAGAAGGCACTCCGGAAAAAAAAGACTTAATCATTCTCATTATCATACTCAATTTTATACTTGGTAAATATTAACAATGTGCTTCGGAGCAGGAACGGTTAGCTGAAGAATAGAATTAGATACAGAGGGTATGGTTTTCATCTGTCTTTAAAAGGATACAAATTTTGCTTTTGGCATCTCAAGAATTGTACCTTTGATTTCCTTTAGTTTTGATAAACATTGGTAAGCTAGAACAAAAGGCAGAGAGGGCACACGGGGGTGATGTAATATACAAGAACAGAAAACATACCCAGCAGTGAAAGGAAAAAACTTGGCATATAAAGAAAGAAAAGGTGGCTTTGATGAGAGAGACAAGTTCAAGACTTTACAAAATTGGTCGCACATCTTCAAGACCTGTATCTAGTTAACAGGAAATCTATTTTTGCAGGCACAGAAAGAAAATTGAAAATAAGGACACAATTTGTTTAAAGGGGCTTGTTTTATTTTTGTATACTTGTGGACAGAAGCTTCTACTTAAAAGAACAAAAGTGAAACAAAAAAAATCCATAATAGCTTTAGGATGTCACAGAATGTTACTTGCCTGTAAGCAGGTTTTATGTTTGGCTGCCCTTTTTTTTTTTTTTTTCAATGTACTTCTACCGCAAATTCATTCCGATCTTTCAGTAACAAGGGTTTTAGCAGGAGGGATGCTGGGAAAGAAACTTAGCTTGAGGAGTTCAGATTTTTCTCCGGCAATCTAGACAAACACTGTACTTTTTATTTTCTGTGCTTTAAAATAGGTATTCCAATTTGGGCATTCTGTGTAATTTTACCTAAGGGGATGACGAATACATTTGATCAGTTATCTAACAGCAACACAGAAGTGCCATCTGGAAGAAGCAAACAGTTCAGTTGTTCCACCATCTTGTATTTGACAGTAGCCTGACAAAAGACAGAAGTTATGCCACGCTGGTCCATTTGAGCCTGACTCACCGGGTTCTGAGTCAGAAAGAAAGAATGTTTCGGACTTTATGAAAGTATTAAATAGTCCCATTACAGAGGCAGTATCTTCAGATGCCCTTTTATGAATTGGTTAGCTCCTGACCAGAAGTTAGCTTAGATGCAGCATGATTTTATTAGCTTAAGTACAGCACCATGTGAACACAGAATCCCTGGTGCTTTCAGATTAATTAGCCCTCCTGGAATACAGTAACACCATGAACAACTCTGCTGGGTCCAGATTGTTTTGCCAGCACAGCACTAAGTTTAGTAATAACCCTAAAGTTGCTTGCCTATGTTTGGGTACGCTGTGTTCCCCAGGATACTTGGGACTCCTTCAATGAAGTTACCTATTACCGTGAATAAAGGAGGGCTGAACATAATTATAAAGATATTTTAGGTTTAACTAGACAATAAAAGGCTAGATACTAGTCAACTTCTTGGAGGACAGAGAAGGACACAAAAAGGGGCAGAATCTGTCTGTACAGGCCATTTTGATTCTAGGATGAAATACCTGATGAATAATGAGGCTTCTATAGGCTCTTTTCCAGTTCCCAAAATAGCTGTTGTATTTGTACTCAGCACAGCTATGAACCCAAGGTACCCACTCCTAAGTATTACGTCTCTACATAGAGAAGTAATACTGTCCTCTGCAAAAAGTACCCCACACATCATCAAGACAACCAGAAATCAATAAAAAAATGAATTCCAATGAATGATTTTTTGCTACTGCTTTAAAAAGTGCTCCGAGAGGAATCAGCATGATTTTTCATTGTTGATAACACTTTAGAGGGCAAAAACATTATTGTGAGCTAAAATAAAAACATTAAAACCCATACCTTTTAATTTTCTCCTCTTGCTTATTTGCATGCTGTTTGAGTAAGATGTTCTCATCACGTAAACAAAGAAGTTTGTCTTCCAGTTCCTTTCGACTGATTTGTGATACAGCTTGTCGAGCTTTTGCATTCTGTGTATTCGATGTTTCTACCCAAACCAAGACAACTTTAAATTACCTTCAATACATTCAATAACATGTAATCAAAGTCTAACTCACTTTGAAATACTGAAAAAAAGTAATAATGAAAGTTTTAAAATAATTTGATATTTTACACTTCTATGAGGCTGTTGATTATTTTTTTCAGGTTTATTGACATATTAATCACTGCCTTTTTCCTACTTTTCACACAAAAAAAGTATTTCAAATGATACATCAAACTGATTACCTGCTAGACAACATAAAGAAAATAGTTTAGCAAGTAACAAGGTACTGTCAAACATACTGAAATAAGACGAGCATTACCACAAAGATACTTTCTAATCTGTTTCAAAGTTAACATACTCTCTCAAAGCTTGAAAAGATTAACTCACAATTATGTAAATTTACTCAGATACAAGACCAAGCCCAGCAGTTCCATTCTAATAACAGCTGAGTAACATATCAGAATTGCATGGTACTTTTAGCTTCCGTTTTGTTAAACAGGTCTGGACTTGTCCTCAATTCACCAAGCAAGTTCTCTTTTCTTCTCGAAGGATGAAGGTTATAGCTCAATGAGATTTCCAGTTTCTAGAATATCACAGCAACTCGCCTCTTTTAACAAGCAACATGAGCACAGAACAGGTCATAGTATCTTTCAGAATTCAACCCAGATTTTGAATGGTATTTGAATTTCATTTTGTGAGTGGGAATGTCAGAAACATTTTTAGAAAGAAACTAAAGAAGCCACTGATCAAAGTCTGTAACTGTAATAAATAGCAGCTGGTACAAACCTTGTAATCTTCCGATTCCAGCTACAGTTAGACCCACGTCTCTCACAGGCAGGTCCCCCACAGTTTCATCAGCTGGAACAGACATGGCTTATCTACGGATAACAAAATTCAAAAGAAATTCTTCTCTATCTGGAACGTAAACTGTGAGACTAAAGTCAACTACAATACATCATATAAAATGAAGCAAAAAAGTAACAACAGATTCTCTGAAATGAGTCCTACATTACTGTGAATGCTGCTATCTCAACTGTATCGCTCAGAAGACAATCTAAACTTTCAAGTTCAACATTACGCCAGTTTTAACCTATTAACAAAATACGGCTCCTTTGTTACGCAATAGCTCCAATTCAATTCAACGTATGTGGAACTAGCTTTTTTAAGCTCTAGTTCAGTTGTCTTCAGCAATCTTCGGGCTAAGGCTATATTTCTAAGTGTATGTGGGAGGGGGACCTGTGGGTTCTTATTGTTTTTGTTTTGTTTTTAATTGTTTGTTTGTTCATTTTAAGACAGGTCAAAGCTTAAGGCATCAACTTGTGAGTAATGCCATCTTCCACATTTTGAATGGGACTCTTTGGAACAGAGGAGCTGGGGGTTATAAAGTCATTTCAGTGTTGCCTACCATTCTCTTAGTCTTCTTTCAATCACTGTCATAAGAGGAATTACTTCCTAAGATAGACACTCTCCTATGAATGATCCTCATAAATCTGAACATATTTCTTTCTTGAGGCAATAGAAAGCTTAGCTAAATGACAAAGTGAGATTAGGAAAGTGTTAATGTGAGAAAGTAGTCCATTTGTTTCAGCGTAACATATGAAGATACTTGTTAACAACTACTGTTTCTTCTCTTCTATTGCAGAAAATTACATGCCGGCCATAGTGTCAAGTAAGGCTGAAACAGCACGGAAAGAGAGACATGAAGTCCTTTGTGCAGTCTTTTTCCCTCTATTGTTACACTCTTCAAGTGGTATAAATCCTTTGTGAATCTAAAAACATCCAGGAAAGCATTGGGAAATTAACAATGATGTTACTAAAGAGGACAAAAGTGACACAACACAACCCACAGACATTCCTTGAAGTATCTGTTAAGTCTGTCATAACCAAAACTGCTGCTAAAGAGCTGCCTTTCTTCTGCCAGTAGAGACTTTTACCAAACAACTCTCCTTATGGCTTTGTCCAAAAGGAACGAAAAGGATTAATGGAAGTTTAGTTTCTAACAAGTCAATCTTATTTTCTTTTTTTTTTTTTTTTTAATCATTAAAATTTAGGATCAAGTATTATTTCCAGCTTTCACTATTTCTAACAACCTGACCACATTTTTCTTTTATGTGGAACAAATGTTTCTGTGTCATGACTGTTGAAATGCCCGAACTGATCTACACTTGCCGATTAGCCATAAGGTTACAGTTTCAACGCTGTCAGACACTGAACCAAAGAATACTGCTTCATGATGTTGAGGTCCATGGCATGCAGGCCTTGGAAGAGATGGAGCAATCCTGATGACAGATCCGTATCAAGTGGAATCCAGCTCCTCAGTGTTCTCAGCTATTTTTGTGTTATTTGTACAAATCCCTCAACGCATTTTTGTAATTTGTTAAATTAGCGCTACCTGCAGTCGTTGACTTCACTCAGCTGTAGGTTGATTGTTGTGGTCATTATTATACGTCACTGTATCAGTATCACTACAGGAACTGAGATGAAAGTGAAACAAAAACCTTAACCTCTAGATGATCAATCCTAATTTGGTTCAAGATGGTCACAAGGAGAAGATGCTACCATTATGTCTTCTAGGATGTAGTCGTCTTAGTCTTCACTAATCAAAAATGTCAGGGTTTTTTGGCAAATTTTAGAGAGGTGAAGAGATAAACAAATATTTTAATCAGCACGACTCCATAACACTTGTGATCTATTAAAATCAATCTTCAAAACTTCAGCACAATAACAAGGACAGACAAATGTTACTGTTTTTCACTATTTGTCACTTACTAAAGAAACTTTGCTATGGATAAACCACCTTGTTATTTTCAGTGTGAAAGAAATCCATTCATTTATAAAACAAAGACAAAATAACACATGCTTGTCCCTCAAATAAACAAACAAAAATCCCCTTGTCAGTAGCAGCAAAAAAACCCACAGAAATATTTAAGTTGTAATCAAACAAACATAGCAGGGCTGTACACAAAAGTCACTTTCTACCAGCAACAGGACATGACTTGAAGAAAAGTGACAAAGTAAAGCTGATATGCAATTAAAGTCCCGCAAAACTTAGAAAGTTGAAATTTTCAAAAGTAGAAGGAAGAATTAGTTGTTTCATTTTAATTACAAAGTGACAAAAATTAAGTATTCAGCTTTCTGTCCTGGGCCACAGGAAAAGTAAAAAATAAATTAACTGTTTTTATGAAGAAGAGTGTTTTTAGATAGAAATAGTACAAACCTGCCTCCTGGTTTTAGGAGGCAAAATATAATTACAGCTTTAGAATTTGGCCTGGCAATTTATTTGCCTCATTAGTAACATAAGATCCACCTATGTCATTACTAATCACTCACAATCATAATTTATGCTGCTTCTCTGAGAGAGGATGCTTCAATCAGCAAATCATGTGCTACATATGTTAGTTACTATTGAACATTGCCTCAGTGTCAATCACAAACACTTAAACAAAACGACTTTCCTTGCAGTCAACAGTCCCAGCATTACCTCTAGAAGTATGAGACTTCTCCGGAGAGTTCCATATTACGTCTTTAGAAAGCAATTTCAAATCAACTAAATCTGACAAAATTGTACAGCAACACTGCTACAACAGTGATTGCACTTAAGAGTCCAGTATTGCCTAAAATAAAGCATAATAAAGCAAAAGAGAGATAAATTTGTAGCTGTATCTAGACGGATACATATGCCATGCTGAACCTCAACAACTTAAACCACTTTTCATTTGCAAATAATGTTATGCCACAGTCACTTCAGCATTTGTTCCTAAAAAAACGAGAAAAAAATAACCTCACGTACAAAGAGAGGAAAAACTTCAAGTTTGGTATAAGTAAGAATTTCAGATATAGCTACTGAAACTAAAGAAACCACAACTTTCTATATACTACACTACTTATGAAACTGGTGCTATCACTACAAAAAACTGCATGCAAGTTTGCAGTGTTTGGCAAGACCAGACAGTAACGAGTATTAAATATTTAAAGCTAAGTATCAAAGCTCATGCTTTATGTCCCAATCCTTATATAACTCCCAGAAGCACGCTGTTCTCCCAACACCATTTATATGTAGCAAAACTGAGGGGGGATTACCTAAAATTCCAAAGTTCTCAGCCAGTGAGTCTAGAAGGGGCGGTTTCTAGTGAAATCTTAAAAGTTGTAACACCAACTTAATTGCTTTCACAAGAATTTAGAAGTTAATGAGTCTTGGCCATGGCCAAGATGATGCTTTTCTTATAAAACCTGACTCAGCTTCTCTTGTACATGGAAGAGGGAAAAAAAAATTATATCTATATCTATATATATATATAAGGAGAGATAGGCTAAAATAGGGGGGTGGTCTATCACAAAGTATTTCCAGCCTACATTCTTCCTCTTTGATTCCTTAAAGATAAATGTTTGCATTCTGTTAGGCTTATCATATAAAACAATCTCATTTATTACTTGATAGGAGCGCACACACACATATCATCTTTCAAACACCATCTGTTGCAGTGTTGCGACTTTTAGGAGGTTGAAAGGAAAAAAAAAGCGAGAAAATATGGAAGATATTAGGACACAAGAGCAGCACATCCTGTCGTGGTCTGAGGGAGGAAACACCTCTCGGACCTGCAAGTCCTACCGCGACACAGAAAAATCAAAACAACCGTTTCTTGCCTTCAACGTATTTTAGAAAAGCTTTCCGAATTTCTACTCAGCTCTGGAGGGGCAGAGGCGGAGGGAACGCCCCCATTCCCCAATTCTTCCCGCCCTCGGGCACAGGGACACAACTCCCGCTTCCCCCAGCAGCCGCTGTACACACACCGAGGCGGCTGAGGAGGGCTCTGGGGCTACTTTTAAAAGAACGGCGGGGCACCCTGCGCTCTCCCACGGGCACAGAGCGAGGCAGCCTCAGCGGTCCGACACCAGCGCGCCGGGAGCGCAGCCCCGGGCCGAGCTCTCCCGAACCCCGCCAGACCCGCTCCTCAGCGGCACCCTCGCCGCGGGCCACAGCAACATATCCCACTGAGCAGCTCCATCACTGCCCTCCCAGAGGAGGAGCAGCTCCCCCCATACTCACAGTTCCCTCCTGCTCTACGTCTCCTTTCAGCGCTCCGTTAGCAACTGCCCCTGTTGCTAACAGGGCCCTTCCACTTCCGGGGAGCGCAGCGCCGCGCTGCCTGCTGGGGGTTGTAGTTCGGGGAGGGGCTCAGCACCGCCCCCGCCGCGCGCACCGGGACTGCGGGCTGATCGCGGCCACCTGCTCCCCGCGCGGCGCGCCGGGAGTTGTAGTTGCCCCGGGAGCTGCGTGCGGGGCCGGGGCGAGCAGGACGGCTCCCGCCGCGTGCCGCTATGAAGAGGAGAGCGGGGGAGCGGGAGAAAGAGCTGAAGGTATTTTCTCTTTGCTTCCTGCTCCCCTCCGGCCCCGAGGAGCGAGCTCTCTTTCCTGCGGCTGCTGGGGCTGCAAGGGGCAGAGCCAGCCCGGGCTCCGGCAGCTGCAGCGCTGCAGTTGGGGACCTCGTGTTGATGGGGCCGCCGTGAAGTTGCTGGTGCCAGGGGAGCAGCGCGGGCGCCCCGTCTCGCGCCGCCCGCACGCGCGGCTGCTGCGCGTGCGGCCAACGGTCGCGGCTCAACGGTCGCCGGGGGCTCTGCGGCGGCTGGGAACGGCCGATGGCAGCCACCGGGGTGCGGCCCGGGCTGCGAGCCCCGCTGGTTAAGCGTGTGCCCTGGGTGTGCGGTGACCCCCGGTGCCGCCGGGGCCTGGCGGCTGCGAGGTGGGTGCCCGGGGCCGGCGGGGCGGGTTCCTGCTGCCTGCGCAGCGCTGCTGGCGCTTGGCGAGCGTGGGTTCCCTTCAGTGTGTAAAGAAGGGAACCTAGTGTGGCGTTGTGAGTAACTAATAATAAAGGGTTTTTTTACTCTCTGGGCTTTTAATTTAAAAGAGAGTTCCACAGTGTTTTCCCACTTAAATATGAGAAGAAACTTTTTCACAATAAGAGTGATGGAGCCTGGCCCAGGCTGCCCAGGGAGGTTGTGGAGTCTCCTTCTCTGCAGACATTCCAACCCGCCTGGACACCTTCCTGTGTAACCTCATCTGGGTGTTTCTGCTCCATGGGGGGATTGCACTGGATGAGCTTTCCAGGGCCCTTCCAACCCCTGACATTCTGGGGTTCTGTATTATGAGAAGCAGAGGTAAATATATAGTTTTGTCAATACATTGTCAGGGAGATGATGCGTTGTTATGAAACTGCGCTTGTACTGTCCACTTTTAAAACAGTCTTGCTCTACACCAAGCCTAATCTAAATAAACATTTCAAATACTGCTTTTCCTTGATAATGTGTGTAGATGTGATGCTCTTATGTGCTTACATTGAAGAAGTAATTACCCAGTGTAAGCAAACAACATTGGTGAATGTTTGTCTGTTTCAGGTGCCTTTGAAGGGCTTGTTTCTGCCACGTGGTACAATATTTGACTACAGCTCTTGCTGGTTGTTTTACTTCTGCTGATTTTGTTTGCAAAATAGTAGTACAGAGAAACAGAAAGTTACTTGTTTGAAAGCATAATGCTGATTTTAGTGATGTTAGTGGAAGGAAGGCTCATTCTGTTACACATTTAGAAAAAGCTTTCTCAGGTGTTAATCGGGTTCACCTTTTTGCATACAGAACATACTGATTTTGGTATTGTTATTAATTTACTCTTTGACATTAAAAGTTATTTCACTGGAGGGGCAGGGATAATGTCTGGCCTAAGTCTGTAAAATAATATTCTAATAGAAAAATAACTCTATAGCCTGTTCCTACTAGTAAGATTCTTAACAACTCTTTAAGGCCAACCTGGTCATTTTGTAATTAGTCTTTCTGCTCTCCCTCACTGCTGAAGGACAGTAATTTTAGTGTCTTCTTTGTGTTCTACTCTGCCTATATATGTGAAAACATATGCAGATGTAAGCTGTCCCGTCCAATCCAGTGTGATCGCGTTGCAGAAGAAAACCAACCCGTACCTTTTAATAGCCATCTAAGGGTTGTGTTCAATTTTTGTCTTTGCAATATATCTCAAATGTATTTGGAAATCATTTGCATTAGGAGAATAATTGCCATTGATAAGGTAATTGTGTATGTGAAGGAATAAGAGGGTGGAGCTGTGAACTACCTTGGCAAAAGCTGGAGGAGGACAAGGCAGTTGGGGTATCAGAGGAGCAACATGTAAGAAAAGCTCAAGGGAGCTGGAGTGAAAGGATGCTGCCATAGCCACAGCTAGATGTTGTAGGTGCAAAAATAGAGAATGACGAAAACTAAGAAGAGATCCTTAGAGAGGATTTAAAGGTGTGAATACTTATAGGATACCTTAGGGGGGATGTTGTAAATTGGGTACTACTGGAGAGAAACTTGGATTACATTGAAAGTGAAACAAAATGAGGCTCTAGAATGTCTTACAATAAAGCATGCCAAAGGAAAAGGGTGCAATGGGAAGAAGAAAGGTTCTACAAGATGTAATATATGCGGTTTGTTGTTTTTGTTTGTTTGCTTTTGGAAGCATCTTCATACTAGTATTATTTCATACAACTTAATTAGAATGGTAATATTTGGGCTCCTGGCACTATGCCAGTTAACCCCTAAGTCTCACTAATGTTGCTCACCTAAGAAATGCTGAAGGCAAAGGAATTGTGTCTTTATTGTAGTAGTTCTGCCAAGACTACCATTTAGGTCCTGATAAAAATATTTCATAGCAAACCAAATATTAGTGAGGTTAACCCGACCTCTTCTGGAGAATAAGATTTATGGGGACTACTAATGAGGGAAGTGGTTGGATAGAGAAGCCGGTTTGGATTATGTATCTCCTGGCAGTGCCTCGGTTCTGGAGAATTAAATCCTGAATAATAGTTCTTGTTTTGCTATAACTGTGTACAGTTAAATCGTGTCTATCAGAAGCCCGGTTGATTGGCTTTTGCTTTTGTAATTACGCAGTATGTTTCTTATATTTGATAAGCTGTTCTCTCCCTCAAATATTCATGTGTATAGCAAGTTTTGATTTATGCTGTTATAGAAGAGCACTTCTGTTCCAAGTACATGTGGTAGAATTTCTTTGGCATGCAGTGCTGTCATACAGCAATTTCTACTTTGCAGATCACTCAATTGGATTGAGTAAGATTGAGTGTGTCGGAGAAATGAAATTATTTATGCTAGTATTTGTTGTTTTAAGCCCATGAGGAGTAGGAGGACACAAATTCGTTCCTGGGAAGAGGGTCCAAAAGAGTTGGAAAACAATAGTTAATTACTCAGCTGTCTGAAACACCATGTCGTGGATGCTGTTGTCTTGCAGTATTTTTAAGTCTTAAGAGTAATAGTGTTTTGCTGTCCACTTAGGTTTCTAAAGACACCAGCAGAGATGTTGCATGCCATCAGCTTCTCTGGTCTTGCCCATAGCAAGAACTACTTCTGTGCATAAAACCAGAGCTGTTAGAGTAGATGTTGCTCATTAGCTGGAAAGGCATTTTAATGAAACAGTCAATTAAGAGTGTGTTTCATTTGTGTGTGTTTGTTTTATTTTTAATTTAGAATTTAGTTTCAGTGTGTAGCTATATTATTTTTTCTTTACTTTGGTTGGAGTTTTGGTAAGCTTGCAGTAAAGTTACTTTTTCTTTTTGCTGGGTGAGGAAAAGGTACCACATAAAGTAATACTGAACATAAACCTTTTATTTGGTAGTCTACTTACACTATTTTTTCCTTTTAATCTGGTAAGAAAGCTCTTTTGCTTTTAGAATGCTTATTATCTTGATTAATATTAACAAGTCAGTTTGTAAGACTGTTCTCAAGACTTAGTCAAAGTTTTTTTAAAGTAAGTTTCAGTGTGAGAGATGCCAAGTTCTAGTAACTACTTTTATATGCTTTTCTTGTCACTCTGTGCATATTAAGAGCATGTATCATTACCGTGTGAAAGATAAGATGCTCAGCTCATCTGTATTATTATTTTCCTTTAAAAGGATTACACTGATGGGTCTTCCGAACAGACCACTAAACTCCCTTCACAATTACCGTATGTAACTGTTTATGTGAATTCACATTACTGTGAAACCAGAATGGGTGACTGAGAATGTATTCCACAGACATTACAGTTATGTTTGAACAGCTCCCAGCACAGCTGGGACCCCAATCCAATAAAGTTATTGCTATACAAATAATAAATGCATCAATATGCACATATCTGAATATTCAGAAGGGCTTTTACAAAGATATTCATGTGCAATTTCACATTTGTGAGACATGTTAGACAAAGTGGCAAGGAAATATAAAGCTCTAAATAACACAAAGCTTTGTATGTATTTTATTTACAAGGAGGAAAAGGGAATATACAGTGGTTTGGCTGATATTTCAATGAAAAATCTTATTTCCTGCCACATGCTAATTTTTGCTGGCTGGAAAATAATATATATTTATGAGATAAAATAGGTTGCTTCAACATTAATACTCAGGGAAAAAATAGGCAAGTGCTCTTAGAGCACTGAGGAGCAGTGGAATGATTTTAGCATTAATGCTGAGAAATGTCATCCACGCCACGCAAAGAAGTATATAAACTTTAACATTGTCTTATCATAGTTTGTTCAAATATTACGTAGATTGCTTGTTTCTTGTTATTGTTCTCCCTCTTAAGATATGAAGACATGCAGCGTTTTCTAATTGACGGGTTAAATAGATTTTTTTTTTAGAAGTTGTATTTAGGAAAATTAAAGTTAGTGAAACAGCTTAGATGCAGTTAAATAAGCTTCTTGTCATGTCATATTTCTGCTTAAGTAAATGGTCTGCAGGTTTTAGCAGAATCAGCAGCCAATATGCCAGTAGCAATTTTTGCGGTAGTCACATTATTGGCCCTTCCCATTATTAATGAGACAATAATTAAGAAATAGTGTTGATAGTCACATAACACATGATTTGTATTTTGGAAACAGCCAGGTAGAAGCCTTGCATATGCAGAATAAAATACAAGAAAGAATGAGTGGCAAATGTTCCTTGCTTTTAAATTCATCACATTCCTGCTGCTT
Organism: Columba livia; assembly: GCF_036013475.1. Classification (NCBI taxonomy): domain Eukaryota; kingdom Metazoa; phylum Chordata; class Aves; order Columbiformes; family Columbidae; genus Columba; species Columba livia. The sequence goes on from NC_088614.1 coordinate 3,548,304, forward strand.
AAATTGCCTCAGCTGCTAATGCTGGAACCATTACAGTAATGGACTCGGCAAATGAAGGAGAACCAAGACATACACACTTTATTACTGGAGGGGTAATTTTCTCTTCATCTGTAATAGCAGCAGTGCCTAGTATTGATCAGACCATCAAGATACTAATCCTCTGTAAAATTACTTGTTATAACTGAAAATGTGTTAATCCAAATCAGTCTGTGTCCTGGCTTTCTACTTACTGTTGAATACAGACTATTAGATGGTTTATTTTTTGTGATTTAAAGCCTTTATATTGATAATAGTAGGAGCTTCCTTTGCAAGAACGCGTGCTTAATCTAAGTGATGGCCCAGGGTCGTCTTTTTGTTTTAACTAGAACATCACCCACTTAATTAAGAAGTGCGTGTCTATCCTGCTGCTCTGAATTATATTGGTACTTTAGGCTCTGCAGGTTTATTAAACATGTTGTTTTACATTCAGTCTCTTGTTTGTTTTTTTTTTTTTTTTTTGCTGTAAATAAGAACAGGTCTATGCTTCACATATTAGAATTCTCTAAGATCTTGGAGATAAGGATGTGAGGATACTGAAAACACTAATTCATGTTTTGTTGCTATGGCCTGTAAAGCTATTCTCTATGAGAGTAATGTAAGAGAAGTCAAATGCCGGGGGTCTAAAGGTCTTCAGTTTACTTTAATCCTAGTGATCCACTCATGAGACAGTGGTATGTGAGCTGTGCATATTCCATATCCAAATAGGCACAAATAAGCACTCTCGGGAAGGCTTTTTTTTAAAAAAAAAAAAAAATTTTTTCCTCTCTACCTCATCTATTTTTTCATAGTCTTGTATGTTAAGATTGTAGCTCATGTCTGCTACTTGTATAGCCTCTAGCCAACTGAAGTTTTGGCTCAGTTGCATGTCAGAAGTACAATAGCTGTTACAGGTACGCGACACCTCGTAGGACATGGCTGCACGAAAAGGTTCCATTGACCCTGACCTTTCATTAGACTTATTAATATGTGTTCCTACCACACGGCAGCCTTTGGTATCTTGCCAGCTTCTTGAGGGCAAGAAGCATCCTCGAAGTTACGCTGCCAAATAGAAGAGGAACTTGACAGTTTTTTGTTGTCTTAGTAGATTTGCAACTAGACTGTTATTAAACATAAGTATGTTCTTAAGCAGCAACACTGAGACAAATAAAACAATTGTTTACAAATCCAGCATTAGATGTGCAGTGTCTAAAAACATGATGCTAGTTGTTTGCATTCTTTTAAAAAATATTTCTACAACTTGTGGCATTCAGGAAAATTAAATTTACACCCAACCCAAAACAAGGGAAAGTACATTGTGGAAATCCTTCCTGTTTTCTGCAGAAAATAAAACTTCATGTAGATTGAATATTTGGTTTTGAATGAACATCATTCTGGAGAGGAATCTTGTGTGAGTCGTTAGCAGGTGGTTTGATTTCAGAAAGCTAGGTAGTCTCAGATGTAGGTCACCCAGTCCCTGTTGTCTTCTGATTAGGAACTTGGCTTACAGTCTTTGAAGTTTCAGATGAAAATTGGCATTTTTGCAATGAAGATATGGTGAAATGTCCCTGCTGGAGGTGAAGTACTGGGCCTACTATTATTTATAGATTTGGAGAACATTTAATGAATAATTATTATACTTTTTTACACCAGATAGGATTCAGTTTCATCTGATCCAGGTTAATGAAAACTAGACAGACCAAATAGTGAATGCCTAAAGCTCGTTTCTGTTCCACTGCAATTGGTGATGAAACTTACTCAACCTTCAGCTGAAGAAGGATAGGGCTCTCATGCTTTTAATAATTCATCAATTTCTTAAATTATTTAATTAATCTTTAGTGACCTAGAGCATCAGATGATCCTCTTCAGTTGAGCCTAAAAAGGCCTATAGTGTATTACTGTATCCTGTTAGGTTCACTAGTGAAGTGCAAAACATGATTATGAATATTTAGTGGCATTTAAGGTGTGGGACAGATTGAGCATATCTTTGAAGCCTTCTTGGATAGAAGATGATAGTGCTGTAATTTCAAAACACATTTTTTTTTAGTTACTGGTGTCTTACTATGAGAGGATACTCTGTTCTACATTATTTATCCTAACAGGGGTTTTTTTGCCGTTGTACACATGCTACACCACTTTCTAAAAGAATTACATCTTTATCTTATAGAACTTGTTCAGTTTCATTTTGCCCTTTTATCTGATGCTCATCCCACCATTTTTATTTAAGACTGTAAAGTTACTTTAGTGTAACTGCTATTGTCACCTTTGCCCTCAGCTAATCAAATAGTTTACCTTGAGGGAAGCATTTATCTCCCACTTTCATTATTATTATTTTAGTAGCTGTAAAGATATATATTTTATGTCTCCAGAAGGCTGTAACAGTGAAACGAGGTATTGATCTGCTGTATTTGGCAATTTCTTTCCACCTTGCCATCGATATCATGTCAGCCTCTGTCTGTACTGTGGTTGACCTCACAAATAGCTCTTTATGTTCCCATTGGATTCAAATGATATACTATGCTCAAAACTAAATCAATGAATGATTATAAAGTTTTTAGTATTATTTCATAACCCCGAGGCAACTGGTACTTCATGCAGTGAATACTTGAAGAGGTACCTGATTAAAATAGGTTACTGATTCTGTTCTAAGGTTTAAAGTTGTATTTAATTCAAGCATCTCCAAATATTCAATTCTGATTTGTGTATTTCTATACAATACTAAAATTACTGAAATTTCTGCCTGTAATTGACTGGAGAGGCTCTGGTCTATAATGACAAAAGATTTTACTTAAAGCAAAACCTCTCACTTCTGATACATGCTGCATTCTTGGTTTTGAGTGCAAACATGTCACGCACTGGATCTTGCCAGTAAAAGATCACGAATGTTACACTTTATATGCTTTAAGGGGAAGAAATTAAGGTAAAGATCTGATAAGATTTTCACCTGCAAAAAGTGAACAGTAAGTGAATGCAAATTTGGACTGGAAAACGTTGTTCCTGATACACCTTGCCTATACTTCTGACAGTTTAACTAGTAAAATTCATGTTCAAATACACATTTAATAGATAAAAAAAACCCCAAAACCTCTGAATGGAAATAGGTAGATTTTTCACAAGCATTTAAAGGACTTTAGAAGCCCAGTCCTGTTGATACTGAATGTGCTCTCAAGGTGGGCAAGGAGCTTTTGAAAATCTGACTCATTTCAAAGCAGTAGGCCTCTTCAAATGTACATCTGTATTCAGAAAGGGCTGACTCAAGGCAGTGTACAAAAGGATAGGTTTATGCAAATTAGACAACAGTTTGCACGTCTGGAAACAACTTGTATTTGGCTGTATTCTCTTCTGATTTTATTTTACATTTACTTCTAATGTAAATGATGCCATTGCAGCAGGTAATGATGTTCTTCTGCTCAAATGAAATACTTCATGGTCTGGTATCTAAACCATGTGATGGGGAAACAACTGCAGGTGATAAAATATTGAACAGAGTGGTATTGTGCATATGTGTGTACCTAATCACCTGATGAAAACAGAACAAATAATTTAATCCAAATAAACTATGTAGGAGTAAGTTATTTGGAGCCCTCATCATAAGCAGTGCATATAAACAACAGTGAAATGACCAACTTCTGCATTGGAAAGCTTATTTGCAGTTGGAGCTAGAAATTTTGTAATAAACTTTTTTAAAGAAAATTAGAATTTGTCAAGCCTAACACTTTTGCAAGACATTTACACAGAAAATTTGTGGAAAGTTGTTTCAATAAGATAGATCTAGAGTATTTCCATTATGCATTCTGAGACCAGCTATGTGGCATATTTTAGTATGCAATATAAAACCAGTGGAAATTACACCAAAGATCTGATCAGTTTGAAACTGTTTTTGTAAGCCTGGAGTTTTTCTGAAATATTGAAGTTTTTTTTTTTTTTTTTTTTTTTTTTTGTTTTGTTTTTTTTTTTTTAATGTACTGCAGCTAAAATTCAAAATTCAAATTCAAAAAATCCACTTCTGTCTTCTATCCAGGTAGGAACCAAAAGCTAACTTTTACTAAACTTGTTATTTGAGATATAGTGTTTGCTGGATCTGATAAGTGGTAAGATCCAAAGACAGTTCCATTCCCCACTTTCCAGCTGTTCCCTTGTCAGTCCTTTAGAATAAGTTGGATTGAATCAGTAGTGTGGCTCCTTTCATCATTGGTAATGGGTAAGAGAAATTGTTTAGCTTTGGTCTGGATTTTTTACTGTGATGACTAGTGTAGTTGGCGGTTACCTTTTCTGGATGTTCAGTGCTCTGGTTTTTGCCTTTGGCACGCAAAATATAATAAGTGTAACGTATTACTGGTTTTGTTTCTTTTCGAACTTCATGAAGATGGTGGTACTTGAACTTTTCAAGAGGAAAAGTACGGGGACAAATGCTAGTTTGACCAGACTTCTCCCATTCCTTAAAACAGAAGCTATTAAGCCTCTGCATTGTCAAGTTTGGAAACCTTCTGGTATGTGCTGCCTTTCATTTCTTGAGTTTCTGTTGCTGGTGTCTGAAAAATAGTTTTGTGATCTCCTGCCTTCGTGCCTTCTCCCAATGTGTGTGCATGATGCTGTGTGTGTTTTTGTGGTGTGCTTTTTGTTCGTTTGTTTTACAAAAAGAATTTATGCTTCTGGATTCCTGAAAGCTATTTGTTGTCATCAGGGCAGTAGGTTGGTCATTATCTATGATCTGAAAAGTGCTGAGGGTGTGACTTGTGCAGTAGAATGTACCAATATAGTTCCTGCCTTAAAGAGTTTGTGCTCTGTGTGTGTCTCTGTGTACGTGACAGACAAGTGGTTTTATGCTTCACAATCCAAACATATTCCTCATAAATAGTAACAATTCATTTTCCCTTTAGTTTGCAAAGCACAGTTTGTGAATAGGGTCTTCAATGTGTTGCTATCATAACAGAAATTGGTACAAAGCAGTAATGTCACAAATGGGATGATACCAGTGACCCAGCAAAAAGAAACAAGCACTTTGCATGTTGATCTGTTTTGTTAAAGGGCAATATTTGGCCCTGTAAGTGAAGGAGAGATGAACTGTTCATGAAAAGGGCATAAAGACCTAACCCATATGATCCTTTGTCAGCCTGATTAAATTTAGTGTCAAGCACTCATTCATATGAAAGATGAGCGGCATCACTGTTTATCTAATAAAAAAAAAGTATTTCTATTTTTCCTGAAGTCTTTTATATGTTAATACAGGCAAACGTGAATATGATCACATAATTTAAATGTGTAAGTAAAAAATATACATCTTTACTGGCAATGGGTTAAAAGTAAGATGTATATGTTTTATGCAAAATAAAGCAATTTCATTGTTAATCATGCTGTTCAAGCCATAACTCCACACAAAGCAGTGCTTTTAAACAAATAGAAAATACTGTTATTGTACCATTTATAACAGAAATGCGTAGTATATTTAGAGACTGATGCAAAGTATTGAATCATGTGCTGTAATGTATGCTCCTTTCACAATATTAATATACAAATGCAGAATTAAAATTCCAGGTGATTGTATTAGCCCTGAGTGTAAGGTGTTAGGCTCTGCTTTTCAATACTAGAAGAAACCTTGGTGTTTATAAAAATGGAAACATTTTGGAAACAAATGCATTCCATTACAAGAAAAACAAAGAATTTATTGTGTAACAGTTGAACTTCTCTGAAATATTAAAAGAAAGAGAAAGGAAGAAGTTGAGATGTTTTTCCCCTCACCCTTCCTACCCTGCCAAATCTGGTTTGCTTAAAACAACTCCTGGGAGTTCTGTTTAACGTTATACTTTGCATGCATTTGTGATTTGAAATACAAAAAAAAAAGAAGTCAAATTTGAGAGAGACAGTTTGAATGGCATGCTGTCAGTTTGGCTCTTCATGAATTGGCAATGGTCTCATTTAGGACTTTCAAATATGTGTCTGCCTGGACAGAATGAGACCGTTTTGCATGTTCTTCAGAAGACAACCACTCCTTGCTGCCTCACAGTATTCAGTGGTGCATGACAGTTGCCCTTCATTGCTGTCTTCTTCGAACTTAACCTTTGACCGTCCACTTAGTCGCTGTGCAATGGTTGGAGCAGGCCAAGATGTTCGTGAATGACGGGCATCGGCTTGCAACGTGCTTGTCATTATTTGACTGTCAAAAGTAGCCTGCCATTGGGCTCCATCAAGGTTTGAAACCTATGTGCAGCAGCCCATACTACTTAACTTCCAAGACTGTCAACGAAACGATCAAATGTGCATAAAAAATGTGTGTTGAATACATCTTTGATCATAATATAGGGAGATATTTTTTGTGTGCACTAAATGTATTCATATGATTTTCACAGGGCCAAGAGGTTGAATCTGCTGCCATGGTAAAAAGTGAACTGTTGTCTCCTGTGGTCTAAGTTTCAAATAGCACGATTTAGATTTCAACAGCTCTGCCAGTTAAACTCTCAGCTTGTCTCGCGTATCGTATCAGCTTTTCAGCCAGCAGTATTAGCAGCGAGATACTAGGCGAGTAGTGCCTGAGGTTAGCTGTCAAACTGGAATGTTATTTTGGATCTTGCTGTAGTGTAATATTATAGAAGGAGGTCAGGCTGTGTCATTTGTACAGCAGTTGTGTGAACTTAAAATGCCTGAAATGTTATTTATTTTGGGTACTTTTTTTTTTTTTTCTCTTGGAAGAGTTGAAGAGGAGATAAAATTTATTATAAAAAAATAAGAAACCTAAGGCAATGTAAAATTGTCATTTTTCTCTCAAGCACAGAATACAGTGCATAAAAGAGCATCAAAATTCAATATTAAGAGTCAGTAAGGCTGAAAATTGCTAAGTAATTAATACTTGACATTGAAAATACTTAACAGGCACACATATTTGTATCTTCTGATAATGAATGCTGTAAACATTTGGGGCTGAGCCTCATACTTAAATTAACAAATGGGAATTGTACCCCTGGATTAATTAGGAACATAGGCTTGGTATGTAGGTAAATCACTTATGCAAACTATCATATATTAACAAATGCTTTGAATTGCTTCATGCTTGGAAAAGTCATATCCCGCTTTAGTGTAATATTCGCTATTCACTTGGGCAAAAGCCATCTGTAGCTGCAGCTTATTTTATTGAATTTCAAACATCTCTGTTTTCTTCTATCAAGATATCACAGTTCATTTGCAATTGAAATGGTATATGAAAATGACCTCACAAAATATAAATATCAGCTTAAAAAAAAGGAGATTCAGTAGAGCTTGTTTGTAACGACTTCTGTTGAAATAATAAAAGTAGTGTTCTCTTGCTAACTGGCTATAACATTATTTTTTCCTTCATGTTTCAAAACATTGTCATGCTAATTTAGTAAAAACAATAAAGTGATAGAAAGTGGTTAGTGGTTAGATTGCTTAGAAACAAAAAGCATTATTTTAATAATATTTTTGTCCTCTGTATTTTCTGAACCTGGTTTTATTTTTTTCTGCTTACAATGTCATTTGCAAGAGACCTCAGTTCAGATGCACTGATCTAAAATAGTCAGTTGTGTCACGGAGATCTCTTAGTCTTTGATCTTCTTGCTCTTAATCATAAATGCTGTTGCTGTTTAATAACAGTCTAACGCTTTGATTGAGTCTTTGCTAATGCATTAATCTGTGCCTAGTCTGAAATGGAGTATAAAATGGATGCTTTCACATGTGTGTTTGCACACATATATGTATATATGCATGCCATAAATGTGCAAAATTCTTTGGCAAAGTGGACTGTTATTAGATTTCAAACTAATATTATGCTAAACACTTGATCCTGGTCACGAAGCTACTGTTATGAAGTTTTGGTTTATGTTTCCCTCTTCTTGAGTAATGTATACCTGCACAGTACATTTTGATGAAGGAGGAATGAATTTTTGAAGTGTATATGTGCAAATATGCAATCATTTAAGTGCATTTAAACATCCAAATAATTAATGAGCCATTGTGTTTGTTGTTGTGGTCTCTGAACTTAACTACTTTCTTGGTCTCCAGGGTTTAAAAAAATGTTACCAAAACAAATAGAAAAATTGACCAGACTACTTTTAAAATGAAGGAATGTTATCTTCCATTTCAGAAAGATGTTGCTCTTTCTCTTACTCTACAAACCAGAATTTAATTTCTAGTGGGAGTTAATAATACTGTTTGTAGTTGTGTTCCTGGGAAAAAAAAAGTTTAGAATCTTCAAGCACAAATCTTTTATTTCACTTGGAAGTATAGAATATCTGTTCTTCCTCTAACCAGAGGCTGCCTTTTTTTCTTATTTTGAAGTAAGTTATTTACAGAAGAAACTGAGTGTTTTTGAGTTTATGGCAAGTATGTTCATATCCTTGTATTTTTCTAAATAGAAAAAGTCCTTTCGTTAATGCTGTCCAGTCTGTGTAATAATTAAGCAGTTTGTGTTGATCGTCTTCTTGCCTTGCAGATCTTCGAAACTTATCGCTAATTTTAAAAGATATAGAGAAGCCAGTTCATTAACATAAAATGCAATAAAAAGTAAGTTCTCGTGTTCAGATTATTATGTATTAAGAGTTATGAGGTGTTGTCTTTTCCCATTGTCTTAAAAGATATAAGGAATGTTGCCATGAAAGCATTTTCCAACTTTCTTTAGACGTTAGAATCAAATGCTGCGAAGTTAAAATACAGTGCAGCAGTTTGGTGTTCTGAATTAAGAGTATTCTGACTGAAAGCAACATGTTTTAATCAAGCCAAGAAACTTCTGAAGTTGTTTTCAGAATGGCAGGAGTTGTACATGTGCTTTTAATTGCAACTTCCAGAAATTATTCAAAAACTGAGAGGTTAAACATCCACGATCCTCTGTGGTGTTACAGGAGAAAAATAAATACTATTACCCAAAATAAGAGAGAAGTAGGTACCTTAACAGAAGTGCTTTGTTGTCACCTATACTCTCTGCAGTACAAATATCAGCTTGTCACAAGGGTTGAGACCTTTGTAGTGCATTCTTTCAGGGTACAAATCTGTCTCTCTTCTGCCTTTAATGCAATAGCTGTGAAATATCTGTATTAGGTAAAATAGAGGTTAAGGCACCTTAAGGGCACTGAATTCTTATCTTTTTTTACTAGCAGTGGTGTCAACATGTACTAAAATGTGATGACCTACTCTCCTCTTTGATAAAAAGGAAAATGACCTGTCTACTGTGGATGGTGATAGAGTTGCCTGGGGCAGATTATATTGTCACTTTCTTTAGTATTGGCGTGTAGAAAAATAAAAAAGGCCAGGATATTTCTGTTTACTATAGAAGTATTTGACATTTCTAGCTACTGATAAAATATACTCAGGGGTAGAAAAGAAGAAACTGGTTTATGCTACTAAACAAGGTTGTGAAGAAATGCAGAGATTCTTTATTGTGTGAGCCCTTGGTATCACAGGACACATGATACGTATCAAGAGATTCCTTCTGATGACTTTAGACACTCAAAGTTCAAGTTCTGCATTTAACCCTGCTTTCTACTTGTCTGTGGCCTTTTGGTATACAAAAGCTGTCATCTCTTGAGTCATGTCTTGAAATCCTGATGTACCTGTGTAGTGTGCAACTTGGAGAGTTTAATCATGCAATTCCGTAATACAGCTAACAAAATTTCTTATATTCTGGAAATAATTGGTGTCCCATTGAAGACTTTTTCTCTGTAGCATTTTAAAGCCTTTGTAGTTTTGTAAGTGTTAATTAACAAGTCAGTATGGTTAGTCATTTGCTATAACTGTGAGTGGTGAAATAGATAAATACCTTGGAGAGCTGATTTGAACTGTAGATCTGGGACATCTCAAACTGTTAAATGTACTTTAGGTTTAGGTAGTATTTCTATGGCATTCTGTAAATTAAGTGAAGGTTCTCTTTGTGCTAATCAGACTGGATTTAAGGATGAAGGAAAGATTTTTATGTTCTTTACCAATATTTAAGAGTAGGGTGTGTTTCAGCATTCGTTCACACTTTGCAAGATGCCAGGGAAATGCAGAAGATGCTTCTTGTGTGAGTTCCTTGCATAATAATTTTGTCTTTGGTTTGTAAGCTTTTTTCTGAAATATGATGAAACAGGCCCATAAGTTAGTTTTGTTTACAGCGTCTTCTTATAAGTGCGGTTTGTTTTACTCGTGCTTTACTGGGAGCTTTATGGGCCCTGTGCCTGAATCAGTCACTTTTATCATTTGTTCCTTATCAGTTAAAAAAGCCTGAGGATGAATCAGTAGTTTGTTTAAATAGTGAAAATGTGTAAAGCTACGTTTATGTAGTGTAACATTTGCAAGCTGAGAAACAAATTATGAATTTAAAATCTGGCCCTTTCAATGGGCTAATTTGGTGCTTGCTGACTGGCGTTCAAAAAAAACCCAAAATTTTGTTGTTACAGGAATGAGACTGCAGGGGACAGGAAAGTGACTTTTGGTTGCCAAGCTGGTACTTATTTTCTCACTGTTGTTACACTAAAGTCTATGGCCAAATATGTGTGTTTTTTTCTTTTATTTAAATGAGTGAAGCTATGATATCCATAAGATAAAGTGAGAAAGTTTCTTTAAAAGGCAAGAAAGCCATATAAAGAAAGCATAAAAAGCATAAAGTTTGATCTAATGTCTGTTGCTTACAAACTAAACTCATTAAACTATTTGTATTCTTAAGCTATAAGTATTCATAAAGAAGTTAGAAATCTGTTGGTGTTGGGTTGAATTGCAGTGGAATAAGACAAAACTAGAAAGTCAACATAAACTCATTTAAATCAGTTCAAAGAAGTGTGTCTTGCTAGATCTTGAAAATTCTGGCATCATGTTCTTCTTCTGAAACCTAAACAATTTAGCTTTCTTTTTCAGTAGTTACTTAGATTTCTTTTTTTTTTCCAAAGCACGGGAAGGAGTAGATGGCTGACAGACCATCCTAAAAAGGACTATAACCAGATTATTCTTTCTGACTTGGAATGATACTTTTGCTGGGATAATTTTGCCTCAAAAGTCTGCAGTTCCCTTGAAGTTGGTACTATGCCATGCTATCGAGCGCTAGAAAGTTGACTTCCTCTTGAAAGAATTTCAAGTGTGACAAGCTGATGAATTAAATCAAGTTTATTTTAAAGTATTTAAAATATTGCTATAACTGTGGACATAGCAATCCTGATATCTTTTGATATGGTTATAGACTGATATATGGATTAAAAAGTGAAAGAACAGGTAAGTCCCAAGAATTTGGATTTATCAAGTGTTTCTAATGATATCCTAGAAAAGTAATAGCTAGATATAAAGTAAAAGCTTATTACTTTACAGAACTTTCCTCTTTCGATTTCTAAGTGAATATAGAATTTAATATTATGTTGGCTCATACTTGAGTGACCCTCATTTTACGTGGGCTTATAATTTAAAGAGTGTTTAGAAATTAGCATTACCAAGTCCACTTATTTATAATTTTACGTCTTTGTTAGATAATCTATGGGGGGTTTATTTTTTCTTTTAAATATTTTCATTCCAAGGAATTTAAGTGAAGAACTGGAGCTAATCCAGTTCTTCAGAAAAATAAATGAGAGAATAAAGTCAGTAGCGGAGGCAGGCACTGAGCAATGAAGGAGCTAATTAAGAACTCAGCAAATAGGGACTTGCTGGAAGATGCTAAAATGTTAAGGCAATATGGTATTTATTTTTTGGGGAAGATTAAATAAGCAGAAAAGCGACACAAAATTGAATGATGGTGAATCAATAAAACATGAATTAAAAAGCCAGACACCCAGTGGATTTCAGTGTAGGATCCTAGTGTTTATTTGACTGGAGTGTAATCAGCGACTGTTATGTAAACTATATAAAAATGAATTTACATGTGTGTTTTGTTGTTTAAAAGATTTACTGTCATTTTCTGCAAAGGAGCTCTTAGTGTACAGCCATGTCAAGGGCGAACACTCCAACCCTCCCACTGCCGGGACTGGAGAGCACAGCTGGGATGGCTGTGCCGGGCAGGGCAGCACCACCAGGTCTTGTCCAAACCCAGCAGCCTGGGCAGGAGGAGAATGCTTTTGCTACTCTCCTCCTCGCTTCCTGCACCTTAAGTGCTGTCGGAGCTGAATTTTAGAAAGGTTGTGGTTATGCTATTTTTTATATTTAGATGAATTCAGGTGAGGCTGTTTGGCAATGTAGGTGCATCAAATTTGTTTAAAAACAAGTAATTGTTTCACTTAGGCATCTGCTAATTCTTATTTTATGGAACACAATAAGCAAGAGTAATTAACTGGCACTGAGGAAAAAAAAAGAGTAATGTTAACGTAGCTATGATTTAAAAAAAATAAAAATCCAAACAAATGGTTGAGGAGCACGTGCAGCTGGCTCATGCATGAGGACCTGCTGGGACTTGGCCACTGAGTCCTTCGGAGAGGTACCTGGCTGAAGAAGTCTGAACTCTCTCTCAGAGGAAAGAATGCTTAGGACCTCTTCACTTATTTTTAGAAAAAGTCATTTGCATGTGGAATCTTCTCTACTGTTGTGACCTTGGGCCTAATCTTCTCTCCTTTCTAAATTAGTTTTGGAATTCTTTGTTTGAGAATTCCAAATTTCATCTGCGTGTGCAAAATAGCAGAACTTTGCATGCATAATAAAAGCTCAGTGACTTCTTGACAGTGCCAGTGGCATGATTAATTCCCATGCATAATAGATTCAGTCATTCTGTGCATATGCTGTGACAATGTAAGCAAAGGGGAATGAAGGATCCCCACGGATGGTGTCTGGGAGAGAGCTCCTGTCTTGCTGTCAGATACGTTTGCCTCTCCCCAGCTCCCTGCCGATCCCGTTCTCCTTGGGCTCTGTGCCAAGTGCAGCATCTTCTCCATCTGGTCAGTACCACGAAGCCGGACCACACCTCAACCTCTTTCATCTCTAGCTGGCTAGTTTGTGTGCCTCTTGGTGAAGATGCAGAAAATGCAAGATAAATGGTATTTTCCTGAGGAGCCTTGATATAATTATCCTTTGTGTTTGCCAGGTTGAATCTTTTCCTGTTAATAAATTAGCACTGTTTACAGAAAATCATGCCTGGTATTTTGACTGCACCAGTTTTGAATCAGATGACTTTGTGCATCATATTCCAAATATTAGGGCTTTTATTGTGATCATTCTTTGAAATGCGCCAGACTTTTCTTGGCTAACCTGATAGTATTACTCAATTGTGTCAATTCTGGGGATTTTTCTGTGCTTCTACAGATAATTTCAAGGCATTATTACATGTACAGTAGCAAAAGTGTTAAGATATGGGAGATAATGAAAAGACTTTTAACTAAGACCACTGAAGCTCTCAAACTAGAAAATTAACCTCAGTCTCTCTTCTGACATGAGCAGTTGCTCTTGCGGGCTCTAAACTGGGATCACATGGTGCCTCTGAAAGTTGACGAGAAGCCTTAGAGAACTTCTGACAAGCCAGTAGCGCTTTATGACACTATGCTGGCAAAACTGTCTATGTCACATTTGTAGCTGCATACGTGCAAAGGTATAGTATATTTTGTTAACTGTAGTTTTTAGGCAGGTACAGTGATTTGATATGCTGCACGTATTTCTGTATCATAGTAAACAAAATATTTGTTGTATCTATCTCATGAAATTAATAAACCCAGTATGTTTTGCAGCTGTGTTTTAGGCAGTAGCTGGGTAAAGTATAATCTGATTTCTGTCTGGTTACCAATGTTTATCAGTGATGAAAAATTACAGGTTAGTCTCTGTTTCTGTAATCAGAACATTTACACAATGGATATATTGTTACAGTTGTCATTTTAGTTCTCATTATTACTTAGTATGTCTATTGCAATTTTCTCATTTACAGCTGTTATCGAGCTCCATGTGTAATAGATGAAATTACTTTGTCCACCATTTATTTTATGAATAGCCTACAGAAACATTAGTGTTAATAATATTATTCACTTAATGTACACAGCAGTTTATAATGTGGATAGATGAAGAATGTGTTGCACCATTTAAGTTTTATTGGAATGAGATAAATAGATCTAGTACATTCTTGCTGGTAAATGCAGTGTTAAAGTCATCTGATGGATTTAAAGAAAGTCAGTTCTAAGTGAAGTGATTGTAACTACTCTGTTACTCTGTTGGTTTTTGTTTGTTTGTTTTTAAACTAAGAGGAAAATTTCCTTTCCAAAAGAAAAAAGTGAGAGTATCAGCTGTTTAAGTTGTGCAATTTGGTTTCCTTGCCCAGTAGCAAGAACATGTACATGAGATGCATATCTTGTATTAAAATTAGCTAAACTGTATTTACCAGTTTGGTAAATATGACATCCAGCTCTGCTTAAATAGGAAAAATAGCAGCCGGTATAGGAAGCGAAGTAAGGCCTTGTTTAATGTACTGTCCCTTCTCAATTTAGGAATTTTGGCAGTTTCTTGTGTCTCCCTTTTCACTTGGTACGTACATAGGTTTGAGGAGCATGCACGGCAGTGCTGGGTTTTTTCACAGTTGTTTTAACTCTGTTTACTTTTTTCCCTCACTCCTGATTCATGGTATTAGGATTATGCACTTCAAGATGAGAGAAGGACTGGGCTGCCCTCTAAAGCAACAACTGGAGACTTCCGTAGGGAAATATATCAGACTGCAAAATCCTTTTTTCTGTTTGGATTGTCTAGTTGCCATTATTACTGGAGGAAGATGGTAAATAAGCAACTTTGAGGCTCTTTCTGTTTACATACAGGATTTGTTTGCCTCCAACCTTTGATTCACCTTTTGTTTTCCAAAAGAAAAAAACTATTTGTGTGTTATTGAAGCATAAGTTACTTTTGCTTCTGATAAATCCCTTGCATCAGAATGTGGGCAATAATCACATTTTGGCTGAGTGGAAGTGACTTCTAGGCAGTCCGTTTCCTAACTCTTATTCTTTATCTGCCCTTTTGGCTTAGATCAATATAGGGAGACTTGGTTTTGTAAGCCTAAGAGGAAAATTATCTTTTTTCTAATTTTGGGTAATTCTGATTGGATGAAGGAGGAACTCCATAGCCTGTTTCCGCTGATGAAGCAGGGCTTCGTCAAAGTTGACTCTTTAAGATGCTGATTTTGAAAAAGTCGTTGTGAGGATATGCTTTGTTTTCATGAAAATGCATCGGAATATTAATTTGGTACACAGAGGAACCATAATTAATAACCACAATTGTTTTTTTTTTTTTTTCCCACTTATTTTTTCAGGATAAGCACTTAAACAGAAAATCTCCAGCTGGTGTTATATATAGAAGTTATACTGTTTGAATCAGAGAAAAGGAAGTTCAAGTTTCTGACAGCGGTATTTAAGTATGTGATGTCAGAATAGCAGTTCTGATGTTGTCTTTGCTCTGTTAAGACAAGTTTGAGAGGTGAAGGTAATACGTGTTAGACCAGCCTGTACTGTTATAAAAGTTAGACAAGGCTGAAGAAGGGCTTTTGTGCCCTGGAGCTAATCTGACTTTGGTGATTCTGGATGGTCTTGTAAGAGCTAACCCTGCAGGTATTTCTGTACCTGCAGCTGCTATGGCTGCCACAGCACAGTGTATTTTGGGGTAGTTCTTCCTGTCCCCTCGAAGTTTATTTGGAAATAAACAAGCTGTGCTATGCAGACCAGTTAGTCTTTGTTGCTGAACTTGCACAGTTCATCCATTGTTTAACTCGACAGATCTCAAAAGAACTCAGAGATGTTTGACATATTCAGTCTTGAATTTTTAATGAATTTTCTTAATGATATTTTTAACTACGGGGTTGATGACTTAACTGAGTGTGTACAGGAAACTGTACACTTATGTACATATGGATTCTTCTACCAAATAAAATAACTACCCCGTCTTTTTTTTTCTGTAAAAAGCATGTCTTCATAGTTCCGTATTCACAAATTTCTTAACATCACTGATATTTGTCATTTAAACTCTGTCCATTCTGAGCTACATTGTAGTGCAGGGATTCATAGTGAGCAGTGTTCTACCAGAATTTTAGGACCACCAGAAGACTGCAGAGAGCTGCCTGGTGTTTTGTCTCTAGTCCTAAAAAGTACCCAGTGTTTCAGTGAAAGGTAAAATGTGCGCATCACATACATGTGCTTTGCTTCCAGCCAGTTGTTCAATATTGTAGTTTTCTTTTTTAAGAGAACATGATACCTATTATTTGTTTGGACCCATCTATAATTCTATTGCAAGCTAAAGTTAATTTACTTCCAGCTTTTATGTAGTTGTTTTCTCAAACATGTAGAGCTTTTTAGAAGTTATGTAACACATAACAAATGAAGAATAGCACAAACCCGGTATTTTAGGAGAATAATTTTGGTATCTACAATGTTTGGTTACTCTATTAGTTCTTTTCACAGATTTTTTTTTTTTTTTTGCTTACTACAGAAAAATTACATCAAATGCAGGATAACAGAACACTGTCAAAGTAAGAAGGTTTTATATGGACAGCATTAGACAGGAGCAGAAAGATCCAGTGCACTAATAGGCACGCTCACATGAGCTACCTAGTCCATTGACAGTTTATTCCTTTGTTCTCCCTCTCGACCCACTTTCTGCCAGTGATTTGTGACATATTTTGTAAGAGATCAAATAAGCCCTTGACACCTGATTGCAATGTAGTGCTTGTTTACAGTTGCATTTTTGAAGGACCTCTAGACAAGATGGAAGGTTTAACTTAAAGTAATTAAATTTGCATCTGCTCTGTGACAGGAATTTTCTTATGTATGCATCCTGTTGAGCAACTTTTACTGTAATTGGCCATGAAGTACCAAAAGAAAGATGCAGGTAGACAAAATCATTGTTGCCTACTACTAAAATCTGTCATTGTATTTCATAAGGACTGGCTTGTACCTGGGTGTGTGCCTGCGTCTTTGAAATATAAGAATGTCTACTTTTATTTGGAAGGAGAAAGGAGAAATTTCCAAAGCACTGGAGATTTCTCTGGGTCCTTTCACACTGCTTGAGTGGAGCTAGATGTCTAAAATGCCTGTAGGTACATTCATCTCTTTCTGAATTACTTTTGTTTTCTTGAATGTTGGTTATACTTGTTTTGCAGTTATCTGCCTTTTTTTTTTTTTTTTTTTCTGGACCTACCTACTTTCATCATCTTGAATTTCTTGATCATTAAGGGTAGATCTGATGTAGAGTGCTGTACTTGGCAGAACTCCCAGGCAGTATTTAAATTTACTTCATTCTAGAACCATCTGCGTGTGACTTATGCTCAGTAGGATATTTTTTTTAAGCAAATATTTTATTTGGGGAAATACTAATTTTCATGTCTCTAGTTGATCACCAATTTGTTAGTAGCCTGGTCATTGTCAGCAAGCTTTTTTTAATGTGTAATTTGGAAGTAACTATCTTTTCTCCAAACAGTACTTATGACGATCATTGAGTTATCAGGTTTAAGTTTTTTCCTGAGCTGCTGTCTACTGTTTTGTGATTCTCAGAATCCTCATGTTCTCTACCAACATGGGAATCTTTTTTTTTTTTCTTTTAAATGTGATAAAGGTCAGTGTTAATTCTTGTAAGTCAAAAGGCAACCAAAACACACTAAATAGATTGAAGATAAGAAAGGTTCTTTTATTATATCGTTTCAAATGTGGATCCTGATTTGAAAGGTAAATTAAGCTGAACTTGATGAACAGCGTTTTCTATTCACATTTTAAAATCTAAAGAACTGTTTTATGGTTGTTTTGAATTTACCATGATTAATTCTTATCCATTCCTTGTGGTAAATTGTGGCCAAATGCAGCTGCTATAATATAATGTACAATTGATACTGTCGAGATTCCTCCTGTCAGAGAGATTTGAAGTAACATGCCATGATGTTCACCTAATACCATTTGAAGTGGTTTTATGAGGACCAAGAGTTATTTGCGTCTTGCATGACCTGTCCTTATTGCTACTTTTGAGTACAACATAGGTTGGAAGAAGTAATTATTTTCGGCCTACTGACTACAAGCGAGATTAATAGCTTTTGAAAGGGCTGTAATGAAGGGCTGACCCAACTGGCTTTTGTATTATACCTTGTTTATCCTGCTCTCATCTCTATCACCTTTGGGCTACAACAAAATATAATTTATGTTAGCAGTACTTCATAAGAGGTGAAAGGTCATATTTTTAATGAGGGTAGCCTTGATTGAGATTCAGGTTTTAAAATGTTGTGTGGTAGGGTACAGTCAACAAGGCCTATGTAAACAAAATGATTGCAGATAGGGGCAAGAAAAAGTATTCTTTGAGGAAATAAGATAGCTTTCTTTAACTGGGCATTACTGAAGTTCAATTAGCAGAAGATAAATAACTAGAAAAAGGGCTTATCAAAATACCAGCATTGTGATTGTCAAGTTCAATAAACCTTTGTAGTTGCCGTGGAGAGAGTTGGGTTCTTTGTACTGAAAAAAATATTTTGCAGATAATAAGTTTCCTCTTTCTTATTTTCATGTTGTTTACATACATGTATATGTATCTATGACTAGAGCAGGTCAGTAATGAAATGACCACCTTTGCTTGCTCCAGGGAGAAATATGCTGTACAGTGCAAGTGAGCTTCTCCATATGTGGAATGGTTGCACATAATACTCAACTGGTCCTGAGTTTTCCCTTTGGAAGGAAAACTTGCATTATGTTCCAGTACAGTCAGTGAGATTCAGCATTGGAGTCTGTTAGCAGTGTGTTCACTTCAGTAAAACCGAACTGTTCAGAGTGGTATGCTTCAGTGATGGACAACGCTGCTGGATTTATTTGTTGACTGATGTTAGTATTAGTATTCGATGTTAGTATTAGTATTCACTTAGTTACTTACATCACCACACAACATGCCGCCTCCTCACAGAAGCCAAAATGTTTTGAAGTAGGCTATAATTTCAAGAGAATTCTAATCAAAACAAGTTTAGCAGATGCAGGAGGCAGTTTTAGGGTGTAAGAGAGGAAGGTAAAGATTTCACCTTGGAGTAGTCAAAAGCTGATTTGAAAGAAATTCTTAGACTTGGGGTTTGAGCATTCAGACACATACCCTGTGTGACTGCTGCTTCTCATGAAAGCTCCCTCTTGTCTTTCATTTGTGTATGTTCTTTGCAAGCGACAAATTGCTTCAGTTATATTGCAGAAGGGAATGGGAAACACTTCAGAGATTTTGAATTTGATTACTGTTTGTGGAAACAACTTCCAACCTGAGTTTAGTTCAAAGTTTGCATAGAGAAGAATGGTGGAGTGAGTCCCTTCAGTTATTTACAGCCCAATTGCCTTTCATGGATATGGAAATTATTAAAATCTGAGCATTTTATAATTTTTTTTGCCATATAATAAGTTCTGTGTTAGAACAGAGAATAATTGTTAGCTTTCCCATCTGACAACATAGTAACTGATGGTAAATGTGGACTGCGTAACGGTGACTACTGTGTGCAAAACCATCGGGCGTATAGGGTTCACTTTGTATGGAATGTCATAAGGAACATTTGAGAGAGCAGGAGTTTGGATTACATAAGATCTGCAAGCCTTTGGAGAGGTTTTGTGCTCATGTCATTTCCTTTTTTTTTTCCTATTACTGCACTATTTTCTGTGTATCATGCTGCATCATAATTAAATATCAGATTGTGCCCCTATATGACATGAGCTGCTTATTTTGTGGTGATACTCGAAGTGATGTATTGAGACCTGTTGCAGCAGTTTGAACAGTGGGGTTCTCCCCACGCTCCTGCAGTTGTCCCCGGCTGTGTTTGCACCCTGTCAGCCTTGCCGAGCAGTTCCTGCCGCATTCTCCCTTCTTCCCCACCGCAGTGCTCCCCCGGGTCTCTGGGCTCTGCTGGCTGTTGGCCAGGAATTGAATCACACGATACTTTAAAGCAACATAATGTTGGGATTCCCCTTCTTTTCTTCGGTGTCAATAGGTCTTGAACTATTAATGCAAATCTTCAAAATGATTCTTTTAAATTTACACTTGTTTTACATTATTTTATAATTAAGTTTTAGTGTTTAAAGAGAAGAAATGAATGGAAGTTTTTCAAATGATTAAATATTAATTTTATTCACATTTAACCCTAATTTACATTGAGGATGTTAACCGAAAGGCAGATCTTTTGAATTCAACATTTTCATTTCCTTCTAGCCTCATTGATGAATAGCTGGATCTTGTCATATGCTCATAAAAGGTGATGATGGTCCACAGGGACAGAAGAAATAGTTGTGCTGTCTTGCACTTTCTAGGATGGTCTGTTTATGATGCTTACTGTTTCCTAAAAACAAAAAAAGATCCCTTTTGTCTCAACTAAAACTCAGATTTGAAACAAAAACTTGTTTCAGACCATTAGGGAGAACATCCTGCTTCTTCTATAGCTAATTATTTTTATTTTATTCCAGCAACAACATTCTCCTTAAAAGTTATGACAGTATTATATTTCAAATATCTTCTTCTTAAAGGCTTCTCTTTTTTTCTTTTGAATGAGACTTTTATAAGCTCTCCCTGCTTATGTTCCTCTGCCCAAGTCTTAAAAGATGGAACAAACAGACCAGCCTTAAGCACCTTGAAAACCAGTCGCTCCCGGATTGCCCTCATTTGACGTTTTGTACGCAGGTGAAATTAAGGCTATAGATTTTGAGATATTATGCTTCATTTAATATATTGCATATCCAGATTGCTCTGTTATATGCAAACTGAGAGACTGATCTGAAGATAATTGTTTAACCCTAGGCAGGCCTTTTGGGGACTCTGGCAATTTGACTTATCTGTCATAACAGGACTTCAGCATTTTGGAAATCTTATTTCTAAGGTATTTTATTGAAACGTGTGTCAATTGATAAAATTGATGTTAAAATCTTGTATTACATACGTGATATATCTATTATGTATAGTACTATAAATTTAGGTTAAACACAAAAATGTTGAGATGCATGCAACTACAACCAGGGGTAAAACCAACTGCCCTTTATTTTGATGATTTTTATTTTTTTTTCCTCCGGAGAACTATGTTAACTAAAATGAACTCAGTATACTCGTATTAAAATCTGTGTTTCTTACCTGGGAGTTCTGGTAACATAAAATTTATGTATGTAATTTAAATTGCTTACGGAACCCTGAGTAAAAGTGCAGGCTTGCTATTGTATAAACTGCTATAGCCTATTCAGTGTATACAGGTGCGCAAGTGAAATCCTAGTTTTGCATGCTCTGCAGTTAGGCATTTTTGGAAGTGATACAGACCTTAGTATGCAGTGTTTAATAAATCATTGAACTTTGAAGAATCTTTGAGAAGTAGAGCCTGCATGTGACTGAGCAGTAGACATGAATAAATGTTATCCTCAAGTGTATCTAGCAGACAGTAATAGATGCTTGAACAGACAATACAAGCACTGAGTGAATGATGGTAATAACATTAAATATTTACATACAGCAAAAGCATCTTGACAGCAGAAAAGAGACTGTCTCTGCAGTAAGGTGGATAAAACCTGGTGTAATATAGTATACCTCTCTATAGGACAACTTCTTGTTAATAACTAGCATAATTTCTCTGTAAGATGTGTTGTAAAAGTAGTTGTTTGGGACTCATAACTGCTGGAGTTGAGTCTGCCTATTTTATATGACGCTTTAAAATCTGTGAATCTCTACTGTTGTACAAGACAATTTTCAAGACT
The DNA here is from genome assembly GCF_036013475.1 of Columba livia. Lineage (NCBI taxonomy): Eukaryota > Metazoa > Chordata > Aves > Columbiformes > Columbidae > Columba > Columba livia. The sequence goes on from NC_088614.1 coordinate 3,569,891, forward strand.
TGATTGGTGTAATCTCCTGGTGTTGATATCACTCCATACCTACTATAATGTAAAAATGATTACTAAGTTCAGGAATAAGAATTATTAATTGCATAATAATCAGATGTTTAGTATTAACCAAGAGTACGTTTTGACCGGTATGTTACTGGAAGCTCAGAATCACTCTGCTTTACCTTAGTTTTACATTCTATTTTCTAACGTAGCAGCTGTCTTGAGTTCTGTCCAAAGGAAAGTTGCGCTGTAGCTATACTCATGAAAGCAAGAAGCGATATCCTTCGCCCTCCACATTCTCCACTGTTGAGCAGTTTCACTGGAGTAAATCCATTTTATTGATGTCCAGAGTCCTTGAAGTGCATGGTACTTGTTTATGTGCCTTTTTGGGGGGGAAGATGGGGAAGGAACCTGCAAATTACCTTTGTTGATATTGCTTGCACTGCATTTTTTAAAAAATAGGTCATGCTTGACTTTTCATATTATTTTAAAAAGAAGTTACTGTATCAGAAGCATAGAATAACAATTTTTATACTGAAAAGTAGATTAATTTTGTTAGTTTCTTATGCTTTTTAATGCATTCCAGATCGCTTTCAGTTATAGGAAAAACATAAACCAAAGGTGACAGTAAATTGAATTTTTTAAAAAACAGTCTATGAAACTTGTAATATTATGATGAGCATATTTTTATATAATGATCTGTCATGTAATATAATTAAAACAAACTAATATTGAAAATGAAGTAAGATGAAGTACTATCAAGTCACTTTTTCATTTTTTGTTTTCTTGTAGTAGCACAAGAGAACATAAACCGCAATTTTAGAATTTGGTGACTTAAGTCATCACTGAGGTTGGTTTTTGTTTTGTTTTAATATTTTGTGGCAAAGATAATTCCTTGCAAGTGGATACTGGGAAGCTTGTTTTAATTTTTTGCTCGGAGTTCTTCCCCTGCTTACAGCTTTTGTTGGAAAGATGCTTAGCAACTCATTTCTTAGAGATGCCTTCAGTGCAGGTAGCCATTCAATATTCAGAAGTAATCAGTATCCTTCAGAATATGAATGATTTGAATGTGGAATATCTAAGGCATATGACCAGCTGAGCATTGGTCAGTCAAGCATTTCTGGAGGCATAAGGGCAAATATTTTTTTTCCAGCTTTTAAGGAAAGAATCTTATATTCCTGCAAATATGGGAATGATATGTTTTACAAAAGGAATGTGACAGAAATGTAATGTGCGGTTCTCTTCTTGAATGAATTTTACTTTGAGGTAAAAAGTTTTGCAGGTGATATCTGTTCTGAGCAGCATTCCTCTATGGCTGTGAAATCAATGTGAACTACAGAGCTGGAGTGCTGATAACCTGATGCTGGTGGACGTGAGCAGAGATATTTTGAATGGGGACTGAACTGAAACACAAGTGGTCTCATTCCACTCTCTAAAACTTGCCCCATGTTCCTTGTTTGCTTCTTTGATGTCAAGAATTGGAAATTATGCCACATTTAGCTTTAGGATTGCATCTGCAATCTAGTAAGTGTCATAGCCCTGGCTTTCAGGGGGCTGCACATCTTGGGATCCTTAAGATACCTACTAGGAAATCTAAATGTATTTCACAAGGCAACTAGTAGTTTGGGATCTTTTTGGATGGAAACTAACAATGCTGATCAGGAGCGACGCTAGTTTAAATCCTCTTTCTTTCTAACACAACTGTTGGTGATCATCAAACTTTGGACTTTTTAGGTATTTTTATTGCTAGGGTAAATAGGGAGTTACGGATGGTTTTTGCTGTTTGTAATTTCTTCTTTCTCTTGTGGACTCTACATTTCCTTAACTGTTGCATCATTGTTCATCGTTTTGTACCAGCCCATCTTTGCTTCAGTCTCCTCCTTTGAGCTTTCCAAGCTATGATGGCACTGAAGGTCCTCCAGAAGTACAAGTACTTTCTTTGAAGCTGGAAGCATAACTTGAGAAGCCATGAGTGGAATTCTGTATGACATGTAAGGAACAAGATTATCTTCTTATTTTATTTGCTCCTTAAGGCAGGGACAATATTGATTCTTAGATCCTGAGACAGGGTATAGACTAAAACATGTAACGTATATTTGCAGTAGAGGTTTTCAAACTTATTTATGCTGTGCTGCCTACTGAGTAAAGCTTTTCCCAGTTGGTTTTCTAAGGGCTTTCTAGTCCTGCAGTATTGAGGCACTTTACATCGAAACTGTGTGACTAATGCAATAGAAGCTTTAATCCACAAGGTTGTGCTGCCTTAATCTAACCATCAAGGTGAGAATTTTAACTTGAGAATCTTCTTTAGTTGCACATCATTTCAGTGGTTTTTGATGCAGATACATAAATGAAGATTCCTTGATCACCATATAATCTTCCAAGTCCAGCCCTGTAATAGTTGGGTTCTGAGCATGTGCAAAACCTTGCTAAAAATCTTACATTTTGATTTCACTGGGTTTGGGGTAGGGAAATTACATTTTTGCAGGTGTAGTTAGGTTGCAGCCTGTATAATGTGTTAATGAGCAATATTTTAAAAACCATTATTCCCCGTTTTCATTCTCCCCCTCACACATTTCCTTGCCGCTTCAGAATTTGGAGAAATTATTTTTAAAGTGGCCTTTAAGCGTCTTTCTTTAAATTTTCTGATAGGGGTTATATTTTGATCAGAACAGTTATTTAGTGTCCTCCTGTAAGTCTGCTTCATGGGGATTTTAGATATTTTTCAGATTTTGTTTCCTTCTTCTGTAGTGTGCAGTTTGAAAATATACCCTAAAATAGATTTGTTTCGTTTAGCTTAATGAAGCTAAGAATGTGCAACTTAGAGTAATGAGGCACATGCAGGGGCAATTTAATGCCAGTAGTAGGAAGCAACTTTGTTGAGGGTGGTTTTCTCCTGAAATTAGTACTATAAAGTATTAATATGTTGCTGTCTGCTTCATGATGATAGATGTGGCATTTGGACACAGAATTTTTAATTTATTCATCTACATGTAAAGTGTCCACAAATAAATGGTGTACACGTGCTAACTTGGCATTTTCTGTAAACATCCTGTGAAATAAAAATGTAGAAATTAATGTCAGATATTATATTAGCATTTTTGTGCAATCTATGCTTTTAACTTGATCTAAGCATGTAATTATTATGATTTTTTTTTTATTGGGTGACATTTGTGCTGTTATTCAATACACATATTATTTTCTATTCAGCATAAAATATATTTCGGCCTCTTCACAGCTTTTCTTGGTCTGGGTTGCACTGCAGAATTTAGTTAGTTTGTGTCAACCTAGACATTCAACTGCAGTTTTAATCTGCAGAAGTGCAACAGGGTAACAGAGATGTGAAATGGCTGAAATCTCTATTGTAGTGATGTTAAATGGGGTGGCAGAAGTATACAGAGTGTCAAAATACAAATAAGGAATGAAGGTGCAAAGTTGACAGTCTCTGAAACACTTTGGTAAGCTGTGAAAGCAGTCCAGATAGAAATAACAAAGTCCATTCAAGCAGGGGGAAAAAAAAAAAGTATTGTATTGAAAATGATCAAGTTGATGGAATGTTTTAGTAAAAATCAATTTAAGAAAATATCTAAGCTATCTAAACCTTCTTGTGCATAGTATAGGCTTTAAAATGTACTGGATTTTGTCCTTTCCTGCAAGGCTTTTCGGTCTTTTTTGTTTTCCTGACTGTGAGAGCAGGCTGTAATAAAAATGCATGTAGTGCTTTACCAGCTCTTTAAGGCAGCACGTCTTTTAGTTAAAAAGAAGAGGGGTTTGTCTCATCAGGACCCCTCTGTGTCTGTCTTTAATTGGCTGAGGCTGCTCTTTGGTCCTGTGCGGACTCCACACTTGAGCCGAATTAGCTTTTGAACTTTTCGTGTACCATCCATCTGAAGAGCCGCTGGAGTGAAGCGCACGGCACTAGGTGGCACTGACGCATCGCTGTACACAGGCTTGAGCTCCTCATCCGGCTCCGGGGGTGCTGCCTGGATTTGTAAGTGTCAGGGAAATTGTTTTATTGTTAAAGGGCACGGTGTAATATATTCATCTCCATCCAAGGCAGCCATTTAATGCCCTGAAACATGCCCTCTCACAGCTCTGGCCTGTTGACTATGCTTATTTGGTGTAATAATTAGCAGAATTTCTCACTAACAGCGGTACTTACTAACACCTCACATTTTCCTCTGTGTTTTTGTACGTGATGGATTGTGCATTCTATGTATAAAGTGAAGCGGGTCACAGCCTAAGCCCTGTACAACACAGCTATTTTCTGCACAACAGTTTTGAATAGATATATATTAACTCCTATTTAATCCCTGGGGTGTGTAATGCAAACAAATTTGAGTCTGTTTATAATAGGCTATTGAAAACTTGTAAGCACAGAACAGTTAACTTGTCAAAGAACAAAAGAAATTGAACGAGGACCTATAGAAATTAGAGTACAGTCTTTTAAGAGCAGCATGCTTTAGAGGCCTCTTTAATGCTCTACGAAGCTTGGTACAGATTGCTGTACTTCGTTAAAGAGGAACAATTCTCAGATGCATGTTTAAGGTGATCTTTCTGCTGTCATGATGTTCAAACAGTTACTCTGCTTAGTATGAAAACAGAGGTGTGAAGCCCAAGTTAAACATGTCTTGCTTTTTTTTGCACTTTATTAGCTGGAAATGAGTATGTGGAAAATGGTTATGATGGAAGTAAAAGGAAAAGGTCCTTGAATAAATGCTATGGTAGGGATCCCTGTCATGTTTCCTTCCAAATGCAGTGGCAGGGACAGAGCTCAGAGTTCCCAAAAGTATTAGGTAAAGGTAATCTTTAGTTAAACTCCTAAGGAAAAAACCAATGAAATTCCAGTATAACAAATTAATTCAAATAACTGTGATTTGAGGCATTTGCCATACAGAAGCTCAGCTCTGCATAGAGACCATCAAACCTTTGTCACTTCTCGTTTAGGTGGGAATTGCAGCATACATGGTGTTAAAAGTTGGTCATAAGTTCTCTGATGATACTTAGTTTTAAAATCCTTGCTTCCAGTATTTATTTTATTTTTAATCCTGCGTTGTTCATTCTTTTTTTGACCTAGCCCTTCTTGAATTCTAGTTACTGCTGAAGCACTTCCATGGTAGAAGCGGCAGTAATACAGCATGTTAAGCCAGCAAATACAAAGTGGCTCTGGCAGCTTTCTCTTAATGTCAGTTCCTTGCCCTCAGCCTCCCTTATAAATGCATCGGAGCTGCTGTCACTCAGATGTTTTTTTCACAGATGTGTGCACTATGTGTTAAAAAGGGCGGCCTAGATCTTTGGATTTCATGTTGAGAATACCCTAACGCACAAAACCACTGCATCACATTACGAAATGGTGGTCTTCAGTGCTTATTTCTTTTTGTCTTTGCCGTAGCCTCTAAGGAAACAAGATAGTTTAGAATTTTAAGGTGTTTGCAATATTTTCATTTGGACAGAGATTTACCTGCATGACTTCAGTTTTATGATAGTTCAGAAAAATCCTTCTCTTTGTCAAGTTTTACTTCCATATTAGGGGTTTTGTGTACATGTATCTCTTTTTACAAAGGGTTTTTGCCTCTCCTTGCCATCCCTGTCCCTTCCCTTGTACTAATTTATCTGTGGGCTTTTTGATGGTGTTCTTATATAACACATACAAATATTTACTTACAAATACATCCAGAGATTATTTGGCGCTTTTTCTTTATTGAGTCATTTAATGGATTCACTTTTGAATGTTACCACACAGTTGCTTGAACATGTCTGTATTTTCCCATCAGCCTGGTACAGCTTTAGTATCTGTTACAGATCAGTCTCTCTTCTTTTTGTTGAGATAATGAATCCAAACCATTCTAGAACGATTGAATATTCTTTGTAGGAGTGGTTTGTTTATTAAGTTTGGCAGTAGGAATATATAGTGGTATAAGTCCAGGAGTTTTTTTTCAGCAGGAGGGAGCAAATAGGACAAAGGAGAGTTGTCGTGAAATCTGGAATGGTCCCCTCTCTGCCAACCTCTCTCTCTTTCACCTTCAGAAATCCATCCTGTGTTTGAGAACAGCATGGAGAAGGGAAAAAATTATTTTTAAAGAGACTTACTGTTGTACTACTTCACAAAGTACAGACAGTGATAGCAGCAGGACTATCTAGACGCTTAGACCGATTAGAAATATAAGTGTATGGGGAGAAAGGACAGAAGCTTCCCTGAACAAATTTACACAGAACACTTAAGAAGCAATTTTTTTACGTGTCCATTTTAGTTGGGTAGTGCTGCTCTGCAAAATTACACCTGAGCATGGCAAGTGAGGGAAAAAGTTAACAAGAAATAAGGTCTGTATGTGCAAGTAATTAAGATGAAAACTCGAAATTCAGTAGTAGCCTTTACAAGAGTTAGAATTGCTTTATTAAACAGCATTATTTGAAAAAGTAACAGTTCTTCAGTTTGCTCAACAAATGAATGCATTCTTAAGCAAAACATTGATTTGCAGTATGAAATGTGCCTTGGTTTGGCACAAAGCAAATGGCTTAACAGATCTACTTCTTTCACAGCAGATCAGTGCTCTCTTGTCTCCTGATTCACTGCTGACTTGCAAAGTGATGAATCAAAACCAAACTGAGGAATAAGATGCATCAGGCTTTGAGTCAGTGTGGCTCTACTTTTCCAGTTTATGGGTTAGGCTGTATGTGCAGAACTTCGTAAGGAAATACAGATGATTCATTGCAGTCTGCTGGTCTAAACAGTTTGGGAACCACTAAACTAAAATGTATCATTTAGAAAAATATCCAGACTCGATATAAAAAAAGAATTCCTGTGAGGGAGAATTCATCTCACACAGTGGTGATCTGCTCCAGTGGTTAATTATCCTTTCTTTTAAATCGTGCTCCATGTTTCTGGTCTGAACTTGTCTAACCTTTGTTGAGAACTTGAATTTTGCTAATAGTTGTCTGCCAACTTCAAATGTTCAATGTTAGCTTTCTGTTCCCCATGTGGCTTATTCTGGAGGCTCTAAACAAAACAAAGCATTCATACTAAACAAAACTCACTACGTTTGCATTGTTCACTGTGGAGTTTTACCTGAAAATAATTTTTGTTATAAGAAACAATCCTCTTCTTTCAGCAAACCCCATATAGCAATAACCTTCTCCAACTTACATGCTGGAAGTCAACGGGTTCATTAATAGTTGTCTTATTATCAAGTTGAGGCAACAGCTGCAGTTTGTAGTTTTTCTGAGTGAGTGTTGTTATCATTTGACCGATGGCATAGTTTATGCAAACTTAGGAAATTATTCTCTTTTATGCTATAAATATAAAACAACGTCTGTGTATTTATTACACAGGTTACTGTGCAGCTGAACCCCTGGGGACCTTGCGTACCCCATCCTTCTCTCTATTCTGTCTACAGTGAGTTTGTTATTTGTGGCGTATACTCTCAAGAATTATCTTGCAAATACCTCCTTTAAAATACATTAGCTCTGTATCTGGTGAAATGTGACTAACACAAAAGGAAAGTGTTCCTGGAATACATTTTCTCTTACCTTTTAAGACTTTCAACTGTCTTCCCCTCTTTTCATTCTGGAGTGAAGAATACGGTTAAATAATCAAATATGTTATCTTAGAAGGCTGTAAAGGTCTTCATATTTCACCGAGTTTGTAAGTGCTTTTGTACTTCCATAGTGCTCATTGCACTAATAAAATATCTGGAAAATAATTCAGTTCTGTAAAAAAAAATCAAAAGTCAACAATTGCCTATGAAGATGTTAAAATACTATGTAATGGGCATGACAGTTACAGTATGTGAAATTTAATGCTCTAGCTCTTTATTGATCTTCCATGTAGGCAATTGCATGGCACAAGCATTTGCACTTAGCGCCCGCTCTTTCTGCATTAACACAATCTTCAGCAGTGTTATCTAGGGGACTTTGGAAACCAAACTTGATGCTAAACTTAAGTATGTAAGGACTATTTTTTTTTTTCTTCTCTTTGCAAATACCCACTTTATTTTTAGTTTACTTTTGGCTGCTGTTTCTTCCGGGTGATGTTTTAACATCTAAAATTCTCTTCACTTCACCCCCTGTTTTTAAGTCTCCTTGTTACACATTGGGTAGTTCTACCATTACCTGTCAAAATATATACAGACTGGAAATCCTGCAAGGCTCAGTATGTTCTGAAAATGACAAAAAGTTTCAAGAGAATTCATTGCTGCTTTGATCTTGCTGGTGGTTCTGGAAAACTGTGTTAGTGTGACCTGCTCGCATGTGTGAATGTTCTTTATTTATCTGCAGCTACAGAACTTAGAAGCCTGTTGCAAAGGTTCTGAATCTGCCCCTCAAGCTGTGTCAGCCCTTGGTTTTCATAACTTCTTAGTGGCCTTAAAACATGAGACATCTACAGGCAGCAATGTCAAATGTCTCCGTGTTTCAACATTAACCATTTTATAATTTATGGATTTATTTTATCTGTTTTTAATCTTATTGAATCTTTTCTATGTTAAAGGATTGGTGCTTAGAATTTCACAACTGGCCAAACCCACTTGGTTTATTGGGACTAGGTATATAGCGGTATTTTTACTGTATCATTCTGAATCAGTTACTGGTGACAGTCACCAGGGTTTCTGTCTGCTGATCTTTGTTTATGTATTTTAGGTGAGCTGGTTAAGAACTGCTTGACTGAGAAATCTGGTTTCTCAGTAACTCTTGGCTATTTTTGAGTGAAACTATGCAAAGAGTGGCATGCAGAAGTGGCCTGGTGACCTTATCTGTTCCTTGTGATTCACAAACATGTTGATTTAAAAGTATCCACTGTTTTAAACGTTTTCTTAGGTGCATGTATGCTCTTGTGTCTGTATTTATAGAAGTAAATGGAAGAACTGGAAATCTTATTCAAAGTTGATCATTATTTTCAAACAAAGTTTGAATGTTCTTGCCTCTCACCTGAACAGCTGAGCCATTTACCCACTGGTACCGCTTGGAAGGGGATGTATAATTGATGGAGGGAACAAGAAATCGATGATGATGTCAAGATGCTTGCAATGATGGCAGAAGTTTATTGATGGGTATGCTGAGGCTTAGGGGCATTTTGTCACCAAAAAGTGGCTGTGTTTGAACAATTTATCACTTGAGATTTTTATTATGATTACTTAAAGTGCTAATCCATGTGTGACAGATCTACACTCAGGTAGGTAAGAAAATTGCCATTTCTGTTCCATTAATAGTCAGTAGCCAAAGGAACAATGCTCCTCTAGGTTAAAACAACAATTAAGGGGCCCTTAACACATCAAGGTGGGTAGAGAGGGGATACTGGTAGCAGAGACATTTCTCACACATTGCTAAGCTGCTTCAATGCATAAATTAACCCCCAGTTCAGTTATGTCAGTCAAGTATGTTGTGCACATGCATGACTGGTCTGGTGTGTGTGAGAGCCAAAACCTGGGCCTGTTGATGTACGAGAAAGGGTAAGAGAGGTTGAAATTAGTAAGCAAAGGTAAACAATACTGTTGCAGGAAAGAATATTGAACAGTCTCTTAGCTGCTAGTCTGAAATACTGGTGTTGGACCTGAGACCTTTGCATTACAGTAGATTTTTCATTATGTAATTTCTCCATGACCAAATCACTTCAACTGGATCCTACTGCGGTAACTGGACTGGTTTGCTCAGTCTGAGAGCAAGATGCACAGTGGTTTTATTAAATAATCAGCATACTTAATTGTAGTATAGTTCAAAAATGAATTTGTGGGCTATTAAATATTGTTAGAGAGCCATAGATAATCTTAATATGAGTTTATATAGAATAATAATAATAGTAAGGCAAGTTTTTCTCCTTAATAGGAAAATGTTTTTGGCATATGGTGTTGGAGAGAGGGAGCTATATTATGCAAAGTGTGGTACACTATGTTCATATGGCTGCCAGTATTTTTGACAGGCTGGATTACAGAATGAATATAGCACAGACAAGGCTTTGGTAAGACTTGGGTGCAATGAAGGGTAACCTGGAAATATAACTTTTTCATGTGACTAAATGGTGCTGTAAAATTGGCCGGTCCCTTAAGATCTTTTAATGAGTGGAGTTTACAGAAATATTTTGAAGAAAGAAAATCTGAAATCTAATATATGTGATAATGGAGAAATAAAAGCTGTAATAGTGCGTTTCGAATGTATTTTTTATTACTCTAGGTTCATTTCTGACATAACTGGTTTTAGTGAGCCGCTTGAATGATCTTGGTTGGTATGAAGTTTTAATAGGTGACACTTGGAAAGCCTTGTAGTTTAAACAAGTTTCAACTTCAAAATCACATTCTTGTCTTAAGAAACTATCCCAAATTTGGTGGCTTTTTATATTTTTTTATTTTATCATTTTATTTATTAAAAGCATGTGAAAGAATGTTAGGAGAGAAGGTTCTGGAAGTTCATGTAAAGAGGTGACTTTTTCCTGCATGCAGTCTTAGTATTGAATCACAACATTTTTGTTATATAAAGTATGTAATCTGCCTCCTTTATAAAGCCATTGAGGTCTCACTTTAGACTTCTAGTCCTTTTCTTTATGCAAGACTTGAAAGAAATCCATGTTTAGCTATAGTTGATTAAAAAAAAAAAAAGAGAATGAAAGAAAAACACAGGCCCTAATGTACATTCTTATATGGGGAAGAAGCTGATAGAAAGGAGGTTTTTTAGGAAAACCGAAGGTTTGCATCTGAACTCGTGATTCAGATCTTGCTGTCATGACAACGTGCATTCTCAGAGTGCCTTGCTAAACCTGAGAACTACTGGTTCTGGTCCCGAGTCAGTATTTTCCAAAGTGTAAAACTTGCAGTGGGCAGTTAACAAACCTTTTAGGATGAAAAAATTGGCCAACATTTGAAGGATTTGTAATGAAAGGAGATAAGGCATAAGGGCTTTTGTGGGCCGTGAGTAGAGATGGTGTTTCAAAGCTCCCAGACCTTCCTTTTGCACCCTGGCTTCCAGCAGTATATTGTTCTTCCGCTTAGCCTCAATAAGATTATTTGTCAGCTCTAGACATGAAATAGATAAAAATCAGCCTATTTTAAAATGTTGAACTTTCTTTTACCTCTCTTTGCTCTTAAGTTTGCTGGAGGTGGAATGGTTATTATATAATGCCTTATTTCATTGACCCAATGAAATTAAGGCAACATTAGGTGGGACTTTAGGTCATTGCAACATGACCCAGGTAGTGAATCAGAAAATTCACGTATTTTGTAGGGAAAAATGTATACAGGCACGTAGAATTGTTTTGCTGGCTGTGCTGTTTTCTCTGCATCAGGGAAGTACCAGCCTCGTGTGTAGATCGAGGAGTCCAGCCAGTTCTCAGCCATCTGCAGAGTATTAAAAGCTGTTGTTTCCTAGTATGATGTGTACATAAAATGTTTGTAAATAATAAATATCTAAGAATTGTTCAAACAGGAAGTTAAATGCAACAGTGAGATACTCAGTTTTTGTCTTTTTTCATGTGTCTTTTCCATATCATGGTTCATCTTTTGCTTCATTCTGCATAACGGTGACAGTAAGGTGAAAGTAAGTAATCAATGGCTGAAGAAAAGTTTTCCTGCATCCCCTGAGAGGCTGGGAATGTGCCTGTTAGAAGTTTCAAAATCCCATCTTTTCTGGAAGAAAGACATTTTCGGTGTTTTTACGTTAGAAATCATTGTCATAGTGCAACCTTGAATTCGTTCTCAGAACTAATTTCAAGAATATTTCAATGTGATTTCAATAAAATTAGTTTCATAATACATTGTTGCAGTCAAGACAGTGATCTGTACATTGGAAAATGAATGCTGTTTTGTGACTTGTTTGATGATGGTACTAAGTGGGAATTCTGTCTTTGAAACACCAGGACCTTCGCATGCCTTTGTACCTTAGATATTGAACTTTTATCTTAAAATTAAGAGAGAAATGAAACGTTTTGAGAATGGCATTTATACCCTGCAAGGAAATATGTCAGCTGCAAAAATGTTTACGCCGTCATGTTTCTTGGCCAGAATATGTCATTAAGTCAAATCTTTCCCTTACACCACTTAATGTGAAAATAACAAACCATGTGTGTGTAACATCACTGCATTTTAACCTGTGACTCTGTGTATTAGCTGTGTTTCAGTTACTTCTCCTGCTCTGTAACAAACAACAAATTACTTCTATTGCCATGAAGAAACAGGGAAAATAAAAAATTATGCATAGAGTGATTGAGCACTTCCAATTATTACTATTCCACTTGCTGAATTTTACAACCAACTATCTCATTAATAAACCCGTTAATTACTAATAAATGAGCAGAGACTGTTAATGTCTACAGGAAGTTTCATCGTACGCTCTATAATTGGGCATTAGTGCATCTGGTATTACTTCCAGTTATCAGAGTCAGATGTAATAGATCTGTTAACACTCACTGCAGCCTACAAAATAAGGTATTTGCAGAGATTTTCTCCTTTCTGAAGGCCCAAGTACAACACTTAACAAGGTTTCTGGAGCAGCGTGCAGTGCATGATGATATTATAGGGATGACGTACTTAAGATTGTCTTTCATATTTTGCCATTGCTAAAGTACATGTAAAAATCACACTAGTTTTTAAAGTGTAAGCAACATGATTCTGGTACCTAAATAAACTGTTATACTGTCAGTAATTTTTAAGATTTAAAAAAAAGGTTTAGAAAAATGTTTTTTAAGATGCCCGACACCTTCAAGTAAATGCTTTTTAAAATTATTATTTTTTTATTTAGAGGTTTATGTGGCAGAAGAGTCAGCCTATAAGCAATGCTTATGTAACAGTGCTTAGACTTACACATCAGCTGGTATAGCCAGATATTCAATTTTTCTCCTTTTTTTTTTTACCTTTCCACTTTTTGGAGGTATTTGTGAGTAGTTTGATGTTTTTGACATCTGTGTGACAGCTTCTTGCATAAGAGATGAGCAGCGTGTTATACCACCCAGGTGTGTGTATTAGTCTGTACATCAAGCTGAAGAGCGGCACTTAGCCAGATCTGACAATCAAATGTGAACTAGCACTGCCTATACACAAGAGTGCATTTTAATGTTGTGTGCTTGTTGCCAAAAGGCTGGTACTTGACAGAGAATTGTCAGAATCTCTCTTCCCACCTCTTTTTTTTTCCCCAGATGTGAGTCCATGTTAAAATATATTTGTTTTGTGCAGTTTAATATGGTTTATCTTACAGATAACAAAGCCAATCTAATATTTTCAGTGATTTCATGTAATAGAATTCTAGCAAGATTTTAGTAATAGTGTTATTGTTTCAGAATATTCACTGAATTAGCATGTTATTTTCTGCCAGATTTATCTGAAGTTACATTATGCCCAGTGTCACCAATGACTTCCGGTCAACATCCCAACACCCTTTCCCCAAAGAGAGCTGGGGACTAAGAGAAATTACATTGCTAGTTTGTCATTTCAGTGCTGCTCTTCTCAGTCTAGTGGAGAGTCAGTGATCAGCAGAGTGTGTGTGGAGATGAGTATGTGAAAGCTGCTTGCTCTTATTTTAGTTGACTGATCTATTAGGTATAAAAATCTTCTACACTTCCTTATGACTTAAAGCCTTTGTTGTGGAAACATAGAACAAAATACACAGTAACGCTCTTCGGAGTTCAGTATTACTTGTTTGGGTGTTTGCTGTAAGCCAGGAGTTAGTTACTATGTATAATACTTCTTTCTTTTCAAATAGGATTTCCAGAATAGGGAAGATATTTTCTGACCTCTATATGCAGCCCAGAAAAGGGGAAGTTACAAGAAAAACAAGATTATTATTTTAACAATAAATTCTCTTATCTATGGAATAATGAATTTGCAGTGACATCTAGGTGATGAAATATGTAGTTGTTCCTATGCAACTTGGTTTTATGAAAGTGTTAGTGATACCCTTTTTTAACTTATTCTGTGTTTTCCTTTGTATTACATCTTTATAATTCTTTTAGAAACTGTATGGCGTTTCCATCTAGTCTTGCTCTTACAATATAATTATATTATATATTGAGTGAGCTGCAACTTCAGTTAGTCCTTGTGATGATGCGTATGTAGTTGAAAATATTGCAATAAAAATGAGAATCTGAATCCTGTTACTTGAAATATTCAAACATTATGGGAGATGTAGTTTTATGATCTTTGAGTTGCATTTTTATTAGTAAAGATTTGTTAATGATCAAAGTCTGTAAAGAAAGCATCCTTGCAAGCTATAAGAATAAATAAATGAAACAGTGAATTAATTGTCGAGGCCAGCACTTCCACTGTAACAATTTTTACACTGTTATTAAGCTGGACTTATACCATGTTGAATTAGTGTTGAGTGAGTCTGTGGGTAGATAAATGTGAATGGATATGTCATGAATTTGGATTATTTGATTCCTAAAATCTGATGGCGGGTTTCAAGCTTCTCCTGCAATTTCCAAATCTTTAGCCTCACAATTTGTATAATACATACATAAAAAATTCTATTTTTATTAATAAAAACCTGGAACATGCAATTGGAGAAAATCAAGCTTCTATCTTAGCAATTTCTTAATGGTGATGTTGACTAAACATTGGTAGAGATACTCTCAGTCTAAAGAAGTAAAAAGGGAGAACAAGGGGGGCAGGGAAGACCTGCTCTTCATGGTGAACTGGCTTAGCATACTCCCAACATCCAGCCCAATTCCCGGCTGTCTGATGGGATGACAGTTCTTGGCAATGGCATTTTCAATAGTGTCAGGTTAGAGGGACTTCAGTGTGCAGGAAATGATGTTTTGTTTCTCCTTCATACACTCATTCAGGTAACATTTTAGACTAGGCTCAACATTGGGGCTCATTGCTTTAATGAAGTATGTTACAGAGCCATTTAATGGGATATGAGCTTTTTACCCATTGCATACACAAATTGAAGTGGAAAATAAAATGAAAAAGAAATAAGAAATTAATATTTGGGTATAAGGTAGGCTTAGTTCTGAAGAACATTAGACCAGGATGGATTTTCATCAGTGTAATGAGGGCTGATTATCTAAAAAAGAGTTTAGAAGGAAAAATACTCACATGCTCTGAAACTACCTAAATTACTGCTTTCTAAGTGGGAAAGCTCCACTGCTTTTTTGCATCCATGTTTCCTTATTTAATTTTCCAGAATTGAAGGTAGTAAAAGAAATAATTTCATGATTGTGTCTTTTTAATACAACTGTTTATATCTTGATTTTTAGCCTAATTTTCTGTTTCAATTTTACCCCTCTGAAACAGAAAAAAAAGCTTCTTGAAGAACTTGGAGAGAACAGACTTCCATATATGACACCAGAGGATGCTGATTTCCATCAGTTGGTAATGTATTTCTTTTAACTGTGCTTGTTTTAAACTGAAATAGTTGTTTACACTGAACAACAAATAAGTCTTTGAAGAGACACTGTGAAATCTGATATGAAGAAGGTATTCTGATGGCTGCTAAAGATAATGTACTTCCATGTGCTGAAAAATAAGACCTCTAGAATTGAGATATTTGGGGATGAAAAATTTGTGAACTTCATTTGTTTTTAGGATTTTGCCCTGAGTATCAGCACCTTAGTACCAGGTAACAACAAATCACAGTTTCTTATGTTTTGTTAAAATGAAATATGTCACCATTCTTCTAAGTGTTTTTAGGGTTTTGCTTTATTTTTTCCTGAGTTGTGAAGAGGCCTTTTCTTTATGGCTCAGGTTTGGCAAAACAGGGAAAATATTATATTAACGTAGAAATATGAATAAAAAATATAAAATATAAATATGAAATTCTACTTTCAAACAATAAATAACCCCTAAGACTTTGCTTACAAAATGAGCTGTGCAAACTGGAATACATGCCTCAGGTTAAAGCAGGTAAAAATAAAAACAAGCCCAATAGCCAGATGTGTAGTAAACCTAATGAGTGTATGAAAGAATACCATGAAATTAGAAGAATGTTCTGCATCTATCTTGGATATTTCCAGGTCACCTACAAAACATATGGCAAGAATTGTAGGTTCAGTCAGATCACGTTGGAACATGGTAAGATGAAAAGCATAAAGAAAGAATTTTGTAGTTTGACCAGCTACAGCAAGCGTGCTTACATTACAGGTGTGTCACCTTTCCTGTATTGACATATGGCTGAAAGATGTATATGGTAGCATAAAATGGTTCTGACTCTTTCCTTGCAAGGATGAATTTCTCCTTTGCAGGATTCCAAGGCCAAGAAAAGTTTAGCACATGTCACGCTATAGAAAAGGAAAGATGAATTTATGGGTCAGGTACAGGACTGTGACTCAGAAGCATGAAGTCAAGCTCCAGTTTTGAGCAAACTGTGAACTTCCCTCATCTTTCTCATTCATTTGGGTTACAGGATGCTTAGGGAAAGCATGGTTTTCCCTGAATTCTTCAAGTACTGAACACAGTGGAAGTAAGCTGCTGATTTGGATCTTTAACAGCTGTAGGGATAGTAATATGAAAACGCATGACTTGCTGTTAACCATAAAAGCAGAAGCACAGAAGAGCTGGAAGAGTGTAGAAGAGCTTAATAAAATGATTTTTTTTTTCTTTACCCCAAACAAAACAATACAAAAAGAAACAAATGAGCAAACCAAACAAACCAAAAACCCAAAACAAATAAAAAACCCCACCAAAACAAAAAACCCCAAACGACCCAAACACATACTTTTCGTTCTTAAACTAATGTTCCAGAAGCAGCTCTCATTTGCTTGGTATTAGTAACCCATAAATATAGAAGAGAATGGGAACAAGATAAGAAGTGGAAATCAGACCTGTTCAAGCTTTAGTAGAGTTTAGATACATTCTTTTTGCATCATGTAGAATTATACTTTTTGTGTGGTGTTTGTGTGCATGCTAGGTATTTTTAGTTATCTGTGATAATCATAAGCATTGCAAGCACCTTTTAAATTCTTATCTTGCTTATGAAATGTTACTTTAATCACAGCTGCATATATTACAAGTTCCATGTTGCTTAAATGTACTACAGATGGAGAGGAAGAATGAGAGCTTGAAGACAAAAAAATTGACAAAATAAAATATCACATACAGCTTAGTTTTATAGTCTGTCTTTCCTGGAGAGACCTGCATTACTCCTTTGATGATCCACCCCTTAAAAAGCAGTGGTCTTTGAATGTGTTGGAAAGGCTAGGTAGGATGCAAGTGAAAAAATACAGTATCCTGTCAAGTGTGGAAATGTGCAGTCTTAACAAAACTAAGAAATTCCATCACAAGCAAAACTTCACTGACATCCTCTTGCAATGCATCTTGCCTTATGAAGGGTTTTAGAAATGAGCCCCAAACTGTAGGCTGAAACAATATAGTGTTTAAAACCAGTTATGAAGAAGAAAAAGTCTGTTAACAAGGGATTTCACAAATATCTGAAGCACACACCATAATTTCATTATGTAAGTGGCAGTTTGCTTATCAAGGGTCACTATTTCGAAAGTTATTGCTTGAATCGTAGAATCGTTTAGGTTGGAAAAGACTTTTCAGGTCATCCCATAGGGTGATTCTCTGAGTACCACCACTACAAGCGAAACCATGTATGTATTTAAAATCACGTGCGGGATGTTAATATGAAGAACTGAGCATCAAATCTGCTTTTTTGTTTATTCCGTAGTTGACAGTAGCTTGCTTACTTCTTTTAGAGGTAGCAGTGAGTCGACCTTTAATACTTGCTGTCAGAGTTACAACATGGAGCACGTGATTACTCCCCTTCTGCATCCTCCCAAAACAACAAGGTGTCCAGTGTGAACCCAGCATTCTCCCTGTCTTCTGATCCCTTAACACTTTCCTTATGTAGGACATAGCACAATGACTGCTTGGAGATTTAAAGACGACCAAACTGTTTTCATGTGATGTGTCAGAAATGTGTTTCCACTTCCTGACTGACTCTGAGATATCAATGTGAGATATTCTGTGTAAAACTTAATGACAAAATAGTTCTTAAGCATGTAATCTTAAAACACAACACAAAGGTAATAAATATGCTTCTGACTTGGCTGGCAGTCAAATGTGGAAGATGTTACTGCTGCAGTTCAGAAAGGGAATAAAATGTTGTTACCTTTGTACAATCTGTGCACTTCCTTTCTAGTGTATGTTTTCAGGCATTTTGTTGCATTGGAAGAGGATGTCAGTGAAGTTTTCCTTGTGGTGGAATTTCTTAGTAGGATAAAAATGTGTTATGATGCAGAAGTCCAACTATTTTCATGCAGTAGAAAATGTGTATACTGACTTACTGCCTGGTTTGTATTCTCTAAAGCACCTTTTCTGATTTTAAAATTAATTTCCTGAAAGGCAAGTTCAAATCTGACTTGGAAGTAGATCGTGCTAGTAAAGTGGCTTTGAGTTGTACCAGAAGGAGCCCACAGATGGATAGTAGGTCCGTGTGGTGCTTTTGTGCTGGTGGCTTTTCTGATTGTTTTTTTAGAAGTACTTTCAACATAACCTATTATGTTAGTAGAAGTTTTAAGAGATCAGGTTTGTACATCCATGTACCCTTGCCCCATTGGTTAACGCCTTCAGATTTCAGTTTATCTTATTTTTTTCCCCAGAACCCCATTAGCTGTTTCCCACAACACCTTTTTCCCAGACCAGGGACCAACTTCTGGACAAAACGAAATAGGTGTAGTGAGTCGTTTGGAGCTTTACATATGCCAGTTGACACTTGGTAGGCTCATATCACAGCCTTCCCTTACTAAGAGCAATAGTTTGCATCTGATTCCCCTATTTATCTATTAATTTTAATGAAATACATAGTAATTTAGTCTATTTAAGAACTTATTCTTTAGCCTTTGTCCAGTTTGCCAAGCAATCTCAGCAGTAGTTAAAGGAGCTTTATAGGCAACCAGTAAAAGGTTTGATTATGTGATACTCACTTCCTTAGAAATCCAGATTAACAAAATTATCGAAGCCTTCCTGGAGTGGGAAGTAGTATTTTGCATACAGAGCAAGATACTGCTGATTAGCAGCATCACACGTTGCCGGGAGTTGTGGCCTCCAGAAACTGCTGGATTCTGAATTGCAGCTGATACCAGAGCTGGTGTGGTGGGGAGAAAAATAAGTTTGGAATTTTTTTTTAATCTAAAGTTGGAACTTCCATATAAAATCAGCGAGCTAATTGTCACGCATTGAGGAATGTGAACATAGGAAGGGCCAGTATGTCAAGGACTATTTTGAAGACAGAGGTGCATCACAGTGTTGGCCTTTTTTGAAAATTTGTTATTTTTGCCTCAAAAACTGTTGTTATATAAAACTTTTTCACTTTATCGTGTAGTCCTCTAGAATTCTGTACATCAGAATGAGACAAGGATATTTGTAACCATTACAAAAAGATGAGTCGCTTTGTTACTGCTCAGTTTCTATTGTTTGCATACTTAAAGGTGGCATTAACTACAGATTCAGCAGGGGGGCTTATGTGTCCTGCTGATTTCTGCTGGAATCCTCAGACTTATTTATTTGTTTAGACATTTTCCCTGGTGATAATCTCTGGTTACAGGCCACTGGTACATATCTGCAGGTTTTGTGTTATATTGGATTATGAAAATAAAGTAGCAAATACTGGCATCTATTTCTTCACCTCATTCTAGACTCATGCTTGATAACTTGTCAACTTAACCTTGTATGTTCTTGAATATATGAAATACTTTGCTTCTTGTAAAAAGAATAATTCTATTGCCTTTTTTTTCTCCTTTAGTGGAAGACCAAATATTCCAAACTGATTTTCAGAAAATCTGATACAGTACCTGAAGAGCTCCATCAAATGGTACAAGAAGCCTTCCTGACCTTGCGAAAACATGAATGTTTCTTTCAAGACCTTGTAAGGATCAAAGGAAAAGATTTTCTTACCCCAGTGTCTCGTATATTAATTGGAAACCCGGGATGCACTTACAAGTATTTGAACACAAGATTATTTACAGTTCCTTGGCCTACTGAAGGTTATGATATAAAATACTGCAGTCCTCAAATACAGGATGCTTGTAAAGCATTAATCAGACTTAATGACTACTTGCATATTGAAGCAGTCAAGGCATTAGAAGGACAAAATTTCTTTGAGACCAAGGAAATTAAAGATACTACTGTAATAGATAGGGAGCAAAATTTTACTACTTCTCTTACAGAGAAAGGATCTATTTCAAAAGATCAAAGCAGTTGTTGTGTACGAGAGGATGACTATGTGAGTCTCAGGAACAGAACATCTTATAACGTGACTTTATTGAATTATATGGATCCACTCCAAATGCTGTACTTGAAACAAGAACCTTATTTTGGAATGGGGAACATGGCTGTGAGCTGGCACCACGACGAGAATCTGGTGGAGCGGTCGACGGTGGCTGTGTACAGTTACAGCTGTGAAGGTGAGTGACGGGAGGGGTGGGTCACTAGAGGTATAAAGATCTAAAATCCTTGGCACTCCTTGGTGTTTCTTTGTGTGTACGTACGTAAGCACACCTGCATGTTACTCTGGATTTGTCACAGGTTTCGGAACACAATGCAGCGCTTTTTGTATTTAAGCTTGAATATTTATTTCTACTAAGACCTATTCAAAATATACTTGTGTTTACTGCAGCTGTTTTATCAGTTGTTCTCTAAAAATGGTATGATTAACTTCCTGACTAAGAGCCAGGAAATCAAAATCTGTCCAATATCTATTTCAAGTTAACGCATGTGCATATTTTCTATCCTGTAAAATGTTTCATTGTAGTTGAGATCACCATCTTTATTGTGTTATTTATCATATGCAGACTTGCTTCTGCTTTATGCTGACTTTCACAGTATCACAGTATGTTTGGGATTGGGAGGGACCTCAAAAGATCATCTAGTCCAGTCCCCCTGCTGGAGCAGGAACGCCTAAGTGAGGTCGCACAGGAACATGTCCAGGCGGGTTTTGAATGTCTCCAGGGAAGGAGACTCCACAACCTCCCTGGGCAGCCTGTTCCAGTGTCTGTCACCCTTACTGAGAAGAAGTTTTTTCTCAAATTTAAGCGGAACCTCTTGTGTTCCAGCTTGATCCCATTACCCCTTGTCCTATCATTGTTTGCCACTGAGAAGAGCCTGGCTCCATCCTCATGGCACTCACCCTTTATATATTTATAAACATTAATAAGGTCCCCCCTTAGTCTCCTCCAAACTGAAGAGACCCATCTCCCTCAGCCTTTCTTCATAAGGGAGGTGCTCCACTCCCTTAATCATCTTTGTTGCCCTACGCTGGACCCTCTCCAGCAGTTCCCTGTCCTTCTTGAACTGAGGGGCCCAGAACTGGACACAATATTCCAGATGTGGTCTCACCAGGGCAGAGTAGAGGGGAAGGAGGACCTCTCTCGATCTACTAACCACCCCCCTTCTAATACACCCCAGGATGCCATTGGCCTTCCTGGCCACAAGGGCCCAGTGCTGGCTCATGGTCATCCTGTTGTCCACCAGGACCCCCAGGTCCCTTTCCCCTACACTGCTCTCTAATATGTAATTTCCCAACCTATACTGGAACCTGGGGTTGTTTCTGCCCAGATGCAGGACTCTACACTTTCCCTTGTTAAATTTCATTAGGTTATTCCCCGCCCAACTCTCCAGCCTGTCCAGGTCCCGCTGGATGGCAGCACAGCCTTCTGGTGTGTCACCCACTCCTCCCAGCTTAGTGTCATCAGCAAACTTGCTGATAGTACACTCTATTCCCTCGTCCAAATAATTAATGAATATATTGAATAATATTGGCCCCAGTACTGACCCCTGAGGCACTCCACTAGATACTGGCCTCCAACTAGACTCCGCACCATTGACTACCACTCTCTGGCTTCTCTCCTTAAGCCAGTTTGCAACCCACCTCACTACTCTATTGTCTAGATCACACCTCCTCAACTTAGCTGTGAGGATGCTGTGGGAGACTGTGTCAAATGCCTTACTCAAGTCAAGGTAGATCATGTCCACCGCCCTGCCATCTTGTTATGTCCTCATAAAAGTCAATGAAGTTGGTCAAGCACGACTTCCCCTTGGTGAAGCCATGTTGACTGCCCCTAATGACCCTCTTATCCCTGATATGCCTTGAGATGGCACCAAGGATAAGTCGTTCCAACAGTTTTCCAGGGATGGAGGTGAGGCTGACGGGTCTGTAGTTACCTGGGGCCTCCTTCTTGCCCTTTTTGAAGACTGGAGTGACATTTGCTTTCCTCCAGTCCTCAGGCACCTCTCCCGTTTCCCAAGACTTGGCAAAGATGGTGGAGAGTGGTCCAGCAATGAACTCAGCCAGCTCCCTCAGCACCCATGGGTGCATCCCATCCGGACCCATGGATTTATGGATGTCCAGATTGCCTTACTGCTCCCTAACCCAGTCCTCATGAACTGAGGCAAACTCCTCCATTGTCCTGCCTTCCTCTGGGGCCTCAGTGGTGCTTTCATTAGTACTTACTCCATTAATTCATTTAGCATCAAGTTGCCATTGAATTCTCACTGTTGTGTATACAGACCATCACATAATCATTATAGAATATATAATAAAATGAGTAGAGGTGGTCAGAAATTTTGTGATGGAACAATTTTTCCTTAGAAGATATCGATTAGATGGATTACCGATTTTCGCGGAGAAAACACTGATTCGGTTGGAAATTCAAACATGAGTCAAGCATGTTGATTTTTGTTAAAACTAGTTTGATTCTCTTCTCTGCTAAGTCTTGCATGTTTTTGTGTCAGCTCTCTGCTACTCAGATTCTCACTGGTCTCTGTGGTACTCCAAAAACAGATGAATGAAAATTTTATGTTTGAAACTTTGATCAGTGTTAATTGGAGTAGAAGCAGTTTTTAATATACCAGAAGAAAATAAATGAGAGCCAACATACAGATATTAGAACAAGCTGATGTTCTAATTAGTATCACTGTTTATTTTCTTGTTTCCAGTGTCAAACTGTTTCAAAGCAACTTCAAGTGAGGTACATTTCTAACAACAAATAAGATAGATGTTTTGCTTAGTGCTCATTTGAATAGTATTTGCTTTTATTTACATTAAAATGAAACGCATCACATCACACTAGGTTAAAAGCAGGTTATCAAGTGATGAGGATAGGCCCTCAGAAATTTGGGAAATTTCCTTTTAATGTGTATACTGCAAGAAAGTGCATGAGTGGTAGCCATGGTGCATATACAGAACTGAATACGTTACAGAATGTGTGTTCAGTTATACCATCACTAACACTATTCAGAATCGATTTACTTTTCAGAATTTACCATGGAACAGGAATTCCACATTTTTACCAATTTAGGATTTTTAATAACACATTAGCTTACAAATATTCTATCACATGAGAGCATTAAGGTAAAAACTTGTTTAGGATTTTAATATAGTAAGCTAATAACCCATTTTTATTTCCTGCTCCATTTATAAAAGTGAATTGCAATCCAAATACTGGTGGAATGAGGGCATTTTCAAAAATCCATGAAAATTTATCCATGAAAATTTCCTAATGAACAGTTTTCCCTCAGGTCTTTGTAAGTTTTGTACAAGTTTTATTGCTTAGCAGAGCACTAGTTGGTTCTAAAGATGTTCTTTGAAGTAGAGACTTACAGGAAAATGGTGTGGTCACTGGCAGTGTCCATCTTTATCTTACCCGGATAGTCCACAAACTATGTTTGAGCTTGGATAAGTAGTTTTCTCTAGATTCTTTACAGTATCTTGTTTTCTTTGCTGCAAGACCTACTTGCTGTATAAATGTCTTGAAGTACTAAACAACTGGCTCTGTTCACTACAAGGTGCTGTTGAAAGCTTTACAGTTAGTTGCAGTAGTGGCTGATCTGAAGGACCTTTAATGCTTGTTTCTTTTGGAAAATGCTGTTTGTATGAATATTTTTCACACTGTAATGTTAGAAGCGATATCCAAGCACTAAACCTAACAACTGCTATTTCATTTCTACAGAAATTGCGAATAAAAGTATTTGTGAGTCACTACAAATGTATGTTTTCTCACGAGGTTAAAAAAAAATAAATCCTAAAACTACAACAGTTGTTCAGAATTCAAGTCAATCTGAATCTGTAGTTGACCAATAACCCTCTTTACGTACTGCTTAATGCGTAAAAATCATGGAGTAGATATTGTACAGGATGAGAAAAATTAAATGGTTTCTAGTGTCAATAATGTGGTAGAAATATTGCTTGTTGAAAGACTAGAAATAATATGTAGAAAAATATATATTACTTCCTAAGAAATGTATAAGTGAGTGAAATGGCCACATCTGTAACTTGTATATTCTGACCAGCTGGAATTGTATTCTGAGAGAATCACAAATTTTTAGTGGTCCAATTACTCTAATAATAATAATAGATTTGAAGCTCTGTTTTCTAAAAAGAAATCCTTATTTGAATTAACTGATGTAGATTGTAGGGTTTTTTTAGCCATGTTCTCACTGATTTGATCCAATTAAGTCTCTCCTTCAAGAATGAAGGTATGACAGACTATTCTTTGTTCTTATTTTAGTGCTTTTGTTCTTGATGTATTTGGGCACAATATTCCAAATATGAAGTGATAAAAACAACGTGGATAAATATTTTGACCTTTGTTTTTGTGAATGTTAGTTGCAAACGACAGTTTACATGTTTGTACAGTTGAAATAACCTCTTATGCTGTGGCTTTTCAGTAATAAGGTAGAAATAACTGTGGGTAGATGCTCTTTCTTTCCCATCAGCTGCTGAGAAGCAAAGCATGTTCAGTTTTTTCAACTTCTTGCATATAACATGTATAAATCACTATGGAAGACAGTAATAATGTACATATTTCATTAATCACTGAACGTGTGCCCAAATTATGTAATTTCTGGAGAAATTAATCAATCTGTAAATTATTTTTTTTTCTCTATCTACGTAACAGTTGTCGGTTGGATTTAATGACAAAGTACATGTTTACAGTTCTTGTTTTTAGCAATGTGTTGGCAGTGATGCTGTCATGTAAGAAATTGTGTCTGATTTTAACAGTACATTTAGGAAATAATTTGGCATTACAATTTGACTTGAATAGAGAATATTTAAGTGAAAACTCTCAAACTCTTCTGGAATGTTTTGGTGCCGAAATCTTTCAAGGCTACTTTTGCTGTCTGTGCTGTGGAACAATGACCAGATGAGATGCAGGAAAACAAGTTTCATGTTGTTCTGAACCCAGTGATGACCCAGGCCTGAGAGGAGCAGGTCTAAGAGCTGGAACATCTCTGAAATTCGAGCTCCCTGGTGAGAAGCATAATGTGGTTAATTTTCTGCAGCTACGTTCTCTCTTTCATGGTTCTACCTTAATTAGAGGTTTGGTGAGGTATCGTTATGTTGCGGTAAGCTCGTTACCTGGTCGCACCATTTAATGTGGAATGCAAGTGTACAGGTTTCTTGGAAGCCAAATTCTATAAATCTTTAATGAGCAGAATTCAAATTTGCAGATAGTTTTATTATATTTCCATTAAATACTGCTACATTTGACTATTTCTGTATGGTCTACTCCAAAATAAATATATGTTCTTAAGGTGCCATGCATGTGCAAGATCCACATGATTTACTCTCAAATACCTATGGTTTAGCTGCATCCAACTGTTTTCACTTAAAGGGAAACTGTAATTAGATCGATGAATACATGGCATTCAGTCATGCTTGGGGTGGGACATAGAGAATTTAATAACAACTTATTTTTATATAAAAGTTTGTCAGTGCTACCTAGAGACATACCACAAATGTTAAGGTGTCTTTTTTCGTTTCTTGCTCTCACGTTGAGAATAGCTTGCATTTAAAAGCTAGTAGCAGCTTGTTTCGTTTTGTTACCAAAATAACATGGTAGGAGCAATCAGCTTCAATTGCTGCTGATAATTATAAGGTGCAATAATTGAGAATATAGAGAAAAGGAGACTGTGAGCTACATTTGAACTCTGTACTTAAGCAATAAAAAATTTATCAAACTGCAAAAAATAAGTCATTTTAACGAGCACATTCCGAAGGTGCTGGATTTATGAGGAGACCCCAGGAAACTTTGATTGAAATTGCTGTCTCTGATTGTAGTTCTATATTTTATTGGTGCCATATTGTGAACAGTGCTGCTGCCAAAGTGAATGGGAAAGCAGCATAAGAGAGAGAGTTAACCCAGAAAGGTTACCTCTTTTTATAATTTCCATGATGTATTGCATTAAAAGTGCCTTGAAAGCCATCCTATTTGCAGTTTTCAGAAAACATTTTTCTTAAATTAAGTTACGATTTATCTGAACAGGGCAGAAAATATGAAAGCCCCTGGAAGACTTTAGTATTGATTTTTCTGAGTGTTTGCTAGCTCTTGTTTTCTCATTTGTGTGCTCCTTGATGGAAAGGCCTAGAGCTGATCCTGAGCCAAAGCTTCAGCTGGACCAGAACTGCGGTGGTGTAGGGAGGGGACGCGGGGACTGGATTTACAGGAAAGCTTTTAACTGAGAGCTTTAGATTGGCTTTTTGAAAGGTTTGGGCTCTCTTCTTCCTGAATTTAGGCAATATGTAATAGACACCAAAAATTAAGACAATTTATTAATTATTAAAGACTACTCCCAACTAAATACACATTGCAGTAGCCATGTGAGACTTGGAAGATTTTTAAAGTGTGAGTTCAAGGTCACTTTTTGTGTGTGCATATTATAAATAAGAGTCGTAAATCTTTATTGTAGTATTTTTATTCTAGAATTAAATGAATTAAATGAAGACAAGTTTTAAAAGTTATTAGATGAAAGCACACTTGAAATAGACAGAGAAGTGGACACGCAGAGTTACTAACTTATAAGCAATAAGGAGACATGATACCTAGTTGATGATTTCTAACTGTTCACTGCTGTTTTGTGCCAACTGCTTATTAAAACTTTATCCTCCCGCTGTCAAAATGCAATGTTCCTTTAGCCATAAAACTGTTATACCATAGCTCTCAAATACCTGGTTATAAATGCTGACTCTATCTTTCAATTTATACTGCAGTGAAGTAAGCTTATGAAAATAGTTCTGAGGGATTAAGCTCTAAATACTATTTCTATGCAGTGGATTATTTTTTCCCCAAGCTCAACACATTCATGTTGCTTAATGATAAGAAAAATGTTGTGACAAATGTATTGAAGCTCCATTGGCTCTTGCACATGTTATCTGACATGTTTGACTAATAATTTTGAGAAAGCAATGACAGATATGATTCCAAGATTTGCTCAACTTTTTTGGTCTAGGTCGTGTTTTGCGCCTTACTTGGCCTCAGTTTAGGATTTGGTAAAGTTGCAAGTATGTAAACAAGTGAAATTATTCATAAAATGCTTTGGCAGTTTATGACTTGAAATTCTTTCAGAAGTTATCTCTTTTAATGTCTGTTGCTACATATTTTTTAGTTCTGTGCTTATAGTTTCAGTAAAGAGGAAAAGAAAAAAAAGAGAAGGCTAGCTGAAATTCCCATTGCATGTACTTGAGAACTTCAGAAAAACCTGAGTCCATTACAAGCTTTGTCTTTACTTGCCTTGACTTTGTAGTTCACATGAAGTTTTCATCTCTAGTAAAGTTGATTGCAAAAAATTCTTTATCTCGTGTGTTTTTGTTTTTTTTTTTAACCTATTGCATACTTTTGAATTTGGGAATGGCGATTATACCAAATGGAGATTGTAGGAAGTTTAAGCCTATTACGACTGTACCAATGTGTGGTGTCGTTAAGCCTGTATTGTTAGACCAGCTTTTGGATTTCATGGTTCTCACCTTGTCTTTCATCTTTGTGGTGTTTGTCCCTTTTTCCCTTGAAAGGTTCAGCCGTGGAAGAAAGTGATGAACCAAAACCTGAGGGAAGAGACCCAGCTGTTTGGCACGTGGGCTTGAAGGTAGCATGGGACATAGAGACACCTGGATTAGCAATACCACTCCACCAAGGAGACTTCTACTTGATGCTTGGTAATTTTCAAGTGCTATGGTGTTGAACTTTCTGTTGAAAACAGAGAAATTGTGCTTATTTTAATATAAACTATCATACCTTCCTCTCAGTTGGGACTTTTTGTCTTTAGAAAGACATGAGTTCTGGCTACAGTGTGTAATAAATTCCTCCCACCCTGCCCACTTCCAGTGTATTTTGGAGAACCTTTTTTCCTAATGTTTCTTTCATATCACAGTTAAAAAAGGAAAATCTTCTTTTTGGTTCTTTTCTGTCTGTTGTGCAGTCAGAATTGCTGGTCCAAGTCATGCCTCAGACCATAAGCAGAATTTCCCCAGATTTTGTGAGAGCTTGAGCTGTATCTGTCCTATCCTTGTATTTATAGATCCTTTTTTCATTCATGCAGTTTTACTGAGCATCTGCATCTGTTATGTTCAACAGAAAAATTCCTGTTCTTGAGTTTGGCTTATAGACTGGCTACAGATTATGTAAACTGTGACTGTAGCAGTCTTAAAGTTTTCTGGTACTGTGGTTCTTGGAGTATCAACCATTCTGCCAATCTGTGGATGTTTTATTGGTCACCAATTTTAGATATGACACTTCTTTCCTGCTGTGTATATTCAAACATACTGTTTTCTAGTAGTGGGATTACGCTAAGATGATAATGAACAGAGCTGTCATACACTGAGTCTCAATGTCTCAAGTGTAGAGGATTAAAAAAAGAAAATTAAATGGAGTTCATTTCCTTGAGCAGCTGCACACACACACTAAGGTATTCCATTGAAAGCAACAAGGCAGGAACTGTGGCTAAGGCTTATTGACACAAAATCTGTTGGTTTCTGAGTTCTTGTGTTTCTCTTAGTTGTCATTTTTACTTAAACAAATTTAGCTATAAATCACACAACTCAAAACATCAGCAATGTTTCTGACATCATGCTGTTTGCCTGTTTAGTGCTTGGCTTGACAGATATCATCTTTGAGAGCACGTGCAGTGTTGCCTGTTGGTGTCTCTGTGCGTGGAAGGGAGATGCTGTGGAACATCCCTGGGCTGGGCTGTCCCTCTGCCACTGCTTGGGCTGAACAGTCCTTTCACTTCAACCTTTCACTCAGATTTTCCAACAAATATAAAAATGGTTTACTTACTACAAGCACTATATTTGTAGGTAATCTTAAAAAATGAATGCCATTCCTTGTTCTTTGTTACCTCATCAATTCCTGTGCAGTCGTCAGAGAAGTATCTTGTAGAAAAGAACTGCACTGTCTGTACTCTTAAGCATGTTCAGATGTGTACAGATCAAGCGTTAAGACGTGAGATCCTTAGCACAGTGGTGTGGATGTGCCTCCCTTTTCTCTTTTTGTGAGGATAGAGAATAGCAGCCTGGAGGGGGAGACATTTCTTACATGGAACTGAAGTGGCAGCTAAACTTTCCTAGAAAGGGAATTATTAGTCCATTTTTGTGCAATAACAGTTTGGGCATCAAGTAGACTTCTTAGATAATCCCTCCTGACGGGAAGGTTTGGGCATACACAGCTTTGCTGGCCAACGGGTTCAAAATGAAAGTAGTAAAAGGAGTCTAGCTTCAGTATTTTTATCGCAAAATACTGTAGATTTTAGTTGACTGAGTTACCAGATCATAAAGACAATTTTTTATTGCCCAATGGTATTTATAAACAGTGACTGAAGTATTATAAGGGATGCTATATGAAGGGTGGGTCAGAAAGTTAGTTTATTTAATACATAACATTATGATCGTGTTTGGATGGAAAGAAAGGATATATTAAACATTCTTTTGAAGACAATGTGTAAATCACTTTCTTATTAATACTTGGTGAAGAGCTACAGATTTGAGCTCTGTAGGCCAGGTGTTTGATAATCTCTTCTGCATTTCCATAGCCTTTGTATTTTTTTTTCTCAATTACTTAGAAAAAATTATCTTATACAGTCTGAGAGAGTATTCTCAAGCTGGCCCATTTATTGCATTTCTATATACAGCAGAACTGCCATTTTCACTTGAAGTGAATGACAATATAAGTGGATGTATATAGTTTCACTGTATTTTTTTGACTGTTCAGATTTTTTCATCTGACTTTTAAGAGGAGCCATCTTGAGGATGCCATCTAAAAGGTAAAATTTGAAAACTTTACATAAAAAGTAACTTGACACTAAAGAAGCTAACTTTAGATTCATTTATCTCGTGCCTTTATACATCATACTTTCCAGAACCTCATTTCAATAAGCAGAGTCTTCATGCTGGCGCTATTTTAAAAGCAGTGGCAGCAGTATGGAAGGCGTCTAGAAAACAGAACATCCTGCAGCTCGTAGCATTCACACATCAGGCTCTTGCAAAAAAGCTTAGTGACTTTGTAGGTCTCTTATTCCAGTTGTTGAAGCAGTATAGTGCCTACTGCTTTGTATGCACGTTGTTACAAGAATTAAATGTCAAATTCAGCATGTTGCTTATATTTAAAACATCATGAGCTGTCAATTCCTGTGCCTATAATCCCCCAACTATTTCATAATATTGTACACACAAGTCTTAGATAACAAAATGTAGTAACTTGAGATTTCCAATAGTAATGTGCAATTATGGTAACTTGTAAATCCTGATCAATGGGTATATCAAGGTAACAAAAAAGGTTGGAGGTATTTTTTAACATTTCTAGTAGATATTTAGTAATGCTTATGTTCCTCTCTTCATTGGCTCTATAAAATGTTTTTATTATTCTGGGTAGAATTTTAGTGAAAAGCTGTCTTAAAATGGAAATTTACACCTGCCTTATTAGCAGTCCTTTTCAGATGAAATCATAAGACATAATTTAAATGTATTTTAGTACTAAACATGAGGTGATCAAATCCATTTTCCAAGCAAACTACTATAATTATATAAATGTATTTTGTTGTACCAAAAACAAATCCAAAATTATTTTCAGTAAGACAGATATTTTTTTAAGGCTTTCTTTTCCTAATATGTAGAAGATAGATCTGGTGAATGATTGCAAATCTGCTGCCTAAAAACTCAAATCTGAACTTTATATCACTCATGAAACGGAAACACTTTAGCTCAATTTAGAATAATATATTGGTCTGCAGAGGAAGTGCACACTGAACCCTGCTGTCTCAAGTACACAGTCAAGGGGTGTCTAATATGAAACGTGTTGGGTGCGTGCAATAAATCCAAAACGCGTGGAGGTGAGCAAAGGGCCCCATCTGTTCTGTCCTAGAGCATGCTTAACTAGGGTTGTCATGGTCTTACTATTAAATTGGAATCTTTCCCCTAATCTATAAGTTAGACACGACCAGATTTGCAAGCAGATTTACAATTTTCACTAATTTTCCTACCATGACTTCAAAACATACTTAACAAAAATACATTCTGGACTTTTTCAAAGGGAGATTTACTTTTCTGCAGCTGTTTCCCATAGATCAAGCTCTTGCTTGAAGGTTAGGGTTTTAAAACAGCATGAAGATGAACTTGGAATCTTATACTGCTCCCCGCCCCCAGCAAATCATAGTTCAAGAAGCACCAAAAACTTATCTTCCTAACCAACCAGAAGTAGGGTGCACACATTGCAGAGGTTGGCTTGTGGTTAAAGATAAACATTTAATGGAAACACTTCCACATGTATATAGTGGCTCATTAAACTATTTCTAGAGATATTAAATCTGCTTCCATTTCCACAAACTGACTTGAACCCTCTTTGCTCTCTAGCATCTTGAATGTGTTGGAGTTTTTTTTAACAGTTTTTTTTTTCCTTGAGGCCACATTTAATCCAAATGCTGTATTCCTTGATTATTAAGACTTCGAACCCCTGAAACATATTTGTCATTTCAAAACTTTGATCTTTTTTTTTTTTTTTTTTTTTTTTTTTTTTTTTTTATTCAGCCTTTTAATCTGTTCAGTTTTGTTTGTGCACAATATTTTGTAATTAGGGACAGATCATCCTTCTAGCTTTCTGTTATGAGAGTAGTATTCCACTGACCCGTAATTTCTTGGGGAAGGAGAGAGACCTTCCTGGTGCTTTTTGCTGACATACATACAGTGAATCTAGTTTGGTTACATTTTCTCGTGTTGAAGTGCTGTGTGCAGTTGGATAAAAGTAGAACTGGAAATGTGGAAAAATGTTTTAGTGCTTTTAAAAATTGTACTCTATTGTGGTTAAAAATAAACTTATTCCTTTATGCTAGTTAAGAAAAATAATAGCACAAGTCCACTTCAGTTTTGTTTGTAGATATTTGTGGTGTTTAGAATATTAAAGCCAGAGCTTTAAATGTCATTGTACCTATTATCTGATTTATGAAATAGACAACATAAAGACAACTGTGTAAAATGTTCAGGAAGAACGCTTGAAAGAAGATAGAAAAGATGATACAAAACCCAGTTGTGAATTCTGAGAGTATCTTCCAGTGTGGTTTGTGTTTTGCTGGGAAGTACTGTTGGGTTTTGTGCCTATTCCTTTCAGTAAGGGTTGGCCAATAATTAATTTCCTTTCTTTCTACTTTGTTATGTCTCAATAACCTGCGATGTCATGGGAATGCAGTTATTGTTTCTGAGCGCTTATATTGTACTCAAGGTGTGTTATCTGTGGTTTGTGTAGCTGGAAATTCTCTGTCAAATAATTGTATGCATTTGCAACTAATCAGATCATCAGATCAAACATTCTCATGACTTCTTAGTATTTCATCTGTAAAGTTAAAATCTGACCTCCAAATTATTGAAACAGACTTTGAGTTGATAACTTTGTTTTCCAAGGTGGCTTTGGCCACCTGTACACAATCATACATGTGATTAATTTCTTTTAATAAATCTTGCCTCGTCTATAGTAACCCTGTAGTGGGATCTGGCTGTAAGGTTGCTGATGATTTGCTGGGAAGCAACAGGCAGAAAGTAGTTGAAATAAAAGAATAAAACAATCAATTTAAAAGAAATACGGATTTTTGCCATATACATGTGTGCAGAAAATAGTCTTCTTGTTTCGTAGGGGCTCCACCTCAGACAGAAAAGTTGTTATTTTTTCCAGCATTCAAGTGTCTGTTGCCGTGCAGATTGTGTTCCTTTGAATGCAAACAAGCCCTCTGCAATATTGTCTGGTTTGGGGATGCTACTGTAGGCGTTAAACTGCTTGGGGTGCGGGGAACCATCCACACTTCATAGTGGCTGGTGGCACACAATGTTGTCCTGTTAGTACAGGTAAATGTGAATAGCTTTAGTGGGTGAGATTAGGCTTTGATTCAAAATTTCTCTTTGGTCAGGGTAGCACTCTAGCATGTGTTAGGCTGCATTAGTTTTCCTGGATTGTTTTCTAGAAATATTATTTTAAATTTGCATAATTTGTAGTGTTTTAAAATTTATAAACAAACAAAAAGCCTGATAATACTTTAGAAAAACAGTCTGTGTAAATGGCAGCATTTTTCATAGAGGTGGGAAAGCTTTGAGAGAGCAACAGTCGTGCAAGCAGAAAACTGTAGTCCAGTTCTCAACACTTCTTTCTTACTTAGCAGTGAGTTAATTGACATATGTGTCTCGTAAGCATCCATATGGAAAGCAAGACTGTTTTGAGAAGAAGGGACTGTATGATAGTTCTTGAAACTGTACTAAATACATTAAGTTGGTGTTAATGGATATTCAAAACAAAAAGTCACTTTTCATATTCATTATACGGTACACCTAATTTTGAGGGGTTTTGCTTTTGTAATACATGTTTAAATGAGATGTCTCTGCTATAGTCACCCTGAATTTGTGATAAGGGCAGAAAAGATGCCATGTTGGCCCTTACCACAAACGCAGGAGAACTGTCACACAAATAACTTGCACACATGCAGTTTCCAAAGCAGGACTGATATGTATATTGCTACTTTTATATGCATGTATTTCATGTGAAATATAGTACTGGAGAGGTTGTGTTTTGGTTTTCCAAACCTCACTGATCAGTGTTTAGTCATTTGAAATTCATGTTAACTACTTATGGATTGTATTTTGCCTAAAACCACAGGTAGTTTTGACATGGGCGTCCAAGGAAGGTAACAGTTTTGGTTTGGCTCTAAAAGCAAAATAGTAATCTGGATGTAGTGTTCTGTATCTGAATAAAAGCTTTTGCTGCCAAATGGACAATGGCCAATTTAACAAAGAGTGCTTTTTCTTTTCAATTAATATGTTTTTAGAAGAAAAGCAAATCTTTACTGTAATCTTTTAAGACCTAGAATATATTTTTCAAATATCCTTTGAGACATGCAATCCATGAAGCTTCAACTATTTTTGTACAATTACAGTTTTAGATGAATTATAAACTCTTAAATTAAAATTACAGGCTTCTTTCTAAGAGTCATAAAGGATTAGAGACAGTTGGAAGCAATTTCAAGGGGAAGCTCCACAACGGAAGATTTGCCAAGGGTTTGAATAAAGGTGCAAATCAAAATGTAATACTTTAAGTGCTGTGTTTGCTACATGAAACACACCAAAATGAATGGGCACTGAGTGGGGTGGTGTAAGTGTTTAGGATTGTTTTCTGTCAGGATTCTGATACTTAAATATTGTCATGTCCAGAGATAATGTTGTCCATTGACCCTTGCAAGACTTAGTTTTATGCGCTTTAACCCTCATATATTTATGTACAAAATTGCTTTTTCCTATGTTCTTTTTGTTTGTGTTGGAGCTTTTTTTCAAGCTTTTCCTGTTCACCTATCTGCAAAACTTATGCATATAGAAAATAAGCTTCCTATTAAAACTTTCTCCGTGGGAATTCAATCCTATTTCACAACACTTGTCTGCCTCTTCCTTATAGAAATTGTTTTTCTGTTGTTTTTGTTTTCCAAGTTTGTGATGCTATCTGCTGTCTTAGATAAGAACTATGTTAATAGTTGCTTATAAAATTCATAAAAAGAAGACACCGTTCTTCTAACTAGGATAAATTTAGTCATTTTTCTGAATTCTTATTCACTAGACTATTAACAGTTTTAAAGTTTTACACTTCTTGCAAGGTAAAGTAAAACTTTGGGAGCACATCTTCTTTTAGTAGCAAAGAGAATACCATTAAACCTCACGCTGTGTTATTTTCAGTCTGATAGTCTATTATGGTCAGAAGAGCCTTTTCAAAGTAGGAATTTGTGATATCAGTTTTCAGGTTTGCAAATACTGATCCCTTAAGGAGAAATTATATTTTTGTGATGGAAAGATGAAGCTTGATAATTTATCTTAATGTTGTATTAAGATGACTGAAGCTAAATTCCCTTAAAGAATACATATTGTTGAAAATACAGACTCCAAGTCAACTAGCGTCTTGTAGGTCTCTGTTCCTATTCTCTCCTAATTATTTCTATGATGGCTTTTTGATTGGTAGTATTTCAAGATTTGTATCGTTTTATTAGTCTCTTTTTACTAACTTATAAAACTATAACCCAGGAGTGATTTTACAGAAATTCTTGGTAGATTTTTCCTGAACGTCTTGTTAAGGTTGAAAGGGCAGCATAAATCTGACACCAAAACTGTTTGAATTGAAAGCACTTCATGAATGGTTTTCAACATAACAGAAGGTGTTGATATTAGATCTAGTCTGGACTTCTCCAGAGGAATATGTTTCCTCTAAAAAGCACTAATTTGCCAGAATTCAAGCATTCTTCAGTTATGATGATTTTGATGAAACTCTAATGGCAACCAAGTAGGTTCTGTCTACAGGGTTTGTGGGGTTGATTGGTTGCCTGTTGGTGAGCTCAGGTCCATGGCAGAGCTCTGGCGCTGCAAGAAATTCACATCTGAAATGCTTTGGAGACAGGTCTCTGAGCAGATTGTGCTTTCTGGGTTCCCTGAGCTGATGGAAGAACTTTGGATACGTTTCAGATAAAAAGATAAAAAAATGTCTTGAGAAAAGAGATTGTAATTTCTGAGTAGTCTGTTTATAGTGATCCTCAACTTGGAAAGAATTAAGTTGTTTAGTTGAACTTTTCCCATAAGAGGTGGGAAAGTGCCACTTCTAAACTGTATAAACTGGGAGAAAGCTAATGTGAATAGAGATCTTTGTAGCACTAGGGCAGTGAGTAGTTGCTGTGCTCTGCTAAACATTAGAGCTGATGATAGTGCTGACTGAATTCTGTATTTTTAAGTATTTAATGTAGTGTCTTTCATATTCAGTCAGAATTAATTTTATTGAGTATAGTTTTCCCCCGTACTTAAGATTTTCTAATCTGTCCCCAGATGATCTCAATATGACACATCAGCACTGCGTTCTGGCTGGTTTTTCACCTCGGTTCAGCTCAACTCACAGAGTGGCAGATGTAAGTATCAAAAATGGTTTGCCATTTGGTCATTTGTAAAACTGATATTCTGGTACCGTATGTGCAGCATCATGTTGTCTTTTCCAGAACTGTGGTTCACATTTAAGCTTATGACTCAAACTGTTTTCTTGAACAACTGTAGATTTATTTTTGGGTTGAGGTACACTTCTTTCTGTATTAGGAGTTTGCCTAAACTCAGTTAGGCATGTAAAATATGAATTAAGAATGTGCTGCACCACACCTTGTGGATTACTGGTGAAATGTAGAAACAACTGTATTTTTACCTGTGTTGGCTGGCTAGATGTTTGATGGTTTAGACGTTTGCATAATTTATATCAATAACTCTATAGACAATCCAGGAGGCATTACACTTTTGTTTAAAAGATCATGAAATGAAGTTTCAGAAATACATCCCTCCTGCTCTTTTATTATTTTAGAAGCAAATACATATGTTCTGAAGTGACTATACATACGTTTTTTCATTGTATCTTTATAGTGTTCAAGAGGAACATTGGAATACATATTTGGACGATGTGAACTGGCACTCCAGAATTTGCAGACTGATTCTGATTCAATGGCTTTATCTTTGAAATCACTGGAAGCTGCAGTTGTAAAACAAGTAGAAGAAATACATAATGAGGTGAGACGAAGTGCACTGAAAACACTTCAGCAAGGTTCTGAGAGGTGCAGTCTGCTTGGGAACTTATTGGCAATTAAATGTGTTCAGCTGCTCACAAGACGTTCATCTGTACAAGTGTGAGATGTGTTTTTCCTGACTTTTTTACCTGGGTAGAGTAATTGGGATTAACTTGGATTGATTGTTTCACTCCCACGACATTTTCATTTTTCCTTCTTAAGATCCCTCTGCTGGTAGAATAAAAGAGTAGTTTCAGTAATGTTGCACCAGACCTGATAGTGTGGGGACAAACCAAAGTACTTTACAGCTTCTCTGTCAAGAATGGAGAGAGAAAAAAAAGTTAGAGGGGAAGAGCAGGTAAAAGTTCTCCCTTGTTTGTCAGGTGTTGAACTGGGTATTTACAGAATGCCACTTGTGACACAACTGTGAGTGTGTGCTTTAAAGTGTATTCTGAAGAAAACACAGCAGAAGTGATTGTGAGGAATGTAGGTAATTTTGTGCCACAAAATATGCACTGTAACAACAGACTTTCTCAGGATTCCACTGAAGCTGGCAGTGCTTTCTTGCTTGAAAGTACAGACCTGGAGTCTTAACAAACACATTGATTTGACAAATGAACTGAAAATATCACAGAGTTTTGGGAAGTTGTGGAAAAAGATAGTTTTTCCTGTAGTATAAAAGCAGGAGTTATCACAAAAGATGTAATTTGGCTTATTCTCTTAGTGGATAGAGTCAGGAATGTGGCACAGTGGACTGGGTCTTCATACAAGGGTAGTGTTTCTGAAGATGGTAAATTTAGTACTTCTTTTTATTTTCTTTCCCTTATTTTATAAGTTACAGAAAATGTAGTCAAGGCTGTGAATTAGGAGTTTAAAATGACAGATTGTTGAGGTGCTCTGTAAAGCTGTCCTTCTACCTGAAACAAAGCTTTCAGCTGGACCGAACTGTAGAGCACTGATGATTATCTCTCTTGAAAAACAGCTATAGCAACCAGTTAATACAGACTGCTGAAACATTTTCTACAGTACTCCTATATTCAGGCATTTTGAAGGAGCTGTGCTGTATTGCTACTAAGATAAGTATGATCACTACTAGAAGCCATATACTACATAGGCAATTTTCACTCATATTAGTGTAAACTATTTAAATTGCTGTCTGCTGAGGAATATAATATTGTGTATTGTTACTAAAACTTCGTAGAACACAGTTTTATCTGCATTGCTCACAGTTGGTAAAATTGACTATAGTGATGGCAAAAGATTTGCACCCTTGACTTTTAGCAAAACAGCTCCCAGAGTAATTTAAAGAAGTCTGATGCATGCAGGCTTTTACAAAACATTAATCAGGCTCAGTCCATAAAACTACACGCATATGTGGTTTGCACAGCTAGGGCCACATGCACAGCTGGTGTAAATTTGCACGGGTCCTTTCACATCAAAGACATGTGCCGGTTACATCAGGTGAGAGACTAGCCCCTGGTGTTTGCAGTCACCTGAATAATTTTGCTATGTGACACACAGGGAAGTTTCCTGTTACACATATGGGATATACTGTAAGAGAAATCGTTGTTGACCTTGTACATATTGCACACTTAGATGTAGTAGGCACACTGGATCTATATTTCATTTGAAAAGAGAATACTCATTCACCTGTTTTTATTTATATTTTTTATCCCAAGGTCACCTCTTCACTTGAAGGATAAATTCCGTATTTTAAAGTGCTACTTAAATTTCATTTATTTGCTGCACAAGTAGACAAAATTACTAGAGGCTTATCACTATGGTAAATGCACATTTCTTTTTTGAACATCACTGAAATGAAAACATACAGATCTGCAAGGCTAATGCAACTTTTTCTGCATATAAAAGCTTCCAACCTTCTTTTACTCACCGTACGATAAATCTTTGTATTTTCAGGCACTAATACAGGTTTTAGGTCCAAATTTTCTCAGGCAGGTGTAAAAGAATAATGTGTTTTGCTTCTTTAAAGAATCAAACTGTTTACTGATGAAAATTAGTCTTCCTTTGATCAGTGTGGTCAAGATTTGGTCACTGGTGTGTGTTTTTTCCTTACTTTGTTAGTATATTTAAACACTAAAGTCAAAATTGCACAATAAGTCAAACGCAGAATTAAGGAAGAACTGCCACCCGATTTTGCCCATGTATTTCTGTCTGATATACAGCTTTCTGTGCTAGTTCTAAACCTCTTTGTGTATTTCTTTCTGTTCCTCTGGACCAGAGATCATGAGCATGAGATTAGACAGTGTTGCCATCCCTAGAGATAGTGATGCTTTTGTGTTTTATATTCAAACATTATCATAACTGAAGTTCTTCATAGGATTCAACTCAGATAACTAGATGCAGCCATTGTTCTAGATTCTTTATTTTCCTAGGTTTTTTTGACCCCTCTGCCTGGCACCTCTGAACTGGTCACCAGAGCAGAACAATCACGGTGCCACCAGCCCATGTGCGACTCAGCTAAAATGTACTAGTTGAGCACAGATTCACAGTCTGTCCTGGCATTAACTGCTCTGCCAAATGAGGTCTGGATGAATTATCTGTGTCTGCTGGAGGGAAAAAGTCTAAGAGCAAGTCTGAAAGAATGAGGTATGATTCTGTGCCTTCACTTGCATACTCCTGGGCAGAAAAATCGACTTGTTGTGCTGATAAAGTGGGTTTAAACTGAAGATCTGAAGCATAGGTGGAAACTTAGTTTTTTCCATTTCTGTGGTGGGCAAAGAAACCTCTAAGAAAGGTATGAGTGAGTATCCAGGGGATGTCTTTACTGATGTTCTATATCCCTGAGTTCGGCTGTCAGAGGCTTGTCTTGGATGTCTGGACAAAGGTCTTCCTGTCCAAAAAAATGAGATGCTAACCTGAGGTTTTTAGCATCTCTAGTGGGCAGCCAGGTAGAAGTTCACTACTTCTTTAGACTTAGCTTTGTTGTCATGGTCTCCCTCACTAAAACAGCCTTCAAAGGAATATCTGAGTAATTGCCAGGTATGTGCTGTTTGTTAGATGTGCAAGTCACTTCGCTCCCGGTGTGTACTTTGTAGTTTTAAGTAAAGATAACTTTAATTAAGGGCTCACATACTGCTTGTCTGAGTAGCTTATGGGCTTGTAGTCTGAACAAATACTTCCATGGCAGGGTGTCCAGTGAAGAGAGTGTAGCAGGGTGAGCAGAAGTAATTACCTGGGCAGCTGTGACGTACAATAGCCTAACAGTGCACACATAGTGTTCAAGATTGAAGTTACCCCTTTAAGCAATTAGATTGCTGTTTGGCCGGTAATAATTCATCCTGAAATAAATGATCTTGCAGAGTTCACTGAACGTGAACCTCTTGCCCCTACTGAATCACACTTGGCTTTCCAAAATATATACAGCTGCTAGGTATGTCCCAAACAGAACTACAGGGGACCTGGGGAAACCCTTTGGTGAGTAAATGCTTTTTAAGGTAATAAAACACTGCTGGTCAGATGATGTAAATGCTCATACATATGAAAATAAATCTGCAGAAAAGATCATCACCAGCCTATTCTTCACATTTCAAAGAAAATTTGTTTTCCTTGCTCTGAGTAACGCAAAAGCTGGTAATAGTTCATGTTGTAAGGTAGTTTCAAGTTGTCTTTATTTGCCAGCACCACACGAATAATTGGTTGTTCTCTATGAAGTAAAACACTAGAGGACGGTTTTTTGTAGCATCTGGAGATTGTTGAAAATGTAGCAGGTTTCAGAGTAAGTACTCAAGTTTGAAAAGGTGAGGTTTTGTCCTCATCAGGGTTTTTGCTCAGCTCTGATTATCAAATCCCTATTACTCTGATTAAAACTTGAGACTGAACTGGTTGCTCTGTTGCTTGTGAGATGCAGTCACTTTTTCCTACAGCAAATCCATTTTCATGGCAGCAGTAGATAAATGAAAGTGTGGTGAGTGCACAGGGGTGTAGAAAAGCCTGGGCTATGTAAGTTGAAGACACCGAGGTCACTGCTGAGAAAGGGTAGCGATGTATGCTACCAAAGGAAGGTTAATATGTTTTAGTACATCACAGTGGGCTGACAGTGTGGTTGGTGGCTGGCTAGTACGACAGAGAGAAAATATAGATCACCTACATATGTGGCATTTAATAACCAATACTTTTAAATAATTGACTGAGGAGCACTGGCTCACAAAATGTCAAATGGTATTATTGGCCTTTTACTACCCAGTATTGACTATAACCTAAAATTGGCCTTTAATCATTGTTTAAAGGACAACTTGGAAATATGTTGAGGTTAGGCGTATGGGGCCTGATTCTGAGCTTACTTGCAGAGATCTAAGTCATCAGTGAAAATTAATTAGGAGGTGAAAATTGTTCCTCATACACTCAGCATGTACATTTTTACATGTTAATATGTTTAAGTTTTGTCCTGTTCAGTCACGTAAAACGCTTTCTAATGACCATTAAAGTTAGGTCTGGTATATGAGAGTCTCCCAAATAAAACTCTTTGACAAAATGCTTGGCAAGAGCTGTTAACCTGAGAGTTTTGTCACAGAAGATGAATGTTCTGTAGCTTCAGTTCTGCTAAGGCTGGAATTGAGCTCTTTGTCTCTCTCCACTATTTACCGTTGTGGGTTTTTTCCTGGTAGGGCTCCTCCTGTTTCTGGAAGGAGGCAAACCAGGAGGAGCCCCGCTCTGCTCCAGAAAAAGTTATTACGGAGTAGAGTTCAGTGAAACAAGAGGACATAAAGCATTTAAGAGAACTTGGAAAGCAGATGGCATATGTTCTTGTTAAAACGCATGTTTAGTGATGGATGTGGTGTAAAAAGTGTTGGTGTGTTAATTAAAAATACCAAACAAATGTAGCAGAACTGGAATCTCTGGAGATTTTTAGCAAAACAAAGTATTTATGCTTTCATATATCTAAAACACGGACAGAGCAACAGAGGAATCCTGTCACTATTCCCCATCAAGTTTATTTTTTTTTTTCCATAATCAACAGTTATCCATGCAGAGCAGTCACTTGTCAAGCACTTGATGGCAAAGTTGGTGGCTGAAACATTGTTTTTCTCCCCAACACCCATTATACTCACTCGGAGCTAAACAGACATTGTGAGTCGAATGTGAACCCGAGTTTGAGAGCTCTAGTAAACTGTAGTCCCCGTGGTTGAACAGCCACATGTTGCAATTCGGTACACTGACCTCTGATGAGACGGCCGAATCCTGCAGAAAATTAACTGCCCTGTTACTAAACTTTACCTCTTGCACTTAAAAAGCAGCTTTTCTGTGTCGAGTTATATATTCTGTGTAGGATCAAGACCGATTTAAATTCGGCCAAGATGCCAGACTTGAATTAGACTGAAATTACATAGATTAATGTAACAAATCAATATGACCAGTAAAAATCAGATTGACTGAAATATATTCTTGCTATGATGATCCATATTGTAACATTGATTTTAATTGAAAACAAAATTTCATTAGTGGCCTCATGTGATTCATTTCATGAAACATGTTAGCCAGACGTCATATGTTATAGCCCATTCATGGTAGAGGCCAGCAAAAACAAGAAGTAGTGGAGGGAGAAAAAAGTACTGAGTGCTTGAAACTCTAGTTGAACTGTTGCTATGCTCAGCCTTCCCAAAACTCCCTATACTGAGGCTTTTTATTTTCTTTAATTTTTTATAATAGCAAACCATAACTTGGTCCTTCATACCTCATTAATACTGTAGAGGAAGCAAACTTTCCTTCAGCTTTTTTTAGGAAGGATGTCATCAAACTTCTGTACTATAATAAAAAGTCGCTAGGCTAGCAGTCCGGTTTTTTCAAGTATTTTAAGACCTGTGTCTGCCAACTAATCATGTTGTTATATTTTTACCCATGAAGTTGCTTTAATATTCTTTTTATACACTTCAAATTTAAGTATCTTTTATTGTAA
The DNA here is from genome assembly GCF_036013475.1 of Columba livia. Taxonomy (NCBI): domain Eukaryota; kingdom Metazoa; phylum Chordata; class Aves; order Columbiformes; family Columbidae; genus Columba; species Columba livia. The sequence goes on from NC_088614.1 coordinate 3,612,518, forward strand.
TCTTTAACTAAATGTTTGCTTAATATATGGTAATGTTAACAAACACTTTCAGATTTCTGTAGCCATTCTGTTTGTAGGAAAGAAAGCACTAGGTGATGGCTCTGGGCAGTCTTCTTTATTCTCTCCCCTTGGCAGGTTGTCTCTCTTTGCATCGTTGGAGCTGAGCAGGGATAAACAAAAACCTTCATGGTACAAATAGTGATTAAAGCAGCTTTGAACTCGGTGTGAAACATAACTACCACAACAAAGATAAATACAGAATTCTAAACACCAGAACGATGGATTGCTATTAAAGGAAAAATGGCTCAATGGAAATTACAATAAATTCAATTATTTTGCTTAAAGAATACTTGATGAGCTATATATTTATGTTTTAGTAAGCTAAAATGTGCTCTGAAAGTGATGGGCAGCTTGGCTGGGAACCAGGTGGCTTGGGAATGTGTGAGAAACTCTGGTTCATAACAATGCTGTGCTCTCATTCCATAGCGGTTGGCTCGCCTGCATTCTAGCAATTTTATTCCTGCAAGATTTTTCAGTCTTTTATGTGACTGCAATATTTTCAAACCCACAATGTTCATCAAAATAAGCCAGAGTTGGTACATATTTGACTCAATCATGAGTAAACCCGAACTTTTAATGTTCTTTGTACATGTACCACATGTAAAGAAAAGGGATTGGGTTTGCACCTATAGATTTGAAGGGTCAAAAATTCATATGGAATAGAAGTAAACAACTGGGTGTAAGGGTGCATTTAGAAATGAATTCTTCAGTAGCCTTCATTTCTATGGGATTGCTCAGGTATTTCATGTATCACCCCATTCCTGCCCCAAATAATGAACACAGATGTTTACGCTACCCTATGTTTTTATCTTGCAGGTTGAATTTGAGTGGCTTAGGCAGTTTTGGTTTCAAGGCAAGCGGTATTTGAAGTGCACTGATTGGTGGCTTAAGCCTATGGCTAAATTGGAAGAATTTTGGAAAAAAATGGAGATTATGGTAAGTAGTAGTTTTATAGTCTAGAGCCTCTAAAGCTTAATTCTGAGAGCATTCACAATTATGTTTTTAATTGTACTGTAGTAATGAGATTTAAACTTTATTCAGAACATATGACAAGTGGAATCAATATCAGCCTTCCACTGCTGCCTCTGATTTCTTTCCCCCGGTAGCCAGAAGAAAAGTGAGCAAACTAAGATCCAAACCCCCAAGATTTTAGTGACTTCCCAAGTTTGCTTGTTTTCAAAGTTTGACAGCCTCATAAAATGTCATGTATCAAATACTACATCACATGAAACTGTGCATTGTCAACTTTTCCATACCACACCGAGAGACAACTCTTCAGTGACAACAGTGGTGAATGCACCTGAGGAAGGCTGAGAGTAAAACCTGGTGATCTGGAAGCACAACTGTCTGTTTGTAGCCCACCTGCATGCTTACACCATAGCCAAGCCAACAAGAGGAGATCAGTTTCTTGAATAATTGTAGGGATTTTGGTTCCTGTACATAAAGTACATCAATGTGCCTGTAGTTGACTAGAGAAGTTTGTCATGTAGTTGGGGGTGCTGAGTATGGTTTGTAGCAGAGATGGGTTTGAATCCCGGGAGGTACAGTGCAACAAGAATGTCCTTTTGAGTTTAGAGGGAAATGTCGTGACTCACTGAGCTGCTCAAACGCGTTGTAGCTTTTCCAGCAACGGTTAGTTTCAGACTTGGAAAATAAGTGTGGAAAAGTGAAACTTTCATTTGTGAAATCAGTTGCCACAAGGAATCGGAGAGCATTAAACTTTCCTACAACAGGAGAGAAGTTATGCATAACTTGTTTATGTTGGGTTTTTTCCTCATTTTTGTGTTCTTATATGCTCACATTCTTGAGTGATCTTCATAATTTAAAAAAGATCTTTTGGTTTGTTTTTCTTTCAAATGACAACTTACTCGTTTGTAATACAGGCTTAGATGAGGTAGAGGCAAGTATGTTTGATTGTTATTTTATATCCATTGTGTGTTGAGAACATGGAAAAACAGCAAACTCAGGAATTCTCAAGGGTTTGGTTTTCTGCAATTGGTGTGACATTAGCATGTGTCTCTAATTAGAAACACGGTGGCGTCAGTGGATCTCCTTTCAACAGGCCTCAGGATGATATTTATCAGCAAACTGAAGGTTGGGCCAAGACAGAAGCTGCTTCTAATTTAAATTTTAAAAATGGTTTTAATGTTTATGACTTATAACATATTAATCACAATTAATTTCAGCTATTGAAGGAGACAGAAGAGAATGTTAATTGAGAATGTCTGTTTTGTTGAGTCTCTAAGTAAATTTGATGCTTACTGTATTTGAGACTTGGAGGTAGGGTGGGTTTTTTGGGATTTAACCTACGTTTTGCCCTTTAGTGTTTAACGAGATGACAGTAGAGGGCAATGTTGAGCCACAGTTTTAATGCAACAACAGGCACAGACTTAATAAAAATACATAGAAATGTAGCATTAACATCAAGAATTATCCCTGTTGCTTCAAGTTAGCTGTAATCTCTAAGATTCCATAACACAGGAAATCAATTGTGGGTTAACAAATTCAACAGCAATTTAACATAAAAAGTGCAGTGTTTTGGTGCATGCTTAGCTTCCACAGCATTCAGTTAAATCAAAAAGGTTTTTCTGAAGGTACTCAGTAGTCTACAGTCAATGCTTTTTTCTCTAAATTTATAATTTTAGCTGGATGATTCTTAAAGAAAAAAAAAAAGTGGCAAAAAGCTTATATTTAAAATGTCACAGAGCTGTTGATTTTGTCACAGTAGAGTATTATTGCTTAAAATGAATTATTTCTTGAAACACCGAAGCAATGCATTTTTTTACATTTGTGTGTGAGCTGAACAACTCTTAACTTATTTTTTTAATATATGTGTCTACAGTGATACAAAAGTCAGATGGGTTTCCCTGTATGCCTTTTTTTGCTTTTTCTTCTTCCCCTCACTCTTGTTTAGTGTTGCAGTCTTAGAGAAGATAATTTACTTTTCCAGAATGATTTCTAATTCTGCTAATTGTAATTGCTCCAATGTCACAGCCAAGTAGAATACTGCAGGAAGTTTAACCCAGTGTCTTCAAACCTTTGGGCTTTCTTTCATATTTTTGAATGTTATGGCAAGCACACAATTTTATCATCATGTTTATTCCTGGCATTTCTTTCCCTGAGGATAGTTTTACTTAGAGCTCGCTCTTGTGATGTAAATGTTAAACCTTTCATTTGAATGACATTCTGATAAAACATCACATTTCCCACAATATTACCTCATGAATTTATGAACCATTAAATCCAAAGCAGTTTAACCAATCTTCTTCTCTTTCCCCCCTCCCTTGAAAATATGAAGGCTATTCAAATGTTCGAGGGGTTTTCTTAAAAGTCATCCAAGATTAACACATTATCGTCTGCAACATCAGGATAAACGCGTGCTGAATTCAAAGGGAGAGTTACCATTTGAAAAAAGACAGGACAAGCTTTGCTTTCTGGGTAAAGAGAAGTCTGAAAAGCAGAAATCTCATGTGATGTGAGCAAGTCTTGCTGTAGCTGTTCTGAGATTCAGTGGTGAGACAATTTGTCTCTCAGGGTCTGATATCATGCAAGCCTTGCAATCTGACATTTATTTTAGCTATGAAAATCTTCCAACACCATACTGCAGAACTCCTACAGTCTTGCTTTTTTTTTCGTGGTGGTGGTTTATTTTGTTTTAGGCTGATTCACGTTTGAATAAGTAAAACGTGACTCAATTAAATGGTGTGTGTTTGTGGGATGAAACGTAAACATATAATTATACTTAAATATCAAATCTTTAAAGAATTCTTTAACATATCTAGTGTTCCTTTAAAAAAAATAAGTGAAGACCCAGTAGTGCTATATGGTGTGAATTGTATTTCCTGCTCTGACAGTCCATTTAGCAATGTAGCAATGTATTTATATGGCAGTTGGCCTTAATAACCTTTATTGACTTTAGTGGGTAAGAGCCAAGACTGAGATTATTAAAATGTATCAGTTTCATCGCAGTATAAAGTCACAACATATATAATTATGTTAGGTAGGCTAGGTTCCATTTAATCCCACCTATTTATGCAGGAATTTGGCAAGATGGAAAAAAAATGTACAACTAAAATATAGAGAAGTTATGACTGATTTGGAGTTATATTTAACAGCATAACTGTTTCCCTACTATAAAGAGTCTACTTAAAGGAATGGAACATAGATCTTAAAGAACTGATTTTTAGTGGTATAGCTGAAACACAAGTGATTTCTATACCATTTGTTTCACTTTTTGCCATCCTCAAATACAGATGATGATAATGAAATGCAGCACACCTTTTAATTTATGCCTATTTAAAAGCAGAAATGTGCACATTCTGTAGTTATAGAAGCAAGGTGGCATTTCATGCAAACTGGTATCTTTCTGCACAGCTTTCTTCTTGATTTGTAAAACTTTTAAAAACTATATTACTAGTCATATTATTACTGTTAATTCTCAATAGCACGCTTTTATCAGTTTATACAACTAAATTGAAATTGGAGAGCAAGGCTATTTTCTTGTGAAATGATTTTTCTTTCCTTTTTGAGGTCTATTTTACTATTTACCATGAGTGCTACATATGAAGTATGTAATCGTTTCTGCTATAAGCCACTATTGTCAGGGGTTTACAGCCTGACAGTTAGAATTGAGTCTAGGCTGAAACTTGAGCTACAAAATCTCAGCCCAGGGCCATAATATATTTCTTTTTCTTCTTCCTTCCTCAAATTAAAACAAGGGTTTAAATATGTATTTAAATCAGAGTATTTCTGTTCCAGAATAACCATGAAAAGGTATAAGACAAAATGTGCTTTTAAAAGAAATCCTCCTAGCTTCTGAAGACTTTGGCACTTTAAACAGCTAACCAATTACGTTAAGAAAAAACAGATAATAGGATCACAAGAGGCTGTTTAGCTTTTTTCAGAAAATACAGAGCAACTTGGTTTGAGCTTGTCACCCGAAGTTCAAGAAATTCGGAGGTACGATTTTGATTTCTTGTTGTAGCTTTCCTGTGGTGCTCAGGTATTGCAGTGTCACCCTCTGTGCTTGGGGGCCACGCGGTGCCCGGCCATCCTGTTTGCCTAACGAGCTGTGAGATGCACAACATGGCAGCTCACACACCCACAGTCGAGCCATCTCTTGTCTTTTGGGGCTCTTCTTATCTGTTTAGGCCAGACCCTTTCAATAAATGAATTTTTGGCAGGTTATATTTTATGTACAGTAAGAGTCAGATGTTTCTGGAAATGTACCTTTTATCTGAAACAACAAAACAACTTATCTCAAAGACTTCTTTTTTTGGATACTAATTTCCTTGACCCCAATATTTTTAGCAGTCAGAAGTGGGCAAAAGGATTCAACATTGTGTGTAGTAGGATCACTATCAATCTGTTAAAAAAAAAAAACAACAAAGTTTTTTTGCACGTCTTTCAGAAAAACAAATATTTACAATTCTGAGGGAATTCAGACTTAAGCTTCCAAAACAAAGTGTGTCCTGAAAGCACAAAGGACTGTGTTTATGATTCTCTTTGAAGTGTTTTTGCAACAGGATAAGGAAAATTTTAGAAACTGTCTGATAGTGTTCAGGGTAAATACTTAAACCCCTTTAGAGAATTTCACACACAGATACTGTGCAGCAGAAAAAAGGATACTTATGTTTCCTAAAGCTGCTACAGCCTACAGCTTTGTACTTAAAGACAGAGGTGTTGAATAGAATTCTACTGAGGATACATCCAGTGACAATATCTGCAGGAACATCAGAGCAAACCAGTGGATAGCACTTTCTGGTTTTAACCCTTCTGTGCGCCGGTGGAGATCTAAGCTCTGTCGATACGAACCGCTATAACATTTCTATTATAAACTGGAATTGTTCAAAGGGTGCTCTTTCAGCTTAGCATACTGTGAGAATTACGCTGAAAACATTGAGGTTATAATGTTAAGTGGCAGAAGCCAGGAAGAATTTTGGACGATTTCTATCCTGTGGGGAAGTGGGATGTGTTTCTGGCAGCGGAGCTGGGAGGTGGCCATGCCGTCCCCTCCCCTGTCCCCTTCTGAGTGCGTTTGCACCCGCATTACAAGCGTGACGCCCGTGGGTGTTGTGCACACAGCTGTGTCCTGGTGAGCTTCGGCTCTGGATGTCTGGAATTCTGTTGTCTTGTGCTTAACTCGCTGTAGCAGGGCTGCTTTCTGTTGTCTTCACTGTATTATTATACTATTGGATGTGTATAGTATATATGTGTACTTGCATGGAAAATGTGATGAGTTCTTTGTCAGTGTTTACAACATAAATACATACAACACACTATCAGCAGAAATCAAAATTGTCCATATAGGTTATGCCCCAATCTTGTATTTGAATTGTGTAAATGGATCTCGGTGTCTGAGCTGAGCACTGTGGCTCAAACAGGATTCTCCATCATGTGTAAATATATTTCCATATAGGGTAGACTGCTAGAGCATGGTGTTTGGGTATGTACACACTTCTACACACCAATACACACACAGGTATCCTGGGGTTTTTAACTATGATGCTCTTCTAATCAGTTTATTTTTGTAAATTTTAATACATATAAAGTTACATTTAGAGAAAAGGCGTTTATAGGGGTGAGCACTGGGGGCAACTGCTTGCCCTTCTCGTCAGCAGGAGTGGAGCGGGGGAGCAGGAGCTGCACCGGGCAGCACTGCAGGTACTGCTGTGCGCAGGGAGCGCACAGCACAGCTCCTGCTGCATCCCTGGGCATCCTGTGTCCATCCTGCAGGGGTAGTTTAAAACCTGCTCTTGCCATTTTATTGTTAATGGGAACTATGTGATTGTTTTCAGGGAAAGCAAAATCAGTGTGACGGGGCTACTGTAGATGGGATAAAATCATGTGCTGTTTCCACCGTTTTTCCGCAGAACCTTGGATGAACATATACTGGAATAATAAAGGATCCTTTTATCAGCAGTATGTTTATTGATGCTTATTATTTGCTGTGGGAATAGTGAAATAGCGGTATTGTGCTATTGTTTTACTAGTCCAGTTATTCTTTGCCAAGCCTTTCATGTTCTTAGAAATCCATTTCCTAGTAGAAAAACTGAATAAAAGACCGTATTTGAACACTGAAAATAAAAATTCTTGAAAAGAAATTATTCCGCGGTTTTGAAATTTGTATGTCTATGTGTTACATAAAACTTGATAAATTGTGAAATACGGTTGAAGTGATTTCTCGTTCTCATTTAGGCAATCGTAGAATTGATCAGATATAGATAGAGCTTATAGATTTGTACATTCATGTACCTACATCTATGGACATGCTACAAAGATGCAAAAAAAGGACTTGGTTTGGTGTTAAAACTGAATTACAGTGGCTTGCCAGGAATAATTTTTGCTATGGTTGTTATGAACTTGGGGAAGTTGTGATTTCAAATGAAAGTACAATCAAATAAAAGTATGACTAAATGTCACTATCTACATTACTGTAATTTCTTTTTTTTTAGAGTACAACTAGTATTGCTAATCATGGTTTTATTCCTGTTGTTTGTTAAATGGCTATGTAACCACTATAAAATAGAATACAGCTGTTTTACTTTCAAATGGCTTTTGTAAGGAAAGGAGGTGACATCTTCCAAAAAGCTGCCATTGCTGCATTGATACCTTTTCTGTCATTTCTGATTGTCAGTCCTAATTTCTAACAAGATCATGGGTGATGGCGTTGTTGCAGTGTATTTAACTGTTACTTCATTTTTGATCAAAATGATAACTCATTTTATATATAAAGAAATAAAACTTGGCTTTAGTCCTTGCCATGGAAAGCATTATGGCCTGATGGATTAGGTGCTAATTCTTTCACTGAACTTCTGTTTAACTTGTGCAAGTAGCTTAAGTGTGGTTTTCAAAATCAGTGTGGAGATCAAAACCTTGAGGTCTTACTTTGGTTTTAGATTGCAGACTATTTCTGATCTCAAATTCCTCATCAATAAAATGAGGCTATGATTTTTGCTGTGACTGAAAAAAGCTAATTACTGGCTGTGTCCTAGGGAGAGAACATTCTGCAGTTGAAGGAACCCAACACATTTCTATCTCCCCCTTACCGTGACTGGAAACTGCAGAATTTGGGCCACATCTAAGGTTATTTTTTTGCAGACGGGCAATTTCTTTCCATCTAAGTGAGACAGAAGGAGCTGATTGTGTTTTGGCTGACCCCGATTGTCTTCTGGCAGTTCCCAGTTCGAGCTCTCAGGAGCTTTTCAGTGAATCTTTTCTGCACTTTTCGTTTCTTACTACACATGCTTCTGCTTAGTAATCCTGAAGCTGTAGACATAATGTTTACTATTCTGCAGTAGGAAGATAATTACTGGCTTTTCTCAAATGTCGCTAGTTAACATCAGATTTTGGCAGTTCTCCTTGGACTGCTAGGGAATCTGAACCCTATATAATTCTCACAGCAAAGGCTCTAAGACAAAGTTTAAATGTAGCAAATCTTCTAAATTATTTCTGTAAAATAACGTGATTGTTTATCACAATCAGACAAATGGCATCTCTTTTCATAGGAGGAATTTTGAATGATGGAGTGGTGAGAACAGGCCAGATTCCTGCTTGTCAGTAGGAATGGCAGCGGTGGAGCTGAGCTCGATGTGAACTCCTTTTTGTGCTGGAAATAGTGCATCAGTTCATGCTGTCTCCCTGCCTAGGGATCAATAGAATTGTGTAACCAACGCAAGTGATTATTTTATTTTTATGTGTGTGTATATGTATGCATATATACACTGCTAGTAATTACATTTTAGCTCAGTCTTCATCTGCGTGCAATATGCTAATGGATTAAAGCTTCACCAGCTAGCCAGAAGGTTTGTTGTTTTGTCAATGTGGTGGTGGGACTCAGCTTGAATAAGTGAATTATTAGACTTTTCTTGTAATTCAGCCACATGGCAGAATAAGTTTATTCCTTGTCATCCTGTACTGATTGTTCTCGTATTCTGTCCAAGGTCATGCTTCCATTTCATGAAATGCGAGTTTCTCTGCTGAAATCATTTGCAGTAGTAGGACCACAGAATTCACTCCTTCAGGCAAAACTGGTGATCCATTATGTTCCTGACAGAAGATTTGGATAGAATTTATTTTAAAATTAGCCTGCACAAACCAATTTACGCTGATGCTGTGTAGCACCAAAGTACACAAAGGTTGTACTTCTCAGAATTCTTTGAGGTGACAGAGTATCTGAAAATCTTTCAGCTGCTAAGCTTTGTATTTCTGTCTTGTCTTCTGGGGAAGAGGAAAGAGCACCAGGTATTGCATGTACAATGGTAATACGTCTATCCCCAAGGAAGCAGGGATGGAGTAACATGAAATTAATCCAATAGTGCATTTATGTAGATGCTCAATGCAAAAGCCAACACAAATCCTGGCTCTATCTCAATCAGAAATGTTACGATGCTTTTAAAAGTATTATAAATATACATAATAAGGATTATTAATATTTCTCACTTTTAAAGGTCTTCTCCTGTAGGTGGAATCTTTATTAATGCAACCATAGAGTGGCTGACTTTGTCTCTCAGAGGATTGACAGTAGAGAAAGTAGAGGTTACTATGCAATTATAGTCTTACAGTCAAGGCTTTTCAGACCATTATTCCATTACTGATCTTTTGCTGGCTTTCATGTAGGACGTACTTGATACACATATTTATAAGACCTATTCATGGGTCAGTTCCACTGGTGATCATTATGCTGAAGAAATTATGGATTTACAGTATCTAAACTTAGAAATCTACTGGGGAGGGGAAAAGATGTGTGAGTCAACAGATGAATAAGTCTTGAAAAATCGTGAAGTTTGCAAAAAATACTGAACAACAAAACAGGATACAGAACTCTTTTATCATGTTTTTTCTTTGCTTTTCGTCTTCTACGTTTTCTTGTTAAATATAAAATACTGTAATTGAATCACAGCATTAGCTGGCTTTTTCCAACAAAACAGCAGATTTAGGCTCTTTGCTGCTAGTTTCAAAAATAATATATAGAGAGAGCACGAAAGCAAAAATTGAGCACATAGATGTATAATCCCAAAGGAATAAACTGACTTCTACTAGACAAGCTGAAAGCTGATTAAAATATTTCTCATCCTTTGGGTATGCAACAGCTTTTGATGATGGGGAGTGTATTAATATTCAGTTTAGCTGCTTGTCGACACTTCAGACAGGTCCCAGGAAAGACTCTGATGCTGACCAGATTTTCTCACTCTGCCAGCAATCTTTACGAGACATAGAGCAGCACCCTTGTACCGGCAAAAACCAAGATAAGAATAATGCTATTTAGCTATGTCTTTATTTTAGAGATTGCTTTTAGACATTTTGAAAGGATTGAAAATGTTAAGAAATTCTTTTAATTATATAAACTCGTTTAAATACAACAAAGGACAAAGATAAATCTTAATTGTATAAAAATATGGCTGCTGTAATCTATTCGATATTCAATCCATTTGTCCGAGTTGTTTGTAACTGTACAAAGATTCTAGTAGTAGTATCAGTGGCCGAGATTTTTGGAGAGAATGTTCCCACTGCAATTATTTTACAGCAGTCAGATCTCAGGTGTTGGGGTAATAATGTCCTCTTAACTTCATCTATTCCCCTGTAATACAATACTTGCCTTCCAGGCCAGACCCAGATGTAAACAGCTGGTTTATCAGCTGGTGCTGCTGTTCTTTTGTTGGCGTGCTGACATGTGGGGTGCTCGGTGCTCGCTTTTTCCGTTCCGCAGTGACGAGATACGTACAGCATCTCTGGAAAACAAGTCATATGCTGTGTGAGGTGCCTTTAGGATGGCTCCAGGGCTAAATGCTTCCTGTAACAGGTGAAAGAGCATGGCTTAATCAGCTTAGTTAACTCAATTAAGCTGGGATTTTTCTCATGGTACAGCCTTCATTTGTGTTTCATTTAGCAAATGTATTTCCTAGTTGTGGAATGACACAAAGTTGGAGAAATCCTGTGGGTTTTTATAGTGGGCTGGATAAAGGTGATGTTTGCTGTTTTTTCTGCAATGTGAAGAAGTGAATAACAGGAGTGTGTCTTTCTACTGAAGATTTTAATGAGACACTCTATTGCAATTTATAGGCTCCTCAAACTGAGAAAGTCTACTTTTCCTTTTTTTCCTGTCTAATCTTAACAGTTTTAAATGTGGGAAGGGCTGTCGCTGTTCATCCCAGCCCTGCCTTGCTTGCTTGCAGCTCTGTCACCAGATTCTGTGACACTACCTTCTTTTGTCCTTTGGAAGAAGGTCACCTAGTGTGGTGTGATTCTGAGGGTATGGATCTTCTCTCCCCTGATCTCTGGGTCTCAGCAGAAAATATGATTATAAATTAAAGTAATTTGAACTGAATTCTTCCTTGAGATATGTTGCTCTTTATGTTCTTCGTAAGTTACTCCATGTTAAAAGATCTGATTTTCCTCTTGGGGGAACCTTGGGGTCCTGATCCTAGTGGAACCCTCCTGTCTGGAGGCCACAGGAGTAGATTGATTAGCAAGGCACAGCTGAAAACACTAAATGCTGAGCGAGTTCTACTTCTCATCTCATTTGGTTCATCTGGTACCATTTACTTAATTACTGATCTGTTGAGGTGTTTGAAGGAGGAAGTTGTGGGAAAGAAAAGGCAAGCAGGATAGCAGACAACAGGTTGAGGGTGGCAGCAGGTGCTGGGAGCTGGTGACACCAGGAGATGGAGTGGCCAGGAGCTGTTTTGGAGGCAGAACAACAGGACCAAGGACCATGTGAGTGACGACTCCCAGAATGGCAGTTCTGAAGGGCTGTAATGGCTGGAAAACTTGACACTGGGTGTGTAGGTGGAATGGACCTTGGGGTAGAGCGGGAATAGAAAACCAGCCTGGCAGGAAAGGCTTTGGAGATTGAGAAAGAGGAGGAAAGGGTGGCAAGGGCTCCGGGGTCAAAGGGAGGTGGTGTGGTTTGGGAGAAAATAGGATGGGGAAGTGGCTATGGGGAAGATGGCAGAAGGTAAGACAGCTGGGTGTCTCCTTCAAAGCAGAATATTGTGGGTGGCCATTTTAAAGTTTCTTTCAATTCCTTTTAAAAAGTCTGTGTTTTGATAGAAATGTCTTCATTGATGCTCTTGTGCAGTAATAATACTGTATTTAATATGCTATTGATAAATAGTCCATGTTTAAGCAAAAAATAATTATATCGAGTGCAAATGTGTGTTGAAGTGTGTTAATGCAACAAGCACCAAAAATACCTGGAGCTGGGGGAAAGCAACAAAAAACCAAGAACAACAACAAAAAACACACCACCAACAAAAAAAAAAAATACCAAAACCAACCAACCACCAAAACAAACAAAACCCACCACCACCAAAAAGCCCCGGGGAGATTATGTAAGCGTAAATTTTTAACAATTGAAGAAATGAATAGGATGTTTAAGATGCGTGAATTATTTGTGTGTTTGTTATATATACATTAACAGGTGTGCACACAGAGGTAAAGGGATTTATCTGTTCAAGTGCTGAGCTGTTCTCCATAAGGCGTGAAGTTGCAGAATCTCACTGAAGTGATACATTATGTTGGATTTTCATCTACGTGCCTCCCACTGCTTGGGCATAATTCTATGGTAGACTTCAGTGTTTCTTGATTATATGGGGTGTTATAATTTCCTGATGACTGGTTATGTTATTTATAATGCAGAGGGTGTTAAGCCTTTGGTGATTAACACTCTATTTGAATTACCAGAGGTCAAAAGGTCAAAGGTACATTCTTTTCTTTGTTTTTGTGGGTTTGTTTTTTTTTTTTTGCAGTGTTTCTTCCTTGGATTTTTCTTTCTTTTTTACTCAGGTTTTTGTGGTCTCTATTTTATCTGAAAATTACTTTGAAGTAATTTGGGGTCGGGAGAGGAGCATCCTTCTTCTTTAGAGGCTCAAGTCTGTTGAAACTGTAGTCGTTAGAACATAATTTCTCTTTGCAATGAGTAGATCCTCCAGAAATCTTTCATTTAAAGATAGTGAAAATCTCTTATCCAAAGGTCAAAAGCACATGGAAGAAGGCATTCCCTACTTAGCCTTTAACTGGGTGGTTACCTGTGTCTCACTCTAAGCAATTTTTTAGGATTTAGTAAAGAAAAAAATAAATATGTGTACATATATATGTGTCTATAAAATTGTGTGTATGTGTAAATATATATGGCTGTCATTTCAGGTGATTTGGAGATCCTGTAGAGATTGTTCTCCATCTTTCGGCTGTCTCCCCAGTCCTGTGTTTTCAGAATTGAGGAGCTGTATTTAAAGCCTCCGGTTCTTCCCTTACCCCAACATTTCAAGCATTTCTCTAAATAGTGGGTTCATCTTGGTGCTTTGCTGAGCTGTGTTCCTTCCAGGGCTGGAGCTGGTGAGGGGGAAGCAGTGAAGGGTTTGTTGTCACACTGTGCTAGGATAGTGTAACCGTTCGTACATCTCCCAGACAATTCAGTTGCGTCTCCAGGTTTTCTGAGTTGTGTCCAACTGCAATGACTTTGCAGTGGTCTGTAGCAATTGCTGGGGTTTACTGAAGTTTGCTGTGACCCTGGCTTTGCTCCCTTCTGTAAAGATGTCCATAAGATGTTCCTTGCCTGCAAATGCTGATGTTCTGCCTGGAGGCTTCTTTGTGCTGTAGATGTTCCACCTACTTCAAGTGTGGAAAAGCCTGGGGATGGCAGAAGACCTGCAGGAGTTCCCTCACTGGCATTTTTCCACTCTAAACCCATTTTGGCAGTACTTGAAGCTGCTCAAAGCCAGTTCCAGAATAATTGTGTTGCTACACAGTAGCTCTTTGCAATGTTTAGGACTTGCCTGTTGTATATAAACAAAGCAGGAGGTCAAGGAGCAAGGGAGGATATGCTCATGGTAGGAGCCAAAAAGGAGAGCAGCTCGTCTGGTGGGGTCGGTATTTTGGGCTTCAGACTACAGTGTGTTCTCAGCTCAAATGATGCCAGCCTTGGAAACAGTACAGGGAGATGACAGCTGGCCTCTGCATTTTCCAACCGGCATAACTGGGCTGGACTTGACGTTTTAAGAAAACTCAGCATCAGACTACGAGGCTGATCAAGTGTTAACAATGTGTATTTTGCAGAGCTGGAACGTGAGTTCACTGGTGTATAAAAGCTCTGTTTTAACTCAGTCACCAGCTATGGGTTTAATGCCTGAACTGCTGGATGAAGTTGTTCGGTCTGCGAGAAAATTGAAACGTATTATTATAATCTGTGTTTAATCTATGTACCAAATCTGAGGGTGTTTTAATGTTGCTCCAGAGCAGATAGGGTGACTATTCAGTGGAAACGTGAAGGCAAGATTCTCCTGTCCAGCCACTCGTGATGATTTGGTTTTGCTGTCTGTTGTGTGCTCGTTTTCTCTCTGCTTTTCTCTCCGGTGTTTTGCTCAGAGCTCTGTGAGGTGCTGAGATTAGTGCTGTTTGCTTTTGTCACAATCTTTCATGTTTGCTGTGACAGCTGAAAAAGTAGCATTTGTTCTGCACCAGCATGCGAGGGATCCGTCTCAGACACTGAGGACAATTAGTTCCATGTTGTGGGATAAAAAGCAGACATGCTAAAATTTTAGGAGGACTTTTTTCCTGTACATGCTCCAGAGAGAACTCTGCATACAGCACTGTGGCTTCCTACATGACTTCGCCATTTAAGCTGGTTTAACTGCTGTCTGCCATTCAATTGCTGGGCTGTGGTTAGCTCTATTTCTCTTCTACAAACACTAAGCACTACACTGGCTTCGTTCCTTCTTTTTTTTTTTTTTTGTTCCTTTAGTATTTCACTTATATTTTAATAGTTTCATTTACGCTTAGAAATGTTTTTTTCTATTTCTGCAGAGAGACTGTGACTAGACTAGCACCCCAAAATGTATGGAAAGCATAAGAACTTGAAGGAGGGTTTAGTAAGAAGCAGAATTTAAGGCCAAGTTGAATTTTTGAGCGGAGCAGAGAGAGAAAATGGGAAGAAATAAGTTGCAGAAAAGGGGGAGGAACAGGGAAGGGAAACAATTGTGAGAAGGAAGATAGTATAACAAAATGAGAGAAGAGTTAAAAAATAGAGAGAAATGGGAATAAAGACAATGGAAGTATAAAGAATCTTGGAAGTGCAAGAGATGGTGTAACAGGAAAGAGAATAGTAATAAATTTAAGTGTCTGTACTTCTTAAACTTTATTTGTAGTCAGCATAATGAAGTTAATGTGAAAGTTGATGCCTCATCTTTCAAAATTATTTTTTCCTTTCTGTTACTCCTTGCAGTTAGAAATACCACTGTGAGTAATAGAACAGGAAAGAGAAACTAGGCAGACATTTGCTTTCATGGATCAAAAGAACTGCAAGGTATTAAATAGATGAAAATTCAGACCTTTGTATTAACTTTTTGGCTGCAGCATTTAGTAGAGTCTTGCTCTGGGAAAACTGAATATGTAAACTACTAATAATGCATGATGCAACTAGATAAAAATGCGACTTTTGTGTGAATGTATTATTTCATGTTGTATGTCCAAAGTAGTTTTTTGTCTGTTGAAATATTTCTCAACCAACTCTCTTGAAGGAGTTGTTATATTATGGCCTTACTGTAGCAGAACACTTAGTCTGAAAGTCTGTAGACAGAACATTTGCAATAGCGTGTATGTATAAGATTTTAAGTGATGAGCTGCTTGATTAAAGCCAGAATATATTTTTTAGTAAAACTTGTTACTGGTTTTGTGTAAATCCATTTTTACTACTACAAGGGGGGCGGGAGGAGTGGGGGCAGTGCAGGGAATAAGTTAGGGAGTAGGAAGAAAAGGTTGGAAGAACATAAATTGAAGGCGTAGCTTAAACTTGTAGACATATCAACACTTTAAATGTGAATAATAAGGTCCAGCTTGGTAACTAATGTTTGCTTCAGGAAAGATGGAGCAAGGTTTTGGCTGGTATAAATAGAACAATGTACTTTTTTTTTTTTTTTTAATGAATATTATGTTGTGTAGAAATATATTATAATGTTGCTAGTCATTTTTCAAAGTCTGCTGAAATCTGCTTGACTCCTTTTTACATCTGTCACAAACAACTACTTATTTTCTTGGGTAGTACCATAAATATTTGCAGAAGTGCTGTAATCTGTTTCTCAATACAACCATTTGGAAAGTTTGTATAATGGACTTAAGTAAATACTATGACCCTCTCACTAGGGCTATGGATCTGTTACTTTGATGCTCTTTTTTGGTCACTCTAAT
Source organism: Columba livia (assembly GCF_036013475.1). Classification (NCBI taxonomy): domain Eukaryota; kingdom Metazoa; phylum Chordata; class Aves; order Columbiformes; family Columbidae; genus Columba; species Columba livia. Next base: position 3,628,760 of record NC_088614.1, read on the forward strand.
TAAATTAGTTACTGGATATTAAAAGTATACTACTTGAAAGAAGCTGAGAGAGGTACATCAGAAATAATAAGTATTTGTATCCTGTTTTCATTTTACTGTTTTATTTCCTTTTCTCTTACAGTTGTACTAACCAGTCAATAAGCACATATGAGCCATGTCAGCTTTTGCTGTTTTGAGAACTAATTGCATTTTTCAAATATATTTTAATCAAAAAACATTTTCCTGCTTATTTGTACGATACAACTTCTAAATCTGAGACACCACTGGGGTCAGAAGATAGTAGGCAGCCTACACAGCGTTTGAGCTGGTACTCGAGTTCCTGGTTTCCTGAGGATAAATGTGATTGCTCCAATATAAATGTTTTAGATCACAGTGACAGCTGTGGAAATTAAACATAGCCAGCAAAATCTATTTTCTGTCTAGCTAAGTAAAGGAGAGGACAGATGAAGAAATTCCCTGGGCGAACGAATTCTTATGAACAGTAATGAATCTTTTCCTTTTGCTATATTAATTTTATTGTATTCCCAAAAAATGAAGTCTGACTTGGGTTTCTTTATATGTTCTTCATATTCAAGTTTATCACTTAAAGGTGAAAAATTTCTAATGTCATTCTTAGGCCATGTTGTAAACCACATTGCAAACGCTTCACTAAACACAGGGAAAGTTTACCCTTTAGGATAGTTTCCAGAGAGTTACAATGGTCTGTGAATGGAATAGACTTTAAAATTCTGTTAAAGTCTGGGGTTTGGGGAGAGGAGAAGGATTTCCAATTTCCCCGGAATTTTGTTTCTTCTAATTTATTATGAGAAGTATTCTGTTTTCAGGGGTTTCAGGAATATTAAGCATTACCTGCTTTAAAACATCTTAACATGTTGAGTGTTTTTCAGAGAATTCCCTTTTTTAAATACAAGTTTTGATACCTGCTTCAGAAGCTACTTTAATGCAGAAGAATAAAGAGTTTTCTTGTATAGACTATGTAGCAGTTTTGCACTGAGCAATAAGCAGAGAGAGGCTGCCCTGCCAAAAGGTAAATCCCTGAATCACGTTCATCACAATTTCACCTTTTTCCTGCGGTAGGTTATTGGCTTTTGTAGTTCTGGATGGTTCATTTTCCATTTTAGCATCTCCTCTGGCTGCATCTTCACCAAACCTGCTCAGTCCTGACAACTGGTCGGAGTCTTTGGGCCACTGTTGACCTCGCCACAGGAGATGAACGAGTCTGCCTTGCTGGGGTTCTCTCGGTTCAGGCTGGAGCTCCTGAATGTGCCGCTATTAATCAGCTCACACTGCTCCTCTCTGGGCCAATTCTTTCAGCAACTTTTTAAGTAACTCCATCTAGCAAAGTACACCTTGTAGCAATGTGCTATTAGAAGTAATTAGCTAATCTATTTTGTGAACTCTACCAGTAACTGTGTCTTTCTGTTTGGGCTGAAGACTCAACTGAGTACCCTGTAGCTCATTTTATTGCATTTATTGCAATTTTATTTTTTTTTCTCTGAGGTGGGGTAATGAATGTAGGTTGCAACTGAGAAAGGAGACTATGGGATATTATCTATATATTTAAAAAAAATAAAGAGTATGTTGTGATCCTTAAGATATATCACCTTGTTTTGTGGGGGAGAAAAAGGCTCTCTTTAAAAAGTTTATTGCAAAGTAAATGGTTAAAACGGAGCTGCAGTTACTTGAAAGAGACAAATATACATTCATTATTTCCTGAGTATGTTGTTTTTATGGGCAAGCAAAGGAAGCAATGGCTGGGTGTCATTAAGGAGTAGCTAGTGGAAAGCGGTGAAATGAGCAATGAGACTTGTAAAGTGTCATGAAAACTGAAACACCAGGGTACAAAGTACCGCTTATCCTCACAGATATGGATACCATATGGCAACATGAAGGGAAATGGAGAGTAGGAGACAAGAATCCTATTATTCCTCACACTTTCACTTGCTTCTTATTTGCGTTGGGCAAAAGACTTAAGAAGTTTGCATGAACCTTCTTCTAGTACAGTATTGCTTGACAAGACACCTGTCTTCCCTGGCAAGTTCCTTGAAGCTTCTTTGGTGTCATTCCAGCTTTGGCACTTCTGATTATAATTTTATTGTTTTTTTTTCTAATAGTTTTAGAATAATATTTTCTTGACTGTTCCTAGATTTAAATCTATATTAATTTTCTGGTATGATAACCCTTTCTTCTCTTACAGCATTTAACTTATTTTTAATTTAGAAAGGTAATCTGCTGTGATTGTGTTATTGCAGTCCCTGGAATTTCTGCTTTCACTTTTTTCCTTTCTCTGAGACTTACCATCTCTGGACAACTTTCCACATCTCTCCTTGAAATCAAAGGGACTCCTTAAGAGTACTTTAGTAGCAGATGTTAAAAGGATTTGGCTTCTGAAAAGATGGCTGAGTTGTCTGTGTGCCTTTGAAATGATATGGAGGAACAGAGCCTTTATCAGCTCTATAGGGGCTGCTACAACTAGGAAAAGATTTTTGCTTCCCCCTTCCCACAATCTGAACTACACACCTATCTGCTGGCCAGAGTTTTCTTCACTTATAATTTCGTTAAAAATTGTTTAAGTCTACCAATATTCAGTACAGTTATCTTCACTGGAATAGTTGTTTAAAACGTTAATTCTAGCATCTTTCACCTTTGCTTGTCTGACTTCAATGTTTGCAAAACTATACTTGAAAATTGCCTCTTCTGATCATCTCTCTTAAAGTTTGTGGTTGGTTGTTAAGACCAAAGCAAGAGCATTGAACAAGATGCAAAACCAGTGAGTGCATACTTACCCTCTCTCCTTCCTTGGTACTTAGGTGGAAACTTTCAGCTATTTTACCTCACACTGTGTGAGGGGATCATTAGTGTATTACATTTGCTTTTGACCTCACCTAAGGTTATGGAAATAAGCAGCAATTTGACTGGGTTCCAGCCAAGGTAATGTGATTTTAAGTGCAGGTGCTTTTGTCTTAGCAATGGGTGCTGTATCAAGAGAGAGAGGAAAGCTGAATAGAAAGGTTTTACGGGAGGGCAAGAAGATCGTGTGGAATTTAACAGAAGATGTGATAAAGGGAGCCCTAGTACATAAGTTTTATGCTTTGTGTGTTGTAATTCTGAAAATTAATGCTTCGTGTGTTATATCAGGCTGTTGTGGGCATGTAGTGGCAAAATTACAGATAATAAATTACTATTTTTCCTACTGAAGCTATATAACCTTCTCCTACTTTAGTACCACAAAGAAATGCAATTTAGTGGTTCACTGTGCTATGGAGATTAGTGCAAATATTTGAACTTCCCTGTGATCTAGGAAAGCTCATGTTTTAAGAAGTATTTCATAGTTACAAAGTTTGCCATCGCACCACTGTAGTGATTTTGCAGTGCTTTGTTCAGTGCAACATTAGCCTACTGGTGTGGAAAAACATCCAAAGGACATCCTAACTTCTGTTCTTCAAAGGAAAGCTCAATATGACACAGCATTAAGGGACAGAATCAACCCGACGTATTCTCGATTTCAGAAACAGAAAAAAATGGAATACGAAGCTATTCCCACTAGAAATGTTGTAAATCTTACAAAATATATAAGCTTTCCTCTTCGACATACATCAAAGGCATAAAACTTGGGAGATTAAAATATGTTTTTAATCTTGGTTTGATGAGCAAAACTTTCACTGTAATATTTATTGTGAGAGGCTCTGCTCCTGTTGCCTCTTCCCTTTGTTCTGTTTATATATGACTTCCTTTCTTCCAAAAAAGTAGGAAGTATCGCTTTCACAAAGCTGAAGGATATTGCAATGGTTTGTTCATTTAAGCTGGATCGTAGGCCCACGTGGCAGACACAAACTTTCCTTTTATTGTCGTGGGTCCCAGAGGAAGAGCGATGCTTTCTGATGGCTTCCCATGAATGCCTTTCATTTGTGGAAGAGTTTCAGTGGCTTATGCTGACTGTACAAAGATCAAACAGGCAGGAAAATTGTGGTTTGGAGAAACTTAGCCAAGATCTTTGTTATTTTCTCAGAAGTTTTTCTTCTCTACCCCTATTTTTTAAGGACAATATTAGGCCACTTAGTTGTAGTGCCCAAAGGAAAAAAGTTCTTTCTACCATTTTCTCTTTAAAACGTTAAGTATTTTCTTAGTCATTAGAAAATTTGTAGGCATGTATAAAGAAAATACTAGCCGTAATTACAGTCTGTCTTTATTGCATTTGGAATCGATGGTATCCAAAATTAAGCTTAAAAAAATGTTGCGGCTGCTTGGTCCTGCAATTTGATCTATATTGGGACGCTGTGCCTGCAGACTTTTGCTGAAATCACCCATTTTTTTTGCCTGGGCACAAAGGTTTGTCAAACAGATTTGATTCTGGGATTTGACCTGTTGAAGTCCCTTTTGTTTCAAGAATGGTTTTTGTTTGTTTTCTTTTCTCAACAGGTTTTGTGTTCTTCGTGAACATCTCCTTTTTGCTTAGCTGTTAGTGAACTTAAGTATTGGAAAGAGACGTGCAGACCATAACAGCTTTTTAACTGCAGTGATGGCAAGTTTTGCCCGCAATACACCATTTTCATTCTGTTACTCATCTAAAACCTCATGTTTGTCATACAAAATCAGTTTTTGTTGAAGTATTCTTTTAATAAAACTAAAATGGCTGAATTTCTGGAGTAAAACACGTAGCATCTTTAGAGGTCAGATGTAGCTGAAACTTCAACAGCTGTACAACATGCATCCTAGATTGTTTTTAATTGTCTTCCCTTTCTCTAACAGCAGTAATTCTTGTTTATATTGTCAAGAACCTTTCCACCAAGCACAAGCACACCATACTTTAAGGTCACATGCTTAACCCCACTGTGGGGTTACAATGTAAATGGGCCCCCTTTGTTTTCATCAGTGTGCGAGGGGTGGGTGCCCAGGCAAGGCTGTTCACAAGGCTTCAATAACTTATTGTAGAAGTGTCGTAAAGAAAGCATATTTTGTCTCCATACCACAGTTGTTTAGCATTACTCCTGTGCATCCAACCGACGGCCAGTTTGGCAATGGATTTTTGTGTGTCATTTTGTTCTTTTGACCTCTGGTACTTTTTTCTTTCTTTCTTTTCTTTTTTCTTTAACTGAGCTAATGGATCGAACTCGCGTAATACAAAACGAAGAAGCTTTTCCTCTTTACTGATATCCTAAAAGTACTAAAAAAAGCTGGAGCTGCTCAGTACTTTGAATCAGTTTTAAAATGAACAAAGTATAGCTTTTTTGAATGGTTTCAGGAGGTTTAAGGAAGTGTTGTGCTTTTCTACTGGTAGTGATTGATGTATGGACGAAAAATACTGTTGAAATCTTAAGAGTTATTTTGGTTTTGATTATCTAGAATTGGCCCTGAGTCCCAAGATTTTAGGTGATTTCAAGCCCAATGCTGATTGTAATCTGTGGCTGGCATCTGTAGCTGTTTTTGTAGGCCAGAAAAGTTGAAGTCATGCTCTCAACTAAGTGCTGCACTGTGTCAAAAATCAAGCCCATTTTTTGGGTAATCTCTGTTCCGGGTTGTGTGGTTTTTGTTTTTTAATATTTGGTTATAATTTTGGGCTATGACTACAATTTGATTCACATCCGGTTTTGAGGCACAGATTTATATTAGAACATGAAAAGAGTATATACATGTGTCCGTGATCCATCCAGTGTGGTGAATTTGATCCAAGAGGAGGGATGTACACAACAGTCTGTGCACGTACTGAACATACAAACACTGACCGAGCAGAGCGAGGGAGAACTGGGCTCTCTGGAACATGGAGCAATAATACGTGCCTATCAAAATATAGCGCTGCTCTGAATACAACAAGTTGTAGTTTAGAAGGAGCAGTACTTTGTTCATTTTCTAACTCTGTTAATCAAGGTAGAAAATTCCTTTTGTTTTCCAGCTCGCTGTTGAGACAAAAATAGGGACTTTCCTCAGGTGAAAACTCCACAGTGTGAACTTAAGTTCATAGTATTTGGTTGCTGTATTTTAAAATTAAAGTGTAATAGCAACATGTTTTCACAAATAATTATCAAAATGATTTTTTTTCCTCATAATGAAGGCTATGCTTCTGTGCTTCTGACGGAGAAATTTTGTCTTGGCTTTTAATTTTCTTTACTAAACTTTATGCATTGTTTTTCATAGGTATTATATATAGAGCAACTTACTGTATCTAGTGACCTGTCTGATATGAGAATAACTGATTTGACTAGTCATACAAGTTTAAACAGGATATCTGCCAACCATGAAGGAAGGTTATTTAATGCTCAATACAGTGATAGCTTGATGTTAGAGTATTTCTGTCTCTTAATAAACATTTAAGAAACACTTTTGTGAAACAGGAAGAAGAAATGTACAGCATTTTAGGCTGTGAATTAATACAACAAATATAAGTCTTCCAACATGCAGTCTTCTGTTGATGAATATTAAAAAAAACTCAAATATTGTTAAAATTGTTAAAAGACAATCCATATCCTAATGAAAAAGTTTTCACTTTTTTTGTTCTAAATGAATGTAAAACTATCCCTGAAAATTGATTTGGTTTATATAAAAAGACAAATATAGCATCCTAAATAAAAAACTTAAAAGGAAAAGAAAAAACAACAACAAAAACACTAAAAAAAAAAAGCAAACAAAACCCACAACAAAAAAACCTACCACCACCAAAAAACCCCCACACAAACTTCCAGAATCCAGATACTGAAGAGACCAGTTTTTTTAAACAAATGACATGTTTTCCTGTTTCAGAAGAGAGATATTTATATATACCACATTAATAGTTTGGGTGATTGTTCATATAGACTATAACTCTTCTGTGTGAACTCTGGATGCTGTGAAGTGTGACTTACCTTGTAGTGTCATGTTAAAGCAGAATGTGAATAAGATAGATGGTAACATTAAATAGAGATTTAGATCTCCAATGTAGCTCATCGTGATGTGTCTTTAAGGGTAGAAGTTTTTGTATGAGAGAATACAGGTCAAACCCTCCTCCAAAACCTGCTATTTTTTATTTGTGCTGCAACCCAGAAGATCTGAAAGCTTTTTTGGGTTAGTGGAGAACATCTCTGTTGCGCATGTACTCACTGTGTCTGTTGAGGACGCTTGGCCAGTTTATGTTAGTACATCCTTGGCATTGCTTTAACTTTTACTAGCGAATTAACTGATCCTTCTGGAAGAGTGCGGGGGTGATTAGTCACCCACCTTTGACCTCTCTCTTAAGCTGGACTTTGCTGAACTTGAGAACCCATCTCTTATTTCATCTTGTAGAAGGAAACGCTCATGAGCGGCAGGGCAGATGTGAATGTCGCAGCGTGGTGTGACACAATGTGGTGTCGCAGAGTAGCAGTGTGTTCCCTTTTCTGAATTGTATTGTCGTAGTTCATGAGCACATGTTGTATTTGTTCAATTGCCAGAATCTTCAGGACTTGTGTTTCAGAGGGTAATCGACATGCATGTAGTCACAAGGATCCGTTGATCGCGTCATTTGTTTTCTTTGTGAGGCACGTGAATCAGATGATGAAAGTTTATTTTCCCTGCTAAATGCTGTGTCATTGATGAAAATTGTCTATATAGTGATTTTTGATATAGTGAAGATTTTAAATATTTGGCCATTCAAGCTCAAAATTCTTTCTCAAGTATTCATCTATAAATACTTGAATGTTCGTGGAAAATGATCATGACAAATTGACAACATTTAGAACTTGTTTAGACTCTAAAGAAAAATATTTCCAGAAGTAGTCTTCTAGTGCACTAATAGGTGACAGAAAATAAATTTTAAAATTTTCTTAACTGATTTATTTTGCTCCTGGGCTACTTCCTTGATATTTCCTTGTGTGTACTTTTAATTGTTGGGTTAATTAGTTGGTAATCTTCCTTTTAAGGATAAAGAATGAACCTTTTACTTTCTTTCTCCTGAGGAGATAAACTAATTACTGAGACCTTTATTGCTCCCTTCCTATGAGTGTGAAACAACAAGAATCCTTCCACAAAATCAAAATAAACTGAAAAAAACCCCCATATGGCTTATCGGGGAATATTAATGGAAGTGGTATTTGTCATATCTATATAGTCATGACATTAGATCTCTCTGATGAAAGGAAAACATGGGCAGAATTCCCAAGTGAAGTCCAGGAAGTGCTGTGTATAGCCTGCTCTTTTACTGGAACACAACGAAATAGAGTAGTCAATAACTGGCTCTAGTTTGCACTGACGGGTTTAGAAAAGGGAGGTTTTACAGATATGTTTTGTTCAGAAGAACAATAAATATGTTAGAGTTCCTGGCATGATGGAGGTTGGCTGCTGTGTCTCACGTGGATGAGCAGCTCTGGGGCAATGAGTTTCCTCTACTTTTAATTTTTCTTTTATTGAGGAGGAGGGTTGGTGTGTGATGTGTGTGGCGTGTTTTTCGGTTTTGTTTTGTTTTTCTGTTCTGGAGAAAAGTCTAGAGTTCTTTTGAGCCTAGAGGCTGCTAAGTTTGATCAGACATATTAATTATAATGAAGCTTTGCCTTATTTAGCATTGTAGGTGTACCTGGACTGTTGAATTCATTTTGCAATTATCTTTTTTCTTGTAAAGTTTGTCTTGTCTATGTATACTAGTAAGTTTACTCATAAGGCAGGGTGACATGTGCAAAACTTTGTTCCTAACCATTCTGTGAGTGCAAGAGAATTAAAAATAAGTAGTTGCCTCCCCTCCAGGAGTTATCTATATTTACTGTAAGTATTACATCCAAAATAGTGACTGTATGTATCTTGAGCAAGTGTTTGGGAGTTAACTCAGTAAACTTCTCTCTTTTTTAGTCCCTCATTTTTTTGATTTGCCAGTATACTGCATTTCTTTATACGCTTTACACTGTACACCCTCAATGACAGGTCATCACAATTTGTGTGGCCCATATATGAAGTGCTTCACTCAAGGCTTATTGTAAAATATTTCTGTACTGTAACTAAACTGGAGGAGGATAAGGCCCTGAAATCAGATTGCCTGGTTTTCCACTGAGGAATAAGGATCACAGCTTCCCTAGAAGTGTATTTCTAAATACTGTTGTTGTGATCAACCTCTAGCAATAGGTGGTGCCGTCCTTGCTGCTTGACGATGTCATATTCCCCATACATTAAATACATAAAGTATATCAGGTTCTGCTTTAGTTTTATTTAATTCAAGCTAGAGTTCATTTTGGTGTTTCTGGATTTGAAGTCCATCATTTTTTTTTCTCTCCTCCCTCCTCCCTAAATTATTCATAATAGCTGATGATGTTAATTTTTATATGCTAATAAAATTATATGGTACTGTTTGAGTTCCTTTGAACGGGTAAGATCATTTGTTGTATGATTGTTCGGTGCTCATTAGAACTGTGCCTAACTGTTGATGACGGAGATTCTGTCTGGTGGCTCGGTGTTCGTGTGCAGGTTGTACTCGGCACGATGCAGGATTGCAAAATGTGAGCTGTCCAGAGCGCACATCAGTGAAGTGAGTCTTGTATTGCATCGTAGCTCCACTGATTCCAGCAATAGTAAATAATCACTGAAGCATACACTGCTGTGCAGCCCTTCAGAACTTAAGTGTTCAGCGTAACTACTGTTTGCATGTGACCAAAATGGGAAAAGGGAGGTGTATACAAAGGAGTGAATTATAACAAAGAACACTTTCTGCTTCAGTTCTTGTTCAGAAAACATATGTTCAGCCATGCAGGCAACAGTTGGGTAAAGACACACTGTAGGTTTGGAAACAAAAGGCATGTTCTTTTCTTGTGTTCACAATGTTTTCAAACATATTCACTTGTTAGGGACTAGCCTGTCAGCTGGATCTTCTTGCAGGCTTGATTTCTTTTTCCTGACTTCTTTCAAAAGCTTTTTCCCCACAATGTTTTACACTTCATATAATCCACTGTGCATGGTAGGTCTGCTTCAGCCTTTGTGCTATTGATGATTCAGAGGTGGAGGGGCCGTGCTCGGGTAGAATGTGGTTAAAGACTAACCTTTCGCTCACCCACACATTTGAAGATGCTAAGCCACTTTTACTCCAAACATCTTGAGTGGTTCAGTTGTGCTTTCTTGATGAGATGGGTTATAATTCACCTTTAGAACATTGCCAAACTGATTAGCGCAGCAAAAATATTTTGCAAGTGTTGATCTTTATATAACTTTTTTTCTTTATAACTAAATCTTGAAAATCTTTGAGACCTACTGTAACTGCATGGAATTATCCAGTAAAAAATATTTCTTTTCTCCACTGGGAATTAATTCAGTTTTGGCGTGCCAGAGTAACCAAAAATTACTTGGTCTTCTGTTTGGATTACTTTTTCCTAAATATATGGTTCAAGACCCTAGAATAAATACTCTTATGTAGGCATAAAGGTAGTGGTTATTTCCAAATAAGCTCTACCTGGTTTAATTTATGACCTTTAAACTCATATAGCTAGAAAATGTACTGTGTTAGCTCCGCACGTATAGTTAAATGGTACAACTTTCTAGTGTAGACAAGACCCAAAGTTTCTTTGGAAATATCTAAGTGATCTGCTCTCTGTAGGTTTTTCTAGGTCGAGCTACTCATTTATCAAGTCAGGTATTCATCCTTTGTTGTCGGCAGTGAATACCTCAAAGAGAGGCAGGACTCCCTACATTTTAATGCATGGGGACTTCTATATGGAGTGTCAGTGTATGTCTGACTTCAAGCATTCTAGTCTACAGGGAGTTTGAAAAAGATGGACCCAATTTCCAAGATATAGTGATTTCAAATTTGGTTTGTCTTTTTGAAACACACTGTGCAGTTTCGTTATGTTCTTGCATGTTTTAATTGTCCACCATAATGGTAGGGGAGAATACATAATCTTTGTGGCAATGCTTTCACACCCGTGACTTGAGCCTCCATTCCTTTTACCCTACAAAAATATAAAAATTACGTGACTCTCACAAAATTCTCTATTCCTTTACATTTTGTTTAAAAACAGCCATAATATTTGACTCAGACAAACAGTTTTGATGTTGGAAGTGCTCTGTCAATAACCAGAATGGTTGTGGAGTTTCATGTTGGCTTGTAGACTATTTATGTATTCTGCTGGAGTATTAATAGTGTTAGCTGAATTCAGTAGCCTGGGAAATTACCCCTGATGAATGTCCAATAATTAGGATTTCCCACGTAAGGCTCTTCAGACCATGAGGATCATTTAGACAACTAGAAAATCCACAGACAAGAAAACTCCATGTAAATATTTTCTAATGGAAGGTGCCAGCAAATACATCCTTGCCAACATATGTCAAAACTGCCAGAAGATCTGTGAGGATGGGGATTAACTTTTTAGCACTGTCGTCTTAAGAGCCTTGACAGAGAAACATTATTTAAACCTTTTTCTTTGACTGCATATGACTGAAAAGATGTTAATGGTAGATAAAACTAATATAAAGCAGTTAATGATACTGACATATTCCAAGTCTGCACCTTTTTCTTTTCATTGAGCTCTGTGTCAGACATCCTTGAGAATACTACAGCTTTAAAATAAATTGTCCTTCCTTCTCAGATGAAATCTGATGATTTGTCTCCAGTCTGATAAAAGAAAGCACATGCTAGTATATTGCTTCTTTTCAGGAATTTTTTTGTTTTGTTTTATAAGCTTTTAAAAAGTAAATTATGTTTTAGATGTTGCAGTGACTTCTCTGACTCTCAGGAAAAAAACAGTTAATAATAATTTCTTTCCTTTCAGCTCCCATGAGCCTACCTTCATTGTACAGTTTGCATATAACAGCTAGTAAGAGTAGAACATAGTGAACCTTAAACAAATCTATTAGGATCACCATGGCAAGAAACTGGGAAAATGGCAGGAAAACGAACAATGATTTTGTAAACCCTCCAAAGGTCAGAAAAAGGCTTTCAGTAAGTATGCAGAGGCTAGAAATCAAATCCCATTTCCTATCATAAGAAACCAGTTGTTTTAGCAGTGGTGGTTAATGTACTGTATGTGAAAGATTTAAGACTAGTTGGAAAGCTTTGCTTCTGTTTTATTAGGCTGCTATTGAAAAGCCAACAGCATAACTTCAACTAGGTGCTTTGAGATTTCTTAATGGGCTGTCAAGGGCAAGACACCAGGTCTGTGCTATACTAGCTCTTTCCTGTACATTAAAACAACAGGGGCCAAATGATCATATACAGAAGTATGAATTACTTGATGCTTTCTCTGTTCCATATGGTCAGCCATGTCTTTGGCAATTAATCATGTACCGAATCAGTTGAGTGCTCTCTGAAGCATTGAAGTCAACATTTAGTTGTACCTGTGCCAGTGGGGGTAGGGGGGCTGGGAGCGTAAAATAGCAAGATGAAGAGCTGCTGGCGCCGGAGCCGGAGCAGCTGGCTTCTATAAACAACACTTTTTGCCTCTTTACCTTTTTTTTTTTTCCCTACTTTCTTTGACAAACGTAAGCCATTTTTCAATATCATCCAAAACATGAGGGTTGCTGAGTGAAACTGTGATATCTGGCATAGTGGATTAATAAGCAAAAGGCAGAGAATTGGGTTTAATGTGCCCAAATTACTGGGTGATAACTTAAACCATACTGGCAGCTTCCATCATCTCAAGGAAAATGGGTGCATTTGGTCATATTTTAAGTAGAAATTTTAAAAGTAAAGAAGAAATGAGCAGCGGTTTGTAGGCAATTACTTGGTTTTTTTATCACATAGAAGTTATGACATGTTAAATTAACATGGTTTAATAGAATATGGCTTCTTTCCCCCCCACCAAAGGCATGGTGTTCTAGTTTTACAGGGTTTCATCAGGATACTTTTTGCACTAGAAAGCGAAATAAAGCCACAAAAATCACAGGGAAGATACAGAATAACATTTAAAATTCTAGCCCCGCTTACAGATTTTACAATGTATGTTTTTTCTTTCTGTATTAGTTATTGATTATTAAGAGATGACTGCTGAATTTCAGTAGATGTGGTTAGTAGAGCTACAGAAGCTTATGCTATTTAAACTGGTGGTGAGTAAATAAAATCTTAACTTGGAGTGAAAAATCTGATTTGTTGACCCAATAAAGTGGGACCAAGAGACAAACTGTCCCAAGTGCCACTTTAGCTCAGACTGAAGCTAATTTGTTTGACAGAATATGAGGCTTCATGTCTCCAGCTATACAATGTTCATAACCTTAAGTCTGGCTTCTCCAGAGGTCTGCATTGAAGGAAGAAAAATGTACCAGTTTGGGTTTTTGCTTGTTTGTAAACATGTCCTGGTATTCACCCAGGACACACACAGCTAAGCAGGGTAGTGGCCTACTGATGTTGAAACATAGTTTCTTCTGCTGTGTAAGGAAAAAAAATATTATTGTAATCCTTTTATAATACCTAGGTTAGCTTTGTTAAGACTCATAAAGGGCGTCTAGTTTTAAGTGTGTACACTAGGTGAATGGTACAACCTGGTTTTATAAAGGTTTCTGTTTGATCACATGTCTCTGATATATTTTGTTAGTGGAAATGAGAAGAGTATGATATTAGTCTCTTAAAATTTTATCTTAGTAGAAGATGCTCTGATAGCTGTTGCCTGGTATGGGAGTAAAGCGCTAGATTTAGTTTTGCTGCTGTACCGGGAGGAAGGTAAAGGATGTAATTTCCTAAATGCTGTCTTTAACTGAGAAGGCTGGCTTGGCAACTGTGATATATATGAATATATAAATTTGTGCTTTTTTGAGAGGTGCGTTGCATGTTTGTTTTTAAGACCACGCCATTTGGGATTTACAAGGAAATGCCCTAAATACATTAATAAATGTGTAAGGAGAATTGGGGAAGGCTTGCTGAAAAATAATAACAGTCCTTCTTAAAGAGATATACTGGCCAATAAGACAAGTAAAGTTGCTTCCCTCAAGTGATAAGCAATTTGTGTAATCTCCTTGCTTAGGGTTGTCCAGGATATGTTTTTGCCAGCTCAGGAAGCAGAAGAAAGAAAGTTTCAACAATTTGTAAACATTACCACCCTCAAGAATCTCTGTGAACACAAGGGTGAGATAAGGCAGGCTGGAGCACTGGTCACACTGTTTATTTATTCTGCTGTCCTGCAGTCCCAAGTGTGCTGAAAAACACCAAGTCCGTGTTGAGTCCGGCCCAGAAATGTGAAGGTTTCACTCAGCATTGGGCAAAGGGGCCTCTGCAGACAACTATCTGTCATTAAAGAACATTAAAAGAATTGAGACACAAGATCAGATTTTCTTTGATGGGACGTGCAACTGTGGTGATGTTCAAAAGAAGGTCATTCCTGCCCTTTAGAGCAGGGTGGTATCACTTGGGTTTCTGATGGATTTTTATCAGTGTTGATGTGAGGAAATGGCTTTCCCAGCTGATAACATCTTTGACCGAGTTTCTTGAACCCTTGACCTTTATCAGTCAAGGTATATATTGAATCACCTTGTTAAAAATAAATCTCAAAACAAGTTACAAGGAAAAAAAAGTCAAAGGACCATGTTTTATCATATTATTTTACTCAGAATGCTGCATTATTTTTTACAATTTGGGATTTTTATTGAAATTAGAATAGCAAATTTTTAAGAAATGCCTCTATAAAAGCTACACATCAAGCCATCTACTCATGTTCTGGGTAACCTTACTGCCCTCAGCACTCTAAGAAAACAGGTAGATCAGTTAAATTGCTATGTATTGTTGTTGGGTGTTGCACCCTCCAGGTAGCTCAAATGTACTCGCAGGGCTCAGTAAAGATGTCCATGTTAAACTATGAGTTTGGCTTGAACTGTGTCCGTCACCACAGAAATGCGTGGTGTTAACAGAAGGCTGGAACAATATGATTGTTCTCTCAGTAAAAGTTAAATTATGTTCCATTTCCAGGATTGTGATGCTCCTGTAGATGGAGGGGACTTAAGGTAGTTGAACTGAGGACTAAAGTTGCAATTTGGCCAGACCATCAGAATTCATACAAAAGCATTATGTGATCATGAATCCTTGGAAAAGTGGTTGACCATCTTCTCTGCCTGATGAAAGTCTCATCATACCACCTTTTCATCAGATTTTAACTGAAAATTCTTCAGGAACTATCAGTTTTCTGTGAATGGTGCTTTGGGAATCACTTATTTAGGGGATCTTGATGTTTCTTGCCTGGAAATAACTATGCTTGCAGCTTTGTGAGGCATAGCATCGTTAAACATGGGGCTTTATGTGGTCTTGAAGACAAGTAGACTTGTACAGCATCTCCAGTGGATTTCCCTATCCCATTGTGATTAATAAAGATTCTGAAAGTGAAATCTTGGTGTACTGTAACCTAGCTATAAGGCTACATTTGATCATCCTCTAATACAGAGGTAAGCTTTAGGTATAGTGCTGTGTCAAGTCTTGCACATGGCAAATGTAGAAGTTAGTATTTTTTCTGAATGAAAAGGAGTGTTAATTTTAATCAATTAAAGAATGTACATCTCTTCATCTCATGCAAGTGTGTTCTGCCAGCAGAAGTCCTTTGTCAAATCCTGCTTTAAACCATGCAGCTGCTGGAAGTGGAGGCTGTAAGATCAGAGTTGTTGAAGTTGGCGGATATTAGAGCTTGTAGTAAAGATGATGTAGGTCAGTGCAAGGAAAAACTATGTCAGGGAATCCTTATCTGAAAATACTCTCTGGCTTTTTGTTTGCTTTGTAATGTCAAAGCAGGGTCAAGAATGTGATCTGTATAGACAGTTTTGAACGTTTTGGGTTTTTAACAAGAAAATGTTCTTTTGATGTGTAAGTCCCATATGAGGAGGTAATGCCTCTTGGTAAGCCAACTGATAGAGCTGGGAGGTGGGCAGGAAGATGCTTTTTGCATTTGGCATAATAAATTTATTTCCTGCCTCTATGAACCTTGCCTCTTGGAACCACCACAGCAGTAGTGATGTTACTGCTACTTTTCTCAGCTGAAGAAGTGTATAATCTGCATATTGTTCTTTCTTGGGGTGGGTTGGGGAAGCAACCTGTCAGACCAGGGATAGATTCCCCAGGGGAATTTTGGTGGGTGTATGTTTGGGCACGGCATAATGTAAAGTGTATGGGATGTTGAGGAGGAGGCAACATGCCATGTCTTTGTGTCATGTTGTTTCTATAAGAGAGGCCATGCTGGGAGTAGGAATTGCACCTCCTGGTTGTGTTTGAGTTGTGTTTTCAAACTCACTTCCACAGCACTTCAGGTTAGAAACTTTTTTTTTTGCCTCATTTTCTCTGGAAAAAAAAAAAAAAAGGGTTTCTGCAAGGATTCTGCCCATTCAGCCATCCTTCCCAGAAGCATTTAGATACTTTGGTACGTTTGCAGAGCATGAGTCTGCAGGTTAGAATAGAAAACATAATTAAGTGGGTATCAGTGGTTGGTTCAAGTGAGAAAGGCGAATATGGTATCTTTGAAGGAAAAGCCTGCAGCATCCACCCCAGATCTCTGTTGTGGCTGGACCGCTGCATCTCAGGTCAGCACACGTGCACTGGTTGACATGCGTTCGTGGCATGAGCATCAGCATGTGCTGTTTCTTTCCTGAGTTGACAGAGTGGGGAAACGTAGGGCAAAGAAGAGGAGAAAATGGTGGGGGAGTTAGTAATTGAAGGCAAAGATGGAGCTGAGGGGGTTGGAGTTGGCTTTTGGGGTAGATGAAGGATGATAACATTACATCATCTCTGGACAGAACATTTGGGAAGGCCAGTAACTCTTGGTCTGCAGAGACCGTCATCCTACTACACAGATGGTTTAAATCCACGGCACGTGTGTGTGTGTATATATATATATTAGCAATTTTTAATTTATTCCATAAATGAAAAAGGTAGACTTTTACTACTTGCTTACTTGAAATACTTCATGATAAAGAGAACATGGGGACATCGTCAGAAATTCATTTTAGAAGATACAATACAAACACGTATTTTCTTCTGTAGCTTCACAAAGGCTCAAAGGGGAGGGGGAAATCCCCCAAATGCTGTATTGAAGGAAACAATTTAATATGATTTGATAAAAGAAAATATTTAGAAAATAAAAGAATTGCATCTCAAGAAAATGAGAGCTGGGGTGCACAATGTCTTGTTGTGTTACTTAAGGCAATGAGATTTTAAAGTTTACCTTATGTGCCATGTATATTGATTAAATACCAAATATATGGTGGCCATTTCTAACCATCATTTACTGTATTGATTTGTCAGCAGTGGAACTGTAATAAAAAAAGCTATTGATTTACTGTCCTTATTTGCTTATGGGCTTTTTATTAATTTTACACATTGTTTCCTATTTCTAGGTTATAATTTTTATGTGTTTTTTCCCTTTAAGTCAAGCCTGGTCCTTTCTGAAGTTGGAAAAAAGGAACAAATCAAGGAAAAAAGGAAGGAAGCCATCAGCTGCTTCTTGCCAGTCCTTACTGAGCGACAAAGGCTGCGGAAAGAATGGACAGCAAGGTGAGAAATTTTTGAAAAACAGTGAGTTAATAAAATTAGAAACAAGTGTATCAGTTATACTCCTCAAAATTCTCTTGACAGGGGGCAAGTTGACCCTCAAAAAAAAAAAAAAAAAAAAAAAGTCAAAATTTTTACTGATTAAGTAGTATTTTTCCTTGAATGGAATAGTCAGTATTTCCGTTTCTGATCTCAGTTACTTTTTGGGGTAGAATGTTCTGTGCTTATATAGCGTAGTCTATTGATAATGGCTTGATAGGCATATTATATATTTGAGAACTGGTGTCACTTTACATGCCCTAAGGTTTTCCTTATATTGCTGACAATGTGTGTGCTCATAGCTACCTGGCTGCTCTGTCCTCTTCATGATCCTCACATGGTGTCCTACTGGTGTTAACTGGGTTGTGTTGGGTGAGATTGGCCTAACTTGAATTATTCAACTGAACTCATTGCCGTGGTAATAAATCAGGTGACGTTGTTAACTATTTTTTAAAGTTGCTTATGTTTTTATTTGACAAAGTTTGATACTGGATTGTAGTTAAATGAATGGATTTCAGAAACTACAGACACATCATGCTTCTAGTTTGTTCAGAAATATGTGAATTCAAAAAAGAGAATTTCCTCTCTATGCCACCTTCTGTCCTTTTCTTTAGCTGCTAAATGGGTTGACGTACCTTTTTCATGTCTGTTTCTGAAAGCTATAGATTTAAACTCGTTTAATTATCTTTTTTCTTAGACTTAGAAATTTTATGTCAATACTATATATATGATAATTTTCTACCTAATGTATGGATGTTCTGTGCTTACAATTAAATAAGTTTGTAGTCTTAAGTATTTTTGAACGAAATTTTGTTATCAAAATTAGCCCTTAATTGGTAAATGTGGTAAATGCTCCAGGTGAGGGAGTTCTGTGTTTGGTAATGTATAACTTCGAAAAGTTCTTGAAAATGCTATGAGGTTCACTTTAAAAAGTTAATTGTAGATATTGGATCTGACACTCCAGTGGCTTTGCTGTTCTCAGTAATTACAGTGAGTGGACTTGAAACATTTTAGAAGCTCTAGATAAAAATTGAACATTATTACATAGTATTATTAGACAAATTAGAGGGTGTGTTTTCCAAGTCTTCATTCTGATGAGTATGGCATGTTAATTTGTATACTAATCAGTTAAGACCTCAGAGTGGAAAAGAGCTTAGCAAGGTGAGTCTTGTATTATCATGTGGTTTTTGTTTATTCCTTTTTGAGGAATTTGGGGGATTTCTTTGTGGGGTTTTGTTCCCTCTATCACCGTGCTTACTAAATAGTGCAAAGGCTTTGGCTACATTGAAAATGGAGGAAATCACTTAAGGCTTCTCCATGGGACACATGCATCTTTGTTGTGAACTGGAATAGAAAGTTTCCTAGAGACTGGAAAAGGCTGAACAATTCTGATGAGGGAAGTGTCTTTTTAGTGTTTGTTTAGTTTAACAATGATTTCCTAATATCCAAAGTCATCAAGAATCATGACAACAGGGGTCATTTAAAAGTACGGTGGGTTCCAGTGTCCGTGGCCTCTGCTCACGCTGCGATGGAGGCTGGAGCAGCGTTGCTGTCGCAGACAGAGTCTCGTCTCTGAAAACGCTGAAGTTCTTGGTTGGGGGTGGGGAGAGGCACAAGCAGACAAAGTGCAGGCCTCCTTCAAGCCAAGCACCTGAAAGAACATTTCAAGAGTATTGTGCCTTGCAAGTTTTGAAAGAAAGTGTCCTTTGAGTATTAAGTATCCATAATCCTCCTTCTTTCCATTTGATGTTTCCCATCCCAGCGACCTATCTGGAAGTCTCATCCATATGATCTGCATAAACAGTCTGTTACCGTACACCTCACTCTGCTTCATCAAAGCTTTGGCTCGATGTCTGGAATGAAGCGCTGACTGGGGTAGCCATCAAGCATACGGTGGTGGAAGTTATAAAACGTCCGCTGTGGTACTAGCAGGGCTGCCCATGTTTTAGAGATCAGTCTATTGTGTACTTTGGAATTACATGAGAAAAATGTGCTTGGACAGGAAATAATTAGCACTTGTCAAAGGGCAGGCAATAGGTTACAGTATTTTACTTTCAACAGGCTATCAGGGGATCAGCTAGATTAGATAATAGAATTTTTTTCCTCTGGAAGTTAAATACAGACGACTCTAATTAGCTTACATTGTGCATTAGAGAGCACATTATGCAGAGTACAACTTCAAGAAATTTAGGTCAGTGAAGGGAGGGCAGCTGGCAAAAACTTTGCTCTGCACTTGGTATTTGTAAAGTTCTGTGGGTATTCTGTTCTTTCATGGGCTTTATTTGTGTCATTGACAGCTTAAAATAAAAACAAACCTTGCTGGGAGCTGTTAATACAAACTAATTCAACTTGTAGAAATTTAGCCTTTCTCAGAAAAAGGCATCTGAACTGGTCTGTTGTGGCTATGTATCTACTCGGATAAAGCACGTCCTTGTATTATTTAAGTTGATTCTGCGTGTTAACCAGCTGAAATTACCCCTTAAGTGTTTGTTCCAGCTCCATAGTCCAAAACATGTGGTAGTGCGCTTTATGTTATGCTTCACCGTTTCATATACTTTTGCCTCGAAGATGTCATCAGTATCTTAAGTGTCTGAGCTGGTCTTCCAGGGATTTGAGTTGTTCTGCTCTTGAGTGGTAGTGATCCAAAATACCTCAGGTAGGACTCAATGAATGTCCTTTAAGTGTTAACAGAAATGGCCCAGAGTTTCTGAAGTCCCAGATTTGTTTATACTGCATGATAATGCCTGATGGACAGGTTGTTATAGCTGTTAAAGAGCTGCTCTAGCCCTTTGAACTGACCCCTTCTCGACCTCTGCCTACACAAGGTCGCTCTTCGGCTTCTCTAAAGCAAAGGGAACCTTCGATTCTACTGTAACAAATAGAGGGGAAAGGGAACAGCTGTGGATTTGGGACTAACCATGCAAACCTGGGTAGACTTTTTAGGGTCACTGTATGATAATGAAAATTGTTACCAAATTATATGGAAATTTAACAGCAATAGTAGGAAAGAGAGGGTGGAGTCTAATGCATTGGGTTTGATAAATGAAGTGTGAAGTTACCCATCTGGCTCTAGACAGCCCTCTCTTTCTCTACGAAAGAGAAACATTTAAAAATAACCATGGTACATCTAGAATCAATGACCCATACAGAGAGCTGGAATAGATCAAGATTTAATGGTGGCTGTGGAAGAAATTATCATTTGAAAAGTGAGACAAAGGATGAAAAAGTACAGTTCAATATGTGCACCTGATTCATTTTCAAAAAAGGCCTTAATATTTTTAGCCTGTTGATGATGTTATTGACTTTTTTTATTTTACTTTTTAACGAGAACCAGAAAAGTTGTTATATCATAAAGAAATGGTAAAAAAAAGTACTTGAATTTCAAAAGATGTTGTGCTTTACCTGCTCAGTAGATGCCCAAGAGAACTAGACAGTATAGTTCAGTCAAAAATGTATCTTTTATTTCTCCTAATAGAACTTGTATCGTGTTATAATAATAGTGTCTTCAATGCCTGCGTGACGTACTCCACTTAATTGCTAGTAGTCTTTTGCTATATTTTTCGTATGGATACATTTACTACCAAACTAATTTGTCATCAAGAAATCAGCAGTAGATAAATTTAAAGGATGGTGTTTAATTACATCGAAATTATTAACTCCTAGGAAAAAACAAGTGGCTAGTTAAACCATTACTAAAATAAGTATTCTTCATGCAAAAATTTTATTAGTCTAAAATGGTTTTCTTTTGACATAGACTCTGATGTCCATTTTGCTGTTTCACTAAGTGAAATTGCACAATTTCTCTTTGGGGAAATTCAGCCAGAAAATGTCAAGTTTTGGAGACAGACATAATGAAGTGGAAAGATAGGAAAAATAAAATTATTTATGATGGTTGTGTTTTTATAGTTGTGCTGCTTAGTCAAATTCTGAAATCTTAAGTTGTCTCTAAGTCATCGTGTTATGACAATTTGACATAGTGAAAACAGAATAAACATTCAATAAATAATTTGGACCACAATAAAGGCAAAATTCTTCTGGTTCATGAGATAATCGATTAACACTTTTCTGCCGTTTATAATTGGTAGGAATCAGTAGCTTAAAACCTTGTTTTGTTGAAATAACACAAAGAAAAAAAACCTATTTTATGCGGTCATCCTACAACCCATAATATTTTGTAGATCAGATGATTGTTTTTTTAGAATTGTTATATCCTTCCATCTTTGCACAACACTTCAAAAAAGAACCCCTTACTCATGGCAAATTATGTAAGTTTCAGGTTTCAAGTCAAACGTGAGCTGTAATTCCTTAGTTTTTTGCCTTTGTCAAACCCCTTCTAAGATCTCACGATTTTGACATAACGATGTAAAGGTATTTTTTTTTCTAGCTACAGTGAACACTTGTCAAACTACTGAGACAGTCTTAGCGCTTAGCAGTGAAATCTGGTTTATTATGTGGGTAGTTATATAGGAATTTGAATTATAAGTACATAGTGTGACAACTGAGTCCTAACCTGTCATAACACTGTTGGGTTCTGTAATAAGAACAGTGATGAATATGAGCGTGGAATCCTAAAAAAGTATGTAAAATGAGAAACAAACAGGACAACTTCTATATATATAAATTTTTGTTTTGAATAAGAAGTTAATTCTTTATACACACACACCCCTCTTGGAATTTTAGATCAGATCTAAGAAGATAATTGAGGCAGATCTTACTGTTTTTAGCTCCAGTAGGAGAAAGTTATGTTGACGTAAAGGAGGAATGTATATCTTTCTTAACCCATGGACTATTTTTCTGTTACAGAAGTTAGCCTGGGCTTTGGGAAGTTTGGAGCAGTTGTTTTCCTTCTTTCACAGACTTTTTGTATTTTTCAGGATCTCACTAAATGCTAATTTTTAAATGAAATGTGGTAGTACTGATTGAAAAGACTGGTTGACAAATACTGAACTTTTTTACACTCTCACAAGCCTGCCAAGGTGATAAATATATGAAATATAGTGAGCCCTTTAGAAACTTCTGCGATAGGAGCTACACGAGTTCCAAAGATTTAACAGACAAATTGTGGAGATATCAAAGTCTGATAGAGAGTGAGGGGAAGTAGTTGGGTGGTTTAAAACTTTTGTGGTGGTTTTGTGTAACATTAGAATGACAGATTTTTTTTTTTCTTTCATGTTGAGGAATCCCTGTTTCTGAGATTCTGAAGGATCTCGATAGGTACCACGGTGTGATCTCCAGTGGTAACAGTTGTCCTCTCTGGACAATAAGTGTGTCAGCTGGAATGGATACTCAATAAGTCAGCGACAGCCATAGAGAAAAAAATTTATTTATCCTTTTGAAATCATAAGAAAAAGAAAATTACATTTGTATTCTTTGCTACTCATATTTTGTGTGTGCGTGTGTACGCTCTTTAAAAGAAGATAAAACTGTTCCGCACTCAGTATGTAGCCTGAAACTGTTTTTCAGAAAGTGAATGTAGGTTGTGAGTTAGAGGGTGATGCTGAGCACCGTGTGTTGATGGGGAAGGTGCTTTCGGCAGCCTGCAGACCAGCCCCGTGACCGGAGCGAGTGCCGCGACTCAATGAAGTTGTCAGGTCTCCCGCTCCGGCATCAGCTGCCTTCGCTGACCTTTGACTTTGCTCCAGTTGCTTATTACCCAACTCCTTTTGCTTCTCCTGACCCTTCCTGTTTCCCGCCTCTGTCTTTCACCTGTGTTTCTTGTCTCGAGGAGCTTTTGAAGCAGCCAAGCTGGGGATCAATAGGTACCAGTGCTCTCCAACACAATGGAAATGCTGCCTGATTAAATGCTGCTGTTTAACCGCCCCTATTATTGCCTTTGAAACTGTCTTAGCCCTTTACCCTTGAAAAGACTTTATGTTCACAAGCTGTGGCTCCTTACAGAAAATGCTGCTTCTTACCTTGTGATGTCACTATATACACAGCAAATATGGTGCAAAAAAATGTTCTTTGGCTTAGGGACTTAATGCAAATGCTATTATAGGGCAGTCCAGTAAAAGTCGTGGAACTTCAGCTCTGTGCATGGCTTTTGTGTGGGTCAGGCTCTTTCATTACATGCTTTGTAGGAATTGTGTACTCTGAGGGTTTACTTTATCATTTTAATTTTGTTTTAGTGCTCCACTTTGGAAAACCATAGAGAGATGCATTATCCCATACCTGAATAACTACTGGATCAAAATTCTTTGACATTTCCCTTTTTGATTTCATGCTTTCTTCTTGTTATGTTAGATGGTATTTTCAAAAAATGATTCAGTGACACTGCCAAAACTGACAACTGACACAGTCCTTATTTACAGTGCAATTAAGTTTCCAAAACAAAAAATGATAAAGACTTTTCCCACACCATCAAAATGCATTTGACAAATCTTTTCTTTTTTTAGCTAAATTTCTTAGAGGTTTGACTTTATTTCACCTGGACAGGCTTTTGAAGCCATCACGGGTGACATTTCCTCGTTCATGTAAGCTTTCATGATTGCAGTACAAGAAAGATAGTTCGTGTTGTTTTTCCAGTGGTTTGACAATGATTTGTTCGCTACCACTGGAAGATCTGAATGCTGGAAACGGAGATTATTGTGTTGCCGGGCTACAGGATACTGGAGGTGGAGTAGATCAGAGGTGACAAATTTATAATCTGTGGAGACGAAGTGTCAGCCACATCATCAGCTAGTTGAACCACAAAGTAGCATTAGCATCAGCTGTCGTGGTTCCTGTAAGAGAGAAAGGTGGCTGCCAGAGGCAGGAGAAAAGGAGCAAAGCTGGGAGAATTCAGTGTGCTGTACAGTGCTCTGTAGCTGCCCATATTAGCTAATAGTCTACTGTTAAAAAATAGGGATGGTCCAGAGAATGACAAATTATCATAGGTTTATTTTGCTTTATCCACTGAGGTTTCTTTCCTCTGCAATATCAATACATGCTTTCCTTTGCCTTCAGCAAAATGTGCTAATGTCTTGGTATGTAACATGTCCACGAAACTACTCACAAACTTAGTATGACCGAAAACTTTATCTAAAACTAGATATTTAAAATTAATTGAGTCCAAAGATGAAATTATCTCTTCTGTGAAATAACAGAAGCCTTATCCAAACAGGACTTTGTTGTTGTTACCACTTTGTTACAGCTTTTTCTGTCATAAAGCTGAATTAAATAAAGATAATTTGGAGGATCTGGGTTAAATAATCTGTGTATATTACCAATACAGAAAACCAGAGGGTAACATATGGGGTTTACCTAGCCAAATTGTGTGCTTATCATGTCATAGAATGAGGCGTGAGTGAGCAGATGCTTACATAAGTTCGTGACTTAAGTCTTAAATGCTGTCAGCCTTATGTTATTAAAGTTTTTCCACATATATAGAACTTGATGGCTCCAGGGATTGGTAATGAAATACAAAGCCTTTTGTTTTCAGGTCAGTGGTTCAAATATGGTTCAGGTAGATAGTGCCAAAGACTATTCCCACTGGGTATCTGTGTTTGATGGCCTATGTAAAATGCATTGGTTCTCCAGCCCTGGTAGGCAGGTGTGTATATCACATAAAGCAACTGTTACAGCTGACACTAATTGGTGCCCTTGCTGGCATTTTCGGAGCAGCCAAAAACTAAATGAATGTAGTAACTGAGCAAGATGCTGTCAATGCTCTACACAGTCTAGACCATGGTTGTGAGGGAGTGATAAAGCCTGTGAATATCGGGGCTGACCGTGGGCAAAAAGGGGATGTCGGTCTGTTCCATTGTTCTATGGTTTGCTTGTGCTAAAAGTTATGGTAACGTATCCAGATAGCCACATGCTGCTGAGAGTCATGGTAAATTCCTGGGTGATGTCAACTGCATTGGGCGAGAGGGAAACACAGTCCACTGGGAGGTCAAAGAATGGGCTGGAGATGTTTGAACTAGGCAGAGAAACTAGGACAATCTGGAAAACAGAATTAGCTTTACTTGCTTATTTTTGCCGATGTTGAGATCTTTTGGGCATTTAAACAGTTTAATTTGGCTGTATGATTTGTGTTCTTTATTTTATCTGAATTTTCAATTCTTAATGTAGTATTACTGTGGAATTATTGTATTATAAACTGATGTTTAAAATAGCTAAAAAAGGAAGCTGGCATTTTTTATGGTTAAGATGTTGTGTAAAAATGGAGAACTTGGAAACCTGTTACATAGCATGTGGTGTTTTATTTGTCTTGATCTTCTTTTGGTAAATGATAGCAGCCCCAAGTGGGAACAGTGCTTAAAGCATATGTAATAGCAGTAGAAGAAAAGTTTATGTTGAGTAGCTTGGCCAACCGAGAACACTTCTGGAGTTATGCAACACCCCAACTTACTGCTAATTCAAAATACTCATATTTCCATATTGCTGTATTCTAGAGATTACCTATCCTGAGTTGGTGATGGAGCAGATAGGATTCATGGGTGAGAAGTGTGTTAAAGGAACATCAGCGGACATCAGTGATATAATTAGAAATTGAGAGAAATAATTGAAACAAAAAGGTATCTTGAGATGTATCAAAAAGATTAACTGAGAAACAGGCTCTCAAAATGCAGAGTTCATGGGAGAAGCCAAGAAAAAGCTATCAAGTATTTAAGTAAAAGCAGGAATACTAGAAGAGAAGAGTATTCTGTTGAGAAAACAGAGTTCTGAGAATTTTAAGAGCTACTAATAAGAGGGTGTTCCACAGTTTCTACAAGGGTAAGCTGAATGGATCTATCAGTTTTGCCTGTGGATTTGCTGGAGTCAGATCTACCTCCAAATTACAATGGAGGGCAATTTTTGTACAAGTTTAGACAATAGTCTTAAAATTTTTTGCTAGTTGTATTGAGCAAGTTGATATTTTCTCATTTTTTGTTTTCTCATATTTAGTAATGTCAGCATGTGGTCTTTCTGAGTTCTGAAAAATACTCTTATCAGAATTACTTTTGACTGCCTAGTAAAGGTGGATTTGAACAAGTGATCAGGAGATGCAAAGTCATCAATGTATCCACTCCAGCGGAGATGACTTGCTTGCCGTACAGCATGTTTATTGTAAGGCATTTAGGGTCTGATTATTTAATATTAAGCTGTCCTGAAAGCATTTTAGGTATTTGCCCTTCTTTTTATTTTTGGACATATGGATAATCCCAAAATCCAGATGTGCGTGTGTCAGGGATTGAGAGGGAGGTTGGAGGAGGGGAAAGGTGGGGATGAAAGTGGGTTTGAGAGGGACAAGGGTGCAACGTTGGAGAAGGTTTTTAACTGTTTTGCTTGCCTGTAGGTGACACTGTTGCATCATTTATCTGTACGTTTTCACATATCTTGTCCAGGGACAAAAAAAGAGTTTCATTAAGATAATTTGAGAGAGATTCAAATAAATATATTATACTAACAAGTCCTTAAGTCATGGCTTGAATGTAGAGTCTTAGACACAGGTAGATGAATTGCATGTTCTCCTTTTTAAAGATGGTAGCAGTTTATAATATTATTTCTGATTAACTAGCTCACTAGCACTGCATCTTCAGTATTCCCTTGACAGGCAAGATGCTAAAAGGATTGCTCTGCATGCTTGTAAAGACTAATGTAATAAACCATGATGATAATACACTGATGAAAAAAAAAAAAATCTTAATTTGCTGCTAAGTTATGGCAATATAAAGTTAAAATGTTTTTCTTTGCTCAAGTCGTTTAAATTAATAACGTGTGCCATTAACTGAAATCTCACAGAGGATTTTTGCTTCTTTGCCATTAAGTATGCTGGCTACAGAGAAAATGAAATATTCTATGAGGCTTGAGCAATCATCTATCTCTAAGCTACAGTGTGCCTGCTGCCAGATGTTCAGGTGCTGGTGCTGCTGCTTTGACATGTATATCTCTTCCAGGCAAAAAAACCAATATATACATCAGTCCAGGTGCAAGGTGGCCTTGCCAGCAAACCTGCCTCCTCCTAGCTGTGACACTCATCCCCTCCCCGTCAGAATGTGTACGTTAGAAGGAGATTGTAATTAACCCCTGGAAAGCACAGGTTTCACTAAAGTGATGTGCACAGTAATGATATTGTTAGCTTCCTTAATTTCCAGTTTCACCATCAATTATGCCATGTGTTTCATCCAGTTGGTGCTACCCTCCCAGTGTTAATTATAACCTACAAGACTGTTAGAGTTAATTTTATGGCAAGCATATTGTCTCTTCAAGGCTCCACAGCAGCTCATAAATTATCTTGAAGGTAAAATGTAACTTGGGGAACTAGTTATGAAAATTCCATCCATCTCGCTTAGGAGGTGCAGCTGCTACTGTCAGCTGCCTCGCTGCTGCATTGTGAAGGAATTATGGTGGGTCAGGTTGAAGAGGCGAGGCCCAGGCTGTCACCGAGGAGAAAGGCTGTCCTGGCCCTGTCAGACAAGTACCTTCTGCCGGTCCCCGGTGGGTTCCCGTTGCAGGCAGGAGAAGGCAAGCGGTGCAGGTGGATGGTCCCCGAGCTGTCTCTATTCATTACTTTACAGAAACTTGTTTTAGGTAGGCAGGTACGGAGACCTTTTCACTGTTGTCATAATGTTAGGCATCATCTGCAAAGTGCAAGATAGATAACTCTATAAATAACTGCTGTTCTGTTGGGCTGCGGCAGTGGAGAAAAGATGATTAGTGCTGGAGACGCACATGAAATAGCTCGCTGGTTTGTAAAATGACTGTTGGTTTAATTGTAGCAATAGCTTGGTTTGGAAGAGCACAGCTGTTCGCTTTTATTTCGTGTGCACAATACGAGGAGGTGCAATTTCACTGCTAAGTAATTTGTGTTGGAGTTGCACATTAAATAAATTAGCATGGGTTTATTTTTGATTATTTATGACATCTGTGTGTGTGTGTCCTGTATTTTGCTGAAGGAATTGCGAACAGTTTTTTTCTTACAAAAAGAAAAAAAAAAGAAAAAGAAAGCAACTCACTGCTCAGAACAATGAGCTCAGCATTTGGTGCTATTTATATTTTTGTAGTATACTTGTATCATTACTATAATACCTTATTCTGCTCTTTGTAGCAAAAATACAAGACTGCTATAAAAACACCTTATTCTGCTGTCTGTTCTTTTAATATTCTATATTTCAATAGTTTGAAATTATGTCAAGCTTTGGGTGTTCCTTTAAGAATGAAGCCGAAGTACAAATCAGGTTTCCTGAGAGGCTTTTTTTCTTCCACTATTTTACCTTTCGAAAGGACTTTTGTGTTTACAGTGGTGTTTCCTAACCTCATTTACAGCTGGGAGGGCACATGAGAAGGGACCCTGAAAGCTGATACTTAATGCATTTCCATAGGCAACCGCTGTGCAGATGTGAATGTACAGAGCCATTGTGAATGAGGAAATGTTGTGAATTCAATTGGGGAGAAAATGAGCAAACACAATAATGAAAACCAGCAGGGATAATGTATTTAAGTATCTGTTGTGCATTTGTTTTGACAGTCTTCATTTAGCTTGGTATTTTTGATCATTTGTTATACAATGAAGAAAACTTTTTCAAAATATTGCGGACTTTGTTAATTGCACCTTCTATATGTTTGCAAAGTGGGGAAAAGAAAGGCTGTTGAGTGTGTATTAGTACACCTCTAATGTATTGCATTATTGCTTTTCCCCTGGAATTTACAGTGAATATGTTTTGTGGTATCTTTTAGAGGTCCATTCTTTTTGCAGAGTCAACAGTTGCATTTCATTGTATTCAGAGGAGAAACTCGTAAGTTTCAACTGCTCACAATCCTGTATTTCCATTTGTTTAGTTATTTGAAGGGAAGCTGTGCATTAGGCAACAATGTAACATTTATTTTGCTTAAAATCATGTGGAAGTATCTTCATTATCATTGTCATCATCCTCTCAGATTGATTTTTACACCATTGCTGTATTGCTGAGTTCAAGAGACTTCCTCTGGATTTCAGTGTAGGTGAGAAGAGAATCGGGGCACAGGTCCTGGTGTAAATATCCTTCACATTTTCCTATGATGCAATCTCTGACTTTTATTGTGATGCTACTGCAGAAAGACGCATCCGATTGGAAAAGTTTTTGATTTTTAATTTGGCACATAAAATGGTCATTACCAAAGTAATTATCTTTTACGTATAAGAAATTATTTTTGTGGATTCAATAAGAAAGCCTTCTTCAAAAGAAAGTGCTTTTGTTTCTTGGCTCTTGCCAACTTCAGTAGCAAAAGCTGCATTTGGAAAGCAATAGATCTCTTTGGTATTGCAAACTTGATTTTTAGGAAGGTGCATTAAAGTAGCTGTAAAATAATGGGAGAAAGGACAACTTTAAGAGTTGGATCCAGACCACTCGCTTGTTGAAGGCAGACACACTTAAAAAAAAACGTTGCTCTTTCTTACTTAACATGTTTCTTTTATATCATTAATCCAAGAAGAAAAGAGATTTTCAGAATAGTCTGAATACCAGGTAGTCATTAGATTCAAAAAAACATTTGGAAGAAGAGGGGGTTGTTTATGACTTTAGAATTTAGACTTCTTTTGTAAAATAAGTAATTTAAAAGAGCACAAGCTCAAATGAAATATGTTTGCCGATTAAGTGCACTGTCAGCCAAATGTATTTCTAACAATAAAAATAATTACGTAGTGCATATATGTAAATATAAAAGAAATTGAATTGGTGTTAGTTTGTGCAGGTCACTGTTGAATCTTGGTGCTTCAAAGTGTATAAAGAAAACATAATTTTTAATATTGTTGTAATAGGAATTTTTTTCTTTATTTTCTGCTTGTGAATAAGTTCCAGTAGTGGGAAGACCTGTGTGCATGTTGAATCCTGTGGAAGCAGTGGAGCACTGTATGCAGTTGACCATTTGCTTATTCAGTTTGCCCATGAAAACAAGTTATCAGTAGAGCTTCTCTCTGTTTGGGTACTCTTATATAGTACATATTGATGTGAAATAATTTTTCTTTTATTTGACAATATTCTGATCTATTTGCTCTCGATGTGTAAGAGCCATTTCATAATTTACCTTGGGTGAGAAGTTTCTGAGTAGGACTGCTAGACTACCCAAATACTATGCACATTTTATTGTGTAATTGAAGTACATGATTAAAAAGTATCAAGCTTGATATGTGTTTACTTCCTGGCTCAACAGAAGCACTAAACAAGTTAATTTCAAGAGCATATATAGTCTCTTTGAAGTAATATAGCTGCAACAAAATAGAATCACGTTTGAATTTTCCTGAATTCAATGCAATTGACTTTCAGTATATGTTTGTCTTCTAGCATACATATAGCTCCTCTTGTCATTAGTCCTTCGGTTTAACTATGCGCCCAGAAGTACTACTTTGAAAAGACAAATACTTGGCTTGATGAACTTGGACTATATTTAGGGATTTTTCCCTCTCCACAATGTCCTTCTGTAAAAGGAAATACTCTTGGTCTGTGTTCAGAGTGTTTGAAAACATGTGAACCAAGCAAGCAAAACAAAGAAAGAACCCCCAAACAACCAACAAAAAAACAACAACAAAAACCCTTTGAACTTTAGAATGAAGAAAATGCTGACTGACCTTTTCTGTGCACTCTTAATTGCTAACTGATACGGAAAATACGAATCCTTCAGCTTTTACTCATTTTTATGTTTATCCTACAAAATAAACTGTAAGAAAGCAACATACTGTCAAATATCAGAAGAGGTTACGTTTTTAAGTGTACAGCTTTTTAAAACATACCCATTATTATGAGGTGCAATTGATGAACACAGAAAAATTATTTTGTTTGCCTGCTCAAAAGCCTGCCCTTTATTTCAGCATATTATTTTTCTGTGTCACACACCAAAAAACCCTACAAGATTTATTGGCATTTGTGTGGAAAAAATGAAAAGATTTTCATGTTTTGTAAGAAACTTAATACACTCTCACAGATGGCCCAGCTCAGGTGTGATTTTAATTATGAGATAAAACAAAGCCCAACACAGTAGGAAGTAGTCTTAATAAACGGCCTGAAGCTTTTGTCTTCATGTGTCAAAAAGCCTTTTTATTGCGTGATGAATTTTTTTCTTTACTAACTGTTTCTAAAAATGCTTGAAAAAAATACAAGGGCTTCCAAAGTTCAAGTGAATTGTTTTGGTCAAGTAAAGAAATAAGGCTTATTTTTTCCATTTCTTTTTCCTTCCCAATAAGTTTAGACTTCTCTGACAAGTGATCGAAGAAAAAAAGCATTAGTAATAGTTAAACCTTCAAGAACATAAATGCTTTATTTACAAATAAAACCATTTTCTAATTAGATGTTGCCCTTGTTTGTTAGTGTATCACCTTGGTTAGAAGTAACAAAAACTCAGAATTTGTTAACCCTGGCTTAAACTGTGCTATCAGAAACTAATAATAATTTAAATCCTGCTATGGTATTCAGCCTTCATTATTAAAACCCAAAAAGTATGATCCTGTTGTTTGATATTACTGATATATTATAATAATGTTGTACTGCCTGTCTTAGTGGGGAATTATGAGGACCTCATGTTAGGAC
Source organism: Columba livia (assembly GCF_036013475.1). Lineage (NCBI taxonomy): Eukaryota > Metazoa > Chordata > Aves > Columbiformes > Columbidae > Columba > Columba livia. The sequence continues at coordinate 3,660,629 of NC_088614.1, forward strand.
CTCAGTGTTCCTGACATAGTTAATTATCCATAGATAATGGTTTTCAGCAGTAGCTGTTCAGAACATCACAACCTCACTGTTAAGGGCTTAATAAATATTTGCAGACTCAGGTGCAGAGCACCTATGTGCTGCTCTGCAGTCACCAACAGCTGGGGCTTCTCTCCTGCGCGATGCATCACGGACAACGTCTCATTTATTGCAGCAAACCTAATGGTGCAAATGGCAAGCTTTATGGCCTGGGTTCTACTGCGCTAATATGTTTATTGCAGATAGGCTAACTGATCTTTCATGAGTCATTTGTCTTTTCTAACACAAAAATGTCTTAGGAAGCTGAAACTTCCAGGGTCCGTTACTCAGATGTTTTGTATATTGATTAAATTATTTAAAACTTCATTTTAGAGTGTATAACCACTATCACCACCCATGCTGGAAGGTGGAAAACTAAAACCAGATGGTTGACAATTGAATTCTCTGTGTGAGCTTACTTTTAGAGTACAATTATTGGTAATAATTATTTCAATTATAGGACATTGAAGAGAATGAGCGTAATGAGCTTTTGTAAGTAATACAGGTTGGGATTTCGGTAGTTTTTGTTTTGTTTTGTGTTTTTGTTTTGTTTTCTTCTGTGTGGTTGAATACATCTCCTGGGAGGAAGTATCCATAAACTTCAGGTAGCTGTGCGTCACCCTAAACTGTGACTTGGAATATTGAGTGATTCCTATAGAATATCCTATCTTTAATCGCTGTTGAATAATGGAGTGAAAGAGGAAATGCTGGGTTTATGTACGTGGAACTAAACCACGTTCAGAATGAGGCATTCTAGCAGTGGTTTAACTTTTGTGGACTGTGATGAGGAGCAGTCAGGGAGTGTTTCTGTCTAACAACACAGGGACAACAATGTTCTGTATGGCAGGACAGAGTTCCAACCAGAAGCTCAGCCTTGTGACCCCTGCAGGGAGCCAACAGCGGCAGGGATGCCCATGGTCTTCATCACTGTGTTCTCTCAGGTCGGTTAATATTTCGTATTTTCCTCAGAGCACTAGCTCTTAAGGACCCGTGTTTGTGTGTCTCAGCTTTCGCTTGTTACAGAGCTGCTAAGAGGGACTTGATAACCTGTCTTATAAAAGCATTTAAATAGATATATATGTACTTTAGGTGTTTATAAACACACATATGCTTGTGGTTTCTGGAACCTGATTGACAGCTTTTGTAGGCTTAGGATTGTTAGCTACGGAAACACAATGGAAAAGACTCAGCAATTAATAACAGGGTTTTTTATTAATTAGCTTGTAAACTGGGAATATTGTGAGTTACAGTACTGTGTTTTCAGTATAGAAGCATCCCTCCCCACCCTGCCTGCCTTTCTTTTTTTCCTTTTCCTCATGGGCGAAGTATGTATGCTAACGGTATTTAAAAACGTTGGGAGATGCAGCCTCTACTCTGAACTGGCTCTTGTATTCCTGGTCAAAATTTTGAATGCATGCAGTTTTGGATATGGAGCAGCACTGCACGCTGAAGCTTATTATTTGTTTATTCTAAATGTTAATATACCTCTAAGCATCAGCAGGGAAGTTCCATCTTAATTGGAAAATAAAAACAATGTTGCACCATTATTACATCACCTTAGTTTAGAAAATAGACTATCTCCTTATCTATTTGTGTTATATTTTAGGAACAAAAATAGTAATTTGTAACTACTATAATGTATGAAGTAGCTATAGAAAATATTTTGATTGACTCATATGACACAATAGAAGTAATACTTGAAAGGTTACTCAGCAAATTCTTTTTGTATTCGGTCAAAAAAAACCCCACAACTTCATGTTTTCCCCATATATGTCAGTGCTTTCAAAAAAAGTCTTAAGGGGAACTATATATACATATAAATATTTTTTTTCCATAAGTTTTCTGCTTCCTCTGTCACACTGCTATCTATGCATCTTTGGTCCTAATTATTTTTCATTTTTGGAATTTAAGAATTATATTATATTAATTTATCTCTCTTCTAGTCATATTCATCACGTATTATGAGAAGGTATAATAGCAATAGTTATCTGTAATATGTTAAAAATGGTGTATTTGAAGCTCTGGATCATGTGCTGAGTGTGGCAGGATTTGGAAGAATAGTGCGTGGTCCGTTATAGTCCAGTTTAGGCAGGAAAATGATCCTTGTCTGTCCTGGCCCGTGTGCATCACCCACTGTAATTCTCAGCTTATACAATTCCAAATGCTCTATTGATATTTATGTTTTCCAGGATTTTGATAAAATCAACTATTGATGGGTAAGAGTAGCAATGATCATTGCATTGATGGGTGGGTGCCTTGCATGGTGTGGCTTGCCGTGATCCTCAGCACTGCTTGGCCTGGGCTCCAAGACTCTTGTAGCTGGTTTCAGGTTGCCATACGCATGAATTTTATTATACTCGCTATCCAGCAAATGGTATAGTGACTGCAGGAAGCTTTGTCAGTGTTAATATTATTGTGAGCACTATGTTTCAACTGAAGTTGTGATTATGATGTTGCTTATTCAGATACCGGTTATGACTTTAGTACAAACCTGAAGGAAGGAATTTTCATTCCAGTGTGCATCCTTTGTGCAATAGATTGTCTTTCTACTTGTTAATCAGATTCTGCTGATTGACTCGAGTGAAACAAAAGCTGGCAATAGGATCTGTTTTACTCCCACAGATGCTGGGTTCTCCTTCCACGCTGGGTGCAAGCATTACTGATGGTCCAAATGTCAGTAGCATGTCACTAACATGGCCTGGCTATCTGGCCAAGAATCATTAATGTCAGATTAAAAAAAAAAAAAGTTTAAAAAGGATGCTGGGTTTAAGTGGTGATAGACTGTCAGTTCTAAGTGTTATGTCTCCCCATCAAGCAGAAGACACAATGGCAGAGCTTGCTTCCCCTAGTTTTTAATGGTACAAGCCTGAAAGTTGCCTGAAAAGCACACACATGACTGGCTCTAGGATTAAAATGCAGCATTAGATTAATTTAACTGCAGTTATGTACCTTTTTAATTGAGTGCACTTTAAAATGCTGCTGGTAACCATTCTATTGGTAACCTATGCCCCTTTGAGTCATTAACAAAATGTAACTGATCCTGATCTGTTTTGGTTTTTCTGGCGGGAGTTAATCTTCAATATAATCAAGGCAAGAGGCTTTTGGCTCATGAAAGTAAATGTTTTCGATCCTTTGTTGTCAGATCCCACAATTTTCTCTACAGCAGACTTGGATGAAACAGAAAACTGATACACTGAGCCACTGGAATTGCTGTCTTGTAATTTAGAAATATCCATTTTATCCCTTATAATTTCTTCACTAAGATTCTTCAGTCTGAATCTGATATAGGTAGGAGCCAAGACAAACAGTAACCATTTATAGTCGTTCAGACCAGTTTGGATTTCACTAGACTGTAAAGCCAAATAGTTCTTGGCTTTGTTTCATGTATCTCACAAGGATAGAAAGTGCAGTTAAATTGTGGTACTTGCCGTAGCTGCCTATTTCTGTAACATCTGCAAGCTTTTATTTTCAACATTTTGAAGATGTGAAAATACTTGTGTGATAAATGCTCTTAATTTACCAGCTGATGACCTTGTCAGAAGGTCCTTTAACTTTCTAGAAATAGACAAAAAGCTGTCTCCAAGCCTTCGATCAGGAGCTGGGCTGCAGAGATACCAGCGATGCCGTACATGTGCTGTATTAAGGACAGGGCAGGTGCAGATCAGTTCTGTGCGGGGCATTGCCCTTGGAGTGCTGACATTTATTAAGACTTTTGATCCTTCAAAATGCTTCTGAGTGCACAGCTATTACTACTGTTGTGTCACATGTGGTTTTAAAGAGCAAGTGCTGCAGCAGATAGTATTTGTAGGACCAAACTATGAAATTACTTTCATAATTTATTTGTGTACTTGTTCTAGAGATACTTGCCAAATAGTTAGAATAGCTTAAAGCGAGTGTGCCAGTTTCATAGCACAAGAACATGGGAAATATATTTATTTTATGCCAGGGTTCTTAGTCAAATAATTATAAAAACCATTAAAATAGACTCTTCCCTTTATGTATGTTATTGCCCTACCCCTCAACATGCATGTGCATGCATACCTGATTTCCCGGTATGTATACTGAATTGATACATGTGGAGTCCTCCCAGTAAGCAGAGTTTGCCAGAATATCATTCAGAAATTGTCTTGTCTTGCCCTGTCCTCCTGTGTTATAAATAACTTGAGATGCAAAGTAATGGTTTAATTTCTCTGTATCTCCAGAAAGGTCTCTTTAGTATAGCTTAGACTATTTATTCTACCTTAGATAGCAATTTCATCCAGGAATTGCAAAGTGCTATGTAATATATATGTAACAATGAAAAGGAGAGAAGCGTCATGTTTGCAAAATCCACAGTGAGAAAGCAGCATGGCAAAATCATTGTAATACTGACTTCTTTACAGTTGGAAGTTGTGAAAGAGTTTTAAATGTTGTCATTATCCTTTGCTGAATGCCTTTGAAATAGATGTATGTAAGCTACAGAATTCCATGACAAACTGTACAGAATGTGTCCCCCATCAGAGTGTACACGAGGATGGGACCCTTCTCGTGTGTAATTAGTTTGGATCGGAATAGATGAAATAACAATCAGTAATATCTAGTTTAAATACACGTCACAAAAATACACATTATATATTTTTCTCTCTGTCAAAGACTGTAGTAATTATTTCTTCTGTGCAACAGATTATTTCGTTTTCTCTCTTCTGCTTCTCGTAAAGAAAATGTTTGCTATGAATTTCAACTCCCAATCGCTGAAAGGAATTAAAAGACCAAGATGCTACTGACTTTCCAGTACTTTAAAAATTCACAGCAGTCGTTTATCCATATAAATGACATTTGGGATGGAAGTATTTGCCTCAGAAAGATACCTTGTGTGGATAAGATTGCAAACCAGGTATCCCAAGGGATAGCTTAAAAGCATATAGTTTTTTGAGAAGACCGTTAATACGAGTTATTAAAGCAGATGGCCTAAAATGCACATTTTGTTGAGTCAGGGTGAAGATGACATTTGAATTTGTACTCCACCAAAACTTGATGGACATTCTGTGAGTCTGTAATGACTCAGCTTTTTAAAATGTTCAGTGACATGCTTGCACCACTCCCGTATTTAAAGATAATATTGCCTATAAAATTGTATTTTGAATTAGAATTTAGTTCTTTGTTCTCTTTTTCAGATTACCTCTGAAAGCAGCTAACCAATAAATAAGCAGTTTAATGGACTGGAGCGAATAACTGCTAAATTTGGAAAGAGTTTCACAAAAATATCTCAAAATTTAAAAAAAAAAATCAGAATTTTGAAAGAATGCAGATATTTTTTTGTATTGTCTTGTTAGCTTAGAGCACTCCAGTTCTATATAGAAATAATTAAATGGATTATAAACTAAAGAATTAATAAGGAACCTTTTAGTTGCTTTACGTGTTTCACTCTGGGGATAGACAACCTTAAGATGACCTTTCCACATCTGGGGTCAAGTGCCAGCAAAAGTTATCTTAGTCTTAGTCTTCATCTGGGCTGGCAGTTCTGACAGACGTGTAAACAGATGCGAGCGTTGTTGCTAATGACAGGTGATTATAAGTGGCATGGGTGCCAAGGTAATTAAACCATGCCTTGACAGGAACATTTGGTGAAATGGTATTTCAGCATTAGAAAAATTGTTGCAATGCGTTTTTCCCTGCTAGGCTCTAGACCTGAATATCATTCATTTAGATTCTTTGGCCTTAGTACTCCAAAATCTGCTCGCTGCTTTGGATATAGAAATATTCAGTGAAGGGCAATGAGCAAAAATAGCAGGTTGACTGGAGCAGGTACATATGAATGGGGCTTTGGAGCTCTGAATTGGAGCATCTGGTTCTAAGAAGGCTTTTAGCAAATAAATACAGTATAAAAATCCAGCATGGTGGGATTGGAGATGTATTATCTTACTTTATGACGAGATAATGGTTATTGTGCCAGATTTATTAATGGCTGAATTATTGTGCTGTTCTTTGTCAAATATTTCTTCTTGGATGTCTTAACTGCTTTTACTGTTGCAAATTGTAGTTTCGAAATCCATTTTATATTTTTGTGTGTGTGAATGTACTTCACAATGAAATACAGATTATCCTCAAAGTGAAAATAATGGTTGCTTTAGAAATAATGCACTTAATATTAAAAATGTTATGGACTTCAGGCAGTATATTCTCAGGTCTTCCTGGAGCAATTTCATAGTTTAAGATTACTTTGTTTGACTTTTGGATTTCTTTCACTGATAGTAAATAATGCTTAAGTTCCATGATTCAATGGAAGCAACCTGTTTGCACTGCTGATGTTCCTTTGGTATTTGCCTCAGCCTTGAAGCTATGAGTGTTTAATATAATAATTTCAGCTAAAATTCTGGACTTCCACCAAATTTGGGAGAACAACTTCATCCTGTCTATTTTTCCTTCAGGGCACTCAGGCTGGAAAGAAATTCTTTCTCTCCCCTGCTTCATCTGGATATTGCTAAAGCAGTACAAGAAACTGCCAGAAATAGTAGACTGTAGCTAATACAAATCTTAATATTTGTACTGAACACCTAGAAAGCAGCCTTAAAAAAATCTAATAACTCTCAGTTTAAAGCTGCTTCTTAGAAATTAGGTTTTAAATATGGTGAAATCAGTTTTCAGTTACTTGAAGAGATTCAGTTAAATGACTTGTTAAACACCTATCTTCCACATTCTTATCAAAAGAAGGTAAAATTGATTTAAACCTATTAAGATCACAATGAAATTTTCAATGTACTTTGTTGCTTTTCCTTTTTTAACCGCGCCCCCATGTCCCAGTCCAAATGTCTCTGCTTTCCATCCGCTATTTCTTCTCATGAATGTGCTAATAGAGTGTTAAAGCGCAGTTCATACATAGGTAGAATTTTAAGCCCCTGGACTGAGGCAGGTGTGGTCCAAGGAAGCAGCTGAAGTTGGGGGTGGTGACAAGGGGTGTGCAGAGGTGACCTAACGAAGAGTGGTGGTAATGCCTCTCTGGACAAAAATCAATTAGGGCATCACTCATAACGATTATAAATCTGAAAAGTGGGAGGTTAACTTTGGCATTTTTGCATTTAGAATTTCTGCATGCAGGAGTGTTCCAGAGGTTTTAAAAAGCCTGTATGTTTCCCCTTGTTTCAGCATAGTAGAGGGTGTGCAAATTATCCCTCCTCTGTTTGCAGCTTATAAGTAGTGAAACTGTAGAAACAAGAAAAGGATTTGCATGTCCTGTAGTTAAGGAAGGTGTAATATTTATAAAGCCTATCAGAAATAAAATCAGTATCATCTTTAGGTCCAGTCTTAAGTGTGTGTGTTTATACACAGAGTACAGTGTGTAACTTTTTCTAAGGGTTTTTAATGTTAAGTGCAAGTAACCTTGGACCTGCCAGTTTACTTCATTTCTGCTGTTGCCTGCTAGTCCTTGAAGCAGATAAGCTATGGATTTTTTGGTTTTTTGATCCTCCATTTGCTAGACTTGCGTTATATTGTGGTTACAGTCACAATGTCAGCACATAAAATGTTAAACATCACTGGTCTGAAAGAAGCTTCCTTTGTCTTCTACTTCTGGTGCTTGGGGATTCTTTCTAGTCTTGCAGTGGTGGTTCTGTCAGTGTAATATGTCATGAAGCATTTCTCAGTAATGACAGACATTGAATATGAGTGACAGGAACTCTGACCGAGTGAAATGGGTTCAATTACCAGCAATGTAGGGTTACCTGAGATAAAACCAAATGGTCCAATTGTGCTCGTTTTTGACCCTTTGACTCCCAACTACCCAGCAGCAAAGACAAATGGCTGATTAACCATCTCCTAACCCTCCTTTTCTGTGATAAACTTGTTTGGATTTCCTTGTCTGAATAAAAATCTAAGTGTGGCGTGTTTCTAAAAGGAAATATGATAGGAAAACAATGGGTACTGATGCTAGTTATTTTTTTTTCTCCTACCGACACAAACCAGAAAGCTGTCATTCTATCTTGGAATGTATCTAGGACATAGTGTCCAGAAATCAATACAAGATAAATGATTGCTCTCTTAACCTCACCTTTCTTCTGCTGCAGCAGTTCTGTTGCTCCTGTTCACCTGTAGCCAACCTGACGCCAGAATAAATGAGAGAACCTGCCATGAAAAGTATCTTTTTGGGATTTTTTTTGTGTTGGAGGGTTTTTGTTGGTTGGGGGGGCAGGGGTTACTAGTCTGCATTGAATGCCATTTTACACTGGTTCTAGTCCAGTGCCTGCAGCTCCCAGATAGAGTTATAGCAAGCTCCCTAATTAAACTGTCGCTGTCTGCCCTCACTTGACTGCCTTTACAAAGTCATTTAACTAACAGACATTCCTGACTATTAAAGCTAGGAGCAGCATGTCTCCAGTACTGCAGATAAAATGAATGAAATTTGTTAATCTCCACTGACACTTGATCCGAGATGTTGAACTAATGCTGTTGCACCTGAACTTTTTCTTTATTGTAATTACTTCTCATGTTATTATTTCATATAATAAATTGGAGGAAAATTTCAACAGGTATTAAATTATTCAAGTTGATTTATGGATGCTGAATGAATATGACATTCATCTTGTGCATTCTTTAAAAGCACATTTCAGTGGGTGCTCAGAGCTGGATTCAAGGGTTGCACTAGTAGAGCACTGTAGTTAGAGGATGTATTTCCTTGATCTGAAAGGAATGCCATTTTGAAGTTTATATCCTTTAGTAATGAAGATAAAATTTATCTTTGTGACTTTACCCACTCTTACTTTAAACTAATACTTTGAATGAAAATTTAAGAAATTTTCAAGTAGCAAATCAAAACAATTGCATGCCATTGGTAAAAATAAGAGGGCTCAAATTACAGAGTAGAATTTGGTTCCATTTGAAGGAACAAACATTTTTTTAAAAAGGCTGGTAGTTTATTTTCCATCTCTTGTATTTGTTCTATGTTCATAGATTCATAGACTTTAAGGCCAGAAGGGACCATTAGATCATCTTGTTTGACCTCCTGTGTATCATAAAGCATTACAACTCCCTTGGCTTTCCCTGTATTGACTCCAATGACTTGTCTTTGGTTTTAAATGCATCTTTCAGAATGGCGACCATTGGTCAGAAGATGATTGGAAATGGCGAATCTACCACTTCTCTGGACTTAATTCAATTGTTAATCAACCTCACAAGTTCTGTTTTCCATTTGAATGCTTAGCTTCAGCAATCTTTCAGCCTCTAGTCCTTAATATGTATTTTTTTTCCCACTAGACAGGAAAAAACCCGTAGGTGTGCAGTACTTTCTGTCTACAGAAGTACATCTAACAGCAGTCACTTCACTTGCATCTCTTGTTTCTGAGCAACTCAGCAGACTGGGATCTGTAGGGGTATGTACCTCACACAGCAAGGCTACCTACAGAGCTTCTGTTCTGGCTTCAAGAGTCTGTATACACTAAATGTATACACTCTGCATCTCTGGAATACCTAGTTATAAGGTTCATTTTAAAAGCTTATACTCAACAGGTGATGATTTCTGATGCTTTTGCCTCCTGGTGATTTTTTACAAGTTCATCACCACCTGCATCACTAGGTTGTGTTCTTTATTTCCAGGTCTGAGAGAGATATGTTTTGACCATCTCTGACTTTTCTGCGTAGTGTACTAATAAGGCTATAAATACTAGGAGGCCAAATTGATCCTAGGAGCTACATTTTGGCATATATTTTCTTGCAGAGTTGGAAGGAATGTGTTTACTTTAAAACACATGAACTTCACTCTAGAGAAACTTTCTTGAACAACTTCTGCTAAAAGCAAATAATAATAATGTCTCTAGAGCCTGACATTGCAATTTGTTGAGCTGAACGATGGATGCAGTTTCTGAACTGGGCACATTCGGGTGATGACAAAGCTGGTTAATCATAGGTGGTTAAATATAATTTATTTTCTCTGAAAAGGGCTTTTTCAGAAAAGTTCAAGCTCCGTTCCTTTCCAGATAGATCAGTAGTAGAAGTATTATTATGTTGTTTTTAAGTGATACCTGAAAGCTGTAGTATAAACTTCCTTATTTAAAAGAGTATTTTTAAGCTTGCTTTTTATGGCTTCTTGTATCTGCTGTCTAGAACAGTATTGTGATAAATTTTTAATCCTGGGAGTGTAGAGGATAACCCTGAACTACCTAATTAATATTTTTTCTGTATGGTAGTGTATCTGATGCAGTTCACTTTATTTTTTAAAATTGTTTGTGGTTTTTCTATTAACAAATACTATTCCTACGTAACTAATAATCCAAACTTCTATACAATAAGAAATATTTTATAAAACCAAGAAATATTTAATTAGCATTAGCCTATGAAAAAGTAAACAGTTGTCTGCCAGTCATAAATTTACATTTATTTCCTTAATTTTGTTTCTGTGTTGTAATAATATTCCTACCACGTTCTTCCTCTGCCTCACCTTCCCTATTGTGACCTTTTACTCATCATTCTCATCATTCATTGTCGTCTACAAGAATAAATTCTTTGAAAACTATTACTTTGGTTCATTTATAATCTCAAAACATGAATATGGGCTAGTAACATGTCCTTCAGTTGCTTATGTGTCAGTTATACTTTTGGAAGGGTATTTTGCATATTGTGGTATATTCACTATTTTGGTTTTTGGGGGTTGTTTTTACCTGTTGCCCTTCACTTTAATATTTGCAGCAATGCTCGTGTTAAGTTCCGTGTTCAGAGGTAGCAGGAATCCATTTCATGAGCAGAGAAATATGTATAGAGCAGGTTTTTCTCTCAGATTTTAGGGGTTTGTTTTTAACACCAAACCAACCAACCAAAACAAAACCCCCACCCTCCATTATTTCTTAAACTACATGGCACAAGATCTGCAAAAGAAAAAGCACCACTTAATGCAAGCGTCAGGAGCACAAGGGATTTACCGTGTTACTGTAAAAGGTACAGGGTACAGTCCCTTGTGTGCCTGCCTGTGTCTGTGGTGTGTCCCAGGAGAAAGGGATATTTATTGCACTGAAAAGCTGATTTTTTTTATGTGTATTTTTTTTTTTTACCCTCTAAATGGTCATTTGCCTGCAACGTTAGATGACCTCTTGAGTTTCTTTCACTCCATCTTCCTATAGAGAGGCTGCCACAGGCAAGTCTGTATGTTTCAAAACACAATTCACAAAAATATCCAGAAAATATCCATTTTCTGGTGCAAATAATAAGAAAAAATACCATCTGTGATAAGAAGAAGCAAGACTTACCTAAAAGATGGTAGGGAAGTGGAATAAAAAAAATAATGGAGGAAAAATGCTTCTGTATTTCGTGAGAGGGAGAGCAAATCAGAAAATTCCTGAAGTAAAGCGAAAGTGCATATGTAGGGCTTGGGTAGGAAAACAAATGCTTCTGTTTGGGAGGAGAGTTCTTTCACCTGTGAATTCATGCCAACAGTAACACTTCAGAATAAAATCCAAATCTAATTTCGTATGTTTCCTTAACATCCTCACACAAGAAACCTTGGACACAGAATAACCTTAGGATACAATACATGAAACTTCCTGAATTTAAATCTCTCATGAAGAGTAAGTAAATTTCCAATGAGTCGTACCTGGTTGTGAATATTTGCATTCAATCTTTCAGAACCATCTTGAGGACACCAGTTCTATGCTGTCAGTGCTGATATGGCCAGGAGGTCTTTGGGTGCTTTTATTAAGGCCCAGAAAAGATTAGTCTTTTATAGTGTACAGTCCCTAATCTAGCAGAATGGAAACCCAAAGTTATAAATAACATTATTACTTCCCTGGCTGCATTCATAGTTTTATGTCATCTCACTCACAGAGAAACCAGTCTTCCAGCTGTGGTTTTGGTCATATTGCTGCTATAGTTTTGGCATATGGAAATGAGAATTCCAATACTTGGCAATAAATGCTAAGTACTAGTAAATGCTTGTGATATCTGCATGTGAACTTTGATGACCGTTCTATGATTTTATGGTTCTGCAAAGCATCAGATGCTAAACTGTGTCTTAGTAGGCAAGTTGCATCCTATTAAGTAAGTTTCAAGGCTGAGTGTTAAAATGTAAGAATGACAGACTTTTTTTCAGTGCTAAAACAGGATTGTTACCTTCTGTTGAGTCCAAACTTCTGAATTTAGGTACATCTTTCTGCCTTTGAGGTACTGATGAAAGTTGTCCTGTGTTTTAAAGAATTTTCCTTAATAGGTTTATATTAAAAGCTAGTAACTGTAATTCTTCATTTAAATGTGATATACACTATAGCAATTGATTTTTGTAATTTATCTTTTATATAAATTGCTGGAAAGGGAACAAATGTCTAACCAAGCTCTGTGCAAGTTGTTACATTTAGGTCTGTCCTGTAAATGTATATTAATAAGGCTGATTAATCTGGAGCTGTTTTCAAGAGATACCTCACTGATAGTGCATTAGGATTTCTTGTTTGTGGCATATCCTTCTTGGTTTAAATGTTGCCCAGCTGGTTTTTGCAGGCTTAGTTTTGCTCCCAATGAAGTCAGTGGCAAAAATACCTTGACTCTTGCGGAAGCAGATGGTCCATAGTGTACAAGTTTAAACATGGAGATAAGATTAAAGGAGTATTAAACTGATAGGGTCTGTATGTTTTTAAATAACTATATTAAGCTAGTTCATCAAACGTGCATTTGAGAAGGATCAAAATTTAAAAATTAAGTATAACTATTAGGTAGAACTGCCGAGCTTTATCAATGGAATAGATACCTCGGTGCTTGGAGTAAGCCAAAATATTTTTTTTAACTCTTATAAGCTATTCTGGAAATACATTAATTAAACTTTACTAAGTGTCAGTGCATACATCATATTTCTAGACTGTAATGACATTTGCATATAGTAAACTTCTGTGGAAAATAGTATGAGGCCCATCTTGTGGAAGCTAATTGACACAATTGTGATATTCATATTCTTTGAATTAGTAGAAAATAATCTCTACATTTTCTTAGCATGTTTAGTAAGAGTGAAGCTTTGTTTCACAGACTTTAAAAAAGTCATGTAGTTTTAGGAAAAGTATGTGCTTTATCAGCACTTCAGCAAAGTTGAATTAATTTCATTAACAGAATGGAACTTTTTCTATGTTGTAAATATTTTCTGTATAACCATTGGGCTCAAGCAGGACAGGTGAGTGTTTTCCCTCACAGAGACTTTGATCTTCATCGGTCTGTGCACTAAACCAGATCTCAGTGTAGCTTTGTCCTGTGGATATCCATAAGCACATGTAATTCTGTTAATTTTAAAATTGTGTTGCTTTAAATCTGCAGCTCTCGTGTTTCATCTCTGTAAATAAAGCTCGTCCTGCAAGCCAGCCAGGAAAACATATGATACCATTTGCGATTGCAGAATGCGGCATGCTGTTCTTCTGTAATTATAATGGCCGGAGCAGCGAGGGGTTGGTTAGCCTTCCTTAGCAATCATTAATCTCGCAGCCTCGGTGGCGGTGGCCCGTCCTGCAGAACAGCGGTCCTTGGCGTCGGGCACCTCGGAGCAAGGGGCGGTCGCGTTTGCAACGTGCTGCTGCTCCCCATCCCTCGGGAGGCGGGGAGGGGCTTTTTCCCTGTCTCAATCACTGCTCTACTCGCCCCCACGCTCCAGTGTGTCCCTTTCTTTCTCCTTGTTGTGAAAGTTCCTTTCGGTGTGACCGTGAGTCTGTTTAGCAGACCATATTGCAAGTGAAGGTGCCTCGTTTGTTGCCTGGTTTTGGCAAGGCTGGGCAGTCAGCTGGGATGTAATTAAGACTCTGAGAACAGGCTGTCTTCTCCACAGGAAGGGCATGTTAGATGTTGCTGGGATTTGGGGCTGTCAGTTTGGCCAAGGCTGGAAATGCAGAGCTGGGGACAGTGATCTTTTCTTTCATTTATAATCCCTTTATGTACAGTGTATGCACTTGGCAAAGTTTACATATAACCTAGTGGCTGGAGCTTACAAGCCAGTGCGGCTCAATTAGCATATGTTACATGTATATTTTAGTAATATTTTAAAGCAAGTGCAAATTTCCAAAGTGAATTATGCATGTATGACAGAAATAGGGTTGTGTTGCATTGGGTGTCAAATCCCACAACTTTTTGTCAAGACCATGGATTTTACATTAAAAAGGCAGAGAGACTAAACGAGGTAAAACAGTTTTAATTTTTAACAGTTTGGTCCAGCCCAAGGAACTGCTCTCTGACAGTTATAACTGACATTTGAATAATTGGATTAATTCAGAGAGGGGCAAATCCTGTATCGATGGCTGTGCTTGTTCTATATATTTTTTTTAACTTAGGGATGGAGCGGAATGGTTTAATTATTTAAGGGCACTTCGTGCAATATAAAATACTGCTGTTTTGAAACTTTGGTCTAAATTGAAGGAGGAAAAATATTTGCCTTATTTCGTGCTTTATATTTAAAGGCTTAAGAAAAAAATTATGAAACATATTGTTTTATGCTTTTTAAGAAAACTGGGAGAGGTGAAAATCATCATTTGTGGCTCAAAGCGCCAGAAATGGAGATGAACATGGAGTGTAAAACCTCAGTAATAATTGCATTACTCTGCAATTGTAGAATATTCAGTCAATGCTATTGCGAGAAGTATCTTTTCTAGTTTTCTTAAACCAGTATTAAACTCTTTTATTCAGACTCTAATTTTTTCATGAGAAATTTAATATTTACAAAAGTAAATGGGTTTACTGTGCTGAAAACCAAGGGTAGGAAGGCTGGTGATTGTCAGAGATGGTGGAGAACAGCGGTTTGGTTCTGGCTGGTTACCCAGCAGGACATTAATAGTATTAACACTCAAGGAGAAAGTGTGGATTCACAGCTTATGACATTTACACCCTCTAAGCGAAGTAAGAAGCATGTCTATGAAATGCCACGTGCGTTTATGGATGCATGTGTGATTTTAGACAAATAGAAGTGGTTTTTTTTAAGGATTATGGAGTCTGCTTTGGTTTTATTAGTTTATTGAAATGTTTTTATGTTGCAAACAAGCAAATAACATCTTTCCTTAGCATTCCTACCTGCCATACTGTGTTTACAGATTACATCATCGTAAGTTCTGCAACATAATTGTGTTTCCAAAAAGGTTTGTTTCAGCAGATTTATATATGAAGAACCAAGTGAAATTTGAAAGTGCCTCTAAAATTGTACGATTAGATGACAAGGAAACATATTCTTTAAGTTAATTTTGTACATTGTCATCCTAAGGAGTTACTGTACATTCCTGAAATGTTTTGTCATTTGCTTTGCAAACAAGGCAGTCAAGCTTTCCTTTATCCAGACCAGGATTCCTTTGGGAATTCTCAAAGTTTTTTAAAATTATGGGGGTTTTGGTTTTGTTTGGTTTGGTGGGGTGTGTTTTTGTTTGGTTGGTTGTTTGGGTTTTTTTGCCTTCCTGGTTTGGGTTGTTGGTTTTTCTCTGGGGCAGCCTGAGGAAGTCCCAGGAGTGAAGTTGCCATCTGTCCTCTATATTAAAAGAATCTTCTGTATTATATACCTGATGTTCTTGTCCCAGAGATAAATGTTGATAATTAAAAGGACAGCATTTGTCCTTTATTCTGAACAAAAATTTGTTCTTATAAACAGTTAGAAAACCTGTGCACAATTTTAGGTTAAGCTCATATTTTCTAGTGTGTCCCATCCCCCCCCCTTCTTTTTCCTTCTCATTCCTGAATTTTGATAAGTATTGGCAACTAAATTGAATAGTTTATTAATCCAAGCATGTGCATGTATGATTTAAGGAAGGCTTCAGCAAGGCTGAATGCAGTAGAGTTGTAGATAAATTATAGTTATTGATAAGCCTGTCTTGTGGTATAGAGAAGGGAAGGCAAAGGGTTGAGAGTGAGAGATTGATTGGAACCAGATACCTATTTTGGGATTGTTTCCTCCATAGAAATTGGGAGGAAGGCGGCTTTGCTTGATTGCATGAACTTCCTTCCCAACACACATTTGCCCAGGAACAATTCTGCAACTTCACACCAGCTATAGCTCATTAGTGCCCATAGCTGCTCCCAGTGGTGGATGCACGGCCTGAATACCAAGTACCTCTATTCTGAATATCATGTTTATGCAAGTCAAGATTAATAATTTGTAAGTAACCTCCTTGTTTGTTGTTTTAATACCATCTCCATTCATTATTTTAATACAATAATATAAAGAAGAATGCATCTATCAATAAGAAGAGTGGAAAAAAGAGTGCTGTGATGTTGCTCTGATAATTGTGCTGCTCTCCTGCCTCCATGGCAAACAGCACCAAGGCAGGGCAGAGCAAAGTTCTTTCTAGCTCTGTGTCATCCACTGGTGGACAACAGCAGAAAGCAAAAGATAAAAATGAGAATAAGGGAAGTATATAGTGATTCTATCTCTGGGTATTGATCTAGCTCTAGTAATTTGTGCCTAACAGAATTCCTGATGCAAGCTGATACCTTTGCATTTAATGGTCCTGCAAAGATACTGCTTTTCTGTGAATTTATGCAATAATTTTTGTTTTACATAGACTCAATATTCTGTTCTGAGCAGTTGCACTATGTACTAAAGATTGTGATCACACCCCACAAAAAAAAAAATCCCAAAATAAAACACCCAAAAATTCTATCTGCTTTTGCTCATTTGTTTCTATTATTAGCAAATAGTGAAAAGCAACTGCCTAGGTAAGTTTGGTTGGTTTTGTTTGTGGTTGGTTGGGTTTTGTGTTCATTCATGATCTCATCGAGTTCCACTGCATTTTCCTTTTGCGATCGCTTTCCTAGGATGAACAGTCTTACTCTCTTTAATCCTCTCTTTAATCATTCTTCATATTGACTCCTTTCTCTATCAGTGCTCTCTATGTCTTTCTTCATTGTAGTGTATCTGCTTTGAGGAGGGGAACCAAAACTGTTTAGTTCTTCATGCTTTGGCATCTTATCATATACAAACATCACCTTATTCATATAAATGAGTTCATTTTTCTTCATGAGTATTTTCATTTTTCTTCCTGAATGTTTGTTTTTTTTTGTTTGTTTGTTTTACTTCCAGTTTGTCTGAAAGAGCCTGTGTATTTTTTTGTGAAGTGACATGTAGGAATTGGCATAAACATGATTAATAATTATTATTTTCACAACACAGTAGATGTCTAGCTTCTGCTATTCAGATATAAAATCATATCTTCATTTAATTGTGTGTATCATTAAACATACCAGGTGGAACTGAAATCAAATCAGAGTTTATCTGCCTTGGGTAAGAGAACATGTGTGTTCTCTTTGCTAGACAGAATACTGGTGTTGAGATACCAGTGCACATATAAGTGTTTTAAATTAATTTAAAGTTTATATTCTGTCTGGAATACCTTGGCTATAGAACACCTCTGCAGAAGTTAAATTCAGGAGTTCCTCCTTATAAATAGGCCATTGAAAAGGTATAGAGATCTTTATATTAATATTTAGTTCGGAAGACTTGTTTACATGCAGCGATTATCTTTTTGTTTTAGAGCCAGACTATTAGTAATCAGTAGTTTCATAATGACTCGCAAAAACTTCTCCCATGCAGCAGTTCTGTGTATTTGTGGCTCAACCCAGACTTTTTGATAAGATAGCAACTGTTGATAAGTTTTAGCAACTAAAGATTTCCATTCAGTAAATGCCTGTGCTTTTTCTTTTTTCGATTACATACTGAAAATGTTAGTGATATGTAAAGCATGAAAATGCATTTAACATTCATTTGTGCTTTCTTATTCGCTCTGATTGCTGTATGTAGTCAGTTACTAAATTTTCACTTAATCATTTTGTTTCAAATGAAGACAAAATACTTTGCATGGTCCTTAATGGCATAATAATAGTCAAATGTATGCTGCATATAGATCTAGCTATTCAAAAGGAAAGTGATTGACAGACAGTATGTTTGAAATTCCATAGCCCTGTGCCACCTGACAAAGAGTGTAACGTATCGCATGTGCCAGCCTGGGCTTTCGTCATATAGGTGGGGCAAGAAATCAGAACACCAACTTATTTAAGTTATGGGGGAAGCTGCATACACTGGGCAGCGTAATTGAAGCTGGATGTTGGACAGGACATGGGTTTGTAAAAAGTTCCATGGGATTTCTGAAGACCTTATAATCATCGTCTCCTCCTCTACTGCTGGAGAGTGGTGTCAAGTCTTGAAAGAGGAGCTAGTAATATGTGAACTGATTCTTAGAAGGTCTCAGGTTGAAAAGGGCTTCACGATCAAGTCTTTGTGTGGATTTACATACAACTGAAAATTTGAGAGATTCATATCCTTCCTGAGATACGGAAGTTTCAGGAGGGAAGATATTGCAAACAATTGCATAAAACTATGATGAATTAAAATATGAGACACAACTATAGGATACACAGTAACACATCTCATGGGACACAACTATAGGATACACAGTAACACATCTCATAATTGCTTCATTTCTATAGTTGATTGCTGCTTAGCAATTTTGAGTGTGCTGAGTTTGACATAATGCATACAAGAGGCACGTATTAGGTAGAGTTAGGTGGATTATTTCAAATGTCATTTTTCAGCTTCTTAGGAGTTTCTCGTTCAACTTCTGATATCAGATTGTTGGTTGGTGTATGTAAGATAACAATCTCAAAAGATGGATGGCCTTCTGGAGCATATACAGAATTATTAATCTCTTTCTTTTAGAAATCATCCTTCGCAGATTTCCTTTTATATAATATGCATCTATCTGATGCTATAATCTGTCTGATTATTGAAAACTTAATTTAAAAAAAAAAAAATCCTGTTCTCCAATAGCTACTAATGCACCAGGTTTTGTTACCTTAACATTTTTCTTTCATTAATATTGATTAAACAGTAGAGGGTTTCGCTGCTGTTAATAGGGTGCACATTTTAAATTTTAGATCATTAACATTTAAATAGATTTTAATTGTTAAATATAACAAATTTATGCAGGTAAAGATTCAATTTCTTCAATTAATTTACATTTACATGTTCAGAGATCTTTCACTAAGGCTATTCTCATAAAACTTTAAGGGTCCCAGAAGGATCTCTCTATACCTTTATTCTTTTCATTTTATCCCAGCTACTCTCTCCATATTATGTCTTTGAAATTACTAGGCTTTTTTCCATGTGCTGCTTAATAAAATAACATTTCTTTTAGCCTTTTAGGCAGAGGTTTGTTTCAACAGATTTATACATAAAGAGCCAAGTGAAGTTCAAGTGTGTGACTGAATTCTAATTTTGTTTTACAAGTTTGGAAATTGATCGTTTTCTTCATTATACACACATGGCAAAAATAAGGATCTGCTTGTTTGGTGGAACATGCAGAACTGTCAGTAACTAAAATCCCTGGGGATACTTTTCCATCCCCATGGGTTCCAGAAGCCCAAATGAAAATAAGCAATGTTAGTTAGGTATTTTATCTCAGCCTCTAGAGGAATATTCAGAAAGATTGTTTTCTTATGTATTCCTTGATCTGGGTCTGGCATTATTTCTGGAAGCGTTTTACCTTGGATGTAGCCACTTTGTGTCTACATAGCATAGGAATATATAGGATAAGGTTCTAACAGTTCAGTAAAAAGTTACATGTTTTACTTTAGCAAACTCATGAGTTAATATTGGCTTGCATGATGTCAAATATAACACGGTATAGACCAAGGACATGAAAGGCAGAGGTGAGGAACATGTCTTGCAATATTAAATTTCACAAAGCAGGGAGATAAATTCCTTCATTTCTTTAGAAGGAGCCTGATCAACTCATAATTGCATATCTATGCTCCCAAATAAGTAATTAGTGAGGATTAAATGTAACACATTTTATTTTACTGTATGTTCATTGTGTGCTGTGACATAATTTTCTGAATTCCCCAACCCAACGTGCAAAACCAAGGACTCAAGGGATTGTAGAAGATGGAGCAGTCATTTGAAGTTTTTTAGGTTGGTAAGAAATTCATAAAGAAATGTCGGAGACATGATGCGAGTTTGACAGTGGGGTCAAATCAATAGACAGAAAAGGGTTCATTATGTTGGAAAGGAAAAGTTAATAAAGTCTGTGTGAAGGACCTCATCATTTGAAGAGATGAGTGGACCAAGAATGGCTCATGGGAGAAGGACCTGCTGGAAGACATGTGGAAGGGAGTGTCAAATGAATCTTAGATAAAAACAGGTTTCAAGAATTGTGGACACAGCAAGATAAAGGGCAATAAGGATGTAAAGGAGAATGGAAATGGGAAAAGCTCTAAAATTTTTCAAGGAAAGTATCACATCAGTTAGTGGAAGTGATTTCTGTGGACAAAAGGTGATCCAAGCTGAGGTGATCGGAAAGGAAGTTCAGAGGCCTTTGACACAATGGTAGTAAACTGTCATTCAATGCGTATAAGAGGAATAAGAATTGAAGTACAGTTTGAAGAAGAAGCTGAGATCTCAACTACCATTTTTATTTTTTCTCATTATCACATGCATCAGTGTTTTGGGAGGGCTTTGCCAAAAATAAAAGATGAGTGAGAGAAAAGAGAAAGAAAGATGATGGAAAAGAAGGGCTTGAACATGAAGGGAGAAATGAGTAGTTGACACAAAATGTGTCCAAAGGGCACACTACTGGAGTATCCTGACCATTAGGAAACAAAAGTTTTATAAATATCTTGTCGGTAACTTGACTTGTTCTTGTGTTATGAAAGGCAGCTTGTGTCAGGAGGTGGCGTGTTTTTCTTGGTAGTGATTTATTCTGTCAGACAGTATTGATTTTAATTGTGTAGAAGGTATTATAGAAAAAAATGGTAACTCCCCTAAGCTGGCGCTTAACGATTCGTGATTAACAGATCTCTGTGCAGAACTGTTGGCTTTAGCTCTGGCAGCATTCAGAAGTGTAATTATTGTTTGTGAGGGAGAGAAACCTGCTTAAAAATGTGATGACTTTATAGTCGGGGGAAAAAAAAAAGTTACAGAGCTACATATTGATAAAGGAAATAGAGCTAAGTTGGAAAGTGACGTATATTATCTCAAAGCCTAAAAACAACTCAGAACAAAGGGATATTTCCTCCACAGAGACAAGAATATTAAAAAAGTCTTTCTTCACCATTTCAGTGAAGAATTTGCATTTCCATGTTTATGATTCTACATATGCCCATCACCAAATGCATGTCATTTTATGCTTTTGATTCTGAGTTTAAGACAGCAGAAGACAATCTGATTTCCAAGGAGGAAAATCTTTCATATT
The DNA here is from genome assembly GCF_036013475.1 of Columba livia. Lineage (NCBI taxonomy): Eukaryota > Metazoa > Chordata > Aves > Columbiformes > Columbidae > Columba > Columba livia. The sequence continues at coordinate 3,681,835 of NC_088614.1, forward strand.
AGAGCATCATGTTAGTCTTGGGCCTCTGCTAATATGAAAATAAGAATATTAACTGCTGAGGGACTGAGATCTACACATAAAATATCTATGAAGGAAATAAATATTTTAAAATGCAAGCACTAAAGTTGTATTGGCACTTCTAAAGGAGGAACCAGCCTCTGACCCTTTTTTGAAGTGTCAGTGTTCTAATATGCATTCCTGCATACACTGAACCTTTCATGATGAAGTAACTACTGTTGCTTTTTTTTTCCAATGGAAAAACACATGGAATTCTTTTTTCTTTCAAAAGGTCATAAGATTTCTCTAAATAGTAATACACATCTTCAGAATGATGCAATAAATGAAGTGTTCAGAAAGATTATTTGTTTTATCCAGACCGCACAGAAGAGACCACCAGAATAATATCTGCCTGGCAAGTTAATTTATGGGAGTTTTTTAAATAAGGATAATTTCTTTAAAATGAACAAAGAAAAAGCTGTTCTTCTGCAAGATAAATGTATATGATTTTTCAATGTGTAATACCAAAACATGTGAAAATATCCTTCAGCCTGGAATGTCCTTAGCTGTAGCACACAAAAGGAGAGGTGTGCAACATTATGTATTGGGAAGCCAGGAATTTCTGCAATCTCAGCAGCCTCTGTCACCAGCCAAGACTTGTGTTTGTTCCAGGTAGCATAAAGGATGCAGGAGAGATACCAAACCTTTACTTCAAAATCTTCTTGCACCTAATGTTGGTGATGTTATTTGATCTATCTTTTTAAGACAGAGTACTAATAGTAGGACTTTCCAGTGGTCCCCCTTCCTTCTGATGTCCAGTGACAACAGGGAGTAATCAGATCTACTTACTGACTTTGCATATTCCCCCCAATTGATTTGTGCCTTAACAATAGAATATGTTTTGCTTTCAGCTTTTGGTTTCAAGGTGATATTTTTGTATGCAATCAAAGTGTATATTATGCATTAAGTAATTGTCTGTAAATATGAAACCTCTGGTAGTGATGTCTGGATGCATAAAATCAAGAAAAACATAGATGGTTAATAAAATAGAAATTAAGGAGTATGGATTATGAGAACCCTAAATGGCAACTTCACTTGGGTCCTGAGCTCAACACATACTGACTACCTATAATTAAATGCTGAGCAATCTAAATTTCTTTTGACCTGGTTGGGAACTGAAGTTGACTCAAATGTGTCTCCTATCACTTTATCAGCCCCCAAGTGTCTCTTGCATATGGTGTTACATATGGTTTTATGTAAGCGGGAAGGTTAAATAGCTTGTGCTCTCTACTTAACTTGGTCTCCTGCCTTCAAATTGCTGGTAGATGAACCACATGTTCAGCTGAGCTATTCTTTAGAATTTGCTCTAATTCAAGATAAAAAAATTCCAAGACAAATAAGAAGAGGGCTGGAGGTGTGGTTTATCGAGGGCCCAACTTAAATGCTTCTACGCAAACACACATAGCGTGGGGAACAAATGAGGAGTCAGAGATGTGCACATGGCTGCAGGGCTGTGGTCTTACTGGTATCAGTCATTTGCAGCCAAACAAGTGAACAGAAATGTAATAGGATACAAAGAAAAGTCTCTAGCAAGGTGTAGATGTACACACAAAACCTGTGTAATAGCTGCTTCATGACAGCAGATAGAAATGTCACTGTCTTATATCCACCCCCAATGGCCTTGGAAAGAAAAGCACGCAGAAGGAGAACTCTGTAAAATACAAAGTGTGAACAAATAAGGTGTTTAAAATATAGGACTTATTGCAGATAAATGTGTGACCGCTTTTTCCCCAAAGTGGTACTCTAATAGAAGTCACAGCTATTTGCATGCAATGGAAATATGTTAATACAAAATGTTACCAGTACCTTAAGTCCCTGAGGGTAACAGTAGGAATATGGAATCCTGCATTTGTACTTTATTTTCCAAACTATTTCATATATACTTAAATATGCTTTACCAGTGAATGACATCCTTTTGTATTTGTGTCCGGGCTTTGAAATTTTAGCCCTTTCTGGTAAATATGTTTGAATAAAAAGTAGCCCAGGAGAAGTGATTCTAGTCTGTCCACTGTACTCCCTGTATTTTGTTTAGTCCCCAAAATTTAGTTCTAGTGAACATACATTTGCACAGAGAGAAACAGAAATAAATATGGTATCTCTTTTGAAGATGCAGTTCTCTGCTGAAAAGAAAAAAAAGCCCACTCTGATTGCACTGTTCGAACATGATTCTGAGTCCAGCCGGTTCAGACAGGCCTGCCTAACACTATAATCAAGTTGATTGTATTGCATTGGTATTCTAATTTCCAATTTGGATTTTTGCTACATAATCTCTAGTAGAGTGTGTCTAATCTTTGAGACCCAAAGTCTCTGTATAAACTCTCTGAATTTTCCTCCATGTGTCTCTGCTAAACTGAGATGTGTCTTCTGGCTGAGTTGTAGAGACATTAAATTACTGAGTAAATCAATACAGCACTGTTATGTCACTGTATCTTTTTCAAAGACCAGCTCAAATTTTGTATGCTGTAGCTTTGATCCCTTTCATTTAATTCTAAGTACACTTGTTATTATAGTAACTGTTGTTTGTATGTTATTTTAGCCTTTTACTTAAGTAGCTATTTAGCAATTTAAATGAAAATGTAATTAGGTTACATCTGTTTTACATGCATGTAATACCACGCAGATGTAAACTTATATTAAAGCCATATTTTCTTTTTGGCAAAAAGACATAAGAATAGAATTGTAGCAATCATGCAATACTTCTTCTTTTTTTTAATAGTGTACACAAGACATATTCCAGTGTTTATGTTGTGATGGTAACAGCCCTTTCTATTTTTGAGAGACAGCACAGGGAGCTAACTGTTATAGCCTTTTATTTTAGTTGTAAAGGACAAGCACACTGCTATGATAGTGTAAATCCTAAGGAACTCCATTGAAGTTAGTTAAAATTCCGTACTAAACTCATCAGTTTCAATAACTGACTCTTTCCAGAGACATATCCCACTCTTAAGCATCTCCACTGAAATAAAGAATCTGTGTGGGTTTGCACCATTATGAGTGACAGTGATATTTGGCTTTCAATAGCTTCATTTTAAAGAAAGATGAACTTCTTGCTGGGCTGATCTTGCGAAGTGCTGAGTGCCCTCAGCTATTGTTGACTTTGATCAGGGTTTTTTCTGTGCTCTGGAAAGAGAGATAAGAGGTATGGATTCAATTCCAGCTTTCCCTTCGTCTTTGTGTAGGTACTTAAGGAAGGTACTTGATGTCTGTGTACTACTGTAATCATAACAGAATTTCTCCTGCCTTATTTGTCCTTCTCTTTTTTTGTCTGTGGGCTCTCTGTGGCTGATTACTACCCTTTGTTTATAAGGTGTCTAGCACAATATAAGGATTGTGAGTAGCGTCCATTGATAGAGGTGTAAGTCATATCCTAAGTGAAATAGATACATGAATGAGGGTACCTGGCAGTCCCCTAAAGATGACTAGTATCTTTTAAGACATTGTTTTAATTTGTCTATCAGTAGGCTAAAAATATTAAGCATTCATACCTTTATTCTGTGGTGTAGCACACAATTTTTTAATAATGTAATGCCTTTAACGCTGTGTTAATGAGGTAAGACTTCTTACTCGTCTAGTTTTACTTACATAAGTTCAAAATGTACTACGTATATTTTACTTGGAGCAAGTTTCTTTCCATATGTATTTCTTTTCAATAATTCTGCCTTTTTAGAGAATAATTATGAAGAACATGTAAGAAAACTGTTGCATGTTTTTCTTCTTACGTTTTTCCTATGAACATTTAAGGCTCTGATTCTACAACTCTGAACATAAGCATATGAGACTATATAGAGACAGAATCAGAATATAAATTAAAATTTAGTCCAGTTCCTTGTTATTAAATACTTCAGGAGGGCTAAATCTTGCTACTCTTAAGTGTAAATTTGGCCCAAATAATGACTTCACGATTGCCTCTAAAGAGTATTTAAATGGGTAATTTAATGCTAACATGATAGGAAGAGAGTCAGTCTTATAGTATTGTTTATCAGTATTGTCTGATAGCTCTGCTGCAGTTTACATTTGGGACAAGGATTGTATTTCAGGAGCATGCAACTTAATTATTCTGAAGGATTCATAATGACTCACTCAAAACAATTTTCTCCAAATCCATAATTTATTTGTTTTCCTTCATTTGTTTAAATCATCTAAGACTAGGACTTATCCGTGAAGAATCCACTATCCAAGTCTTGGTTAAAAATTATTACCAATTAGTTTTGTAAATATTGACAGATCTTGATATTTTTGTAAGCATATAGAGCATTTTAAACATCTAGTTTTAAAGTACTTTTCCCACATATACTGTGCAACTCCAAGCTCTGTCATTTCATAGGATTTATCTTTTGCTTTTGTATTAACTGAGTTGGTCAAGTTAACTTTACCGTATAAGATTCTTCAAATTTTCTTTGTTGCTTTGCCAGAGAAATTGATGGGTGCAGAAATCTTTACTACCCACACACAGAATTCAGCTGATTGGTTGGCTGTCATGCAGGGTTACACAGACAATATCTGCATAGGATGGTAATATAAACAACATGGAAAGAAAAAACACAAAGGTTTTTTTCTGAAAATTGTTGGGCAAAGACTGAAAGCTGGAGTGCTGAACATATTTCCTCCTCCTCTTCCTTTCTGCATGGAAATAATTTCTTTTCCCTCTTGGGAAATCAGTGCTGTTCTCTTTTCCTGTGGACTGGGCTGTGAAGTACTCACCCTCAAGTCGAGATAATGATTTATAGAGAGATATATAGATATATAGATGTATAAATATATGTAGAGAGATGTATATGTACGTGTTTAAAACCTCTTGAGTTTTAAGCACTTTTGTGTGGCCCAAAGCCATGCAGTCAGCCCTTTGAGAACCATCTGGGTTTCCAGACTGCTGGTGCCCCGTGTCCTTCAGCTGCGCTCCTGGGGATAACCCAGCTTTCTGCAGCCCTCGCGGTATTCATAGACTGGGGAGATCAGCCTTGTGGAGGATGGTTCCATGTTATCTTACGTGGCGACTGGCTGTGTGATTCATGGGGACTTTGGTAGGAGCATCCTGCGTACAGTGGATTCTCTCTTTCTGTCTCTTTCTGGACAGCTGTAGCTCTGTTACTTTATGTGGAACGTGGCTGGCAATGGAGCCCATGGCAGAGATGGTGGTGAGGCTCTCAACGCTGAAGGACGTTGTCCTAAATGCACAGCTGGTCCAGCCCCGCTCCTCACATTCCTTCCTTTCTTGGCAGGGCCATGGAACACGCTGTTCATTGTCTCTTGCCTGCCCTGTTATGCCGGTGTGCATGCTTGTGGTAAATAAAATCATTGTAGCTGAGTTATGATTTAACATTAACTTTGATATTGACACCTCTAACCAGCTAAGACAGATCTCTGATCATTAGTATTTTAGTAGTTTAAAAATAGTCTTACTAACTAAAGATACTGAATATATTTTAAATTCAAAATATTGTGTGGCGTGGGAGAACATAGCTATGTGATTAATAACGATTATTAAAGCACTCTGTGTAGCTTGTAACATTTTTCCCTTTGTGTTATGGCAGCTTTCTTTGCTGAAGAGGTAAAAGAGTGTCTGTTACAACTGCCAGAGTGAGGAAAGAGCATTGAAACCTGGACTCAGTATCAGATCATGTTTCACTAACAGAACAAGATTGATTTATTGTGTTACATCAGGGTTAGATGGACCCAGTACTGCTTCACCACATGCTATTTCATTCCCTTGTCTACTAAGTATGCAAGTACAAACAGCTTTAACACAATTCTTTACCTAGAAACAAGCCCGAGGCTTCATCCAAATACTTTTAACATATGAAAATTGAGCTGCTTTGAACTTGTATGTTTTTGATAACTGCTTGGTATGCTTCCTGGAGGATCACCTGTAGGCTTTTCTTTCCAAATCCTAATCCCTTTGATTAAGTGCCAGGACAGATAGCTCTCATTGAATAACTCCAGTCTCATAATTCTTCCTTCATTCAGAGTTGAAAGGGAGCTGCTCAAGCTTCAATAGGTAAATCCTCAGATTTAGTTGAAGTAATTCAGACACTTAGAAACTGAAATTGTTTTGTTCTGAAACAGGGTTCAGATGGGCTACTAAACATTTACATACCACTCGCTGCCAAAAGCTGTAGGATGAAAAAAAAAAACAAAAAAAACCCAAAAAAAACAAAACAATTTTTTAGCAAGAAGGATTAAGAATGGGAAAACTTTGAGAACGAGACATTAAAAGACAACCTGGCATGGAAATTTAGACCCAGAAATAGGAATGTAGTTACTTTGCTTGAATGCTCTTGTTTTCTTGTTCTCCAAGATCAGACTGTGGTGCTGGGCTAAACATTCCATTCCTTCCTCAGCCCTTCTTCTCATTACTAAACAGGGAGTAAGCGGGGCGGGGGGAAAAATCTTATTATTTTTATCTTTATGAGAATGCCTGCTGGGAACAAACCCAAGCCAGTTCAGGATTCCTCTATTTAAAAGTGTTTGTGGCAGGAAAGTGTGATGGGGAATTAGAAATAAACCTGTTAGCTGCTGATATCTTGGGGTAGTAGAGATATCTAGTGCATATACATTTTTACACACATCATTTTGCGTATGTGCATAATGAAGTGGTTTTCTCTGTGGAGGACTTACTGTTCACCTAGGAAATAAGAATGTTTCCACATGAGTAATTTGCCTTGGTTAATTCTACTACAACCAGAAATGGAGCAGAACAGTTAGAGAAGCTACACTCAGTTCATATGATACAGATTTGCAAAGCTCCTTCAGCCTGAAAATTCGTTATTTTTAGCAGACTTCAGCCTGCTGAAGTATCACATAAAACTGAGTGTCGTGGCACCGTACTGAAGAACTGGCCTTTCTGCGAAGAAGAGATGGTGCTTCCATGGCTATAACCTCAGTTTCTAGTTAAACTTGAGCAAAAACCATTGGGTAGCTGTGCACCTTGCCAGCAGTAGACTTTCAGTCAAGTCCTTTTGCCTCTTTGCTACCAGAAGGTTCCAAAATATTAATGTACGCTTAATCTTGTAGGAAGACTTTTTTTTATTTTTGTTTTTTTTTAACCCCTCTTTGTCTCCCTTATTTGTTATTGCCATTTTAGACAGTAGTGTTATTTCTGCAGCTCTTTGGCAGGTAAACCATGCTGGCCATTAGAAGATATGGCTTTGCCATTGAAACAAGCCACCTTTGGAATTCGTTATAGACCTCAAAAACTACGAGAGTAGATTAAAAATTAGGAAATAAATAGAGAAATCCAGCCCCTACAAGCCCAGGGTAGTTCTGACTGTTCAGATCACTTTCCACTGCAACAAGAAATTTTAACTTGATTTTTTTCTTTTAAAAAGATATTTTTTCAAATTGTATCCTCATTATCAAGAATACGTAACGGCGTTGCAGCTCAGCTACATCAGTAGCATCAGTCCATCAATTCGGACATAAAGTGGAATGGTGTACAGCTGCAACTAATAAGCAAAAGCAAGTGGGCAAGATCGCATAAATGAGCTTGAATTTTAAAGGAGAAGTGCTAATTTTTTTGATCTAGAAGATACTTACATATTTTAAATGACAAGGATTTCAGTCTTTTCTTGCTGCAAACAGCACAGCAACGCTGTTGTCTGGAGTCTGCACTAACTCAATATTACATACAGGCAATGTCATCTCAGTCTAATATGATGAGGTTATATAGGTTCTTAGCTCTAACTTATTATTTGATTCCTTAACTAATTTTATAAATGAATCCAGTAGGTCTTTGAATTATTGTTAGGGCAATGACAACTTGAGGGTTCTGTTTAATAAGATAATAACAAAAGTAGTTTGGTTAAATAAGCCTTGAAGCAGCAAGCCTGAAGGCCTCTTATTACCTCATTAACAAGAAATGCCATTAAGTTATTACTATTGGCCTGTAATAGTTCTCCTTCTTATCACTCTTGCATTCTGATCAGCAAGGATATTTAATGAAATAGCAATAATTTTTACATAATTACATGTACCCAAGCAAGACTATAAACTGAAAATGAAAACAGAAAAATTTAACATTTGAACATACACTTTTGAAAAGGAGAAAGATTTTTGCGTGTTCTTACGACAAAGCTTTGGAATGAAAGCAATAGTTTATGAGACATTTTATTACACCTGTAAATCTGAAAGCTTAGCTATAGTTTTTAATTTTTATTTTGCCTCTATAACTATTTTTATACCCTTTTTATAGTTGAGTGGCTCAAGGTTTAAAATAAGTTCTGCTGGGAGTCCCTGCCCCATTAGTCTTCTATAATAAAATGTGAACCTGGCTAAAATAAAACATGATGCCTTAAGAGCAATTAAGAATGGTCTTTTGTAGATAACTGTAACATGAAATACAATCACTGTTTTTATTAATGGATTTGGGAAAAGGAGCTCAGTGATTTATAGCAGAAGAGTGGTTATATTACATTTTTATTTCTTTTATGTTATGTCTCACTCTTCAAAAAACCTTTTAAGACCCCTGAAATAATCAAATTCTGTTTTTCAAATGTTTATCATGTTAACGTGAACCTCAGTATCTGTTTTTTTTAGGTAGTGCTATGATGTCAGATAAGGAGGTGTCCTTTTTTTGCTGTTACTCCGTTCCAAAAAAAGTGTTTATTTTGAAAGAAAATCTTGTTGAATGCTTTATAAGAGTGATAAAATGTAAAGGCTGTGCTTTGTATTTTATAATGGCAGGATTTGTAGGACACAGCCATAATCTACTGGCATTGTCTGAACACAAAGCGGAGCATCTCATTAACACGTAGTTTCTTAAAAACTATAAACACAGTTGGCAGATATTTCTCTAATAGTATAATAATAGTTTTTGATTACTAGGTTAAGCTTCTAATAACTGGAAGTCTTGAAGATTGGTGTTCAGCATCGTTGGAAAAGGAATCTGCGCTGTTAAACATGGAGAGGTTATAGTTCTTGTGTTTGAAACATTTAGAAAGACTTCAAGGACAGATCTCTCTGGTCTGGATTTTAGTTGTACTTAATATACTACTTGTTGTGAGCGAGGAGAGGAGAAGGAAGTGAAGCAAAGGCTAAAATGACCGGTGTCTTTGCTCATCTCCTCGAGACTGCAAAGGCTGTAAGTGTGCGGTGGGATATGTGCTCTTTGGATGCCTGAAAGCACCTCCTGGGTTTCTGGGGACAAGTCTGTGGGCTGGAGGGACGTCACACACATACCATTGACATCTTGGTGTCTGCCTGTGGAGACGCACAAAATCTTTAGGCAGCACAGTCTTGTTACACAAATTACAAAGCATGTTTCTAGACTTTGTACTAGCATGTTCTTAACTCAAATATTATTATGTGCTAGTAAGTGTGAGAAAATGTTTGAATAAAGGTAACTCACTGTGTCTTTCAAACCTGTTTTTTCCCAGCAGAATTGTGTGTAGCTTGGAAAGCTGTTAGCATGGACAGAGGAGGGCCACAGCAATTTTCCTCAGGAGGTGACTGCTGGCATTTAGCACATGCAGGGGCAAGGCAGGCAGGATATGTCACTGGTTAGTGGCAGCGTTTACACTCCTCTAGGCTGGGCAAGTTGGCAAGCCTTGATTCTTACTGATAAAACTGAACTAAAATTCATGTCCTACATCAACATTTGGAAAAGCAATCAGAATCACATTAGCTAAGCTTGTGTTAAACCATATATATAGTGTTTCTGCACATGTATGTGTGTAAGTACATATATTTATTTGTATATGTTTGTGTGGGGATGGGATGTTTTGGTGTCAAAGAGACTCTTTACACTTCTGAAGGGCAGTACAAATATTGCCAGTGGCCTCATTTTGCTTTTTGTTTCACCTACCATGATAAAGAGCAAGTTTTAAATGAAGTTTCTCCTACAGGAAGCGCTGCTTCCACAGCTGACTGCAAATATGCAATAAAAATCGGTAGCGTAGTGCTTCTGCACTTGCAGTAAGGGGAGTTGCAAATGAAACTATTTGATTTGTAAGCACATTTGCAAATGTTGTCTTGACAACCTTCTGGTGTACACCACAAATTTTGTGGTAGCAATGAATTCTGGGGTTAAACCTTCTGGCCCAAAACCAAGGGGTGGTCTTAACTATCTTTGAATGCTTGGCCCTATGAAGTGTTTGGTAGAGACTAAGAGCAGCTGACATATACTGTGCTGGTAATATCCTCTGTCTGCTGTAACTGAACCCTTCCCTAGCCAGCGCAGTGTCCTATTTTTGGAACATGCTGGCTGGCAGTACAACGTAGGCAGTTAGTCACCTCAAATTCCACTCACTCGACTTTCCGTCCCCCAGGACTTGGCTCCACGCTCACTGCTCTTGGCGTAGGCTCTCGAGTCCGTCAGAATGTTTGGCGTTCTTCAAGATAAGATCGGAAATAAATCTCCCTTTCGAAAAGCACGTGCCATAGGCATAATAATTCAGCCTTCATTGAAAATCAGCAGCATATCGGAGTCACTACCTGTGTCTTTGAGAAAATGTTGTGTGGACTTATCTGGAGATTCATAGTCTTGAGAATGAGAAGCTGGGACGTGGGTTTCCTTAGCTTAGCCTGCTTGAGAAGAGGAAGCAAAGAGATGTAAAAGACTAAGTCAAGAAATTTCAAAGATGGGAATCTAGTGTGTAGATTCTCTCTATGAATGATAGGATTTGTGATCTGAGCTCACCTAGTACAGCTCTGAAGTGTGCCAGGAAAGTCAGGGCTGAGGGCTAAAGCAGCCTGAGGAAAAAAGATGCTGTTGCTCTCAGCAGCCCATATACTCCTAATCCACCTCCCTACGAGACAAATGGAAATCAGAATGACTAAAATGTATTCTGTAAACTTCCAGAAATGCTCTCCTGCTTTCTGGAATCATTCTGAAGGAACAAAGGGGTCATCGTCATATAGTGCTGCGTGATCAGAGGTATTTGGCAATGAAGAACTCTGTTCCATCTCTAGCAAATCTAGATATGATGGCATTAATCTGGATGGCATAGACAGAATGATCCCTACCACATTCACTCTGTGATAAAAATTTAAAGAAAAATATTCATTTTGGCATCATACTAAAGGAGTATGAATTTACTGTGTTATTGGTTTATGAAAGTAGTACAGTAGATATTTTTCTTCTCTCTGGTTCTAAAAATAATCATTAAAATGAATGATAGTTGTCACTTTGCTGTAGCACTTTACATTAATATTTTTATTAATTATATTAATATTTTTTACTCAGCTCTCACTGCTGGTATCAACATGGCCAATTTCCCAGGGTTTGTTTGTGGTTTACTCTGGGCTGTGAAATTGTACTTTAATGTGATGTTTCTCTTACTGAAACTGTCAACACGGTTGTGAGATCTATATTATAATTTAATTATCACTGTTTTTTTTCACATTAAAGCAATTACAAGCAACTTGCAGAACAAGTTGATCAGTTAACTATGTTCATGCAGGCTAAAAAGAATTCTCAGAGATAAATAGTTCATATACTGGAGACAGGAGTAGCTGTGGTTGAAGGGAGTGTATGATCACTGATCATCACAAAAACTTCTTCTGTTTTCTTCCTCTTTGCTAGTATAGTTATTAAATAGCTTTTATAAATGCAGTAATGAGTCTTTTTTAGCTTTCAAATTTTTAAACCATATATTTATTATAGTATCCCAGAATAATTTTTTTAAGTTAACAAAACAAAATGGAGGAACATAGGAAGAAATATTGTTATTATTTGGAATCAATAAATATATTTGTATATTCATTTGGTTTTTATATTTATATTTTATATTTATATTTATATTTTAATTCTGTTGTTATGAGATGTTAGTAGACATTTCTTGTACTGAAAATATATATATATTTTCTAATTCTCCTTATAAGCAGACAATAGGTAAGTAAAGGTTAGTTTTGACTGTGATTTATAGGGCTCATCATTGACGCTCATCACTTATGCACAGTAACTCACACCTTCAGCTCCCTTTTTATGTACAATAGATGTTCAATTAACACTGTGCTAATTTGCACATCTGCAGCACCTTTGTCTTCAGCTCACTATATTACAACTCAATTCTGTAGAACTGTTGGTGGGATACATGCTGTTTTAAATATTTGCAAGTATAGAGTTTTAGGGGTAAAGCTGAATTATTGAAATTCTTGTATTTAAAAATGGTTCATAAGGGACTATTTTTATACAGAAAACTGGAAATACACATTTTGCTATACACTTAGTTGTTGAGTATAAGTAGCCCAAAAATATTTTTTAATCAATTTATTTCAAGTGTTTGTATTCTCTGCTAGGAGATCCTTTAATGTCTTTGTGTTTCACAGAAGTTACCTTGGTGCTGGTATGTGCTGATGTGTCATTCAGTTCTGTGCTGATTGTACCTAATCGACAACTAACGTTGATGTTTTGCTCTTAAATACCATAAGTGATATGAAACGTGCATAAAGGACTGCCATTGAGAGAGAAATATTTATTTAAAATTCAGTTAACATTGTTTTGTGACAAAGCAACCCACAGAGTTGTTGCGGCGGTTGCACAGACAGTCATGCGTCCTGTAATTTTTAATTGCTTCTTTTTTAGTTTATTCTGCATTCTGGACTGGAGGCTGTTTGCATTGAGGGAGGGCAAGTTTTTATATGGTCCGTGCTCTGGTTTGGGGGCTCTGGCTGAAATGTCACAGTCCTTTTGGGAATCCCTGTCTTCCCGAAACAGAAGCGAGCATCAGTTAGCAGCTTGCATAGACGGGAGGATGGATGTCTCCAGCCTCTGTGCACAAGGGATATTTAAAATCGCATTTCTTCACAAGCTAAATGATACGTTTGCAATACGCTGGCATATTATACTTAAAGGATGTCAGGAACACCACCAGTAATCACAAGATTTTTAGTGAAATGTGTCTGTGCATTGAGGCTGGGTTGAGATCCTCTGTTAGAAATGCTGTGGAACTTGCTCATGTTCTTCATTTAAGGATTTTTATGTATTTTTTTTCAGAGGAGACAATGTTGTGACAGTGTTTCAATGCTGTTGATTTTTCCTGTAAGTTACGTAATGAACGAAAACATTTCAAAGGCATGAACAGTTGACTATAGAGTTGTATTTACTGTGCTTACCTAAATCCTTACATTTCCTTTGCAAAATTTCTTTGAAAGTCTATAAAATCATTTTGTGTGTCATCTGTGGAATATGAGGAAAAAGGTACCGTGTTTGCACAGAAGAGGGAAAACAAAAGCATTTCTATTATGCCTATGTTCTTTTTGTCAAAGAAAATCAGCTCTGTATATTTTAGAGCAGTTGAGTACTGTTTTCAGAGCTTTTCTGCACTGGTTTTAAAACCTTTTTTGAGAATATAGTTGCTTCGAGTCAGATGAAAAGGCTACAAAGAATGCAGGAATGTCAGTAAAATGCAGTTCTTGGGAACACTGCATTATCCCTGCTTGTGAACTTTTAGTATTTTAACTTTCAATCAAAATAAACAAGGGTTGAAAGATGACTAGTTCTTACTGATTATGTGCAAACTTTGTCACTCAGAAGCGTGACACGAGTCAATCATTGCCAGCTCCTGTTAAACTGGCCCCGGCCCCTGTGTTAGGTCATGTGTTAGAGATACATCTCTCTTCTAAATTGAATTAAGTTTTTTTTTTTTCTGGGCATCTGCTTTTTATCACCAAGATTTCTAAACTGCAGAAGCTCATTACCATGAACAGAGAAAGTAGTCTGGGTGCAGCACTGAGTAACCATGTGTAGGTCCATGTTGTTCTTAAGAAATATAAAGGCAAGTTTAAATATGCTACATAGAAATTAGAGTAGGTAAAAAAGAAAAATCAGTGCAAGAAACTGAATAAAACCTGATGTTTATATTTGAATCATTCTGTTGAAAAAGAATTGTGTGAAAATAAACATGACAGTGTTGACATACAGACTTACCAAAATTGATGAAGTACTTGTTTATGGCTGAAGTTTTAAAGAAAAACAAAAGACCGAAAGAGTTAAACACCTGGAGCCGGTCTGCTCAACTGCTCGGCTGCGGTTGGCAGCAGCCGCACATAGTTTTTCCTCCATTATGGTTCAGTTCAGTGACTAATTCATTCAAAGCTGAGAAACCAATTGAGAGTTGAAAATGCAGGAAAGCTTATTTTCCTGCTTTAACATTTAAATAAATTGACATATAAGAAGACTCGAGCTACAAGTTTCAAATGCTTGCTGGACATTAAAAAACAAACAAAAAAAAGTTATTATATATATATCTCCAATGCACTAACATTGGCTTTATTTTAATTAAAAAATTGCTATTAAAAAAATGGTCATCTTGTACATTTTCAATTCATTTCCAAATGTAGACTTAAATCACACTTATCATCTTTACTAAACATTTAAATAATTAGTAATTATTTCCAGAGTGTTAAAATGGTTAAATTGGCTAAGTAGATAAGTATAATATAGAATTGACAAAAATATATGTCTATCAAGTGTTGTAGTTATTGTACTGGGTTGTAAAACACCCTTTTTTAATAGTTACTAGTCACTTAGCAATATTTTTGTAAGAAAGCAGCTGAAAGATGTAATTAGTACTTCTCAGCTTCTTACAAAGAATCCCTTCCTTTTGATGCTTCCACTTGTGTTTACTTAGTTGGTGTTGTTTCCTTGATCTAAAACTGTTCTTCAATGGCAAAATATAAGGTTCACATGTCAAATCTTAAACATTTACAGATAACAATAACTGATCTATAAAAGTATCTCAGGTTTGGCCCTGTGAAAATAAATAATTCTTTAAAAAGACTAGAGGTCATATGTGTTTTGATAAATTATATTCTTTAACTAGATCTTTTGTATTTTTCCTATACTTGTAAAGGCAAGTTTAGACAAGGAAGAAGTCCTGTGTATATTCTCAAAATAAATAAAATATCAGCCCACTTCCTAATTTGTTGAATATGTTTGGGAAGTTTGGAAGAGAGGTTTAGATAAACAGATGGACTTAGAGAATTGAATTACAGGAAATACTCATTTTTAAGTTTTAATTTTAGTTTTTCCTCACCTTTTGATTCTGGAAGTCAGACATAAGTTGGAATATTTAAAATCTATTGTTGGCCATGATCTTATAGTGACCTAAACAAAGTCTTAAAGCAGTGTTCACAAAAACACATCAAGTACTGGTTGAATAAGATTTCAAAGGTGGTGTTTGTTTGTTTGGGTTTTTTTTTTTGAGAGAACTTCAACTATAAATATATAGATTATTTTCTAGTTTGTAAAGCTCTGTTTCAGCCTTCTATAATTTCAAGTTTCATAACCTTTCCCTCTTATTTCAAGGGATATTTTGAATATGAAAATATCATGTCAAAACTTAGCTCAACCCTTCATCATGCTTTTTAAAACCTAAGTTAAAATTCTGTTTCTAAGATAAACAGATTTGGATCAGAAAGATTTTCAACTAGCCTGGTATTCATTTTGGCTGAGAGTTCAAGCAGTGTCTTTAATCATATTTTTGTTGATTATTTATTAGTTTCTGTGGGAAATCAAAGGACATACAACCTAAAATATGTCTCCCATAAAATACATCATGAATCAGAAGCTGTAGCAAAGAACTTCTAGGAAGTGTCTTTCATGTACCAATATGAACTGATTGAGAGATAAAATATACATCTTTACGGTGTGTGTAACATGCAAATGAAGGCTGACCCAAAAAATGGAATTATCCGCTCTCTGCCTGGAGTAGGATTGGTATTGCATTGCCAGAGTAAGGAATCTGGTGTCAGAGAAGAGTATTTCTGTTCCATGTCATCTGAAGGTCGATGGTTAAAACTGATTCAAAACAGAAAACTGACATAGATGTGCACATTAAGAATACATTGGCTACCTTTGGCAACTTCGCAAAATATGTGTTTCCATACTTGGCATGTGTTTGTGTGAGGTAGTGATCAAATTTGCTGTCATCCAAATATACCTATGAAATCCCACTGGACTTTCAGCAGTCCCAGTATATACTTCTGAGTGGTGACAGCTAAACACTAGCTTTAGTGCTGACATTAACTGGGAGAAAATAGTATTTATTGTAGGAAGGTAAAATATGCTGTGCATTCTATTGCAGACATTAGCAGCAGAAAAAAATATTAGTTATTTGAAAATGCAAGTGATTATGTACAACTAATTCTGGATTTTGAATCTTTCATTGGTGAAATACCATTTTAGGACTTTTACAGCTTCAGTAATGCAGGTTGCACTCAGGAAGCTCCATAGCCGATGAGCAGCACCGATACCTGACTTGAGAAATAAGGAGCATTTAGCTCATTTCTAGCTGAAAATTTGAGTCTCTGAGTGAGCTTCTCTGGCTTCTCCAGCTTGCGGGGGATTTCTGGCTGCTTCTCCTCTCATTCCCCTCCCCAGTCTGTACACGCTACCAAAGTTTCCTACTTCTCTAAGAGGAGAGTACTACCTCTTGTCGGTGATGTAGACTTTTACTGCAACAATTTGTTCATATGAACTGAGCAGACAGAATGTGCATCATCAAAAGCCGTGGCAGGATGCTGCTGGCTGCCTCCAGAAGGGTGAAAATACCCCCACAGACCAAGAATACTAGAGAAGAAATAAGCTGGCAAGCAGATTCATGCCAGATTTTGTAGTGGAATTTGAATTTTCTTCTAAATTGCACTGATAGTTTAATAAAAACAATTTAAAAATCTAATGTAATCATTACAATTATTTCTATCAGCCTTGTTTCCAGTGTGAGTGGCAAGTGCATTTTCCTTATGTATATTGGTGTGGGAGTAGAAATCATTCTACTTTTCCCCGCCCCCAGAAAACCAGAAGACAAATATAAGATTTTTATAAGTAAAATGACATCTTCTTTATTTTAGCTTGCAAAGCAGTCAAATGTCTTGTAAGGAGAATATCTTCTGAAAAATATATTGAGTTTTTCTTTCAAAAAGCCATTTTATACAGGGGAAACAGCAATTAGTTAATTCTTTAGCATTTCCTTTTGAAGATTTGTGAAGGGCAGAGTCTGCTGGAGTATTGAAACAGAGGTTTAGTCCTGTATTTGGAACTGGGTGGTTTTTGGCAGTCTAAATGCCAGTGCTGCCAAATACAATATGATTCACACACCACTAACAGTTTCTACTTAGCCATATGTGAGATTTTGTAAATGTCTATGGAAATTGTGCAATATGCATTTTTGGAGGATGATCTAAATATGCAAATACAAACTGTCTTCATTCTGTATCCCAAGGCAAGATCTCTAAATAAGAGAAAGTACAGCCCACTAGCCAAAACGCAGCATAGTTTTGATTTTGAGAACCAGTATAATCTTCAGCCAAAATACAGCACAGTTTTTCTTTGGAGACCACTGTCATATTCAGTGTAGAGGTTCTGTCTGTCCAAACAGCAAACTCCATTACCTTGTGCTCCACAGTCACCGAACAAGCCCAATGCTTGAGGAAAACATCAGCTATTTATTCTTGTCTTTACTTGGAATAAATTAGATGCAGACTCTCAAATGAGTTTGTCCCCACAGCCCTGGGTTTTGTGCCTCTGTCAATGCAGCCAGAGGTGTTATTGTGGTTTATTTCTCTTGTATCTCCAAGTTAGCGCAAAACCTGTTGTTGTGTTTTCCCCTACCCTTTTCATAAATATTTCCTTTATTTTTTTTTCTTTTTCAAAGTGATTTAAGTACACTTGGGAGCAAGATTTTTTTTTTTTAATAGTCATTTCGTTTCTAGAATATATTGGTGAGAAAACAAAGATTACCTTGTTCATAAGGGCATTGGTGCCCCAGGTTAATGTCCAGGTGTTCTTGCAACTGATGTCTGAGACTAATTTCTTCCTGGCCCTCTGGTAACCAGCTGAAGCAGGAGACCAGCTGGGATATCTTCACTCTTGCATACCAACATCTTTCACTGATTCACAGATTTCCTTATATCCTCTGCACTTCCTCTACTGCTTAACAGTCAGTGAGCAGTAGTTGGAAGGTAACTGCTGTTTTGCTTTGCAGTGGCTGCATCTGAATGAAGGAATGAATGATTTTTTTAAAAAAGAATATCTTGTAATGATCCTCATAAGGTCCATTTGTCAAAAGGTCATAAATTCAAGAACCCATCAAAGGTTTGCTAGAGAAATGCTTAACACTGAATATTATCTGGTTTGAGTCTTATGAGCTTGGATGGCATTTCAGCAGGTAATGCTACAAAGAAGAGTTCTTAAGATATTTAATTCAAAGATTCAGTTTCTTATATTCTCTCACTCACTGACCTGCTCTTACCAGTTGAAGTTTACAATTTCAGCTACTTTTTGCCTGCCACACATAGACGTCAACTATGTCAGTCTAAAAATACACTGAGTAGTAGATGCATCTGGTGTTTCTTTACTGCATTCTAAGCTTTGTGATACATGTATTTTGTATTTATTTTTTAGGCGTCTACATGAGGTTTACAGACATTTGTATTCAGTATGTGTGACCCATTTGAGTAAGGGAGGTAGTAAACATAAGATGGAAGCAGGAGAGGGGACAGCAAAGGGACAACCATCAGCTTCAGCTGCATCTGAGGGAAGAACTGACTTACCCTGAGGGTACAGCGAAGGTGGGAGCTCGGGAGTTAGTGTGTCTTGTGGGAAAAGATGACAAACAAAGTGATCTTTGCAGGTGCTGGTGACCTGTGAAGTAGGAAGAAAGCAGGTTCACTACATATGTGGTGGGAGTACACAGCATAGAGAAAAAGAAATTTCACCTTGTACAGTAAACACCAGTTTGAGGAACTAGACCCTGAAGACCATTATCGGGGAAAATGGTGGAGTCGTGAAGGATTCAGACTTCAGTCTGAAGTAAAACAGCTTCAGACTTTTCATATAAGCCAGGACAAAACTTCACAGTTCAAAGTGCTTGTCATTACCGCTCTGGATTTATTGGCGTGATGTTGCTTGTTTGTGTATAACTGAGTCAAACTGTGAGAAAACAGGATATGTACATTTGGACAATTAGACCAAATAATTGAATTAGAATAACAGGTAACTGCATCGGTGATGGAGGACTGGTAATTATGATGTGGAAAGAGAAGGAAATCCCTATTCACCAGAATGTCCATATAACTCCATCTCTGCTTTCATTGTAGTTGTTCAGTCCCTGTCAACACTACAAACATTTAAATCACTGTTAGAAACTATGGAAGAGAGAAAGTGGAAATTTCTTATCATAGTTTATATAAAGGTTTGTTATTTGAACAGCTGTTTTAAGAAAACCTCTGATTCCTTTGGTATTGTCTGTAAAAACTAAAGTGGAGGTTGCTGAGTTATGTGAATTATCTCATGTGTGTGTTCGGTTTCTTCAGTTCCACAAGCACCCTCACAGCATAACTGCATATTCTAATTATATAATCACACATTTACGCCACTTATGTCATTAAGTATAATTGCACTTGCTATGTGAATGCACCATGATAAACCAAAAATTACTTTGAGAAAAATGATATAACAGAATCTTAATTAAAAGTCCATTAAGTACGTAAGACATCCTTACCCAAATACAGTATATACTAAGGGCTAAAAACTCCTCTGATGCACAAGTGTTTGTAGAGTCCCAGTGGTTTTGTTTCGTTGTGCATACCCTTGGAGACCTTTGGCTGCAATTTTGGTTGCGTACGTTAAACTCATCAAATGTCCATGCTTCGTAGAAATAATACCAGTAGTTGAGAATTCTAGTTCTGGATGCAGGCAGATAAACCCTTGTGTATGAATTCTGCTGTGATATTTAGCTAAGGAAATCTGAACAAAAGGACTTGATAGCTTTACAAGAATGCATTACAGGAAATCTTGGTGCCAAGCTCCTGAGGCAGCAGTGACAGTGGAGAGGTGTTTGCATAAATCCTTGGTGAAACAACAATATTTTGATGTGACAAAGTTCTGTCTTTGAGGTATTGTGAAAATTCCTAGTGTGTATTCCACCCGCGCTCTGGTGATGCGCAGGGGCTTTGTCCCACTGGCCATGCAAACACCCCTGTTCTGACTCACTTCCCCGGACTATTTAATTTAGACTCTGATTTATCTTTCCTAAACTGTTGATCTGTGTTAAACAGCTGCTGCCTTTTATTCAGACCTGGCTGGAGTTCAGTGATTTATCTGAAGATGCGAAGCTTGTCTAAGACAACTCATCAAAGGCACAACAAAAACAGTTTCTTAATGGGAAGTAATTTTCCAATCAACAAATAACAGAACTGTAGTTGCATATTGGAGTATCCTTTGATGTAGCTTAAGACATACGGCTGCCTAATAAGAATGCCTAATTGTGTAGGTTTCTTTGTCTCTAGCTGAGGAACAATTTTGACTGGCTTCTAAGGTGTTATGAGATTCTTTTGACTGAAATTGAAATTCAAGATGCTATCTTATAATGAAAATGGAGACATGCTGCATTACCATAATTATCTCTCTCTAGTTGTAAATATTTATATAACAATACTCCAAAGACCAAATATACTTATGTGCTTTTATTCTAGTTGGCCCAAACATTCAAGAAAAACTGGTTCTGCAGCAGTTCTAGGAATAGTTTATTTGTCAAGTTGTAAATCAGCTTTTAGAGGATTTAAGCTCAGCTTTCCAATTTTTTTATTTGTTCCTTCTTCAAATTCTCTTCACTCCTGATTTTCTTATGGAATCCCATGAAATTTCTTGTTATCTTGAGAAGAAAAAGAAAAAAATAAACAACCTAGTTTGAAGTGAAAATTTCTCTTGGAAAAACATGTTTTTAAAACTCACCTGTACCTTTCTTTTAAATTAAAGGCCTGGGGAAGGGCCATTGTCTGCTAGGTACGTCTCTTAACATATGGGCTGAATTACTCACCAAAGAATCGAACCACGCTGTTTCAGATTGGTTACGGTGGTAAAAACTGCCTTGCCCTGCTCTGTAGAAGAGGGATGGATAAAATGCTCTTTGAACAGTCAAGATTTTTTAAAAATGTCAGTGCAGAGGGCTTGCATTTGTATTTGGCTTTCTGGACCTGCCTCTTGACCTTCTAATTACTTTATTTGAAACAGCACTGAGGGTATAATAAAACTGGAGGTTGTCTCTCGTTTGCTTTATCATAAATTAAAGCTGTTAGTTTGGGGAGGTGAAAGCAGAGGCCGAGTGTTCATTACTGCTCAAGTGACGGCTTGTCAATAGCGCTGCCTTTTAGTTTGTTCTAGTCAGCACTTGCTGTGCATTTTGTTGGACCACTGGGAAATAAATACAACAAGATTATACATTTGGAATACCACAAGAGTTCATGAAGGGAAGGGGAAAAAAAAACCCGAATGATAAATTATCCACTTGGTAGCAAGTGACATGCTATCTTGTGCTATTAACAACCAGAGATAATTGCAGCGAATTGTAATTGCAGTTTGCAACTTACAGTACAGTGTGTCCAACATCAATCTTAATAGTGAACAAAGCAATTTATATTAAAAGTTAATTCACTTGGTAAGTTTCGGCAGTGTACAAGGGAGCTAACAGATGTAGCTTTTCAGAAAGTTCAAAGGCATTTGGAACATGGAGAGAAATGCTAATGTAGGAAGCCTTAGAGAAATATTGCGTTACTACTTGTAATGAAAACAAATATATGCCATTATATCCCAGTTTGTGTTTATTTAATAAACTGCAGTTTTGTACATGGAAGAAATTGTGTTTCTGAGCATAACAAAACCAGATTTTTTACTCATAAATTACACAAGAATAGCAATTCTGTATGTATAGAGTAAATGGGGTCTAGATTTCCATGTATTTCAGTCTATATTAAATTTTAACTTAGTCCTTTTATGAGGCAGTACTAAAATGTGTGTGTGTATGTGTTTATATTTATACATATGTTTTATTGGAGTTCTTAAATCTAGGCCTTTTTTTCTGGAATTGTTTACTAGCACTCAGGGTATTTTGCAAGGTCGCCTGGTTATAATTACTGTAGATTTTAAGCGATATCTTTAATCTGGTTTAATTAAAATGAAACTTTATTTTGTGAAAGCCTAACACCTCTTCTAATAGAGATGATAATCTGACTTTCACTGACCAGGCAGTGGTGCCCAAATGTCTGGAAGAGTTTCTGCCTTCTGTTCTGTGGGCTACATCACATTTACTGTAAGAGGTCACCATTACATACTGTAACCATTTTCTCGGTGTTGTGGTCAGTCCTTGGTGTTCATCAAATGACAGGGAACTCCCTGAACTGCAGAGCTGAGATCTAAACTCTGTTCTGCTGTGGGACTGACCCTGCACCTGTGGATTGACCATCAATTCAGTTTGAAAGCGCGGAGTAAAAGTGCCGCCTCTTTGCATAGTTATTTGTCAAAGTATGAAAATCTCCAAATTAAAACGTACTTCGATTTGCCTGATTGAATAATTGCTACCTTTTTGAGAATGGGGAAAATGCTGGGGGAAGGGGGTTGAGGAGGAGGTTGTGCTTAGCGTGTCACCATACATACCCAGACCTCATTGAGAGAGTTCATCCAACACAGAAATGTGGTGTTCTTTGTTTTGTACATCATGCTTTTTCATGAACATCTCATCCTTACAAAGGAGCAGTCAACTACTATAGTTCTACAGAATTCAGTGGAA
Organism: Columba livia; assembly: GCF_036013475.1. NCBI lineage: Eukaryota > Metazoa > Chordata > Aves > Columbiformes > Columbidae > Columba > Columba livia. The sequence continues at coordinate 3,704,394 of NC_088614.1, forward strand.
CAAAGACATTTAACATCAGCCAATGGTTGACTTTTGCAAGAGTTTTGGGAGCAGCTGGGCTGAGACTGTTGTTCTGTGTGACGTTACTTCATTGGCTAGGTAGGAATGTGCATTTTGGAACCAACAAACTTGCTTAGACGCATGGCATGGATCTTTGCTTGTCTGTGTGCAGGAGATCCAGAGCAGCACTAAACTTTACATCTCGCACAATATGCCCATGTGCCAGGGCTTTGGTCTAGGCTTCAGTAAAGATTTATCTTCTTAAAAAGTACAATCTTAAATTATTTGATCATTAGAGTTATAATGTGGAAGTAAACTAGCAATATTTAATAGCAAGCTTTTAAATGTGGTGGTAAATATTTGGCTGGAATTTTTAGAATGGCATATAGAAGATAAAAAGCATTTGCTTTTTTGCTGGTAATGAGTTTTCTCCTGTAAAACTATGTGCTGTATTGGACATAAATTGGCAGGAAAGGTAATTTGAGAAACTCAGTTTAGAAATGTTACATATGGGTTTCCGTTTGTTTTGGTAAAAGCTGTCAACAAATCTAAGGGGCATTTTGACAGCCAGTCATTCTGGATGTGCAGTATTCAATTCAAATTATATTTATTTTGTTTACTTTTCCGTACGTAAAAGTGGAATTATTAAAAATATTTTAAGTTCTCATAAATTTTACTTGTTTTTATCAGGGACAAGCCTCTCTGCATATGTGAATATACTGACTAGTATAATTCATAGGGTGTGTGGTGTTTCCTCTAGGTATATTTATTATATATATCATAATAGGAATTGAGTTATTTCCCTGTTTTTCTCCTTAGCTTTGTGACTATTAGTGCGTGTTCCATGCATTACTCTGTTAACAGAGCACCTATCCAAAAGCCCCAAACCATATTAATCCTGAAATGTGTAACTAGTGTGGGACACTTTACACTGTTCCAGGAGAGCAGCGTTAGTGTCTCTGCTCCTGGCAGTGGGGACATCTGCCTATCACAGGCAGGGAGGGTGACGAGGACATGAACACGGGTGCCTGAGGCTGGGCAGCAAGGTCACAGCCTGGTGTAAGATTGTCTTGCAGGAAAAAGATTGGCAAAATAGATTCATATGTTTACAAAGCTTAGCAATTAACCCCTTCCATTTAAGAATCTCATTAAAGGAGACAGGTTTTCACAGGAGTTCAAGCACCATGTATGTATTTACTCTGCTTATATATGCATTCCATGAGAAGGTGTTGCCTATCTGTTTCTCCCGGCACTCTTTGAGGAATGTCAAAAGTGCAATTATACAAACAGACTGCTCGGGACCCACTGTTCCCCCAGTAATTAACATAAATCGTAATCCAGCAACAAACCTTATTCCTAGCTGTTACTGTCTCCCACCAGAACAGTTAAATGGCCAGACATCCAAATTATCAAACTCCACCTGAAACAGAATTTTGGGGATTTTTTTCTGCATGTGTATGTCTATACAAGAAAAATTTCGGAGTATTAGTCTCATGGATTGCATGTGGTTTAGTACTACCCTTTCTTTACATAAATGTTGTCACTTTGTCAGTTAACAGGTATGCTTAGCATTAATTTGTAGCATGTTTAGCACCTACTACAGAGACAAAGTAGCAAAGAATTAACAAAAGAAAAACCTAGTGTCAGGAATTTGTTAATAATGATAATGAGCAATATGAGGAAAGCCTGAAGAATTCTCCCGGTTACTGTAATGGAGCAGGACATGAAACACCTTTTAAAGTAATTGAAAAAATTTACAGTATTCCTGAAACAGAAAAATGTGAGTAACAGAAGGAGCCAGTATGATATCCTGAGGGCTGCGTCAAAACTGAAATACGATGGGGATGGAGAGGTGAACAGAAAGCAAAAGACCTAACAAAAGTAAAAGTGAAAACTTACATAAGAACAACAAAGGTCATAAAACACACATGCAGGATGATGTAATTCTAGGACAGTGGACTAAAGAAAGGATTTTAAAAGATCTTTGTATGAAATCAAACTGCAAAGCCACTGATATGTAAAACTGGAGAAAGGAGTAAGAGTCTGAGGAATTTTACATTCACCAACAGATTCTGAAAAATCATGCTTTATATGTTTTCCTTATTTCTTAATAGAGCCACAGGAAAAGCTGTGTGTTAAATGACTGTGAGACGACACTTGAATCCCTCAAGCATGTAAAAATAATCGGATCTGGATGATAGTAAGGAGGGATTTAAGTAGCAACTTCTTTTTAAATATTAGGATACTAAAACTAGATTAACTGATTTACAAGTGTAATTTGGAAATAAAAGCAGTAAGTTTAGATAGTTGTGAATTCCAAGTTCATATTATTTCTTCACAGCATTCAAAGATTTTGTGTCCTTTCAGGGCAATACTTGTACCTTTTGATACAAATTCAGTACTTTTAAAAGTATAGTTTCATATTTGTATTTTGTGTTCACTGATACAAATATTGTTGTGTTAGTCCTTCCATAGTACTTTTTGGCAGTAGATCTCTGAATAATTTACAAAGAGGTAAATGATATTATCCTTCAGGAAACTGATGAACAGTGAAATGCAATAATCCAAAGTGACTTTGAAGTATCATGGTGTGTTACTTTGTTTATTGTTCCAAGCAGTAAAACCGATGGTCTGATACCTGGATAGCATGCCATGTAATGTAAATAAAAAATAGGTGAGACAAGAAACAAGAAGTTTACAGAAACCATTGTCTGAAAACAACTCAGGCCATTCTTGCAAAATAAGGATGCATTAAAAAAATGGAGATTCCTGTAAAGTTTTTGATGGAGTCCTCTTCAAACTTGAACCTAATTCTTGGCAACAGAGAAGAGAGTGAGAATTTTGTTTTGGTGTAATAATTGTTGATGTTGTGTTGCCAGTTCTTAGGACTTTGGGGCCAGATCAAGTCCGGTTCTGGTTCCATCAAGACAAGTGAAACCAGGCCAGTAACCCCAGTTCTTCCAACGCTGCCTGTGGAAACAAGGTTCAGCCTGAACACTTGGTGTGGTGTCAGTGCTGGGAAGAAGCGTGAACAATTCTTGTAAAGTAATTTAAAAATATTTTAATTTCTTTTTGTGAAATATGTAAAAGTGCTAGAGCTAGATATTTACTCCAGCACATTTGTTTTTCAGGATCGCAAGTAGCTCTCTGGTTTGAGGCATTATAAACAAGATGTCTATGGGTTTTTGTTTTGTTTTTCAAAGTAAACATACAAGTAGCAGGATTAAATGAAGAAAAGTTTAGGTTATTAAATAAACTTCCAACACTTCTTACTTGCTCAAAGTATTTGCAGCAAGTTCTGTGAAGTAGAAAATGAAGGGAATGTGCCATGCAATTTTTCTTTAGCCTTTTTGCAATGCAACAGGGCAATCGATACAAATCTTTGCAGTAATCATATATTGATTTTCCTAGAATATAACTCCATTTAAAACATTTTTATCCCCAGGAGTGAAAGCATTGGAGGCTATCAAAGGAGGAAGTAGCTTTCCTTGACCCCATCTGCAGTTCACATTGATTAACAGAGGCTAGGTAAAATAAATAAATACGTGTGAGATAGAAGAAAGAAAAAAGAGTCACAGAAAGGTTAATACTGGCTGGGGAGAAACATAATTATAGTGCATTAGAGTTTTTGTAAAATTATTAGGTCAGGGTAAGCTAACAAGTGACTTGGAGAAAGTGGATTCTTCATTAAGTCACAGCTAAATATTCCAGTACTTATTTTTCACTGACTGTGCTGCGAATTCAAGTAATGGGGAATTTTCTAATGATCTACCCATGTACACATGCAGGTATTGGGATAGCAAAACTGAGTTGAACCTGGTAGGTTTTCACTTTACCCTGTAAAGGAAGGTCCATTATGATATACTGAACCTGGGACAAATTCATAGTGAGTGTATGGAGGCAGCATTGGAATATTGGAAAAATGGGGTTGTTGAAAATAGTTTGAAAAGCTGGAGAAACATGATAATTTGTTTTGTTTATTATTGAATTTTATGACAAATTCTAAACGGTGTAAGATATAATTTTAATATCATTTCAGTAACACTGAAGCCAGTCCCTTCTCCTAGTGTAATGTATTCAGGACAGTTTTCAGATTTTAAGCACTCACTTCATTCACTGGAAGCACAAAGCAGATGCCATCGCATCTCATGCAAGCATTGTGTTCTGTGGTGTATTACTCCTAAACAAGACAGTAAAATCCAGACTATGCAGTAGGTGGAGGCCATGTGCCATAATTTTAGGATCAGCTTTTTCACTCAAAGCCAGGGATAGTTGGATTTCTGATTCATCCTGGATGCCCTGAAGTCCCCCCAGCCCATCCAATGCAGCTTTCAGCTCTGAACTTTGGCAGTTTTTCCTCCTCTCCTGCCATTTAAGTCTATGATTTCCTGACCGTTACCCTCCATTTCCCATGTTTCTGTGGCTGAAGCTCAGTTCTCATAGATCAGCCTTTACAAAATTAAAAGGTGTGTGTAGCCTCATTATCCTTCTCAGTGCATTGGAGTTGATACTGTTTATTTTATCAGCAACTTCAGAGCTTTTTCGCAAAGCAGCTACTACACATTGTCAGATAAAGTACCTTATCTGTCAACAGCATACTTGTGAATTAATCATAATTCAATAGGTTTGCTAATCAAGATTTGAGATGAATGTTTTGATAGAGCAATCAGATTTGTCTAATCTATCATGACCTGACAGTTGCTTTAGGCAGAGTGCTAACTTGGCGTTGGTACCTGGGTTTGATCAGTTTGCTGTGGCCTCACCAGTCAGTAGCATCAGTTATTGCAGCAATGGACTTCTGCACAGACACTGATTATAGTTCTTTTTCAGTTTCAAGAGAGACTGGAGTGAAGCCAAGATCAGGCAGCTCTACCCTGTCCTGTAACGTACTCTCAAAAAGTTTTTGAATCAGGAGTTCACTTTGTAATTTCCACAAATAATAAAAGTACTCAGAACTTGTTGACAAATCTGAGACATGATTTATGGTAGAGTATGCAAACATTGCTCAGAACTGAAAGGGTCACCGGAATAGAAAGGAGATAAACTTAATATATTGTTAAGTGTTGCTAATTATGACTCCAGTCACGTCTAATGTCACTAAAATTTGTTCTCTATTTTGTCCAGTTAAACATTCTTTGGGGTAATTTACAACGTAGCTTGCAGCAGTTTGCTCAATTTGAAAGCATAAATGAAAGCTTTCATTGTATATTGACATATTTTTCTTGTTAAGCAATGTTTAAAGTACTGATACAAGGTGCTGTAATAGTGGGTTAGACTGCAAGTGCAAGTTTGGTACATTGTAGTCAATAATGCATTAGTGTGGGAAAATGAAGGAAGGAATTGATGTTTTGGTTTGGTTTTGTTTTGTTTTTAACATGGGTGGAGTGTTGTCTCCATGTAGGAGAAGAAAAAAACACCTTCAAGCATCAATGACTAAATATAGACCCAATATATTCCCATTTAATTTAATTTTAGGGTTTGTGTCAGTAGTATGAACACAACATATGTGTGGACCTCTAGTTTAGTCGTCAACTGAAAGTATATTATTTCTGTCACACTAGTCTTTTGGTACTTGTGATTTTTAAGATCAGGTAGCATTTACGTGTTAATATGATGAGAAGTCTGCTGTGGATCATTCTCTGTACAGATGGTAGTTTTAGGTGATGGCTGTTCTTGTGCAGCGGGCTACCACGAGAGTTACGTACCATTTACATTCCGTTGAAGCTCTTCATAAAGACCTGAAACCAATCCCTTACAAGCAGGATGTAAGTGCTTCTGCCTATGTATAGTTTCTCTTGGAATCGTTTGAAAATTTGAAATACATTAGGTAAAAGAAGAAGCCAGAAAGTACCAGCTCTCATATAGATATTCACGTCTAAGCCCAGAAAACAAAAATGTGCAGATGTAACATTTTATATAGGATAAATTAGCATCCAAATGCAGTTACTGTTCTGGTTACGAAGGAGTTTAATACAGCATAGTAGCAACTCGCAGTGCTGATGTTTTGGTAACAACAAGACAGGATAGGAAATAGATGGATAAGCTCAGAAGACCGTGGTATAAATATTTGTATTCACTGGAGGTTAAATAAACAATTATGATGCTGGATCTTTGTGGCCGTGCTGCAGTGGCTTTCCTGCAGCTATCAAACCTCAGTGAGTCCCCTGTGCCTGCACAGGTGTGTTCTGAGGTCCTGGGGCAAATACCTCCCAGACACTGCTCTGGAGTAAGGACACCAGAGCAGGAGCTGCTCAGAGGGCCAGCAGGAGAACTGTCACAGTCTAACACTTGTCCAATCTGTATTGAATCTATCGCAGACAGTGAGGACAATAACTCCTCTCCATCATGGTCAGTGAGAGGCTTTCCTGATTAACTTCAACACAGTGAAATGCCTTCACTACCCGCTGCACATCAGAACTTTTGTGTGCCATGCTGTAATGCAACATTGCCTAGTAAAAAAAAAAAAAAAAATATATATATATATATATATATATATAAGATACTCAAGTGCAAAGAATAGTTCTAATTGTAGTATTTTAGGGTGTTTTTTTAGCATAGCCTGGCAAATTAAAAGCAAACAAACAAACAAAAGAAAACCAAAACAAAACCACAGAAGACCACTACACCTTTTTCTGACTTCTGTTTTAAAAAGCAGTTTTGTATTTTTGCCAGTCACTACTCTGCTAAAAGCCAAAGTGAATATTATTTGTACTCACAGCTCATAAAATACCATAGGTCTGTTTCCATGGAGTGATGAGAATTACATTGACTTTGCCACCACAGGATTCCTTCTAATATCCTGTCAACAGTCTTATGCCCTGCGTTTACTGCTGTGCTCAGATCCCGTTTCTCCATAATAGTTAAAAGGAATAATGAAAGGACATCCTTTCCAATATCAAACTACTCTATTGTTTCATGTGTGCACTGAACTGCTGTTGATTACTTTGTAAGTCCCCTCTACCTGGTAAACTGGGCAAGATTTTTTCTATACAAATTTAGATGAGGAAAGATTTTTGATGATCAATGAAGTACTGTGTATGTAAAGTGATTGATTAAATTTCCTTGCTTCCTCCATCAAATTCTGCAAGTTAAAAATCTCATTCTGAGCTTCTCCACTCACTCAAAACCCTGCTGCCTTGACAGCCACCTTTGACTTCATTTTCTTCTTGATAACATCTATCATGACACACAAGAGTGCCTTGCTCATGTGAGATGAATGATGGTCGTGCATGCTTACTACAATAACATGAGATTAACATAGATCAGAGATTTGCTAGTTATTAAGAGGAGGCAGCCTCCACAAACTTAATTCATCTGGATATTTTTCCTTTTGCTAGTTAACATATCAAACTAATAAATAGCAATGAGTCATTCTGTTGTTTTTTTTCTTCTTTGGGGTGCTAATAAATGTATTTGGGTTGACAGTTTTATAATGGTGAGGAGATAAAAAATGTTCCTGGTAAAAAGATGCTCCATGTGAATACTTGTATGCATTTCTGTTCACATGATCATATATATAACACCTGTGTGATCCCTCAGGCAATTCAGTCACTCCTTTTTTCTGCCAATTTGCCTGCTTCATTTTGATCTATGTTTGCTATCATTTGTCAACTGACACCTTTAGCATGTTTTCACATCAGTTGTTTTGAGAACATGAATGCTGATAATTACATCAGTACTGCCCCGTTGCGGGAGGATAGACTAGACAGTCACCTGGGACTGGTTTTTAACAGTTATTTATCAGTTATTAATTTCTGATATTCATGTGTTGCAAAATTGCTGGTTGCTTATCCATTTTTCTCATTGCAGGTTTGTAGGCAGTGACTAGAACTCCTTCATTAAGTACTTGTCCTCATGGCGTCAGTGTTGGAGATTAGTGCTTGGGTGCTTTCTGCAGTTGTACATGTCTCACCTCCCCCCACATACATGTCAAAGACCCAAAGAACAGTCTCATGTTTCCTGCGCCTCCGTTTTTCTCAGCTTCCTTAGCTTAAAACAGAATTCCCTGGAGTTTGTGCATGCACACGGTCGCCATCTCTGTATTACTGGTTTTCAATGAAAGAGCAGTCCGCCTTTATCACAACTTAAGGGCTTCATGCAAATACTCTTTATAGTGCCAGGAGTTCCTCACTGCTTCTGCCTCCTTCTCATTACCATGATAGTTACTGCGTCTGGATCCAGCTGCTGGTGGTTCTTCCTTTCTGGAGGGCAGCCTTCTCTCTCACACTCAGTTTTATAAAGGAGCATAGGTGAGATCTAGACAGTAATTGTGGTTCCCATTCATACGTGGCTTTGCACAAACAATGTATCCCAGGAGCCTCTTTGCCCAACTTAATTTTCATTTTAGTCAACTGATTCACCTAATTTTCTTCACCAAACCTCATGCTTTGAGAATTGAAGCATTTGATGCAAGGATTAACTTGTCTTTCTGTGTACATGAGACTGAACACTTCACCCAACTGTTGTCTTTCCATCTGAAGACATCATGAAATAAGCCAGGAACTCATTGAAACAGAATCATGTCATTTTAACAGAAACACATATCTGTAACCAGTAGGTGAGGCTCCATAACACAAGCCTTAAATAAACCAAGAATTGTTCCGGTAGCATTAAACAGTGCTACTGCTTTAAAAGAGACTTACCCCAAAGGGCTTATTACCACAATTTTCCAACACTTTAATTTATTATGTGCCCCATGTTTTACTACCTTTCCCAGAATTTAGTTATCTCAGCCCCACTTTTGAGTACTGAAAGGTCAAAAGGTGCACCGCAAAGGCTGCGAGTGTCAAGGCACATCAAATGCTAAAACGTTGAGACTATTTGAAATCAAGGAATAAAATATAAAGCTGTTTATTTCTGAAGTACTTGCACCTATTTTAGAATCCGGCATAAAACCTCTTTAAATATTATAGTGTGTAACTAATGTTTAACTTTTCATCTGTGCATTATTTCAGAGATGTCTAGAACAGGATTTACTGTGAGCGCAATATGGGTGTTATAGCAAAAGGTCTGTCAGGTTTTCAGCCTGAAATCTAAATGGTGGAGGGGGTGTATGTTTTTTGTTTGCTTGTTTGTTTTTCTTTTTTTTTTTACTATTTTTTTTTTTGCTGTGTCTTTCACAAGGAGACAAAGTGATAAGGTTTTCACAACAGCTTGTGTGCCGTCTGCAAATATCTAGATATATGCTCGTTATAAGGGAGACACAATGTTATTATTTAAAAATATACATGTTACATTTATGTAGCACCTTTTGTCCTCGAGGAATTCCAAAGTACTTCAGAAAACTCTTAACATGTGTTGGATCATCTAGGGTACCACTAGAGTATTGGTGCAATTGGTACAGAACACAGTGGCCTTTTAAAGAAGTAAAATTATTTTTAAAAATGTAGATACAAAAGACGTTAAACATCCAGGTCAACTGCCACTAAATTCTTTCAATTGATTTTGTTGGCCAGTACACTAAAAAAAATGGGAAACATCACCATTTTATTTGACAAATTATAAACCAAAAGCACCTTCAGTTTTTCCCACTCAAAAACCCTGTAGTTTTACAGAATCACCTGTATACTGCTTATGATTTCAGATCTAAAAGAGACCTTTTAAGCTGTTTCAGTTTAACTTGAGTTGCATGTGCCTAAACTCAAGAATATTTTCTGTTGTGATTAGGACTCTAGTTAGGGAAAAAAATGGATTTTGACTAGGAGTAGAATAGATGCTGTTATTTTGACTATAACATTATATATAATAGAATCTTGCTGATGTTAGCAGTGAAGAGGACTTATGGTGGGACTTTAGGCTTTGAATAAATAAAAATATTTAACATCCGTTAAAATATATTAAGGCTTTCTGTCTACCTGTCTGTCTCTGTATAGGTGTAGTTCATGGTGTTATGCGTAAGAAATGCTTCCAAGATTTGTAGAAGGAAGGTGGAAGTAGTTTTCCTCTCCATATTAACCCAGGTAGTTTCCTTATTTCAGTTTTGTGTGCTCAGGGTCCTGGGCAGATCCTAGTTTGACTTTGCTTTCCTTCTGTTGCTATTTTTGGATTGATCTAACTTTCAAAGAGACAGATGCCCAAGGCTATACACGTGAATGCACATGAAAACTACTGTAGCAAGGTGTACGAATTTAAAATTCACCTGTAGGACTTAACAGCTGCTGGTTTTCATCTGAAAGCCCAATGTTGTTAGTGCAGCCAGGGAAAACTGACAGTCTTGGTTTCCAGTCATGCCATTTCCCGTGGAAATCGCTCAGAAACCAAAGCTGTGGTCTTTTTAAAAAGATCTGCCCCTCAAAGTTTGTGTTTACCATGTCCAACATCTAAGCGAGTGCTGGTTGCTCCAGCATTAGAGGTGCTGGTGGCACAAAGGGATGCGAAGTGGAGCTGCTGCTGCAGCTGGTTCTGTGGCCACCAGGCAGGGACCGGAACCGAGGCAGCAGGACACAGCTTGTCCAGACACCGGGGAGGTTGGATGCGGTTTAAATTTCCCCCCGTGGTGCCCGTTTCCCAGTGCCAGTACTGGCTGTGCTCCAGTGGGGAGCCTGAGTCAGGCACAAGTGGTTTTTCTTTCATACCAATATTCTGTGCCACCTCAGCAGCCAGCACAAGCTCACAGCCCCCGAAACTGGGAATGGTACCAGCACCAGGGAATTGGGTTTTTTGTTTGTTTAGTATATGAATATTTGCAATTAGGGTTGCTGCGTGTAAAATATTTCATAATTCAGTCTCATAATAAGTGCTGGAATATGTTGTGGTAGATCAAAAAAACATCCATAGCATTATCTTGTAATGCTAATACAAGCAGTGTTAAAAATGTGCTTATATCCTTCATCAAGAACATATAATCTTGATGAAGAACACTGATAATACACAGTATATTATAATTCTTGAAAACAACATTCCATGTTTTGGAAGAGACCTGAAAAATACTCATCTCCAAGTCCAGTGATGTAAAGCTTTTGGTTATGAAACATCACTCTTTTTTGGCAGTTGCATGAGTTAGTTTTGTTTTTATAATTAAAATATTTTGATTAATTTGTTTCATTTGACTAAAAATGTCAGTGATGTTGATTACATTAAGACCTTTTTCAGTCTAAAGTAAGCGGTAAATGTTTTTGTAAATGAATTCATCTGTTGTTAAGTGAACACAGAAATGTCAAAGCAAGCAGAGTTGATTTGCTTCTTACCCTATTGACTGTCTTGCTAATGTTCACCATCACTTTGCAGCATGAGTCACAAAGTATCTTTAAGTCTGGAAAACCACGTTGGCATTCTAGTGTGATCTTTTTGGATATGTGTTTGGCTTGGGGATGTTTCTCAGCTTCCAAATCCCCTCCAAAGACAAGTTGTCTTAAAGCACAATTAGTCTTTATGGTTTAATGTGGTTTAGTTGCATTTGGAGCCCTTGGATGTGTTAACGGGGTGGTCTAGAAGGGGAATAATTACTCCATGTTGTTATATAAAACGTAAAGAACCAGACTAGGAAAAGTTTTGTTTGGTGGCTTGTTTTATTCTTCTGTATCCTGCTCCTTACAAAAGCAGGGGAAGACAGTCATTGCCCTGGTAAATAATTTGTGAAATATCCGTAATTATGCTTTATCTATTTCATTGATTTTATGCAAACAAATGGCTTTTGTGTGGATGTTTTTAGCAAGGCTGGATGGGTCTCATAAGAAATTAATATGCTTTGGAAAATGTCCAAAGCTTAGATAATGCCTTGGTTTTTTAATACCAGTTAATAAATATTCTATATTTAAAATAGATAGCAGTTGAATGTTGATTAGGGTAGGATAAATCAGAAGAAATATTAATAACTTGCTTGTGTTCTGCATGGGCAAAATTTCAAGTCGATAATAAAATATTGTTAATCAGTGGATTGATTTGACCATAAAGCAGTTGTATATTGATGCAACTGAAGCATTAAATTTGAACATTGTCATCTCTGGATGTCTCAGATCTGAAGGCTACATTGCGAGCTGTGAATTCCCAATATTGATAGTAATCAGAGAAGGGGATTTTTAAAGGTGATATCCACCCTCCACAGAAGGGAGAGGGTAAAAAGTTCTCTAATGAATATGAAGCAAGATGATCAAAGCAGATCATCAACGTCTGCAGCAGCTACTGTACCAGCCCTATCTCCACTAATGGCTCTTGCTGTCTGCCTGTCACCGAGCTGCAGAGAGAGGGAGGGGAAAAGTCGTTCTGAGGACAAAGTAACATGGCGGGGAGATTATTTTCCCAGACACATTCATGATATTTGAGTCCCTGGGTCATTTCTGACACCATAGATGGGAGTATTATGCTGTAATTTTAGATGTATGACTTTTACTGAGCTAGAAGATAGAGTTCAGGAGTTACACTGAGGTCCTGGTTGAAATCTCCAGGAGGAGCTACTTGGCATGATGTTTGGTGCATTGGTATTATTAGTTGTACATTGATTAAGAACCAAAAGCTTTGTGTGTCATTGTGAACTTTTCTTCTTAGCAGTGGGTTTTCATCAAGTGGTCTTTTGAGGCGAAGAAATTGAACGGAGTTTAGAGAACTAATTTTTAACTTTAAAATAAAAGGACATTTGAGTTTGGGCACATGTGAAGATGTCTTTGCCTCTTTAGTACCTCTCAAATTCATTGGAATATGTTTATTAGTACTCTGAAGACTGAAAAGGCTTTGAATTGTCAGTAGTACATGTATGCATACACAGGAATCTGAGAGAAGCTGAAACTATTTTTGTTTTGACTGGAACTTGCAAGACATCAGCTAAGTAAAATGCAGTATATAATGCAGTATGTAGCTGTGAACAATTTCCTCTTCCTTTTTTTTTTATGTTCAGGTTTTATTTATCTTGCTTTCAGCACTCAAAATGATCTTAAAATAAATCTGATCCTACTTGGTAAGAAGACCAACAGTTTCTTCCCTTTTTCTCTCTTCCGATCAAGTCAAATACCTTATCAACCTAAAAATAATCAGAGCAAATCTGTTGAGAATTCCCTGCAGCCATTGCCTGACTTTGCCCGGAATTCTTCCTCAGCCCTTAGGGAGAAGGGAATGCCACAGTAGGAAAAGAGATCTTGCTCACTAGTGTTGCTTCTCTTTGGCATTTCTTCTGTGTACAGTTGCAGCGGTTGCTACTATGGGCAGATGAAGAAGAGAGAAGGGGTATTTAGGCAGGTAATTTTCTTCAAGTTTTAGAAATGTACAGGGCAAACTACATTTTAAAATGTGCTTAGAAGGCAGCAGTAAATATAAATTTCCATTGCAAAGTTTTGCAATGTTTGGAGAACCATCACTTAGCAAACAAATTGCACACTGGCTACCATTTCCAAATAGAATTATTATAGATATGAAACATCATGGAACTGTCATTGCCATGTTTTGTGTGGTAAATGAAGTGATCATTCAGCAGAAAACCAAACCAAACAAAAGCAGGTGGCGTGGTGGCCGTCGCTAGCTAGGAAGCAATTATGAAGCATGCTAGAGCAGCTTCAATGAGCAGGAAAGTTCTGTGGTGTCTTAAACCCAGTAATGTTATGTTGCATGGTTACACATCTCAATGAAGTCAGAACAATTAAAGAGTGAAAGACTATTTTTTAATTTTTTTTTTTTTTTTTTTTAAATCTACGCGCATTATAATAACATTTAGAACTCCTTCTCTAATTGGGGTAGCGCTGTGGATGGTGATGAACAGATGCCTAAGTGCCTGCAATTAAATGAAATGAATGGTCCCTTCTGTAGTCACAAACCGTAAAGAAAAGAGACAGAGACTTGCTCAAGGCCAGCGGTGAGTTCCCAGCAGCGCCAAGGGGGAGCGTTCCCATCTTCGGGATCCCGGTCCGGAGCCGTGTCTGCCTCACACCGAGAGATGCTCCAGCTTCCTACAGGCCGACGCTTGGTTTATGGGCTCTGAACAGGTTTGAGTGGTGCTGTAGGTGTAGGATGTAAATTTTTACTTGTATAAAACGTAAGTCATGGAAAGACAAGAACTGAATGTGACCACCAGCCACTTCATTTGTTCTTGTTTCCTGGTTTGGGCTCAGTAAAAGCAACAGCAAGGGCCAAGTGATTTAATCACCAGTAACTGTAGTAATTTGTCTGAAACTATTTTCTCATTGTGATTCTGAAAACATGACAGAATAGGGAGAGGGGACAATGTACACCTGCTTTTAATAATTCGTTTTAACATTGACACGTGGAAGAAAATCTCCATTTTAGCTCGGAGTTTGAAAGCTGTTGTTTCCTAGTGAAAGGAAGCAACTTGTTTGCACTGGTTTCTTACTACAGAATGTTTAAAGCAGCAGAAACTAAATTAATAAAACTGCATGAAATAAATGCAAATGTATTGAAGGGATTTGGGAGGTGAAATTTGTGAATGAGTCTACACGAGTACAAAAATGAGACCTGTAGTATTTGAGTAGAAATTGTTCCTTAGGCTGCAAGCTGCTTTTAGGTCCGTGTGCTTCTCTCATCCACATGTACAAAGAAATGTGTGCACAGGGGAGGAGAGAAATGTGGCCCTTTATGATTAGTGAAAGGAGAGCTTGAGTACACATGAACACTGTACTATTAGCAAATGAATTGAGCAAAGAAAATTGTGTACAGTTGGCATGTCTGTTCTTACATGAATCAGAAGGAAGAGTTGGGCAGAGATCCTTTTAGGAAGAAAAGAAAAACATATGTTAGTTATTGTATTGAGAGGATGTTTTTATGAGAAAAGGGGATGCTGCTTCATTAATAACTCTGACATGTCACACCAATTCTGGTAGGTCTGATAGATTAAACATGAACCTCTCATTATTCAAGCAGCTGAAATGTATTGGCTGCTTTACCTGCCTAATATTTATTCCTTGCACAGTATAACTACAAAATTGACATCTTCTTTTAAAAATGTTTGGCTGTAATAAATATAAAACTTTCACCACTGATGTAAAGCATTGCTAGCTGGCATCGTTTCCTATCCCTTTTTAATTATTCTTGACACTGTGGAGAAACATCTAATATAAATCTGTAATGTGCTCTGATGACAAACTACACGGTTGGAAGACCATGTAATCTCTCCACAATTAATTAAAGTGCACAGAGGTTTTTTTTCCTGTCCTTTTTTTTTCCTTTCTTTTTCCCCCCCTCCGCAGCCCCCCCCAGCAACCAGATGCCACTGACTGGCTCAAATAACATTGCTGTCAACTGTAAAAAATTAAGATCCAAACCCTAAGAAAGGTACTTAAATAAATAAACCAGATGCCAGGTTATTTTTTGATATTATGGCATACATCTTGGTGGAAGGTGCTATTGTTCAACATCTGTAGCTTTACATACCTAATTACTCACATAACTTAGCAAATCTGTCGGCAGTTTATTTCCACAAGTATCTGTCACTTCAGCAAATCCTTTATTAGAAGTCAAACTATGCCAATCATTGTGAACAGTTCACCAGCACTCGCAGAACTGAAATTAAGGAGGATTTGGGTGCCGGTTGTTCACCGAGCGTATCCTTTTGGTTTTGAATGGGGGTGAATCTGCTTCAGAAGAGCTTCAGCCCCATGTTAGAAACAGTTTGCAATGCTGTTGGGCTCACAGGACACATGGAGTTGATCAAATGCAAATTAATAACAATTTTTAGGCAATGTAAGAGTGTTGTTGTAACATTTACTGACTGTAATAATACTGTGGCTAGAAGACAGGTTAATAAAAGGTGTTTATTAAATATTACTATACCACCATATGACTTTTGGTGGTGAAATCTATAGCCACAGGAAACTGCAGGTGCAGGTTAGTTTGCAAAACGGCAGCAAAAGTTCAGATACTATTCATTAAATTTAACAAGAAAAAATTGCATAAGCACACTCTAATTTTTCATTGACATTACAGTATGAAAAAGATCACCTCAATGGTTTTATTTAACATGGAAGTTTTTATAGAAATGTTTGAAATGTGTCGATGTATTTTATGCTGTTTCTGTAAAAATAGAATAAAAGGGATGGTATGCAAGTGTCAGTGGTTTTCCTACCTGCCCAGCAAGTGTATTTAGATGAATAAGGTAAAATGCAGCTTTGCTCCTTGTGCCACCTGGTACCAGCGTAGGGAAGGTGTCACAGCGATTGGTCTCCTCAGGGTTCCGAACATTGTAAAAGTACATAGTCATGGAAATAGCAATAAAGATATAACTACCTCAGTTGCTTGTGTAGGACTGATGGTTTCACATGCAGCGGAAGATCAGCAGTTTTGTTGTGTTTTGGAGAGGTTTCTTTTTATGACATAGCATCAGTGTTTGTGAACTGTTCTCTACATCAGTAACTTTCCAGTTCACATTCCAATCTATGCACCCATTCACTCCTCCCAAATAACAGAAATAGGTTTACAGTACATTTCCTTGCTGCATAGCATATTTCTTAATTTTACTACTACTGCTGGAGATGGTGGATTTATTATCTCCTGCTCCTAGACAGTTGGCACAACCAGGACCTAAACTGCTCTGTGCTTGGAGAGAAACCTCTGCTCCTTTTTAGGAAAAAGTACTGACTCAGCACCTTTGTGGCGTTCTGGTGGAGCTGAAACGTGTTAAAACCAGAACAGTCCAAACTACAGAGCAGTTCATAAATGGGGAATGTGGATGTGATGTGGTGGTTTAAATCCATGCAAAACTGATACAAACAACGTATAAGCATTTAAGTGCTGATTGTTTTTGCCATGTTTTTGAACATACTTTGTGTTCTGTCAAGGGGTTTAGTGTGTTCTCAATTATTATGTTTTTTTTCAGTCATTTTATTTTGGGGTTATATATAACATAATTTTTTATACTTGCATTTTAAGTTAGGGATTTGAAACTGTGTTACAAACTGTAGCTCCAATTTCACTATCTAGTACCTGCAGGAAATCCCATCATTTTCACCCATTTTAGCAGAGAGCGCATGCACAGATCCATAGGAAGGTGTTTCCATGCAGGACACTCCTTGGATGGTTCGAATGGCAGCGGCTGCCGTGGTAGCTCTTGGCTCGGCTGCAGCAGGAAGGTCCTCACTAGAGGAATACAGAATAAAGCTAGGTGGCATAAAACTTGTGTCTTAAAAACTTTCCCATTTGGGCAAAATCAACATTCTAAGGGTACAGTAAGCGCCAGGGGATTGTAGTGACCACAAATGGTTGGGAACTGGGTTTTACATCTCATCTGACCAATAGTTTATGACGCACTGTGGTTTTTGCTTTTCTCTGACAACATGTTTCTTGGATCGTTTAAAGTATTTGGCTTGCAACACCTCTGAGGCATGGGTTAGCTCACAGTAATGTGTACTTTGATGTGTCTTATTGTTAAATTATATAGTGCATACAATATTTCATTTTATTTAATACAAATCATTTTTATTTACTTAAAAGGAGCAAGCTGTCTTATTATATGTATTTGGCTTCGAAACAAAGGAAATATATTCTTTTAAGAGGTGTTTTACGTTTTATGGTTACTGAGAGAATACATGGCCTTTTAATAGGCATTTATATAAGTGGGATCCATGTCTCCACTCTATTATATATTTTCAAATAATTAAAAGTGCTATACAAATGCCACATGATAGCCTTACAAAAAAAAAAAAAAAAAAAAAGAAAAAGAGGGAAAACCCATGTGGTTTAAGATGTCAGGAAAAAAAAAATCCTGTTTCTTGGGGAGGGGAGGAGGCAGAAAGGTTTATTAGGGTAATTTAATTTCTACTGATGCTACAAACATGCATGGGATGAGGATGTGGGAGTTCAAATGTAGACGCGGCTTGTGCTGTTCCCTACAGTGACCTGTTCTTCATTGAGACAGTCAATTGACACAGACGCCAGTGCATTTATTACTGAGTCTACTGTAAATGAGACTTTCGGTCTTGCCAGGGATAGATATTTTTCCTGTGTTCACCACTATCACACATCACGTTCAAGGCGGGGGGGGGGGGGAAGGAACTTTTAAAACAATAATATCAAACAACTTGGAAAAAAAATGTTAAATATTACCATATGAAGAACTGATTAAATTTGTATGGTTTTCTTTCAGTAAAAATTGATATGTGATGAAACACAGTGCAGCTGGATAACTTGTTTTGGCTAACGTTCCAGAGTTCTCTGATCTCGTTACCCAGCTATATATAAAGAAAGAAACCGTATCAGCGTTCTTGTTCCTATTGTACAAGCTCTGACATAAATGCCGCCTTTTCATTTATCCCTTACCATCTGGACTGTAAAAAACTTAACATGAATTTGCCAGCAAGGTAGTTTATCTACATATCTTCTTCATATTCAGACCTACTCTCAAGCATCATTTTTGTAAGTCTACTCATTGCTGTTTTCATGCATTTGATGTGAAAAACTACTGTATTTGGGTATTCGCAGTGCGGTGGGGAACCCATGTGCAGATGCTGTTCTTGTTTCGTTTCTGGTGTAGTCCAGTGTGTTCCGATAGCTGGGAACTGAAGACTAGGTCTCGTATTCACAAGTTGTCTCGTTCTGTCCTTCAGGCTCCGTGGGGTCTCATACACAGTTGTTAATCAGTGAAAATGCCACAATGTTTAGGCACCTCTTCCTGGTTTATTGCAATACTGGTTTTTGTTGTTGCACATACACTGTCTTTATGATTGTGGTATTTTCAGTGTGTTGAAGAAACTCAGGAGCGGTTCTTCCATGTGGATAACATTTTCAAACAATCAACTCATTTTTAAAAAGCGTAAAATCTCTGTCAAAGTCACAAACTTCTGCTTGTCAATATCAGAGGTGATTTTAAAATCTGTATTCCTTATGAATGTTCCTCAGTACCTGAAATGCAAGTGTGATTTAGGCTAGTTTTCTTATTTTACATTCCTTTCTTCAGCAAAACATCCTTACATTGCAGGCTTTTTGGCTGGCACAGGAAGATCAGACTTCCTGCTCATTGATGTAGATAGAATTTTTCTTTTATTTTGGGAGTGGCAGGGGGTTGCTACAAAGTTTAATTTTCCATTTTGTTAACTAAGAACATATGCCAAGGGTCTGGGCTCTCCAAAGTACTGACTGACATAAAATATAATGGCAATCCAGCATGGGCTGGGGCTGGAGAATCTTGGATATTGTCCCACTAGATACTGGAAGACGGCAGATTTTTTTAACTGGGATAGATAGCATGGGTAATTTGCTCTTCACTTTGGCACACTCTGTTTAATTGCAACCACAGCAGAGCAAAACCATCTGCTAAAGTGATCAAGGTCGGGGTTTTTGAGTTATGAACGTTAGAGAAAGTCATAGAGACAGTTATTCTTGTCATTTCTTGTGGCGGAGCCCCACAGAGACGGACCCCGTCCTTGGTATATGGTGGTTGTCTGTGTTGTTTGATAAGTGCCAGCCATGTGTTCCGTCCTGCTGCCAGCAAACTTCGGCTGCCCGCGCACCCCGCTCAGCCGCCTTCCTCCAGGGTTTGCTGTGGGACTGCTGGGAAACAGGAGCAAACTAAGAAAAGGAGAAACTAAGAAAGGCTTCACGACAACTGTAGGCTTTGGCTAGGGACTGCACAAACTGCTACAGCTAGAGCCATGAGGTTTTCCATGCTTTGTAACAACAAAGCTCTATTTTAGCTATTTCAGTCACATTTTCTGCTTTTGCTGCTATCAGATGGAATGTGGGGTTTTTTTCTTACGAAAAGTTTTCACCGCTGGCATCTTTGGACCATCGGTGAGGACGGCAAAAGGAACGATTCCTCTGTTCTTGTGTTTCCACGGTTCATCGCTCTGTGGTGACTTCCAAACCGTTCTTCATTCTCAAACATAAGCTTATTCTGCAAATCTCTCCACAGGTTTCTTTTTTTTCCTATTTAGAATACCACACTTCTGTGGAAAAGAACACAACATTCCTAAAAAAAAACCCAGAACAACAACAAAACAACAAATGAGCATATATATATATGTGTGTGTGTGTGTGTGTGTGTGTGTATATATATATAAAAGCCTCTCAATAAAGAATTAAATAAGAATAGGGATTTCTATCCCTGCAAGAATTATCTAGACTAAAAAAACCATACTATTAATACTCTAATTCTGCAGCAGTCTTTCCATTCCTATTAATTTAATTCTCAGTAATTTCTAATGAACTTTTAGATTAAAATATATAATCTTTCTACTTCAAGCAAGGAGTGGTTATTATTGTTTATTGAATGGCAGGGCAGAAAAGATTGTGATGTACCTTTGTCCCCAAAACACTGGTGTCAGAATTCTGATATTCTGACAGTGTTCTCATCATGTTTAGCCTTCCTGAACATGATTGTTATATAAGGATATTATACCTCCTTTTTGTCACTGCTAGCACTGCACAATTATACAAGTATGGATTTTTTCTGCTCAGGGTTCATACTGTATAACTCAGAAGTATGACAGAACCCACCTTTCTTGTCCAAACCCTTCACTGTGGAAATGAAAGCTGATAGTGTAAAAGGAGCAGTCGGTAACTTCTTCTACTCTTTGAACAAAATTCTCATGCAATTGTAGGCATTTTCTGTACATATAAAGAAAGATCATGGCCTTTTATGCCCTTTAAAACTTGCTTGTTTCCTTTTTCTATCTTATCATTGCTACCACAGCTCTCTTTCTGTTCATATCAGTTAATGTCAAATTTGTGTTACCAACTTAACTTTCTAGGGTAAAGAGTATCTTAATCATAAGAATATAAAACTGCTCTGAAAGTTCAGGTGAAAGGTTCACCGAATTCTATAATCCAGTCTGAACTGTGCCCAGTTTTGAAAGCACAGAGAAGGAGAGAGAGGATGCTGGAAGACAAAACTGGTTCTCCACATCTCAACCTTACTGGACATTTATGTGAAGGAGATCTGGTATCACTTAGTGGGAGTTCAATTTGCTGAAATACAATAGAATGTTGTACAAATACCTTAAAAATTCATATGCAATTCTGTGCCCATAATTTAATTCACATGTGTGTGTATTAATTCTGATTTCAGCTTGGCGTGATATATGTCCTAAGTTCTGAGTGATGGCCTGAAATTAGAATTTCAGTTTGTGCAAATAAAAACCAATTAATAGATGTACAGAACTGAGTAAGCGATTGTATGTGTTCTGTGGTACCTCACACAAGAGGAATGCTATATCATGTTCTCTATAGTAAGGGTCACTATTTAGATTTATAGGATAAGTAACAGACTTCATAAAGCCAATAATTTTTGCAAGGCTCAATAGCTTCTTTCTGTAAGAGCATTGTCTGCTCTATAAACAGTAGATTGTAAAAGAACAAAAACATCCTCAGAATTACTGCCACCCCCAAAAATGTGCCATGTTACCCTAAAACCCAGCCAAGCAAAGTACTGTATGCATGTGTGTATGGGATGATATGTTTTCATTGGAAAAGAAAAAGCATTCCATTTTTAGACTGTTTTGGAATACCTTTTACATATTTTCTTTTAAATAACATCACTCCAGAAGCATAACTCATTGGAAGAAACATACTGAAAAATTGTGTATACGTGGTGCCTAGCTACTGCCTGAGCTTGATGGCTAATTTTTTTTGTTGTTGTTCTGAGATACTGAGTCTGACATGATACAGAGATGGCAGAAATGACCCAGAGGAGGGTATGAATCAGCTAGAACAAAGGAAAGCAAGTGCAAGGAAACATTAAAAGAAGTTTTCTTCTATCATTTCAAAGTCTTGTCCATCTGCTCTTAATTTATCATCATGCAGAGGTTGGATCTTTCACTGCTGTTAGGCCACACAATGAATCAAATCATGTTTCCTAATTTCCACTATTCTAAGTTATGGTCCTAGGAAATGGAATTCTGCAGTTCTTGCTTTTCTTCCTGACAGCTGCTGGAAAGGAATGAGGTGAAGAGAGGAAGATGGCACTGTAGACCTTTCACTTGGAACCTACCAAGGTCCCTAACTCTGGCTTGCAAAAGCACTGACTTTTTGTATGTCTTTGACAGCCTTTATGTAAGGTCTTATTTTTGCTAGATACTATCCAATATTTTAATGGTATTTCATATAAATTAAGTTGAAAATGCTATATGGCTGAATGAAAAAAGAAAACCCAGATGGATTGCTTCACGCGTTGCTTAGCTTCCCTCTTCCGATAAAGTAAAAGTTATATGAAAACCTCAGAGTATCCCTCCTCAGATTTTATTTGATGATTTCAGTATGCCCGATTTCTTTATTTAGATGTTGTTGAATTAAAAATATTTACAGTTGTGTAGGAATTTAAAATAAAGTTTGGCTTCAAAAACTCTCCAAACCAAGTTCACAGATCTGCTTGAAAGTGAATGGCTTCTCGTGAGATGTGAGAGGATTTGGGTATGATAAGTCTTTGGGTATTAGGCCTATTCTAAAGGTAGGGAGCCCAGTTCACTGCTCTGTTGTGTTCTTCAGGTATCTGTATATCAGGATATCAGTGCTGCAGAATTAGAGTGCTCACACCTCACACGGGCTAAGCAACATCCAAATAGAAATAATGCAGGCTTTAGATATTTCTGGGACAGCAGAGCAAGGCGGCTTTTGACAGATGGTGTTCAGGTCTGGTTGGAGGGCCTGTGTATGGGCTGTGATTCCACAAAGAGTTTGTGATACATTTGGTTTCAGCCTTTATGAGGTCAGTATCTTTAGATTCAACAACTGTGTGTCACCCCGCAGCCCAATCCCATTTGAAGGAAAATAAAGGCTGCACAACAAGGAAAGACTTTGAGTCCTCATGCTGCATATTGCAGTGAAGTATCAGCTATTGTGAAATTACCTTTATTTATAGCGTTGAATGTTTGTAGCAGACTTCCTTTCCTAAAAAAAGCACGTTGAGAAGATATGGTTGTCTCAACTCGCAGGAGAGCTTTCCAAACTAATTTTTTAAATTTAAGTAATTAATTATTACATTAAATTTATGTAAGCTGTTAAATGTAAATGCTTCACTTTCAAGGGGAACCTAAATAATTTGTACATTGTGGTTTAATCCTTTTCCAATAGAGGCAGAGGAGACTGGCGAGACATGGCTTTCTCCCACACACAGTCAGTATGTGCCCCTGTTCTTACGCATCCTGGTGTGGGTTTTTCCATGCACACTTTTTGCTCTTTAGTTACTTGTTGTAATTATCAAGTTCATTTTTCTCTAATAGATGTGATTAAGTATATTTAGCACTGTGTAATGAGTTTTCTGCCTGGTTGCATTCTGGCTAATAAGGAATTCCTCCGAGTCTCTTCTGACAGCTGCTGTGGATCCCAGGTCTGTGCTGCCACCAGAGACCTCTTCCATGAATTGCTAACATTAGAGGAATTAACTCGGTTAGACTAACCATAAAATCTGGGCTGAAATTTGATTACTAATAGATCTTGTATTAGCTTTCAGCAGCACAGATATTGCACAGAAAGACCCACCAAAAAAATCATCAGAATTCAAAAATACTTTTGCATTCACATATAGCGAATATGTAAAGTTATTTGTGGAGGCTATACTGATCAAAAAACCTGATTGAAAATAAAACTAGCAATAATTTTTCAGTGTTATTGCTATAGTAGTCTCTTTCTGAGTTCTTAGGATCCATCTACTAACTTACCTGTCTATGGATAATACTTTTGTTATCCATAGTACTTCTTGTTATTATACCAGCTCCCAAATTTGTGAGGCTGAAAATGATGGGGAAAATCTGTAATTGGTGATGCAGCGCTGTGGTCGAGTTGCTTAGCAACAGTCGCTGCAGCCTCTTTGCTGAGTCTCCGGAAGGGGGATACAGAGACGGGAAGATGAAATAAATACAGTTTCGGTGTGGTTGACTTTGTAAGAGAATGATAAAGGTTGTAAGTTATTTTTTCTGCTAAGTGTCAGTTACTGCGGGAAAAGTCTTCTGTAAACAGATCCTGTGAAAAAGGAAAAAAAATGGATACTGGTCACTTGACTTTCTGAACTACCAGAATGGAAGGAAAACACAGCAGTAAATGTTTTCTTGCTAGCTGTGAACCTGCATTATATCATGAGGTATTTTCTGCTATGGTGCATAATTGTTACAGAAAATACGTAATCGTAACCATGTGTCTTCTGTTTATCACTACAACTGAGTACCAGATTCATAGAGAATAAGGATTGATAATTAATACCAAGTACCTCTTAAATTCCCTGCTGGTATGTTAATTATATAAAGACTGTTCATAATAGAGTTAGTGGTAATGTAATAAATATGGATGGGTCTAAAATTTTCAATTCTTTTGAGATCTGAACAACTCTACATTTAGGATCACACAGTTTTAATTGCTAGGAACTATATTTCAGTCCTGTTTTATGCAGTAAAATATTTTGCAAAGACTTGTGTGATTACTGAAGTAACGGGGTGTTATTTTCAGTACTGTATATCCCACACCCTGAAGCTTTTGGAAATCCGCTGTGCTCGAAGCCTCTCTGTAGCGCAAGGTATCACACTTCTCTGTGTTATTTAGTACAAAATCTCAGCCTTTAGAAAGCTTAAAATGTAAAATGGAGTGGGAAGGAAGTTGATGCAGAGATATCCAACTTTGCTAAGGGGCTCATATCTGCGGTAACCAGCAACACGCCGGGTTTTTCCAAGTGCTGGTTATTACTGCTTGTCAGTGCTGCTTCACAATTAGTGTTGGAACACCTAGATAACGTGGATATATAGGAACTAAAAACAGAGAGCATAAAGGTAAACCAAGAAATTTAAGCCTTTTGACCTCCTTTGTACTTGTTTATTTATGAACCAATTCTTGAGCAAAAGAGCAAAAAGAGTGTTTCAATGTGGTTTCTTTGGGGAAAAATATGTTTAGAAATTTAGAAAGAAAGACCTAATTATTTAAGAGTTTGTCCTGCTTCACTTTTACATGGATGTGTTTTGCAAATGATGCTGCACTCATCGTAAACCTGATCCTAAAATCCATCATAAATAAGACACTGCATATCGTAAAAGCAAAGAGGTTCTGATCTAAGTGGGAGTCTGCTGGTTCATTTTTAGAAGGTCAGATTGATAGGCAGTATCTCACAGGTTAGACAGTGACTCTATCAAACTAATTCTTAAACACATAGTAGTACAATGAATTATTCCTGTCTTGGAAGTATGGTTTATGACCTTTCTACCCCAGGTATTATTGCTGATTATTATCTGAGAATGGGTAGTAGCATGCTGCTTGTTTCACTGTTGTTTTGTGTGTGTGTTGGCATTTTGTTGTGTTCTTTGTTTTTTAATTTGATTGGTTGGTGTTTTTAACTCAAGCTGGTTTTTAACCAAATATGTTTCATGAACCATTTAATACAGCAGATTTCTGATAAAATAAATTTCTCTTATAGCATGGTAGTAGGGAACTGCATTTCATCTCTTTTCCTGGAGATTATTGTTTAAACTAATATCTTAGGTTGTGCAGATGAATATTTGTGTGACCTTTTGTTTTCTCTTTTGGTTTGGTTTTGGTTTTGGGTTTGTTTTAAGCCCAGATTTACAGAAAAGTGTGAGTATTTTAGAATATTTTAATTTATTTTGCAAAATCCACAATTGCTAATTGCCAGCTTTTCGAAAACAAAATGATAGAATTCTTCATATGAGGCTGCATAAAAGATGGACCTATTTTGTATATAGAATATTGCCTGTCCTTTAGATCTATGTGTTTTGCTTATGGAATAAACCAAAGTGGGAGAGATAAACTAATATTTTGTATAAGCTCAGCCAGACAATACACATGATAAAGATGTTTCATCTTCTTATGTATGCAGAAAATATGAAAAATTGTAGTTTACACATATTTTCTCAATTCAAGTGTAAAATTGGGCCCCCAGATTGCCCTGGGCCACGGTGGTTGTGTTAAAGAAGCACTATTTACCTAGCAGCTGAGTGAAAAATGATCAGAATATTAGACTCATCTAGGCCACATTAAGGAGCCATTGCATTTCCCGACAATTTTATGCTATCTCAATATGAAAACAGAGCAATTTCAGCTCATATCAGGTTATGATCGGCAATTACAGTTGCATAATTCACCTAGTCGTCTCTTTTCAGGGCCTTTATTTTCCCTCTTGGTGACATTCCTGAGAAAGTGCCTGATAAAAATGTCATATATCATCCTGGCTTTAAAACTCGTAAGGGGGTAATCTGCTATGCCTTGCTGAGCCTATATTCATCACGAGATTTTTGACTTGGAGGGGTCATGACACTCATAATTTCCTTTTTGATATTGTCCTCAGCAGATATGACAAGGGGCTGTAAAAGCCGGGTTGTAGGCTGTGGTTAAGAGCCGCTCCAGTGGGGCTCATCACCAGCAATAACAGGGCATTACTGGGGATTGGGCCGGAGTTGGCCGTTTCAAAGATAATTAGATTTGATGTCAACATTTCTTTATCACCTGCATCCTTTTGTGCATCTGCGTGTCAAGTTGTTATTTCCGGATTTATTAGCACCCTCAGAGCTACTATCTATCTGTCAGCTTGTGTGGTGTTTGTGTTGACAGTTGTAAAGTTAATTACTAGTACTAATGAGCATCGGGCTTTTGGTGGACATGGCATTTTGGGCATTTAAAGCTGTAATTAGATTTTTTTTTTTTCCTTTGTGTACAGCCATAGGAAAAATGCATAAAATAAAGAAAAAGAAACCCAAACCAAGTGCCCTGACCTCAAATCTCTGTCTCCAGTTTGACATTGTTTGCAGTAGCTCTAATTCAAAAAAACTCAAAAAGGCAGCTTTGTTTGCTTTTTACTCTTGTCATCATTAACTCCATGAGTATTTGTTTTATTGTGTCATGCAAACTAAAGTCTTTTTTAAAAAGTTTTTGTTTTTCAGATGATCTTATATAAAACATGTCTAGATAGTATATGTGTCAGTCGTTCCCTTTTCTGTAACAGTATTTGAATTTTAGCACACAGTCAATATAAGTATTTGTGTTTAAAAATGAATTTGTAGGGAAAGCAAAATTAGCCCATCTCCTGATCTCTCTCTTTTTAATATAATAATGTATTAAACCCAGTGAACACAGAGATACATATTGTTTATTATAGATTTGTAAATCCAGAGTAATTTCAGTGAAGTGGGATTAACACATATGTAAAAGAAAGAAGAATTTTGATACTTATTTGCCTTGCATACATGTTAAATTCCCTATCCTGTAAATCATATTACTGGATCTTTTATGTGATGTTCCAAGTAACATATAACTCATAGGATTTAGAATAATGGCACTTATATGTGACATATACTTTATGTAAGTATATTGTTTATTCTACTGCTGCAACTAAGAACCACTCCCTAGCTGCTGTTTCTATTTACTTTCTATTTATCATTATCTGCCATTTTGTTAAACAACTACCCTTCCCAGACATAAATCATGTGTAAAAATACTCTGGCTCAGAGAAAATTTCACCCTGGCACTGAAATGATGAGAGAACCATTTTCATCTCTTGTTGAAGCATTGAGATTTATTGGGCTTTGATGGGCTACAGACCAGACATCATTCTCTGCTAAACAGACTCCCACTTGCATTTATTCTTATTGCATTTAGCAATTCAAAATGGAGCTCCCCGAGTCCCTGCAGAGCCCCTTCCCAGCTCAGAGGGGCCTGGGACGTCAGTGTTATTGCTTGATATTAGATAAGGAAGGGACACACACTGAAGCGTGTGGTGATTCAGATGATTTTTTTATTTCCGTTTAGCAGTGATGACAGAATGTCATCGTGAAATGACTTCAAAAGTCATTTTTCCCTCTGCCCTGGCTCTGCAGCCTTGTCCCTCGAGGGCACTTCCATTGTACAGTTATATTAATTCTGCTAACTTTCAGACTTCATTGCTGACAATAGGCCTTTTGGCTTTCTCAGACTATTACATTAAATTTCCCATCAAACCATGTCAGCCTCTGAGGTCAGAGATTCCAGGAGAAGCTTTAGATATTTTGCCTTTTGACTTCATGGGCAAGTATTTCTAAATTGCTTTTAGCTTTGTTTTTCCAGTGTCAGAAATCATATTGAACCCATCTGAAGCCTCGGACAATGAACGCTCATCAGGTGAAGGACAAACAGTCCGAGGGGCGGGCAGGGCGTGCGCGGGCACCCAGACACGTGTTTGCTGGGACGTTTCTGTCCCCGGTCGTGGTGACAAGGATCAGCCACCCTCAGTCCAGTTGCGTTTCTCAGGGTGGCGAGGTTGACCATACGTTTCACGCACACACCTCGATGGTTCTTTAAATGTTCGGCTTCTGAATAAGAGGCTTTCATTTTATCTCAATGTATAGTAAAGGTTAACTAGTTTTACCGCTGTGCAGTTTGTTCGGCATCTGTGAAAAACAGGTATAACGTGCTTCAGTTCACAGTTGGGGAAACTGAGGCACGGAGAGGTGAGCTGCTTGAGCTCGTTTGCAAACACCTTGAAGGCATTTTGAAGAGTTGAAATACAGTCGACTTAAACAAAGCAAAACTTTTTTATATAAAACATAGTTCATATAAGAATCATCGAAACTCTAGATTGTACTGTGTGACCATGAAATGGTTTTTAGATTATTGAGCAAGCTGTGCTGCTGAAGCATTCTTTTCATATATATATATTCATCAAGAATCTCAGCCTTCTCCAAATAACATATAAATTGTTTTAACTGGATGAATTATTTTTTTTCCACCTTGGAATACTTTTATATTATAGGGGTGAAGGAAAGTATTTAAATGGGCCTTGTCAAATAAGATTTTTAATTTAACACAGATCTACATCCAGTATTGAACTGGAAAAAATGTTATTTTAAATAAGGCGTTGCTGCCTGCAAAATACAATGAAGAAGAAAATGCAACAAAATTATAGTGAGGAAAAAATAGGCTTTACATAATAGAAATACTTGAAGAAACTAAGAGCTTGGATGGCATGTAGAATTCAGTATGTACAGCTCTAAGCCACTATTTTGAATTTGTAATCATGGTTGCTATATTTAGAAAAGAGGAATTCTGCAGTGTTTTCTTCCAATAGAACTCTATTATTTAAAAATAAGGCAGAGCAACAGCCTTTTCAAAGAAAAAGATTTTACCCTGAAAACAACTCATTGCTCATTTTTTAGTGTTAATTTTAAAGGACTGAAATTAGAGCTGTGTTGATCCTTAGCTGAACGTTGCACACGTGTCGGGATGTGTGTGGATGGAGCACCAGGGGCGGCGGGACTGGCGAGCGATGAGCTGAGCGCAGCAGCATCCATGTGTTCCTACCTGCCATACGGCTGGGGAATCATTTGTGACACTCTGGGGACAATTTTGTCACCCTGACAGTAATGCTGTTATGCACCGACTTGACACGCGGGAAGAATCCATAAAGACAGATAAGTGACTGTGAAAGTGGCTGGGGATCAGCCTGAGTGCCACCACTCACCTGCAGTGACAAATAGAGAGTTGTGACGGATTGGAAATCCTGCCCGGCGCAGAGGTCTGGCAGCCCTAAGCTGGAATAGTGTGTGGGTACACAAAGGGTGTAGTGAAAATACACGTAAAGCAGGTGCACAGAAGAGCCCCGGGTGCAAGTAGGAGAAGGTTGACCTCAAAGTGGATTCTTGTTATTAGCAACTTTTTTTTTAATACTTGATGTCTTTAATAATTGGGCCAAATTCTTATATTAATTACGTCTGATTCTACCTATTCCTATGATGGCAATTGACATCAGTATGGGTTAGCATTGACACAGTGAAATTAAGAACTGGGCCAATGTGATTTTCCTGGGAGCCAGTCGGTCTGTTTCTAGGTGTCACTTTTTAGTCATTATTTTATACCAATAGAGGTCCCCATCAGCAAATCAAATGAAGAAACTTGTGACTTAACAAATATATTCTGCTTTTTAAAAATACTGCACTTCAAATGTTGCAGTCAGCCATAGGTGCTAAAAATCAGGACCGAACCCCTTGTTGTTTATTATGTTCAAGTACATGTTAATTCCTACTGCAAATGCATTTATTTTGAAAAAAAAAAATGACTTGCTGTTTAAAAAATATTCTTTAGAAACTTAATGATTGGTCTAGTGCTTTTTTTGTTTGTTTGTTTAAGACAAAGGAATGTAAGCTAACATTGAATGCCACTTCTGAATTCAGTCACTCTTCGTGACTTTCATTATTCATATTTGATAATTTCAAGTTTATTTCTCAGGAAATAAATCAGTTACAACCCAAGGCAAATCATGTGCTTGGGTTTTGATTTTATTTAGTTTATAATCTCTGTTTCCCCTTGTCTTCTCAGTCTGGCCATTGGCCTTCACTTTTGAGAAGCTGTCCTTTGGAGGCAATTTCTGAAGTCATTTTGATCCCTGGAATAGAGAACAAAAAGATCTGCCACCCTTACATTTTCTCACGTCCTGCATGCTCGGGATTATTTTTGATGCTCAGTGCCTAGTGCCAAACACAATTTCCTTGCTGAGCACTTACATACATCACATACAAACCCTATTTCACTACTAATTCCATACTCTACTAGTTCCTTTTTTATTGTTTGTCTCTTTGGCAAGGTTGGGCACAGGTTTTCTGGATGCTTTGTGTGGTCCATTTGGCCTCCTCTCCACATGATCTGTGCTGACCTCCCTCCCGTCACCTGCTCCCTGAGCTGCTGCAGCACGGAGGGTTTGTTCTCCTGAGGGTGATGTCCTCTGGAGAACATGGTCCCAGTAACGACAAGCCACATAATGATGTTTTGTGCAGTAAGATACACCGGTCATCATTACCAGCACTTCCCAACTGTTTAGCAAATGTCTAACTTGCTTCTCCATTGATGTATCTTATTAGAAGCACAGAGCAAACCCTAATAAAGAGATTTTTGAAACGTGTTTCCTGCCTTGCCCCTCCCTGTCTCAAGTTCTTCATCACAAAATTCTTTTTAGGAGCCCCTAGGATCTTTCCCCTTACATTCCTGCACATTCCTGTTGGGTTTGTTCTTTTTTATTATTATTATTTCTTCTTTTGCCCATCCCTTGCGGTAGAGTCCCCATTCAGACAAACCTTCCATTGCTCACAGATCTTCTCTTACCATCTACCTCCTCTAAGAGTGTGTTCTTTTTCTTGGTCTGCTTGCTTCTCCTTGTCTAAGGCTATAATACAATTTACCTTTGTCAAGAATCATTTGTTGCCGTTTTAGCCTAGTATAAGGGGTTCATTCTGATTCTTTCTGATTGGTTTGGCACTTTATGGAGTACTTAGATATCAGTTTTACAGTAAAAGTCTCAGAAGAAGAATGAACATAGATATTTATAAATTTAGGCTAAATATACATCAGTTTATCTCAAGCGTTAATGATGCCCCCCTCCAATCATTATTAACATACTTTTTTAGATTCTAAAAGACCGTTTCTAATGTTTTTTCAGCTTCTGTTTTTGAGCAGGTAGGGTTTGTATTTCCATTGCAATCTTGAGCAGTAAAGTCTTTTGCAGCAGAGATTAAGATGCGTGTGTTATTCAAGTCCATGAATTTCGTATTTAATAAAGATGCAGCAAATAAAATGAAATTTTTATAAGGGGTAAGAATTAGCAAAGCGATGTCCAACTCATCCCATTTTACTGTATTTTTGCTGAGATACAATTATTTGAGCTAATCAAAATTAAGGTCATGCTTTTTCACCAAGAAGTGCAATTTTTACAAAGCTAAAGCTTTCCATGGTAAATAACTCTGTTTTATTAGAACAAAAACTGTTTAATTTTTTTTAGTTTGATCTTATGTATAATAGTTTAGATTTCTGATTATTCAATAACATTTCATTTTGTGTGATTTGAAATAGTTTTCTAAAAGTGTAGATTAAACTACCATTTTGTTCTGTTTGTTCAGCACCTTGGCAAAAATAGAGCATCTTTGATGTATTTTGGACTTTGTAAGATAAAGCTGTGTAATGGCCTGTAGGAGTTAAATGACTACTGCATAAATTATAGGAGATGTAGTCTCCCATAAGGGGGTGTTGACCATAGTGTGAATGTGAACGTCATGCTCACCTGCCACAACCGCCATCAAGCTATATGTCACCATGAAGAATACAGTTCAATATTTTACTGACTGAAAACCAAGTGTTTCAGCTCAGTTCTACAAACCAGAGTGAACATTGCAATTTGGGATTATTTGGGCTTTATTTGATTTAAAAAAAAAATGCAATATATAAAAAAAGCAATGGAAATTTCAAAATTTCCTCTGGCACAGAGATTTGCGTTTTCACTCAGCTTATACGCAATATGCCATTGGCAAGGCAATTCTATAGTCAGTTGCTCTTGTTGGTTGAACTGAATGCTAATGGAGGAGCTTTTATCTCATTCAAAACATATTAGTCAGAACCTGGAGAGCAAGAAGATACTGCCAAAAGGTGTCTTGCATTGACAGCAAAACTTCTAGCTCTAGAGCTCATCTCTCCCATTTCCATTCTAATCTTGGCTCTGAGTTGGGGAAGCAAAATACAGTTATTTCCTGTCACTGCTTAGAAATATTAAAAAAAAAAATAAAAAAATAAAAAAAGTTTGTTTCCCATTTTTCTTCTCTTTTTGTAGTGCCTTTACCCAGAAGGTACATAATGACTGCAATTCTTGTGCTAAAGCAGTAGTTGTGTTTTACTGCATCGTGTATTTATTTGCAAAGGGAATTGGAAGACTTTTTCATACATTTATACACTAACAAAGAAGTTGGATGTAATGATTCACCATACTAGAAACATATTATAATATGCTTTAGAAAACTGATAATGGGATATCCGACTTTCTAATGCTCACGGTCCTTTAGATCACGCTCATTTTATTTAGTTGCTCCGGGTGTTTTTAGTTTACGTGTCCATGTCTTTCCCATGAAAAGCAGTTATCTGTGGAAAGTTTCTGCTATGAGTGCCCATGGAGAGCCAGTACTTTTATTATATCTGGCTGTGACACCTCAATAAGTCAAGTGTTTCTGCATCAGGATGTTAGCAAGGTAAAATACTTTTTTCATTGCACAGTAGGACAGGTCCATGCAGAAGAAGTAGAAGGATCCTTCTGGCTGAGTATCTGTCTCCAGCAGTGACCACAAAGAGATGTGTAGGGAAGAGTAATATGAGACAGTTATTTATGGTATTTTTATACTGTTTATGATAGTTGTTCCCTCAAATATCCTTCCTAATAATTGTACAGTTATGTTCTTCTATTTCCTACAAATTGTCAGCCTGGTACGCCATGTACTGTACTTTCTACTGCGCTTCGACTGCAGCTGAGGCCTCTGTTAGAATCATAGAGGTGTAGGTATGGGGAGGGGCGGGATCCAATGTGGCCATTATCATGAGGTGGTGAAGTGGAAATTCTCTGTGTTGGGTGAGAATGAGTAACTTGGATAAGGGGGAGAATGGGGAATTCTGGAATAGGGCCATGTAGCCGAAAACCCTGCTTAAATTTACAACACAGTGATCTTTTAGTAAATTAGTTGCTGGAAATAAATGGGCTCTTCACAAGAGGCTGAAAGAGCAGAATCCCTCTCTGTTCTTTAGGGGTGCTTATACTGAGTGCCTGTGTCATACCTAAGCCCAGACTATGAAATTTTGTCCAAGGGGAGGGCATGGAAAGGCAATTGGCTTTGTGAGGTGTTTGATTAGAGAGCCTCCCAGTGTTTCAACTGGTTAGAACATGGAGTGGCTGAAAATTCGGGAAAAGTGCTTTCCAGTGAATGAGCAGTGTGGACGCAAGGAATTGTTTTGCAGGGATTATTAATAGGAATTGAAGTAACGAGACACCATATGTATTCTTCTGCAGAGAAGCTTTGGGTTGTGCACAAAGGGAGGAAAGTCACAGTGTTACTGGAAGGGCTCACAAAGGTCAAACCCTCAATTACAAACTGAATAGATTGTAAATAATACACATAGGTCACAGACATATCTATTTTTCCTATGATTAATTATGCAAATCTGGTATTCTGTCTCAGGTCAGGTCTATGACCATATACTGTGTTCCCTTTTTTGTGGAAAACTTCAGTGTTTTACTCCCTCCTCCAAAAAAGAGCTACTACTAGAGTTTCAGAACTTCCAAACCACGTTTCTTGCTAATTTATTTCAAGCAAAGTGCATTTTATGGGCTTATCTACTAATTCTTTTGATTAAAACACAAGCAAAACTCAACCAACTTGAACAGGTTGAGTGCCACATCTGTGCAGAAGATATCAGCACACTTATTTATGGCTCAAAGAAACAGAGTCTAAATTAAAGCAGCTATTGCTATAGAGTGGATAAGCGGCCATTATGAATTATCCTTAATTATAGCGATTTCCTAAACTAATAAACCTGCTAAATCTTTATTGCAAAGGTTAGTTTACACAGTGCATATAAAATCCGCATGTGCTACGCATCAACCGCCAGCTGTCTGACAGTGTGTTGCTATTGCAGTGAGTGTTCACATAAATTTTATGTTGGTTATATTAACAGTCAGTCCATATCACTACCCACAGATGCCAGTAGACATAAAAATTGCTCTCCAGTGAGCCTAAATATCCCTTGAAGCTAGTTGTGTCTAATGTTCCATGTAGTATTTGTACGTGAAAGCAGCAGATTGAAAAGTTATTTACAGATGAATATTTCAATCCAGTTAGTTCATATTGGCCTACTTAGGCTTCTTTGCTGGTTTATTTGTATGCTAAATAATTCACTAAAGGTTCTTGTTTACTTTCAAAAGTAGTTTCTATGAAATGCAAACAACAGAACCAACTTTAGGTGCTCAAAAGGCTAAAGAGGCCTGTTTTAAATGCAGGTCAGAGCTACAGACAGCATCTTGCAGATGGGCTGTCACTCACAGTTTCACCCTTTTAGTTGCTGGGTTTTTAAAGAATTTACTGAGATTTGCTGTTTTCCTATACATTTTTGGCAAGAACAGGTTATTTTCTTCTTGATCTATCCTTTTTCACAGACAGATGTGAAGTCCTTCAGTGTCTTCCCATGAAGCAGGCAGTGCCTG
This sequence comes from Columba livia, assembly GCF_036013475.1. Lineage (NCBI taxonomy): Eukaryota > Metazoa > Chordata > Aves > Columbiformes > Columbidae > Columba > Columba livia. Next base: position 3,739,225 of record NC_088614.1, read on the forward strand.
CACAGCGTGTCAGGGGCTCTTAGGTGGGTCATTGAGAGTGCACAGGGCTAGCAGCGCAGCAGATACGCGATTCCTCCTGCTGAAGGACATACATATGTTTTTGTATTAATTTCTCTGTACAAGGTTTGCATGACATTTACAGTACACTTTGTTTCTTGATTAATCAGAGCACTGGACAAATTCAGCCTGTGCCTGTTCCTTTCCTGAGATCCAAGAACTTGGAAACACTCCGGACACAGCACGGACTAGATCACAGAGTTCATCTATGTGCTAACTTTTTATTTTATAATATTGATTTTATCATTTTTACTGTTTGTAGTAGGAGTTGCTTTATTGATATTTACTCAACGTCTCTTTGTGCAAAGACTGTAGAATACTTTGTTGCAAGTATTGACATACATCTGCTGGTGGCTCCACCACCATCAGCTTATTTCACCCAAATGGTATTCAGATGCCGTAATTGTTTCTTGCTATTGATTTTAGATTGAGTTTATAACATGCTTCTGAAGTCCATAGCACACATGCTGTGTCTGGGTAGAGTTTCAATTCAACCTTTTCAACAAGAATACGAATCACATGTCTTAAAATTACAACAGCATAATATTTTAAGTCTAGATTTGCTTTGCAAGGATCTCTCAAGAAAGATTGAGACCAGTCAGTTCTTGAGAGATCGTGAAAGTGTATTTTAACGCTACCTAAAGAGTAATTGGGTTTTTTTTGCAGGCGTTCTGAGCTATTAGTGAATATTTTAGCACAATACTAGGGATTCTGTACTGTCAATGGTGACCCGTACAAATCTGTAGTTGCTCAGGCTTAGGTTCACAAAGCCATTTAAAAGCCAGTTGTTTCATTGCCTGCACGTCCTGCTGTTTGTAAAATGAAAGCATTGGGGCAAATTTCATCTTCCGTAATTGCTAGAGATGGGTATATAGTGCAATATAACTTCTGCAAGCATTCCTTTAAAGAATGAGTGATTTCACTTGCTTTATGCTCAGGTCCCATTCAGTCTTTGCACGGAAGTTTTCATTGGTAAGTTAACCTGCCGAAGTGCCGTGGAGGCACATGCTTTAGTGGCATCACCCATAGAATGAGAACTCCTAATGTAAGATAGAAATACTTGCATTAGGAAATACCCAAGGATGAGGAGAAGCCTTTGATAACACCTAGTAAAATTAACCAGTAGAACACGTCTGACATATCTATTGACTTTTACACATTACATTTTTATTTGGGTGGGTTTTTTTTTTTAGCCAACAGCAGTGTACTATAATCTTTATCCTCAGTTTACATAACATTTGGAAACCTGACATAAACTTCCAAAAACTCAGAATAAAGTAGGTGCTATAAAGTATAGGAGAATTTTTTCTCTGCTGCCATTAAAGTGTGAGCTAACTGCTGAATTATTACTTACTTGACTGGTGGAGCATTTTGCACAGCAAATGCTGTGTTACCATGCTGGTTATAGAATCAGATATCTATAGGAGATATCTCTTTGAAGAACTGAATAGTAGTTTTTAAAATTAATTTGTATGCTTGTTTTTGAAAACAGAGTTGAATTCTGTTTAATAAAAGAGGGGAGGGATTAAGTACAGAATCTGTAGGAAGGTTAATGAGGGTTCGCACCATAAGATTTTTGGCAGTTTTGAATATTTCACTTGCATTAAGAAAAATAAAAATATTAGAATATTTCATAAACATGCAGGAGTGTGTATTTATGTGGAGGGCAAGTTCATTCCACAGGGAATTAGTTTTCCCAAAAGGAAGCGAGTTGAACATTGTTAGTATTAAAATACAAAACCCCAGCTACATTTGCCAAAATATCAGCAATCAAATTCAGTCCTCATGTGATTGCATCAAACAGAAAGCTTGGCCCTGCGGTGTTAGCTGTGAGTAAAGACAGATCAGCAGTACTTCTACAACAGACAGGCAAAGAAAAAAGCCGTTGTGAAGTATTAGTGTACGTGTTGTGAGACGTCAGTATTTTGCAGAAGCTGTCCCGTTTGTCAGTGCTGCCCTAGTTGCCGTAGAATACACATATTGAAGGAAGTATTTCTTTGTAATTTTTATATGTAGAAAAAAAAAAAAAAATCTGGATTCATTCCAACCTGGGCATAGCAGTGAGAAACACAAAGTTTATGAAAGGAGTTAAATTACATGGTTTGCATTTTGATGAGAGTGTAAACGTTTTGCTAGTCTCCTAAATATTATACTGGAGAAATCGGCTCATCTTCAGACTGATTCTCAACCTCCTGCTTCCTGAGGACTTTTCCCAAATTTGTGGGAGGTTCCTATGAGTGAGGAGCTCAGGACGGGGCTTCGTCACCATCAGTTAATTGGGCAGAAATCCGGCAGTGTTAGAGAGGAGCACATGAATGAAGGCAGTCAGGCATCCTGCAACTACTAATTCACCCGCGTAATGCATCTTTGAACTGTCTGAGGCATACCTAACTGTTTACATGCGACCAACAAGAGTAAATACTCTGAACAGGAGGAAGAAACAGAGTTGCTGTGAATAAAAAAAAAAGGTTACAAGACAGCCCATCTGCCAGAGAGAACCTGTCACCTCCAGTTAGGAGCCAGAGCAGCTCCACGTCGCAGCAACCAGAGACCAGGTTATTATTCAAACAGGAGAGGGGAAGAAGCTGACTTAGACCTCCACTTGCTGTCTGATACCGTGTCGAAACATCCTTTTCAGGGAATCTTGTGGACAGAATAGTGAGGATAAGTTGAGTCTAAACACTAACAAGGAAATAGCTAAGAGAATGTGCAGGTTCAGTGAAGCTAAATGGCCACTCTTGCTAATAGCTGTGAAAGGGATTGAACGTGCTGGCTTTTCGGTGCAGATGAGAATTCTGCCAAGGAAAGTACTGCTGGCAACGGAGATGAGAATTATATTAATAACTAAGGTAATCTTGTTATCCTTAAGAATCCTGATTATAGTCATTTAAAAAATAACAACCTGTTTGTCATTGTACTGTAAGGCTGACAAAGGCACTTTCAGAGATCCTTAAATTAAGCCACCTCATTTTCTTTTCTCTTTGGAATACCTATTCTTTATACATATATATTATGTGCTAGATATTGGAATAGTGATTGCCTTTGGAAACCTATTGTTTATGCCTACAGCCAGGTCAAGTTTCACTCCTTCCATTAACATCCTCAAGGTCAGGTGGAGTGGTCGCCGCCAGTTTTCACTCCTCTTATAATGTTTTTGTTTTATCTGGTGTCCCTTAGAGAACAGACAAATTGGGTGCATACATGTAGTAGACCATCTTGACATTGATTTTTGAAGGTTCATTAGATAAATGCTGACATCATAGATTGATGTCTCTTTAAAACAGTGCCTAGCACAGAACCATTGGGGGAATCAAAAATATCGACTTGCTGTGTTTGTGCAGGAGGCCCACTGGAGATCTCCTGCATTAATGGGTCCATCAATTTAGGTGTTCTTTAATTATTCTAATTGTACACCTTTCAGCTGGAAACTGAGTTTATTAGGATTTCTGCTAGGTAGTTGCACCTTTCATGAAGAGGAAATAGCAGTGGATAATAGTGACTTCTGTCTACTTCATCATCGCATCTTGAATTGTTCAGTAATTCTTTTTTTTTTTTTTTAGCTTTTGCTTTATTATGGGTTGTGTAACATGGTGGTGAAAATGAGTAGGGATGCAGTGATGGGCCAGTGCAGAGGCCAAGAAACTATATGGTGCTTTAGAGAAATACATGCTGGTAAAATAAAGTTGATGGTTTTGTTCATGTTTAACCCCTCACCCTGCTACCATCAATAGATTGAAGACATCATTTGTATCTGCAAGTGTTTGTTTAATTAAGACCTCCTAAAAATCTTTGCTATTGATTCATTCCATTATCTTATTGATTAACTGCACTGGATCATGTACTTGCTCTTTAGTGGAAGGCAACAGTTTCAGCCTGCTGTCATTTACCCGCAGATGTGAACAGTAAGCAATGTTCAGCATCCATGGCTGCCAAAGTGTCTGGTGTTTTAATGAAGCACTGGCTGCAATTCCCTGTATTACATGAGAAAAGCCAGTTGTCTCCTGCTGCTGGTGTGACCAAGCATAAAGGTTTTCTTCCAGTTATTCATAAAGCAGCTGCTTAGGAGGGAATGTTAAAAAGTTGTGCTTTGCATTTCTATGTTAAGATCTAGGGGTTTGAGTCAGAGCAGCAAATTAACACAGATAACCTGCATATTTCATTTCCATGCTTTTGTAAGTTGTCTTTTTTCCCTGCTGGAAAATAATGTAAACCAGGGTTTTTTTATAATATGATGTCATATTTGTTCCATGCAGCTTCACCTTGTGGGTGGAGTTTACTGCATGACCTAGTATTAATGTATGTGTATATCTGATAAAAGCAACCTACCACTGCCTTTCTGAAGATTTTTCTTGGGAAAATAATTCAGTAACATCCTGACTGCTCAAGAACTGGACTGTCTGGCTACATTTGTGCAGTCACATGTGCTCTTGTTTGTCAGCTCTTTGTCATCTTTTTTGTAGAGAAAAGTCCCTGCCTTATACCAGTGTGATAGCCATGTGGCATTTAGTACCTTATTTTACAATTCCAGAAATAGGTTTCTGTGTTGGAAGGGGGATTGTGACAACTCGGAGCTGTGGGGACCAGGTGCCACAGGGTCACATTGGTGTGATGTGCCAGTCTCCTTTGCCCACCCCAAGGTCAGCTCAGTGCAGGTTTTACAAATGCTTGGGCTGCCTCTCAGTTTTTTTTAGGGTTTACCACTAGTAGCAAGAGGTGGTAGCTGGCTCACAAATTATGGGTAAGTTTAAAGCAAAGGAAAAAAACCTGGCCCAGCCTTTTCTCCTTCTGTCCTGACATTTGAGTGACAACCCAGATTGGTCCGGAGTAACTGCCAATATTTTAGTGGAAAATTTTCAAACATTATGCATGCCATGTTGAAGTGTTTCATAGGAAATAGGGCACATATTCTTTATGCAGCTCTTTCTTGACATTTCCAATATACTATATGTACTGTGGGTGGTCTCCTAGGGAATGGCAGCGGGTTCTTTGTTGCCATTGTGAAGGGAGGGCTCAGAAACTCCCTCCATGACAAAATCACTACTTTTTTTTCCTCCCTTTTCTTATATAAAATGAAAACTTGTCTACTTGAGCTGTTTTAAAATTCTAGCTCAATTGAGACTTTTGTGTTTAGTTAAGTTTATATATCTGCTGGCATGCTTTGTTAATTTAAGCCAAACCCTCAACTTTACCTTGGCAGAAACACTGATTTTGTTGGGTTCCCTGCGCCCTGTTAAATGAGCTAGTACCAAAACAACATCCAAAGGACAAATGACCGTATTCTGATTACTTTTCAGGGTCTTTGATGGCAACAGTAAGTCCTGACTCAGCCTTTATGATACCTTAGCATGGCAATTTTGAATGCCTCAGGTTATTTGTAACTGCATGAATGCTAAAATTAAATCACAAAAAAGAAACATTAAGTTCTTGTTCTTTAAGCCATCTCTGAGAAGATACATATGACTATTTTTTTTTCAGAATACCTTTATGTGCAAATAGTAGGTTTTCTTGTTTTGTTATCATAAGTATGTCACATTTATGACATAGATATATAATATGTGTCACATATGAGAAGCTGCCAGCCAAATTCTGGGATCATGCAGGATAGGGTAGAAAGGGCTACCTTGTTGGCAGGACTAGCCTGTGCTTCCCTTCAGGTCCAAAAATCATTAATTTTGTCTATTTATTTAACCCAAATGGCTGCACCACTTTGGGGCTGCTGTTGGGGGAGATCCTGGGAATCTCTCAGGTGGCTGGTAATATCCTAGAAGGGTTTATTTCAGAACAGACCTAGAACTGAATTTTGTATTTGGTGGGGAATCAAAGTCAGAACACAAATATTTGCCTGACAGGTCCACAGAAGATGGAATGACCAAAGTAGCAGAGTGCGGTTGGTTTTAGCAGCAGACTTGGGTGTGGGACAGGACACAACTTGTTCCTTGGTTTGATGGGGCTTTCTCAATTACACACCCTTGGCATCTATGTGATATTCTTGCTGTTCCATGTCTGGCTTGGATTTTTTGCTGAGCTTCAGTCTGCTCCTTTTCTTAGGTTCTGAGCACTTACGGTGATTAGAGAACAGAGCAAATCCTCAGCCAGAATGGGCTTTGTCCAGTTCTTTACCAGTGATTGAAATGATGGGAGGAAAGTTCCATGTGTCCCTTCTTATTTCATCTACAGATGGGCTGACTGGACACACTGTTTGTAAACCAGGTCAGTACATTTGCTTTAGATAGTCATACCCTCGATGGCTTTAAATGCACAACGGTTGGGTACTGGTGAAGAACAACTGTACAGGGTTGACTTGGCAAGATCAAAGACAAATACTACATATAGATATATAGATAGATAGATAGATAGATAGATATACACCCACACTGCTCACTGTTAGGTAAACTGTGAAGTGTATCCTAGCTAGCTCTGGGATGCATAGAAGAGTAGGTTCACACCTTTGGATTGTGAATTAGGCTTTATTAGTTAATATTCACAGAAGTAAAGAACAATACATTTTCAGCATGTTTGTAGAAAACAGGCTGGTTTTGTTTCCCACTGATCTAAAATCCAATTACTCTGTAATCGTAAGTAATTCAACTATATCCCTACAGGAAAGTGTAGATAGTAGTAATCAATATTGATATAAAGGGCAGATATGAGTCTCAGGAAAAAATGTAAACAATTTGAGTATTTTCTATAAGGACAAAGTCAAATTTTTAACAATTTACCATAAACTTCAATTCAAAAGACACTTTGGGACAAGCTAGTGAGAGTGTTTTGTGTTCCCAAAACATAAATGAGTTTTGCGAGGTCTTTTGAAGATATTTAGCTGAAATTTCCAAATGGAAGTTACTTGTTTTAAATATGTCAAAATGAGTTTGTTGTTTTGTTTGTTTGTTTGTTTGTTTTTATTGTTTTATTGTTGTTTGTTTGGGTTTTTTCTGTTTTTGTTTGTTTGTTACAATTGGGGAATGTCTTTCCAAAATATCTTTAAATGTCTAATAAATTGAAACTGACCTTTTCCATCAACTTTTGTGACTTCAAGAAATTCGGATTTTCTATGGAAAACATGTTTCATTGAAAAGATCCCAGCTATATCTATTGAAGATTTATTATTTATCATGGACCAAATCTTGCTTTCTGTACCTACATAAATAGTTAATGAAAGTGCTTCCAAGCATAAAGCATGAACTATTTGGACCAATGTTATAAAGTGCTTTGAGCTGGGAGAAATAGAAGCTGGAACATGGAAGTTACATTATAAGCAGAGTTATTTTTGTTCTGTAGAAAAACTTTTAATTGTCAAAGACTTTAAAGTCTTTTTCTTTCTCTTTTGAATCCTACAAGGGTTGACTTCAACACACATTACTAATATTTCATTGCAGTTGTCATAAACTCGTTGCTAATGTTTATATTACTGAGATATAGGTGGACAATTAAAGCCTCTAAATAAAATTTCAGAAATTGTCAAACTGAGCATGAGCTCCCAGTGGAAAGGGATTATTTTTAAGGTTGAAATTTTAGTGCATAATATCTTTACCATTTTACAGCTCTGCTGAATGGAGTATACAAAAGTATTTCACAAAGCATGAAATCTTGCTCTTTTATGGATGGTGAACTTAGTACATTCATATAATAGATATCTTAGCTCATATCATTATGTAACATCAATTTTAAAAGGTTATTTTAGAAGAAAATAACACTTGCAGTTGCAGAAACTGCCGTGTCTAGAGTACTTTGAAAACTGAATAGAAAGAATGCTTTCAAGTAAGATCTACATTAAAAAGCAATAGTAATCCAGTATTTTGGGAAAAAATACATAGGGTTAATCTTGATGTCATATTAATGTAATTTCTCCAAAAACTTTGCTGTTTACTCTTTAAGAGAGATTAATTCTGAAGACTATATAAAAGTAAATGGGAGCGTTGTCTGAAAGAACAGCAGAATAAGACTGTATACATTAATATGAGGCATTGCAAACTGAGAGAAGTGTGTTTGGAAAAAGGAAACTAAAGCTTCATAAACATTTCTTGTTAATATATCTAGTGGAAACATACACAAGGCAGCTTTCTCAATAGATGGGGACCACTGGTAGTTAATGTAATTAGGCAAAATGTGTCTAAGAACCCACGTACTTGGGAAGTCATCCTATGCTGAGCCCATGGTTTCTGTCAGTATATTAGAAATTTCCAGGTTAGTATGCACTGGGAATACTGCAGAATAGAACTATCTGAAAATAAATACTTCATCCATTCCTTGACTTTCTATATAATAGTTCCAATGCAAACTATGACTATCGTTGTATCTGGCATGTTAGCCAAAAAAGTGATATAGAAAACTTTTCTGCAGATAGTCAGAATTTTCACTGATGTGAGTAGGTTTTTGGTATGTGCTTGTATTTGCTTATACTATTGGTGAACTTGATTTTTCAGCAGAGGGTTTGTTAGGTCATTCCACACCAATGAGGAAAAAAGTGCACAACAGCATAATCTAAAAGTAAATAAACAAAAGCCTCTGTGGAATTGCTGCCCCGTAAAACATTGTCTTGTGAAGATTTCTTTTTAACTTCTTTTTTTTCCCCTCCATCTAAGCCCATATACATGCCCGTCAGGATTTCTTGCAGGCTGTAGCAGACTAAAACAATTCCTGCTGTGATTGCTGGTACACACATGTTGGTTCTGTCCCTTTTGTCCTACAGACAGCAGGGTAGATTTTTCTGAGCCTTTGGCTCTCTGTAAATGGAAGATGCATACCCTGGAAGAAGGATCCAAAGGTTTGGAAATGCATGTTGATTTTCACTCACCCCAAGAGACTGGACTATCTGTATTTTTCCCCTTGCAATTACTCCATCTCTCTGTAGGCAGACACATATTTTCACCTGGAAATGAAACAATGAGCAAGCTTGTATGAATTGCTTTTGTTTCTTGACCACTTATTGCTAAAACATTGAAGTTTACTTTTAATCTTGTCTATACTTTTACAAAATCCCTAGGGAAAAGGAGCTGATTTATGTACAGCTTAGCCTGCAGCACTTGCGTCACTGTACAATCTTGTATTGCTTGCTTAATAGACCACAAAAGTCAACATCTCTTTGGAAGAACAATTTGTGCTTAAAGTAGTCACAAATTCCAAGAGATCCTGTTAAGGCAGGATGTTGTGAGAAACCCAGGGCTGGAACAAAACCTCTTGTTTCCTAATTATAATGTTAATACTTTGGGAAACCTTAAGCCACTCTGTCTTGGTTTATGTCAATAAAGGTTTGGTTTTTCATCTTTTTTTCTTGCCCATCCTGCTTTGGGAAGTTGGAAGTAAGTCAACATTTTTAGCTGCAACATAATAAGTTGTCTATTGTTATGGAAGCAGATGCGAGATTACATCTCCAAAAAGAGACAGATAATGTGCATTTAAAATATCTTTAATGAAACAAGGTCAGAAACTTTAGTTCACAGGTTTATTGAATAAATGAGGTTGGAAAGGGACTTTAGGACATCTCTGGGTCAGTCTCCTGCTCAAAGCATTATAATCGGTGAGGTCAGATCAGGTTCCTCAAGGCTTTAACCAGTCGGAGCTTGAAAACCTTCAAGGATGGAGACTGTGAAACCTGTTCCGCTACTTGGCTGTCCTCATGGGAACAAAGTTTTTTCTTATATCTGTTTAGAGTCTCTCTTGTTTCAGTTTATATCCCTTCCCCCTTGTCCTGCTCCTACGCAGCTCTCTGTAGAGCCTGCCTCTGGTGTTTTCTTGCTGACTTCCTCACAGATATGAGGAAGCTGCTGTCAAGTCCCCTTAAAGCTGCTGCCTCTGCAGGTGAACAAGCCCCATGGTCCTCAGCCTCTTCTCACAGGGCAGGTGCTCCAGCCTCCAACCATCTGAGCACCGTCTGCTCAACTCGCTTCAGTTGATCAACATCTGTTTTGTGTTGGAAGATCTCAAATGGGACATAGTATCTGGATGTGATATTAAATTGTTGGGTAGAGGGGGAAGGTTGCTTCCCATGATCTGCTGGCCATACTTCCCTTCATACTATAGGCTGTCTTTGCTGCCAAGAGAGACTACTGGCTCATGTGCAGCTTGTGTCTACCAAGACCTGCTGGTATTTTTCAGCAGAGTAATACCCTGGTTGGTCTTATATCATTATTCCTTCCCACATGCTGGACTTTGTATTTTTCTGTCTTGAATTCCGTAAGGTTCCTGTTAACCCATTCCTCCAGTCTGTATGGGAGCACTTGAGCATATTGACCAGTAGTAGCGTCCCCCCACAGTCTGATGTCACACACCATTATGATGAACATGCAGTCCTTTACTGTCCCAGGTCACTGATTAAACCATTAAGTGAGAGGTCCTGATATAAACCTCTGTGGTACTTCTCTTGCTTCCTGACATCCAGGTAGAATGCAACCCAGTAACCACTATATTCTGAACCCCCAAAAGTCAAAGTAATTTTTTTCTTTTTTTGCATTTCTATGTGTCCATTCAAACTGTGAGGATCTTTTTTCCTGCAATGGCTGTTTGCAGGTGTCTACGTCAGAAAAATCCTGCATTTGGTCACACTCACAAAACAGTTGGTTGTTCAATGGTTCTACATAGGTGAAATTCAATTAAATCGTTAGTGTTACAGAAACGTAGAAGTGGTGTATGGCTATAATCATGCCAAATTTTAACTGGCATTTTAAAATTTTCTTATTTGAAAGATTAAAATAATAGCAATTCTGCATTGCATTTGTGTAGTTCACAGCATGAGCTCACTTAATCACTATGAAGAGCCTGCCAATGTACATTTTCCATCAGTCTGGATTCAGGGTTCCACAGACCTAGAGTAGGAGTTTTGTTGAGTTCAGTTCCAAACATGTTTATTTAATATGAGGGATGAAACTTTTCTTTTTTCTTAAAATATACATTAGTTACACAAAAGTGTGGTATAACATTGCTCACCTTGATCACTTTATTCATGTTAACTTCACTAATTTTCATAGGACATGGCATGTAGTATATGCTCTTACAGAGGTGCGCAGTATACATTTACACGGGAAATTAAGCACTGAAGCTAATATAAGGTTGATAGGAAAAAGTTCATTGTCAGCATGCCATAATATTACAAGTTGTGTCAGAGTCATGCGTCCAGCATAAGGTTTAGAGGAAGAACAAGAAAACCAAAGTATAGCTGCCTGGTTTCTTCTTGAACTATTAAATACAAAGCCACACATGAGCAGTTTTGAGAGATGAATATAACCCCCCTGATAATATCAAAATCTTGAGTTCTTCTGACAGCCATTGCTAAAGCCAGCTGATTTGTAGAATAACACATTGCCCATTCCTTCTGACAATTGAAATTACTGTCCTCACCTGGTCATATTGAAATGACTTCATTTTATTTCAGGAAAATCCATTTCTAATAACATACATATTTTTAGCAGTTTCTGTTGTGAGGGATGGATCACTTCGGACAGCAACTAGAGCTTCTAATGCCCTCCTATGGAAATCACGAATTGTTCTGTGTATACATTCGTGTCAAAATTACGCATTTAATTCCATAGATTGCTAAACATTCCAGGACTACTTATGCAGGCTATATGGATCTCTGTGTAAGAGATTCAGTAATTCTGTTGAGACCTGTGCCTGCAGATGAGTGTGTATTGAATAACTTCATTGAGTCAGAACCAGAGCATACAAAATTTTATGGGATTGAGTTAACAGTTTCTTGAGGTGCAGGGTCAATAAGTACACCTAAGTAAAATGTCTTGATTTTGTTTTAATCTTGAATTTTCCATCCAAAAGTTGTGCTTTCCCTGTTTTTGAAGGGGAAAATATCAGCTTTTAAAAGATGGCATGATCAATTGTCTTAATGTGTAGGTATAAAAGGTCTGGACAGCTTGTCTGTTCAGCTGTTCGTTGTTGGAAATCTACATATTGTCATCTTCCTAGGAGATAGCAATCTGAACTGCAGTTAATCTGCTAGTTTATTGCTGTAATCGATATTACTATCGTGTCTTGAAATGATAAGTGTATCCTTCATCTGATTGACATTAACCCCCTTCTGCACACACATGATACCTTTTGATTATTCTTAATGTGAAAATATAAGATTCTTTGCGAGCATACAGTGTATTTGATGAAAATACTTTTAACTGGCTTGTTTCTGTTGGTTTTGCACTGTTTTTTGCTGTTTTAGCATCACCATCACACAGGTTAACTTGAACATCCTACTTTAGAAGACTGTCACGTATCCATTTAACTTCATTAAGCTTTTACTGTGTTTCATTTGTAGCAGAATGTTTATTTTGATGAATTTAGTGCTCATTTCTCCCATTATTCCCTCAGTCGAGCAAGCATGTGATTCTGTGATGTCTGATCAGCACAACCTCAAAGCATTTAGTGTTTCCAGTCTTTCTTGGTGAAAGTAAAGTGCTGAATGAAACAGGGACAAAATAAACTCATTGATGGATATAAAGTTCAGACAAGAACAGGCTAGGGATCCAGAACAGGTTTGAGGGGCTGAAAAATTGTTGATAGATAGTTAAGAAGAGGGAGTGGTAGATAATCAGAGAGAGAAACAGGTAGAAGATAATAAGTGCAACAATGAAGAACAAAACGTGGCAGTTTTGTATACCATACAAAAGGATGAAGACAAAAACCTTAATTGTAGAAGCTACAGCTTAAGTCTGGTTATAGAAGGACAAAACTGGTGCTTTAATGAGCTCCCTGGTGCTGAGATTATTAAAAGTGACCAAACCCCCACCATTTTATAGACAACTGAGCAGATTGTGATGAAATTCAAGGGGCAGTGAAAGTGCTCAGGTACAACAAACCGCCGAGTGTTGAAAAAATTCTGCTGAATTATTTAAAGTAACACAAAGGGTAAGTTTTCTGTGGAGACTTTAAGTGGAAGTATGAAGACCTTTAAAGGTATCATTTGGAGATCTAAAATAAATTAAAACAGATGAAAATTTGTTCGTAACTGAAAAAGATAAAGGGCATCTAGAGTACTACTGCATCTCAGTCCTTATTACAGCCTATAGATTCTGTCTTTGTTACTAATCTATAAGTCTGTGTACTGTTTGGCAGATATAGTAAGAAAATATTGGCAAGCCTATTAAAAACACCCATGTCCACTATGAATAAAGTCGTTTTGTTATTTCATATTAGTGTGGGGCTTGGAAAAAGCATACACAAATGACCTCTACCAGCTTTTGGACAGCTTATGATGTTATTATTTTAAAGAAATGTAGGCAGGCGAAAATGGCAAGAAAAATGTCATCCAGATCAGTAAAAATGAAACTAGTTTTATCATGTAGGCAACATAAGCACCCAGATGAGCTTACGAACAGTTTGTAATGACAATCATGCTATATTGTTTGTGTATCTAGAAGCAGAATTACTAATAACTTTAGGAAAAGGAAAAAAGGCACAATCCAAGCAACCATTTACCTCTCACTTTTATATTTTGAGAAGTTTTAGTTTCAATTACCAAGGTAAAACAAGCTGAAGATACGCAAAGATCATTTAAAAGAAAACAAAAACCCTGTTGTTTTACATCTGCTTGAGGCCTTAGCACTTGTGATAAAGGGAATTCTGTGGAATAAAATATTAAAGCACATTTTTAGCAGATTTGAGGGCAGAAGAGGCAGCAAAAAGGTCACAGAGACCAGCTAAATGTCTCTTCGAAGCTCATTCTTTTGGGGCTTGATCTTATGCCAACCAAAGAGAATAGAGAGCAATAGTAATTAAATGAGTCCTAAGACACTTAAATGAATTACAGCAATAGACAAAAGATACTGCTGGACATAAAGTGAAGCAAATTCTGAGTACAGCTGGGGACCTTTAGGGTTCAGAGGGCCTAGCAGATTTTTTTTATTTCTGGTAATTCCTATAAGAACAAGCACAATTTTTATTAGGGATCATATATAGTAAATTTTTTCACCAATTAAATTAATTATCTACAGGATACATGTGAGGGGGAAATGTATAGAGGACTTAATAGCAGATATGACTTATCTGGTCATTCCAAGAATCTAGGATCAAATTTGTAAGCAGTGTCCTGCTCAAATTTCTCTTCTGGGCTGCTGTGCTCTAGCCCCACGAAAGCTGCCTGTTATTCTTACCCCTTTGTTATAGTATCCTGTTATTGGCAATATGCCTACTATTTAAGGTTACTTTCATTAATCAGCTGTAAGTTAATTTCTTTGCAGGCAGAATCTCTGATCTCGTTACGTTGTCTTTAAAGCTGAAGACCTCGCTTGTTTGCTCTTTGTGTTGTTTTTGTTGTGATTGGTTTTTGTTTTTTTACTTCCATATCAGTGTAAAAAGATACCCTCAAGTTAAAGAATTCATTTGGTAGTCTTTGAAAAAGTGACGTTTTGGGCAATCCTAAAGCAAATTCACATTTTTATTTAAAAGTTACAAAATTCAGTGAGTGGTGCAGCTGTGGAACGTGGGTCAGGTCCTTAAAATAACCCATGCCCCATGGATGCCTTGCACTGGTACATAGAAGAATTATTGTCACAGGCTGTCTGGTCTCAGGGCTAAACACACAATCAAATCAGTGATAACATGACAAAATGATTTTTCCTGCCCTGTGACATGCAATTCTTTGCACATTTTAGCAAATAGCTGTGACTCTCCTTGTACTCCTTTCCGATGTTTTTATAGCAGCCAACATGTTTAAAGTTTACATACTGATCCATGACTCCTGTGTAGTACATTTGTGCTTTGAGATGTTTCTTTTCAGAATAGGGTGATTACTCTTTTCTTTCTTTTTTCTTTTTTTAAGATAGATGGCCATTACCAGTACATGCGAACAACAGTCAAACTTGATATGTTGCATATACTATGAGTTTAATGTTTTTTCCATTGCACTTCATTTCCCTAATGCTACCTGAGGTATTTCGAGACATATGCATCCCTGTCTTCTGTCTTTCAGAGTTAACTTCAACTTGAGCAATAAAATCCGGGTGCTTTTTAGAGCATTAAATCTGGCGAGTGGAAATTTGTCATGATGTCTTTCAGGACCACCAGGTGTATGTCAGCGAGTGGGAAAGTTGCTCCACAGGTAACTCAAATCTCTGTGAGCAAGGCTGGTACATGAAGAAGCCATTTGTATCCCACTGAGTCCCTTAATGTTGAGAACATCACTGAGATTTACACGAGTCCGATCTGCACAGCCGATAAGATGGCTGCAGCGGGGTAGCAACCGTATGACCTGAATCGCTGTTTCTCGTGCCTCAGGGGCTGCGGCACTAGTGGGGGTTTTGGGTTTTTTATTTGTTTTGGTTTTAGCTGGGTCAAAGCTACCGTGAAGGGTGCATTTTATTAAACCAGGCAGCTGGAAAGCGGTTAGGTGGAAGCCACGTTGCCTCTTGGGCATGGGGTGGAAGCCCTGGGTCAGAGGTAATATATTGGCAAAGGTCCTGAATGCCTCTTTCTGTATCTTTCTTAGGGTCGCCCCAGTGCTTTTAGACAGAATTGTTGTCAATGGTATTGATTAGATGTTCTGATAAGCTAGCAAGCTTCCTGATGTGTTAAATTTCCTTCTTTCACGTGGTGTTAAGTGTGGAAGAAGTATGCAGAACTGCAGAAGTAACTCTCAGTGGACACCACCGAAGCAGGACTGCTTGCCATCAAGTGTGCCGTTCATGCCAATTCCAATTTGTCACTTTTAACACTTTCTAGCAATTCTGGGGACCCCTACTAATATGCTGTGTACTTCTAGAGTTTTAATTTATGTTTTTATTGGAAGAGATTGCACACAAAAAAAAAATCTGAATGAAATTTCTGCTGCACTTGCAACACGTGTTCCCAAAAGTGTATATTCAAACTCAAAAGCGAGCAAAGAAAATACTCCAGGATAGCAGAATTTTGTATTTAAAGCAATTTTTCAGAACAGGAGGAAATGTAATATTTGAACTTTGAAGTTAAAATTTCAAATGCATCTCAGAAGAAAACCTAACTTCACCTAAGCTTCTGGTGGCTTTTGCGTAGACACATTGGTAGTTGTTTTATGAACAATTTCTTATTATGGAAAACATTATCGAGTTTTCAATTTACATTAGCTTGTGCTTTGCAGCCGTTACAATGTGAGAGGTGGAGTGTGATTTTCAAGACCTTCCTTCTCATTGCTTGCTTACATGTATAGTAACAACTCCGAATTTCCCATTTTCCATCACCACGAGCGTGGAAGAGCTGTTAAGTGCAGACAAGACCAGATGTCATCATTGGTTTTGTCCAAAGGGGCTCGTGTGACATCCCACCTCCCGAGCAGCTCCTCCCTTGCTGCCGTGGTGGGGATCAGTGGTTGGGCAGCTCTGAGCCTTGTTGCAGCCCACGAGACGGCACCCGAAATTCCCGCCAGTCAAAGTGAGACCTGTAACAGCAAGAATTGGGTTAATGATTGTATCTCTGCTTCAGCAAATGCACAATAAAGAGCTAGATTAGTAGAGATGAAAAATTTATTGCAAAACTGCCACAGTATTATGAAAAACAAAATGATTTCATTGAGCAGTAGTTCTGTTACCGTAATCCTAACAATAAACTCCGTTACAATAATAATAGGAGAAAAACTAATTGCAGCGAGGACAGGACAAATCTTTTTTAATCCTCGTTGTCATCTTAACTAAATCCAAACCTATTTGTATTAACCTTTGCTGACAGAGTCACATGATGGACATAATTTCTCGTAATTTACCAGCAGTAGATCTAACCTTTCTTCATCAAATATTCATAAAGGCATGATTCGCAATGATTTTCTGTCTCTTTTCATATTTACAGCTTGTTGTCTTCTTCCTTTTTACTATAATTTGAACACAATTGAAGTCAGATGGAATTAAAGTTCAATTGCTTTAGTGACTACAGTACCTGAAAGCAAAGAATAACTCATTGAAATTTCTTACAAGTAGGGATCATGCTGTACTCTGATGTGACTGCATTAAACTGTCCAAGTGCCCTTGCCTTTTGAGGGGGAAAAAAGACCCAACCCAGATTAAATGGCATCAGTTCTTGTCACTGGCGTAATTGTTCAACACGTGTGAGATTGAAAGCAGGTAGTTTTACTGGATCCTTGGACAAAGTATTTGAGTCATGAAAAGAAATGCTGTGGGCTTGATCCCTTATTTAGCTGTAAATAAGAATAACCATTGAATTCCATTCAATTATGCTAGTGTAAAATGGATTTAAAAGGTTGATAAATCAATTTGATTAAGGCACTGTAGAACTGGTATGAGACTTGGACTATGCATCTTTTTCTGTCTAATAAGTTTACATCTGAAATATAATTATCTGCTAGCTGTAGAATGACGACACTCCCCATGGATGGTTTTTAATGAGGAGAAACCAGGACTCTTAATGCAAATATAAGGTATAATGGAAAATATTAAACAGAAAGTCATATGGTTAAACTATTATAATGTGAGAAATTCCCAGAAATGCTTTAGACTGGTATATTTGAATTTAAGATGACTAGGTAATGCTTATAAGCATTCTTTGTACCATGCTATGAACAGAAGCTGTGCCTGTGAGTAGCTCTAATAGACAATTTGGTATCACCGTGCTCATTCTCTCAGAATAGATTGTGTATAAGTGGAACCAATATAAATGATTTAAAATAAGCATAGCTTTAAAATGCAATGCTTTTTAAGTAAGCATAAAATGCGAAGCTTACTTTGTCTTCATCACTTTCTTTTCCAATTCTGGGTGCATGCCAGCCAGTAACTGAGCTGTTGGGACCTTGCTTCCCATTTTTCAGGTACGGCTGTCACTCTTTCCGTGAGCAATCCCCACTGTCTAATGCGATGAGCTGCTGAGAGCCGTCAGCTCCCATTTTCATCACTGAGAACTGAATGTTCAGCACCTTCTAGCACTAAATCTCTAGAGAACAGAGGGTTTTAGCAGCTCCTAAGTAGTGAGATATTGCTGCAAATTAATGAAGAAAATGTCTTGAAGATACATTTGTCATAACTCTTATTTTTGTGGAAAACTAGAGAGGGTTCTGTTGTTTGTGCCAGGTTCCTGTACAGTGATGATCAGGTGAGAGTGACTGATGAGAACCACTTGTTTCTTTCCTCAAACCCATTGCTGTCTGTGAAGGAGTGGATGAAGAGGCATTAGCTGACAGAGCACTTTCTGAACTTTGAATTGTTTTAAATTTGTTTAATCACAGAATTACGTTTCTGGAACTTTCACAGGTATGCTAAGCAAACCTGTAATCTGTATTTGGCTCTTCAGCCTGCTTCTTTCTTTGCCTACGGCATCCTTTGTAGGTTTGGATTCTGATTTAGAAGTGCATGGTCAAATCCAGAGAGAGAACAAAATGGGGAGAAGGAGGAGGCAGCAGTAGGCTGGTGGGAAGGAGCTTGTCCAGTGGATTAGGGACTGCACTGAAATCCATGAAGTTAATTCAGTTCTTGACTAGTCCAAGCACTGACTTCTCATGTGCTGAGAGCACCTTATTGTGACACCAGCAGGGAAAGGTGAGGCGTTTGGAGGGAGCAGTGATGAAGGCATAGAAACTAGTTAAATATGCACAAGAAGCAGGTGAGCTTACAGGTAAATACTGTATACTGAAGCAGCTGGTATGCTTTTATTACAACATGAAGTCTGTGCTTAAAATTTGGTATATTTTTGAAGTTAGGTGTGGATGTTTTAATTATTTGCTTAACTGAAGCCAAATTAAATGCTGTGGAGAAAAAAATACAGCCTTGGAAACAGAGCAAGTTATTTAAAAAGCATAGAGAATTAAATCAAGTTGTTGCTTTGTTTCAACTTTGGAGACAATCAGAGCAAATTATTATTTCAGTTATTCCAGCCTTAGTCAAATAAAAGCACTTTCTATATCCATAATAATAATGAAATCAAGAAGGATTATTCCTAATAAATTAAATATACACATATTTGAAGATTTGTACTATAATTACTAATTCACAGAAATGAAATTTAAAAATTACCAAAATGAAAAGCTGTCTGGAAGAGCAAAAGCTGGTGAGGGGCTGGAGCACAGGTGTGGTGGGAGCAGCTGAGGGACCTGGGGGGTTCAGCTGGAGAACAGGAGCTGAGGGGAGACCTTCTCATCTCTGAACTGCCTGAAAGGAGCTTGGAGCCAGGGGGGTCGGGCTCTGCTCCCCAGGAACAAGCGCCAGGAGCAGAGGAAACGGCCTCAAGTTGCCCAGGGGAGGTTGAGGTTGGATGTGGGGAACAATTTCTTCCCCAAAGGGCTGTGGGGCATTGGAACAGGCTGCCCAGGGCAGTGGTGGAGTCACCATCCCTGGAGGGTTGGACAGATGTGTGAACAAGGTTCTTGGGGACACGGTGTACAGCCAGTGTTGGGTTATGGCTGGATTTAATGATCTTGAGGGTCTCTTCCAACCAAAATGACTCTATGGTTCTATGATTCTAAATTCTCCACTGTTTTAGGATAAGGCTGAATTAAGTGCGTTTATTTGTATATAATTATAAATGTAATTGTACAGGGCTTTAAATAAAACAATTCTGTAGTAATTTGTAAAACTGCATTTTCCTTCAGATGACAGCTTTAAGCATCACAGAGAAAATGTGTATGAGTTCCATAAGTAGTATAAATGGCATTTTCAGATCTCTCCTAATATTGGTTCTCATTGTCTGATATCCCTTGATTCAGTGTGACCTTGCATGTTTTGGTGATTCCGGGATGCTTGAAGAGAAACAAAGGAAATGAAATTATAAACATGCTGTTTACCATCAATTTGGTATTTTGAATATTTGTCATAAACTTCATTACAAATTGTGATATAAATTAAACATATGTGTGTGTGTACGTACCTTTTGGCTAATTCTCTTTTCAGTTTAGCCTACCTATATTAAAAAGTTAGACTCATGCCTCTGTGTAACAAGTGCAAGAGAACATGGATGCTACTAAAGGTTTTTATTTCCTGCATCAAGGTGTTTCTCTCCATAGTGGTGCTGGGTTCAAAGGCTAAGCTGATACTTTTGGGACTTTGACAATAGAAGTCTTCTGTCTTCTTTCATTCTCCTGGAGTATCCATTCCAATTAGAATGTATAAGTTTACAGCAAGATGTCTTACAAGGAATTTTAAAAGTCTCACTCAAAGTATGCTCGTTAAAGAATGGTTGTGTAAAAGTTTGAGCATCGTTGTATTTAGGATTTTTATGTCACCTATTTTGACTTCTGTCACAAGTTACTAAATATTATTCTTTTATCCCTGTGCTAGCTGTGTAACTGCATGGTTTCCAGGCAGGAATCTTTTCTTGATTTGAAGATGTCAGAAATGAAGAATATTCTGTTCCTTTAATAGTTTGTCCCAGTGTGTGGTTGACTGCATTGTAAAAAACAGGTTTATTTCTATTTCTCTAGGTTCATTTTCAAATTCCAGTTTTCTCTGCTAGACAAGAGAGCTCTTTCATATAAGATATTTTCCTTCAATCCATCAGTTTTAAATCCAGTAAGTGAAGCAAATTGAGTTAATCATTATCGTGTGTTTTCCACCTACCTCCATAGTCTCTTTTTTCTGCTCTCTTCAATGTACTTCTAAAAAGCTAGAAACAAGGTTATTCCATGTTACTCTCGTATTTGTTTGTCTAGTGAAATACAGAAGGATTAGGTACTATACTGGGAATTTATTTTGAGTTGTCCTGTATAGTATCTACATTGTTTTCAGATGCAGTGGTTTTGAGCACAAACTCATCAATTTTCCAGTCATCCTTCTCCCTATCATTATATTAATACATAGTTCTATAACATATTTGGTCCCAATCATTAAGTAACCTGGCAGGGCTAAGTCCTGCCCACATTGTTTTGAATGATATCAGTCTCTGTGCTGTCTGCAAAAAATGTCAAGTAGTTGATCATTGCTATTTACTTTGAGAATACTGATGAAAATGTGACTAATACTGGCCATCCTATTGGGTTCTTGAGGAATCCATTTTGAGGGTCACCATTCAGTAGTGATTCCCCATTGATGTTTATCATAATGTTACCTGATAGTCACTACTTATGGTATATGTTATCTTGACATTCAGTGCTACTTGGGAAAAAAAAAATCATTCAGTGGCTAGCATAAATCAATTCATTCTGTTTTTCCATAGTTTCTTTTAGTAACTGGTCATCTTGAAGGGTTTGTCCAATAAGATTTGTTTTCCAGAAAAAAACATGCTGATTAGCATGCTTTATATATTCATATTATCCGTCAGATGAATCATGTACGTATTGTCTAATGGTGTGGCACAGGGCCTGCAGATACCTGGATCTCTCCATTTCCTTTGTCATGACAGTAGCACTGGAAGAGTCTTTATAATTTCCAGAATTCAAATCAACATTATTGGGCCACAAGAGCTTTTCGGTCTAAGTTTATAACACAGCGTAGTGCCAGACATTCGCCCCTCAAAGAGCACTGACTGTATGTGAAGATTGATGCTGTTCTTTTGTGGGTGTGTTCTGGAAAAAGTTCAGAAGAGAATGGGTCTGAACACTGGTAGAAGCTTCCTGGTACAGCCCTAGCTGACTGCTGCTGGTAGCAGATTATTTGATTCCTAAAATGTAGAGATGCAGAGAATATGATCCTTCATTGTTTCTGAGTCAAAAATACAAAAGACACTGGCAAATGAAAGTTTTTTAAGCCCAGAGTTTTCATAATGAAAAGGTGTTCTCTGAAAGTATTCTCAACTTTCCAATTAGAGAGGTCACAAATATCTCTAAAAGATTGGTTCCCAATTTAAATTTGGAGACAAATGTAAGTGAACAGTATTTTTTTAATATCTGGCCATGAGGGAATTAAAAAAAAAAAAAAAATAAAGAAGGAAGAAGTACATGGAGCAGCCCTGAAGGACTTGAAAAGAACCTGCGGTTCAAGTGTGATTTCACCAGTGTTTCACTCTGGCTACACTTGGAAGCCAACATCAGGTGAACTGAGCGTGGTAAAGACATTAAGGCTCAGAAAAAGAGAGATCAAATTGCTGTCTGTTAACAGAACATCGCTGACCCAGGCCTGTCACAGTTTGAGCAGGCAGCAGTGTTCTACCTGCTCAGGAGTGGGGAAGTGCTGGGAAAGCTCATGTGAAAGTGGGAAGGACAAACTCTGTGGGAGAAGGTCTAAGAAAATGGGCTTTTTGTCATGCTGAGGAATGTCTTTAACTTCCCTAGATGCTTCAATAAACAGGATGCACTTCAATAAACAGGAGAGTGTGTGAAATTCCCCTGTAGAACTGCACATATCCAAGAAATACAAACTACAAATGAATAACTTCTCAGGAGTACTCAAGAAAGGAAAAAAAGAAGAAAGGACACCTCCCATTTGCACCAGAAATAGGAAGATTGTGTAGCTATTGCCAAAACCCTTAAAGTTTACATTAATTCCTTGGCATTAAGACAGGCTGGAGTAATATTATTTCAGCAAAGAAAAAGCTGAACGCATATTTTGTATCTTAGATTGATATAATCACAATATTATTTGAAAAATCAAACTAAGTAGGAGTGATATTTGGTCTTTTGCATGCTCAGGGAAGTAGTGTTTCTTGTAACACAGGAAGAGAAGAAGTTTCATCAGCAGTTAATTCAAAGGAACAACTAACATAGATCAGCTGACAAGCAATAAACTAGGAAAAATGAACTCTGAAATATAACATTTGTAGACAAAATAAAACATATGGAAGGGAAAGACCATCCACTTCTCATAAAGTTTAAATAACTGTTCTTTAGCAGACACAGAACGAAGGAAGATGAAACAGTAGGTGTCTTATAAGAGTAATGAAATGGATACTTTTCCTTATATGTATCTTGAATCTGCACTCATGGAAGATTCATGCCCATTGTGTAATGAATTAGAGGGAAGGGTCAGCACAGTACCAGGACTAGAGACTAAATGTGAGGATAAGGACTGGGGTAGGGATGGAATGGCTACCTCAAATTCTCAAGAAAAGCTGCAGTTAATTGTGTATATGGCTCTGCATTGAGGAGCGATGTAGAGATCATCTCAAGGAGCCCTGCACAGTGAAGATTTTAAGCCTGTGCTAAACTTGAAATATATTTGAAAGTTCCTCTGAGCTAAATGAGATTTAGATATGTGACTATGCATTTTGCTCATACCTGATAGAAGATTGAATCAGGTCCTTAATTAACTAATGTAAGAGGTCTTTGGAATTCTGATGTGATGTTTTAAGAGGAATTATATGACAGATTAAGGTCAGAGTAGCATCCTGGGTCCATCAGCACAACCAATGCCAGCTTCTCTCATTCTCACAAATTTCAGGTTTTGTGGCCACTTTATAATAAAGAATCAGTCAAGAGAAATCATATAAATGTTCAAGAACGAATTTGAGTTGTGCCTTGCAAATACCAACAAAATAACCTATCTGAACTGCTCTTAAGGCATCAGCATCATATACTTTGTTATCATTAGAGTGTTCCCTATGGCAATAGCTTCATCTAAGAAGAATTTCAAGAGTAGTTGCATTATCTATTGAAAAGCATTTTTTTTTTACTTTCTGTTGAGGCAAGATAGTTTCACGAATAACTCTGAAGTTTACTCTGAAGGCCATTTCAATCGGCCGTAGATCTTATGATATTATGTTACCTTCTTTCGTTTCAAATTCACAGCATAAGAAAGAAAAAGAATGACATAAATTGGATGTTAGGAGAGTTTTGAAGATAGACATCAGAAGAATTCAAGAGTAAGAAAAGAACTCAGCATTATTTGTTTTTTTCCATCCTAAAGTAAAAAGAGAACAAAGCATCAAAAGCATCAGTAGTGAGAGAGAGCTCAAAGCCAGGACTATATATCATAGCATATAAAACAAGGGAGTTGGCACCACCGGAAGGTCTAAAGTCTTAGTCTGTGGTTTACAGACATTGATATTGCAGTCAGAAAGATTCTTTACACCATGGAAAATAATATGAAGAGCTTTATGCATTTGTTGCAATAGACACTTTAGGTTTTACCTGCTAGTGGCATTTTGGTACTCACTTGGCTGAATAAGTCTTCATGGTGCTGAGAGAATTCAAGTCCACTGATAGAATGTTATAGATCAGGATCCTGCACTTTTTTAAAGCACTGATGGAAATAATGTAGGTGAAAATAGGGCAGGATCAGATGCAGGTAGTTTATCATGTGTTTAAATTGATCAAATGCAGTCCTATTCCATAAAGGAAAATGTATTCCTGTCTAATAACTATAAATCATCATTCAGTCTATACTGGAATTTTAGTTGGTATTAAAAATATTGTAGAATTACATTAATTGCAAAATTTTGAGGTAGAGCGATGCTGAACTTTCACAAATAATTTCTTCCCTTAATGCAGTTGAAAATAAGTGAAGAAATGCATTTATTGGCTTTGTATTTGGGTGATAGTAATTATTTACAAGTTAAAGTAGAAAAGGATGTTTAATGTCTCTTTATAATATTTTCAGTTATTTGAAACACAAAGGGTAAACAGAAAAAATTCTGAGGTCTTGTTTGGTAATCAGAAAGATTAACTCCACTTACAGAAGTACAGAAGAAGTATGTTGAGCATATTGTTGCCATATTATTTGTATTTGTGCCTGGTTGTGCTGTAGCATTTCCTGGAACATCAAGTCTGTTTCTCTGCCAGCACTGGAATTTTTGTGGTGGTATATTTTTATAGTGATTTATTGATAAAATATCACTGAACAAAACAGCAGCCATGGAGAAATTCTGCAGAGATTGAAATGTGATTGGTTACATGAGGCTCTTTTTTTATTTTCCTAAACTACTTTTTCCTCTTTTCGAGCTTCTCTGCCTCTCTTGTATCTGTTTTCTCATTTTCCTATTATTTGTTCCCTCCTGCTTCTGTTTGACCTCATGTTGACCTAAAGGATACTGTGTTTTATTCCATAGGATTGCATTGCTCTTATAGTGTTAGTTCCAATATATGTTATAAACATTCTGGTTGCAGGCTACAGCCAAGGTGCGCAACACAGGGAAGACAATGTTGTTCTGCAGCATAATAAACCTTTTTTTTGTGCCCTAAGACACATAGGAGTTCAAGACCCTATCTCTTGATAGAAAATGTTGGTGTAAGCTCCTCTTATATAAGTGTGTGCGTATATATGTATCTATGTATACAGAGGGAGATGTATATATGTACACGTATGTATTTATATCACAAGTTATAGTGATAAGCAAGATCTTAATTTCAATCTGCGAAAAAGAGAGTTAGTCTTGTGGTTGTTTGGCTTTGTTGTATGGTGCTTGCTGTCAGTCTTTCATAGTTTCCTTTTGGTTGATGAGACATGCAAATTCACTGACAGGGTCCAAAGCTTTGATGCTGAAAAGATACAGCCCATTTCTGCTCAGTCTGATGTAAGGATCCAGTGGGATTGTTTCAGTTAGTTGCATTCAGTCGTGTTTCTTTTGATTTTACTTTCCACATATAACAAATAGGGATTTGTCATACAGCAGTTGATTTTTATTAACGTGAAAAGTTGTCTTACAGAAAAATGCACACTCAAGGAAAATGTTTTAGCTTTCTTGCAGAAAGGCAGAGCCTGCAAACCCTGTAGTTCTTTGGAAAATGGGATTGCTTACTCTAAATGAGGGGGCATTAAGTGAAAGGGCCATCCTCCCGCAGTGTCATCTAAAACCACCCTACGTTTACATTTTTCCTTGGCATATGCGTAAAAGGAGTACAAAAGATGAAGTGGAACAGTAAAGGATGCTGGAAGCCTCATTAACTTTTCAGGTAGCTTTCTTTTGGAAAATGCAGTGTCTTTCAAACAATGTGCCGCATGCGTGGCTCAGCCCCAAATCTTCCAGCAGTCTAATACTGACGGGGAGGGCATCTGTATCCCCCTGGGAAGCAGGCTGTGGAGATTTCCTTTTCTCTTCTTTGTTGGTTTTTATTTCCATTTCCTTTTCCTCTCCTTTTCTCAGTCACTTAACACCGTTCTGTGCAACAGAGAGGAGCATCTGGCCCCAAGTAAACACCCAATAAAATAAGTGGGGGAAGTTCACAGGTCCCTCGGTGCTGTTGCGTCTGTCTGTCTGGTTGTGGACTCAACAAGATAACCATGCATCAATTTACATTGTGCAGGCTATCTTCACAACCAGAAGTGCTTGAAACCTTATTTTAATAGAAGCCTAGATTCTGGAGAATACTGTAAAATCTCTCCAAAGGCTCCAAATCAGCAATTCCATCTGTGTTTCTGCAAATGTAGAGGAACAATGCCCCAGCTGATTATGCAAAGAGAATGAAAATAGTTATTTTAAAAGTGCATTAAATCAATACTTTGGGGAAAACAAGTCAGCTGTGTTTATACTCAGTGTATAGCAGACATTTTGTGTCTTTGTCTGAAAAAATCATAGGAAAGCAAGGATCGCAAGTGAAATAAAACAGCCGATCATGCAGTGCAACAGAGGGGACTGGAACATCAGATGCCTCAGCAAAGGCTTAGAGCATTTTAGGTTCCTTTTGAGAGAATATAAATTACATTGAGGTTGATATATTTTTACGTTGTTTGAAGTCAAAGCCAAATGTTCTCAGCACAGAGGGAGTAACTCTCATCCCATTGCTGATCATGAAAAGTATATAACTAAATCCACGTCTGTGGTGCTGAAAATTTCCTCCTAAATGCTCTCTCTTTTGGACTGATGGGATTTTTTGCAAGTATTGGTATGAAGGGGTATGTGTATAAATAGATATAGATTTTCTTCTCATGCAGTCAGGATCCATTGCTCATATACATATTATTCTAAAAATAGGAAACAAAAGCATCTGAGAAACATGGCTGAAAGGGAACAATTTGTAAACCTATAGGTTAAACTGGATTAAACTTCATCTTTCAGCAAATGCCATCTTATTTATTCAGTGTTTCTCTGGGGGATTTCCCTACCCCCTACACTTTATAGAGAGTAGTGATGTTTCTTAATTAAAAAATCAAACATGAAATGGAGGCTGCCCCACATGGCCATTCTCTTGTGGGGTTAGGATGGGCACTAAATTTCTCATGGACAGTTTATAGCTCTGTTGGACAGAGGGCACAAACGAGAGGAAAAGCTCCATATGGGGATGTCAAGTTGACATCACGCACCCGATGCCAGTGGTCATTGTCATTGCTGCCATCTGCCAGGTGTTTCCCTTTGGTGGGGTGGGGTTGGTGGACATGGTGAGAAAGGTCCTTGATCTCATTAGAAGCATCTTTTGGGTAGATATCTCTTTATTAATTCACTCACAGTGGAGACAAATATATTGGAGAAACGAGATTCTTATATCCTCTTTCCTTCCATTCTTTCTACCCAGAGCTAGAAGATTTCTGAGATTTGGGGGCTCTGTAGCTGAAGATACAGTGCAAAAAATCTTTATCTTTTCCCATAGATTGTCAGCTAAAAAGTTTAGAAAGATGGAAGAATGTTTTTACATATTTTAATTAGTATTGTAGCCAAAAAAAGTTGAAAATTTACTTGAATTTATCTACAGTTAAGGCAAAGCAAAGTATTCTTGAAAAATATTTTTTTGAGTTTTTTCATGTATTTCTACACATACTTGTGAAACACGTTGCTGCACCACTTCAGAACTCTTTGCAGTTGGACACCACCCGTGCTTTGGTTGCTGTTATTTCAACATCTGAAGGGTAGTAACAATTTAAGTTTTTCTCATATTTACTTGATTTACAATGTAAGTAATAATAGAAGCGCCAGCATTTTCAGGTTCAGTCAGCTGTCTCTTAAATCTTTTTAGTGTCAGGTTCATTGGTGTCCCACCTCTCTGTGGAACAGCAAAATGCGCTCTGCAGGCCAGCGTTAGAAGATGGATTCTGATCTAGATTCGCTT
This sequence comes from Columba livia, assembly GCF_036013475.1. Classification (NCBI taxonomy): domain Eukaryota; kingdom Metazoa; phylum Chordata; class Aves; order Columbiformes; family Columbidae; genus Columba; species Columba livia. The sequence goes on from NC_088614.1 coordinate 3,767,036, forward strand.
TGTAGGAGCACACACAGGGATAACGCTGGCTGTTGTCAGGCTGCCCTACTGTGTCACCAGCGATGCCTCAGGATGTTTTAGCAGCATCCTTATTTCCAATGGAACAGCTGACTTCGGAGGTGTAAAGCTCTTGGGTCAGTGACTATAAACCTTGGTTCTGTATTAAGGGCAAACTTCATTAGTGGCACAAGGCGTTTATCAACTTTTGAAAGAAGCAGCCAGGAAAGGTCTTCTAACATGCCATTGCGTGTATGCATTTGTCCAGCTGATCTATGGGGGTTTTTTTTAATTAAAATTTAACTGATATTGTCTCCCTCCCTTCCTAAATCTGGCATTCTCTTTTCAAGTTTCTTATCTGGAAACAAACTCGTTTTGTCCCTTCTACAAATGCAGTCCTGTTCTCAGCCATTACTTACGGCTGGGCACAGTCTAGTTACAGCACATGAAAGAACATCAGCAGTGACTTAATGTAAATGGGACAGACTCCTTGGGAATACGCTGGGGATTAGATGTTCAAAAGAATGAAGCACTGCTCTCTTTCCATCTGGCCACTTCATTCCACTGCCGGTCTGGGACTGGTACTTCTGAAATCTGGTTTGCAATGTCAAATATTGATGTAATTCGTTTTGTTCTTAAAAGGCAGAGTAAACCTGGGAAGGTTTTAGTCGTGCAGAGTCACAGTAAGGACAAGCATGGAACAACCGAAAGAAATGATCTCTGACAAGGCTGACAAATTTCTGGTTGGTTAATTTAAAAAAAACTAAGAAAATCTTCGAAATTACAGTTTTGGCATGAAAAGGTAGTATTTTGCTGGTGATAAAGACCAAGTTTTTACAGCTGTAAGAAGAAAACATATTTCATATTGTTATATTTCAATAAATTTATGTTTTCTGTGTCCTTTGTTTTTTTCAGTAAACTTTTTATGGTACAAATTATCAAAGTTAATCATAATAGCCAGTCAAGGATTTGTAAATTATTGGCTTTTGTTTTACAGAGTTGAAACAAAGAGATCAGAAAAGAGTCCACCTTAACCCTGTGTTATGATGGGGCATTAACCAATCCTCATTTCCCAAACACCCTTAAGTTCTGGTGAGGTTCCAGCTGGAATACTGATTTGGTGTGTATTATTTCCTCTAAAATAAGCCAAGCCAGAAGTCAAGATTTCAATGCTTTTTTTACTATAAACCAGTCCAGCTCCCTGTGTAAATGTCATGTCTTGGGTTAGGTCTGCAGAAAAGGCTCTCCCGGGAGATCATAGGGATGGTTTCCCTCTGACAGAGCAGCTCCAGATGGGGTGAGGGCAGCAGTGACCCAAAATGTTGCACGTTTTGCTCCCAGCTACTGTGACCAATCAGTCACCTGGTGTAGAAGGCAACTTAAAAGTAGGCACATTTCTGAAGTTGCTAATGCTCTAATGGGCACCCAGCTGGAAAGCAGCTGCTTTACAAATTTCTCACTCCCATTCCATTTTATCATGAATTACATTCATCCTTTCTGTCTTTTAATTTTTCTTGAAGATAAATTCAGTTCTTCAAATAACGAGAGTGACTTTTTCGGTCTTTTTTAGGGACTTTATTCCAATACCCTATCCATGTCCAAAGGAGAAGAATGTATATTTACAGCATCAATCTGAGTTTTTACTTTAGAGGTTTTCTGTGCTTTACTGAGCAACTCGGTTTGATAAAACAGATCTTTTTTTTTCTGTGGCAACTCTGAAGTTACAGAATAACACATCTTGTTACTCTACAGTATATCAGTTCACTTGCCATGCCAGTAATTTAACCACCATTGCAAATGGATAAAAAATTTAAATTGAGTATTTCTTGCTAAATTGCACTTGGAGAAACTATATTCAGCCTATTTCATTCCTTCCATAGTTTCTTTTGGATAGTTTTTATTATTATGCTTACTAGCTCATGTCTACAGTGAATGGTGTTTGGAAAAGCATTTGGATTTAAGTCTTTGCCTTGTTGAAATCCATAGAAGTTTCAACTTTGAGTTAAGCAGTATCAGGTTTTAATTGTATTGTGTTCAGCAGCGGAAGTAAATTTGTCGTTCCTGTCGATGAGATATACACTATTTAGAAAAAAGAAAAATCAAGGTTAACTTATTTGAATAATTGTTCTCATGTATGTAATCTCATATTTTCTCCATGATTTCCATAACAATTCAGATCGCTGAGAACACACTGTATTTTTTTGTATATACTCTGGCAACTGAGACTATCAGCTTGAAAAGATATGGGCTAATCGTAACACCAAGATTAGAGTAACTACACATAGCTTGCGTAATGATTTCTGGGCAGAGGAAGGGTTTGAAGGACAAAGATTAAAAAATCCAAACGTGCAAGCGCAGCTCAGTGTACCGGGTCCCTGTGCTATTAGGATTTGTGTTCACACAGCAGAGCTCTGTGTTGGAACAGTAAGAACTCATATTTGATTAGACCCAAATTTGCAAAGTTGTTGTTAATCTTAAGAATGGAAGGGGCTGTTGAAGGAAGCTGCAGCTGTTACTCGGAACAGCACCCGTGTTAGCGGTGTTGTAGCGTTTTAACCAGTGTCAGTGTGGGTTTGGTGGATGCTTTTGTCTTAGGGTGATCCAGACGCTGCTTTCACTGGGCCATTTTAAAAGAGAGTCTGAATTTCTGAATAACAGCTCAGTAACACCTTTTATTCTTGCAGGAATGGAGGGAGGGAGTAGCTCCCATACGAAACATAATCATTGCAGGAATGCTGGAGTGAGTGTGTGGGGGCGAGTGCGAACTTCTGCACACTCAGAGCATATATCCCGTCCTCCCTTTCTGAACATAGCAGTGGGCCAAGTCCACATTCCTTATGAATTTCTATGTGATCTTCCATGGTCTGTGAACTGCCGGGCACCGGCGGCTAAATTAATACTGTCTAGGAAACGGGACTGTTCATATAATCTCCTCTCTCTTAACATGCCTGTGCAGTCTGAGCCACAAATTGACCCCCGTTGATCTGATTTGCCTACACTTCTGTGGAGCAGACAAACAGCGCAATAGACCCTAATTCGCAGTACCTTATTTAGGTTCCTAGGTAATAATTCTTATTTGCATTAATCACATTCATCAGCAGGACCCGAGGCTGCCTCCTGGCTTATATGTGTTCCTCTTCCTGACAACAGAGCAAAAAAGTATCTGCTCTGAAAAACAAGTGTTTTAAGTATATTGATACTTGATACTTAATAGTTGCAAAACTTAACTGTTAGAAAGAAGACTGTTTTTCAAATCAATGGCTCACGCATTACTGTAAAATATATCGATTAAAAACAAAGCATAATGTTAGTCATTTAGTCAGTAGAGTGATGCAATACTGAAATAAATTTATCCTTTGACTTTTGCATTAACCTTTTATTGACTGCTTGCATACTCATAATTAACACACACTTTAGCTAGCTTGGTTAATTTTAGCATCGTGATCAGTGTCCTCTAATGTGGCTGATACCCTGCTCATCAAAATGTCAGTGTAGCCCAGGGGACCAGGGCCAGGCAACTGTCTGTCCCAGGGAATGTGCACCTGCCCATGGGGCAATGAGCCACCTTCCAAGGGAAAGAGTCATACTTTGTCATGATTTAATTTAACTTATGTTAATATTCAACTATTTGTAAATATTAATGAGCAAAGTCTGTTTGGCAAAAATGGACAAAAAAAGAGATTAAAAAAATCTGTAAAGTTTACAGGGGAGAGGTAGTGAGAGTATGCACCACAACAGTAACTTATTATTTCTTAAAAATGGGCTTTTCTAATTGAAACTGGCATGGATCTTGATTGTTTTAGCAAGAAGGTAGGGACCATGGAGTTTTGTGCATTCTGCACATCTTTAGACAAATGTTCCTTTCTTTGATATGCTGGTGAACATGTATCGTCAAGGTGTTAGAGCTAAATTGCTCTGAAATATATCATGGCGTTTTTTCTGCTCTGATGCTGCAAATAAGGTATGAAAGATGCCTCTTGATTTGACGTCTGTTCTGTCTCTCAGAGCATCTGTTATTTCCACTCTTAACACTTTTTGTACATACAATATACACATATTAGATCTACTATCTTTTAGAGATTTAACTTCACTTGCTCAAATAAGTTTTTAATTGATATATAATATTTTAACTTATGAATCTTGGTACTTTCCCACAACACCCTACTTCAGTGTTTGCGATTTTTCCCATATGGAGCCTCATTAATTCTTTTGTATCCATGAAGAGACAGAATTTCGGTTTAGTCTGAGTTATCATTGCTAACTTATGTTAGTTATCTTTTCCCAGATACAAAAGATACAAAAAGAATTTGAAATAATTTTGTGCAATTATTTAAATGCCTACAATTCTTCCACTTCAGTTTAAAGTGTTGCTGCCCTTTTGCAGGATCTTCTGATCCGTTACTCTGATACAAATTTAAGACCATTGCAGTAACAATTTCTCCCACAGAAATGTATTAAAATCAGTAGTGATGTACTCACCTGGAAGGGACTGTTTTCAGAAAGCACATATTGGGATGACTGCGTTCGACCTTGTGATGCCATTCAGGTGAAATGCTTAATGCACCGCTGGTGCAGCCACAACTGCTTATAACCCAGACTCTTCTCTTTAAATACGAGCAACTTGAGTTGACTTTGATGTCAGCGGATCTTGCACAGGGATTGTAATTTTGGTCACAAAATGTAAAAATGTAATGTTCATTGCTGTTCTTGCTGGTGGGATAAAGCAAAGCCATGGAAATCCTGGATGGAAAGACAAAGGAGCCCTGGGATTGCAGAACTTAGAATGCTAAGGCACTGCTTTCCCCCTCTTGACAATTTTACTACATACTGATGCAGTTCTGTTACCAGACTTGTACACTTCCATTCCTCCTGTCCCTCCTGTGGAATATGATGTGGCTGAAACCTCCCAAGTGAGGGGTTGCCAGGAGGTTGAGGCACGTGTTGGTGGTGAGGCGACCTGTCAGAGATGGCTCTGCTGGAAAGAAACATACAGAAGGGAAAGTAGCAACTGGAATATTTGCTCATGGGCTGTTCAGTCACAGCATCGCTGTGACTGCTGACACTTCTAGTGGCACGGATGCCCAAACCCCAAATGCAAGGGAAAAGCTGGTCAGTCAGGTTATGTGAGAGAGCAAGGGAAAAAGAGAAAGTACCCTGGAATGGTGAAGAAGCTAAAAGTTGGTATGTTTTCCCTCTCAGTGAAATTTCTATTGTTAATGGCAGATGTGTGAGAGAGAGAGAATGTTTATTATTAGAAGTTTTGCAGACCACATAATATGCCTGCAGTATTTACCAGCTGAGCTTCTTGATTTGTCATCTGCAATAATCTCTACATGGTTAATTTATCCACTTTTAGATTGAAATGCTTAAACTGGAATATCTTATCCTACCCAGCAAATTGAGCGTATTATTTTGTGCCAAGACAGAAAATAAAGCAAGATTTTAAAAGCCTTATAGAGTTATGCTGTAATTAGTTTCAGCTTCCTCTGCATATTAATTTTCTCCTGTTCCTTTATATAATTTGGAAAATGTCTTCAGAACATGATGGCACAATCAGTTAAGTACTTCCCAGAACTCACACACTAAACTGCATTTGCTCTAACAACTATTATAAAGCAGCCGGCAAAACAAATCCTCTGTTATTCTGTACAGTGCAGCTTATCAATGCAAACAGTTTAATATTTATGCTAAGAGGATTGTCACAAGTAGCTTCTGTTCCTTTAATTCTTGTTTTAAATAAATAATGAGAACATTTAAACACATTACTCTTCCCAGGGCCCTGAGGTCGGCTAATCTTATTATTTATGAAGTGATGTGCTACATAATAGTACTTAGTGCATGTTAACAGATGCTATTATCAGGGGCTGATGTGGAGAGCTGAAGATATATTGGAATGTTATGTGTTAATACTGTCCTTGTGGTGTAATGTACGATGGATTGAGTGCCCAGGATGCTGCCACGGCAATTAACCACACACCAACATGGGTGTAAAGCTGAAGTATGTTTTCTCATGGGGATTACACTGCCATTAATAATTCCCAAGAGAAGAAGACATCTTTCATTTGGCAACAGTCTCTTCCAGAAGGCCAATGGTGTACACAAGGAAGCTGTGTGTGTCTGAGTGGTCAGAGTTCATTCTACCGAGATGAGACACACATATATGTTGAAAACAACTTTAAAACTGTTACAGTTATGTGCTTTATAGGACATGCATTTTAGAAAATATCTTGCAAGAGATATAAGTGTATTTCTACAATTTGCTTTTTATGTCATTGAAGAACTACACAGGCCTGCGCTACATACTAAAATTATAGTAATGCTTAGCATTTTTCTTTGTCTTGCCCCATTGCAAACATCAACTAATTAATCAGCAACATGCAAATTGTTTGAGGGGAGAGGAAAAGAAAGGGGGAGAAGTCCTTCTTAAACTGTGACAGGTTTTTTTGACGCAATATGTTATATTACAGCCTAATCCTAAGAGTTGTGATGGTTGCCAATTATAAAACTTTCCTTTGCAGGCTGCAGTTAAGTTGAATATTATAATTAGATTTCAATAGCATTGATGAATAATCCATTTAATAAAAACCACTGTAATTTAAACATTTTCTCTGGGGACTAACATACACTAACCTCTTAATTTAATTTTATTGAAGTTTTGCCCACCTATTCATCATTGGAAGTTGTTATTAACCTCCATTTCCATTTATCTTTATAGAATTTTCTCTTTTTATATTGCCTTTTTCAGAGCTAAGCAGGTTGATACACTTGTAAATCTCCAGAATCTACAAAGCTAGTCCGGCTTCTTTAATATTGTTTAATCTATCCCCCCTGACCTTAATGCAGTAAATTCAGTTTAATCTTTCTCAATAATCTAGTAATACATTGGAAACTGGCAAACATTTAAATCTGATAATGGTTTAATCACATACTTTAAATAACAGCCGAGATAATGAAAAAATAATTCACCATATAAAGGTACACTAACTGAGTTTTCTCTGTGATTGGCTTTTTGAGAAATCCCTATAGAAAATACAAAGCCTACAACAGAAATCAACTTTACTCTAAATGAACAATCCGTTTGGTCAGAAGATGTGATATTTCTTTTTTATTATTATCTTTCTCTTTAAATTAATGCATAAATGTATCCTCGCTGAGTATTCAGTTTCTTGATACAGTTTTACTTGAAGTGGTTCATCTGCTTACCCTTCTTTTCAGATGCCAGTCAGAAGCGGCAGAGAGCTTGCCAGAAGACCAGAAACCAGAATGCCACCCCTACTGGACAGATGAGGACTGTAACATGCCTCTGCCATATGATCTTGAAGAAGTAATTGCTCATCTACAGAATATTGTTCAGTGGGTAGAATAGTAGGTGACCTTCCAGCCTAGAATTATTAATGTTCATCATTTGGAGAGAAGCCTTTTAGTTTAAAATAAATCTTTTCAGCTTTATGTTTCCTAGATCATATGTTATTTTATGTGACAATGCAGATTTTACCCGGTCTTCACACAGTACCTTAGTTACTGCCTCATAATAAAAAAGACCAGGCTCCCGATCTACAGAAAGAGGTAGCTAGACCTGAAGTCCAGAACACCAGCCTCGGTTCTTTCCTCTTCCACTCTAGTTCTCGTTGACCCTACAGCCCATGGATATCCATGTTTCCACAAGTTCCCTCGATGTCTGAATTCCAGCTTCTGTGAGTGCTTAGAACTGCCTCTGTCTTGGCAGACTGGAGCCACACGGGGTGTAGCTCACACTTTGACAAAGCAGAATCCATGATCTGGGCATCCTAGTGAGCGGCCAGCTGGGGCTGAGCCTGCTGGATATCTCCGGGAAAGAGCTGTGCACACAACATGGTGAATTCTTCACGCACTGAAAACAGGTACAGGAGATGGTGGAGAAAGTCCTTTATGCAATAGCTCCTTGTTAGAGTTAGGACCATCCTGACAAGACCCCAAAACTTTCATGCCATTTTTCATCATGTCAATTGAGTAGTGCCAAAGAGATTTCCAATGGGAATCCTGGTGGGCTCCCTGGAAGTCAGAATTTCTTTCCCCTCCATTCATTTTTTCTGTGTGTTGTGAATCCTATTCTAAGGCCAGGTTTCTCCGTGCATTGTTTAAAGAGCTGATAGACCTAAGTAAGGGTCCCCAATGGATTACATTTAGGTTGTGTGATACTGAGCATTGCAGCATCCGTGTTGATCTAGTGATTTACGAGAACAAAACCACAAGACTATGAGAAATGAAGCTATTTGTGATCTGTTTTGTAATAATATGCTATAAAAAGAACAATTCTGTGTTGGATTATACGGGGCACTCCTGAATGAGAGAGGGATGTGATTTTTCATTCTGCTAAGTTGCTATTTTAACTCGAGCTGGTGTACACCTTTTATATTGTCATGAAAGTGGAAGACAATCATATTATGGTGAAACAGCACTCAGTCTGTATTACCACTACAAAAGAAAAAAGTAAGACTCCGAGCTTGACGTTGCCACCAAAAAATGAAAATGCCTCCTGTGTTAATCTTGTGTTTAAAATCCCTGCTGAGGCCAGGCCTACCCAGAGCACACCAGACACTGCACTGGCAAAGCGCTCTGTGTGCAGATGAGGCTTGGACCACCAAAACTTGTACTTTTGACAGTAAAACATACGCCAGACCTCCCTGGAGCTAAAGAAGCTGTGCCAGCAAAAATTCAGTTTTAGTGGTGTCAAACTGTGTCCACACCTACCAGCTTTTGCCAGGACAATTATATCAAGTCAAAGTTGTTCCTCTTAACACCTCTGATGTAAGTGTGCCAGCAAAAGTATAAAGACCTGCATCGAGCATTGTCATTGTAGCTATGGACTTCTGCTAAAACTGTTTTCCACCCTGTAGAACGCGAGGACTCTCTGAAGAATAAATTACTATTTAAAGTAGGTTTGATTATATTATAACCTTGATCCACACATTTATCTGTTGTCTCTTGGGCCACAGATTTCTTGTTTTGAAATACTATGTTACAGGCGTAGCTTTTTCTTTCCTGCACTAGCTAAATCTGTCTTTACCGGTGGGCAAATAATGTGTTTTTTGGATTAATGCCACACTGAATACTGTTTACTTTGGAGATCACTTAGAGAAAATCTAGCTGAAGATGTGGGAATTCTGCTTTTGAAAAGGCAATTCTCACAGAAACAGATATTACTTTGGAAACGGGCAAGATGAATCCAAAGAAGCTAATGATATAACACTGTTAGCACAACATTGGAGGGGTGGGTTTGTTTGTTTATGCCGTTGCTTTATGGTTATTTTGTGTATAATTAAGCACTGCTAGAAACCATGGGGATCACAGTATTGAAATGAATCTGACAGCCATAAAGGATAGGAAGGCACATCAATGTTGAAGTTTGTAGCTGAAGTGGAGGCATAACTATTAAAAAATGATTGGCAAATAATTATTCCCAGCAGCGGTGAAGAAATACCAACTGTTGTTTGTGGGTTTTTTTCTGTTGTATTAGGAGACTGCTGGCGGCAATAATAGAATTTTTAAAAATACATGATTCTAGGCCTTCTCAATGCTGAAGATTTAAGTTAGTGAACTGGCTGAACTAGTACTTGACTCAGTGCAGTCAGCACAGCCACAGATGGCAATGACATAGAGAAATGAGCACCTTTGGAATGGATAAGACCTAAGATTCACTGGCAAAATACCAATAATCAAGTGGTTAAAGAGGATTAATGCTCTGTGTTGCATTCCAGTCTCACATCATCTAAATCAGTATAACTTGATTGTGTTCAGTTGAAAAACAGGAGTATAAGAAGGTTTCATCTCTCCAAAGCCCACAGGGATTGATAGCAAAGACATGAGTAAGGTTGATGGAACTGCTTGAAGCATGTAGCAATGCCAAAAGGTACCCTGAGAGGAGAACACAGTTAAAGGGAAATATCTGATAAAAATCTGAGAGATCAAGTGTAAATTATTACTGTGTTTGGATTATGTACTAGAAGCAGACAAATATGTTGAAGTTTTCTTTATTTTATTCAAGTAGTTATAATTTAGCTTATGTTGCAATGATACTTTAGCAATCCATTTATATTTCAGCATTAGACAACCCATTTCCATTTTGGATGAGCTGAGAAACAGCCTCTAATGGATGTTGTGTGCATAGCAACTGTGTGCCAAGGCTGGATGCTCTAGAGGCAGGAGGACCAAGGTCAGTTTTTTTCAGGGGAGAGGTAAGAGCACAAATGAGCTTCTAACATTAGATTCAGTGATTCTTTTTAAATGGTGAAGTTCACGACTTTGCTTACATTTAGTTTTCATCAGCCATGAAAGAATTAAGGTAAAATAGTTCACTTGCATGTGTGTGTCAGGCTAAATGGATTACAGAAGATACAGATCTGTTTGCCTGTCTGCACTTGCCTTTAGACAATATTCATCAATTTTACAAAAGCTACTGACTAAACATGGAACCAATACAAATGAAATGCTTGAGGCAAGGGCTTTCTTTAAAAAAATCTGATGCAGAGGTGGTTTTACACTGATAGAAAGAAAATGTTGGCAGAAAATTAAAAACTTTTGTTTCTGTAATTTGGGGGATGAAAGGTAAAGGCCGTTTTTAAGAATTCAATAGAAAACTGCTGCATTATGCCATGTAATTAGTAGTGTTTTTATAATGCTTTATTAATATCTTTGTATGTAAAAATATTTTATCCTGTAGGTTCTTTCTTCTTGTTAAAAGGTTACGTAAATATTAATCCCGATACAGTAGATTTTAAAGGCATCATGCTTATGCTCAGAGTTTTACAGCAGATTCTGATTATCGGAAGTGTAAATAAGAATGCCATGAGTAATCACCAACTGGAAACTGTCCAGGATGGGCAACATGCAACATGATAAACACCCAAATAAATTGTCTTATTGTCATCCTGATATAGCTTTAGCGTCACAGGTAATGATGCAAGATGCACTTTAAAATCATGCTGGACTTCTTAATGCTGTGGATAGATTCAGGCCTTTCAGTGCCATAACAACAGGAAAAAAAATGAAAAGAATACCAAAATCCATCACTAAAATATTGTGGTGTGTTAACAGTTAGCATTGCGCCTTTCCCCTCCCTTATTTTGGTGAAGTTCCATGGGTCTTGTGTCATGCAGTGGAATTTGGGCAAATGGAACAGAGATTGAAGTAGCCCGGGAGCTGATCTCTGAGCTGAGATGAGAGGAGGGTAAGAGAGATGATATGCCCATGAGATGCAAGGGATGTGCTTTCTCAAGGCCACAACTTTATTAGCTTAACTCATATGGGAGTCATTGAGCAGCAACTTGTACAATGTGAGTCAGGATCTTTCCCTTAACTGTTACCACCTGCTGCAAAGTTAATGTTGGCTCCTTAACCCCTGCCTGCCCCTGACAGCTGGTCCTCAGCTTTTTGCTAGGAACTGACCACTGTCCCACTGTCTTCTTGCACAAAGGTTATAGAGTTGGGAAGAGAGTGGTGGTTCCACTGTAGCAACAGGCATGAGAAAGCCCGATCCCCAGCTTCAGCCTCCACCTCTGTCCTCCTACACTTCCATGGGCTGAGAACCTCCCCATAACATCTGTTTCCCATTTGAGGTTCATGTTGCTGCAGCCCATCTTCTGAACTGCCCCACCAGGATGCTGACCTGCTCTGGGGAAGGGTTGGACAAACAAACAGAACGCTGTTCACAGTGAGGTCCCTCATCTGAAAAAAGACAACCCAGTGGAGGGAAAGCTCAGCCCTGCACAGAGGACTCCCAACCTGCATGGTTCGGGCTGTCACCTCACCCCACCTGTGAGGGCAGAGGCAATCCTGAATAAAACCACTGTTCTCTTTCGAGTCCAAGCTGAGACTCATCACTTTCGATGTGGCTGGGCTTGCATCTTAATTTACATTTAGCTGTCCTCTTCACCTTAGCCTGGGGTTATTCATCGAACAAGAGAAGATAATTTACACAATTGCAACTGTACTAAGTACAGCTGCAGAACTGGCTGAATAACATGTCAAAAGCCAACAAATAACTGATAAAATTATCACATTAAAATGCTGATGTTTGCATGTGAGCACTTCACACATGACGTGAAGACTATGTTTTATCTTCTTGTTGCTTTGGAGATAGCATTCATAATTCACATGATAGAAAAGGGTGTACTGTGCTATGGTTTACATCCTCTAATACTCCACTGGTTTTACAGTGCTTGTCCATGATGAATCAGAATTTTGTCATGAAACTTGTTCTCCTCCCCCTGCATATTGTCAAATACTTGTTTTCATGCCAACACATCTTGGTCTGATTAGTCCCCTTGATTAGAGGCTAAAGTAAAAAGTCAGGTGTATAGGATTCCCATTATCCTTTATTTCACTGCTTCTAAGAACAGGTCAGATAGAGTTATTTCAGTGAAAATGTGAACAATCAACTTCTGTTTACCATTAACCTTAAGTTTTCTTTTCTTAAAATCAAAGCAGGGCTTGGTAGGCAGTTATTTTCATACATGTCCCTTGATCAGTGGAACAATCTGTCAAAAGCCATTAAAGCCTCTATTAGGTTGAATTGCATTCAAAGCTAAACTATCCAATCATTTAAAGGGCTGTGATGATTGTTTTTAATATAGTATACATTGATTTTTCTTTCTGAGTAGTAAAATAACTTTGAGACTAAGCATGTATGACTGGGGCTTTTTGCTATCCAGCATGTCCTGAGAAGCTTGATTTCTTGTGGAAGATGAATGTCTACATAAAAAAGGAAAAAACAAATGCAGTGAAATCACCTGTATATTCTCATACTATTTTTCTCTATTTTTCCCTGCTTTGTTGTATCCATCAGGGTATAACATATATGGAATGGGAAGACATTTTCCAAGGTCCTTTGTTTGAAAGCTTCACTGAAAAATTTAACATCTAATTGCAGTGATATTTTAAAGTGTTTTTTTATCTTAAGATCTCAGGATGCTTTACACAGAGAAACTGAGGCAGAGGTCAAAAGTACAGCTGCGTTCTGACTGCAAATGCTGGAACTGAGCATCCGTAACCCTCCATCCCTGCTGTGTCTCAATTACTTCCAGTTAATCAGCTCAGTTTACAGATTAAAGATGCTCTTGTAGAACTTTTTTTTCTCCAAAGTTATAGCTGAAAATGAATCTGGAATCTGTCCCACTCATGTTGTATTTAACATATTATTTAATTGCGTAATGTATAATAATACATCTCATGTAACAGAGATCTTTCAGACCTCCTAATGTTTGATTAAACTTTCTAGTGAATCTCTTAGTTACGTTCTAAGTCCCTGAGCTCTGAGTGGGAACAGTGCATTTTATTGGGACTAATAAATTATTCCATGGAGAATATACGGATTTGCAGTATATAATGTAATAACCCACGCTCTTCTAGCTCTGTTTTAAGTACATCCAGTGCCCCCGCTATGTGGTGGTATAACTGCTGTGCTAGGAAACTCTTAACAAAATACCCAGTGGGTGTTTGGGTGCTTTTTATCAAGGTGAGGATGCATTGCTGGAACAAACTGGAATGCTGGTTATGCACCTGTTAGCACTTTTGTCTGGTACCTATTTGGTAGTCTGGTAGTACTTTACTGAGAGCACTACTTTTGTAGTTATTTTGATGAGCATCCTAATAATTTATTACCTAAACGTTATCAAAGCATTCCACAGTCCTTTCATTGCTGTTTTTTCTCTTCCATCTGATGATGCTCTTTCTTTCCCTTACGTCTCAAGATTAACAGTAATGTTAATGTTGTGTTCTTTATTAGACTGAGATGACTTTAAAGTGAGAGAACTTAAAACCAGCATTCTCTCACGTACATAGATTTTTGAAACTAATTTATTAGGATATTTTTGCTCCTTGCTCATTTGGTACTGTTGTATTTGTGTTTTATTAAGGACTGTTTATATAACACTGCAAGATATACAGTGATATTTAAGTTTGTGTTATGTATTTGCTAATTTACTGGCATTTATAAAATAAAACACTTAATCTGTTTGTCTATCATTTGTCCTCTAGAAGGTGTTAGGTCTTGCCTTCAATGCCTCATTGTTGCAGTGCATGGAAGAAGAGGGGTGTATTTTTCACACCTTCTAACCTCAGGTGCCCACAGGAGAAAATTAATTTCTGTAAGCTTCCTATGTGTTGAATAGTGCGAGGTGAGCATCTTCAGAGCAGCAAACTCAAAGATGCTCTGGTCTGCTCTTCCGTGGGGCATCTTTCTCTGCCTGAGTTGTATTCCAAGGCTGAGGTAGGTGGTATAGTTATCCCCATCTGCTAATGCTGACAATGTAATAAGGGTGAACAGATAAAAGAGAAATGGGGAATTTGCTGTTATTCTTTAAATTAACAAAATTGTGGTTATTTTGCAAGTTAATTTCTGTTACTTTGGTAAGACTCATGCTGTAAATGGATGTGACTGACTTCTAACCCCCGTAATAGTGTTTCCTTCAGTAAAAATGTCTGGTTCCTACTACCAGGTGCAGAAGATATTCTTCTGGCCATGCAACCTCGTACTTCCCATCTTTGATACAAACTCTTAGATTATGTGAGTAGTTAGAACTCAGTGCCTGCCAGCACTGCATCAGCCTGTTTGACTGTATAAACTGCTCTGTGTTTGTTGCAGTAGAGTTTGCAATTTGAAACATGTATAGTCATGTTAAACAAGGCAATATCAAAGAGGTGTGTCTTGTACGTAGTGTTAAAGGTGGTGAGGTTTTAGGGAACTTCATGTCACAGTTTTATCTCCCACTCACGGTGGATTTTGTGGAGGGTTCTGCTGTGTCAAAGGAATAGTTACCATCAGCTGTCTCCACCTCGGGGTTGTGGATTGACTGAGAGCCCAGCTACCCCAGATTCGGGTCACAGAGCAAGGCAAGCACCAACACTGCAAATTTCCTTTGATATTCTACTACTGTAGAGTACAGCAGAACGATTAGATGTGCATGTGCCCATGTGGCTGAGAGGCACTGCAGTGAGCTCTGTTACCTAGAGTCCCCTTAATGCCAAAGGCTGCGTGCCCAAGTTATTCTGCATTACTAGGATCCAGCCAAGAGGTGATGAAAGTGTGAATAACAGGCCAGGTCATTCCCTGCCAGGATGGAATGGAGTCTCCAAGCCAAAAAGAGTTGACAGCAAGCATTATTCACAGATACTCCAGCTTAGAGTCAGCATGGCATCCAAGAGGTAAGAAATTTAATTTCTTAGCCTAGAACATTCTTTCCTTTGCTTTAGAAAAAGTTTAATTAGTTTAACCAAAAGCCGGTATACAGGCAACTGAATGAAGACTTGTTTGCAAAACCAGTATTATTCTGAAACATTTCTTACAATTCATTGTAATATATATTACGTGTATGTACAAAGAGCAAGATGAGCATCCCTGGGGTGTAGAGTCCCTTAAGCTGTTCCTTTTTTTCTGGTTTTCTCAGAGCCAAAGATTCCTTAGATTTTCCTGTTAATTTTTCATAAAAATGTGTAAAACACATGGTAGTAGTGACCTTTCATAAAAAATGCAGCCATTAGGGGGTCTTTTCTGGAGGGACAGAAGCACAAGGAGACATCACTCAGGAGTAGGCATCTTCTGGGGGTGTTAAGGCACTCTTCCAGTCTCTGCAATCAAAGGCAGCTTGTCTTAAATGAGGCAGAGATTAATCAAGATACGTTTCTTGTTGAAGTTGGAATTTTACCCTAGTTCCATCCTTTCTGTAGAAAATCTCTCATGAGAACCTAAATTCTCTTTGAGGAGAGGGGCTCATAGTTGTCCTTTCATTATAAAGACTCTAGCGCTCTGTTACATACAGTTATCACCCCGCAAATAAGAGTTTCACAAAGTTGATAAGACTTTTTTTCTGAACCATAAGGTCTCAAGTTATGTTGCTGGAGTTGCAGGTGTACAGTCTAGCTGTCAGCCAGTGTCTTTATTTTGCAGACATACAGTCACAACTAGAAGTGGTATTTACTAAACATTTTCTGAAGTGTTGGATTTTTTAGTCCCAAGGTCATTCAAATTAAAGAACCACCATCTCAAAACAGAAGAACCACACAGACTTTGTAATTAGGTAAGAAAAAGTAGATACTCTGGATACTTGCTTTGTCAGTGAGTGAAGAATACAATTGTAGAGTTTGTGACTGAATCATCTTATTTACTAAAGATACCATACATGCAAGTGTTCATCTGATCTATAGGATATCCTCTTTGCACAACTATAGTCCATTTCAGCAGGTGTGTGTGAAACTTGTTGCATAAGCATCACTAAGATTTTTGAACTAATGACACTTCATAGATTAGGCTTCTGTTATTATCCTATTGCTAGTTGCTGCTTAGTTATTAAGGTGAAAATAAAGAGCACTCTTTTATAAGCCTTCATATTTTCTGTTTACAAGGATTTTACTAACATCTAATAAATTTAATGACCTCTAATAACAAGAGGAAGTGACCCTACCCTACTTCACAAATTCATAGCTTTTCAATGTGTCCTGTGGCTTTATGGCATTTCAAACTGTAGGAATGTAAAAACTGTTTAAGGAGCTGTTGCTGGGTTCAACTAGCTGCAGAAACTGTTATTTTTGTTTCTCTTTTATTGCTTAACCTCTGGGACCCAACTGTGGGCTACCTGATAAAGCAGTCATTCAGGAACTTTAAACCATACAAGCTTTGACTTGATAGACGTAGAACAAGGTCTTGTATTAAACATACATTTTTAAAACATAATTTCAAATCTGGAAATTGATTGTGGCTTGACCTACTTATTTTGAAGAGCTCACTGTTCCTTGCTTTCCTTGCTTTGCTGATATTATTAGATCTTTTGTTCTTTTACCAGAACTCCCAGCTGATAGAAGAAAAATCAATATAGTGCAAAGCTCATTGGGCAACAGCACTTTTATTAGAGTCAGGGCCACAATTAACTAACTAAGACTAAGTTATGACATTTCCACTTTTAAAGGTTACAAACACTTGTATTATGCAGCTTCTGGTCTTCTCAGAGGGCCAGAATCAAACATGCAGGTGGCAGGCTGGGAACAGAGCAGTCTTTTAAAAAATTCCCTATTACAGATTAATTTTTAGTACATGCCAATATGAGGGTTATAAACCATGCAGAATTTCTTTCCAATCTGGATTTTTAAACAAAACGTATGTCCAAAGTGACACTTCTCAGGATGTTTTATTTATCTGCATACCCTGACGTTCACTCACGTCAGTCACCTGTTGGGCACACCGGCGGCTCAGCTGCCCCTTGCAGGGTGGGTTTGGTGCTGCCCCTGTGGTACAGAGCAGGATGCTGGGGGATCTCTGAGGCTGCAGCCCTTCGAGACACCACAGCCTGAGCTAGCTCATGGTGGATTGAGGATGCTCGGAGGTCTGGAGTTCAAACACACATCTGCACAGCTAATGGGGTCAAAACATCTTCTTCCAATAATGGATTGGTTCTCTCTTGGGTAAAGTGCCTCTAAGAGAAACTGAGAGGAGATCCATCCTTAAATAAGATTTGATGCAGCCCAGGAGAATGACAATTACATCTTTTACTAACACTATTCCTAAGGCATAGTCATGCTTTGTAGGAAACAGGATGATGGAGTATGCAGGGAGCTTTTTTAGAGTAGTGACTAGTAGGTAGGTCCATGCTGTGAAAAAGTTCTGTGAGAGAGAAAATGAAGCTCACCTAAGTGGCCTTTCTGTTGGGTACAGTGAGAAGTGTCACTGTGTGGGTCACCTTGGTGAAGTCTGAGTTATTTGCTTCTTGTGTTAAGTCATCTGGTGATGGCAATGGATATTTTTATCCAACAGGTGCGAAACACAAGAGCCACCCCTGGGATTACAGTTCAGAGAGGCAGCTGAGATGTACAGTAACAGAGGCGCTCAGAAGGGGTTGCCAAAATCAAGTTAGAACTGCAGCTAGAATTGATACCTGAGCAGGGTCCCTTCAATTATACATGTGAAAGTTTGTATTCTATAGCCAAGGAAGAGGTTTGATGTACAGAGATCTAATGTGGGCATAAAAGCAGATGAAGGTGTATGTGGCTCTTTACCCCTCAGAGCCCCAAAACACAACACAAAGGGGATGATTTGAAAGGAGTTACAGGCTGGGATTTTCACATCCTTCTACAGTCCCTGCCCTGCCGGTCTGCCATGGCCTGGGCCATTTGTGTGTAGGGCTCTATAACATAAATCCTCTGCTTCCTTTAGCAGCACAGGAGCAGCAGTGTTTGCTCACCCCTCTGCCTTTCCCCGGTAACCACCCCGGCACAGTACGGTAATTACTGAAACGGCTGTGTCGTTCCTTCTTAATTCTTGTTTACTGTACATACCTTTCAGAGCCTCACAGGGTAAAAGATAAAAGAACTCAGGCTCCTGTAGTGTAAATATATCCCAGTGTTAAGGAATAATGAAAATACATTTCCTGAAATGTGCTGCAGTATTTTCTATTATTTAGAAACACTGTACATCATTATTTTACGGAGAAGTAAAATATGTAAAAACATTTCTATACAGTTCTTTTCTAAAGCTAACACAGATGCTTTTTTTCCCCCCCTTTTTTTTAAAGCAACCATTTAATAAAGTCTGACACTTAGCAATGTTTTGAAATAATTTTTGCTGCTCTGCCAGCAGTTGGATTTGCTGTGAATCTCTGAAGACAAATCCATCTACTGTGAATGTAGCAAAATTCAGCTCCATGTTGTACGTCAGGGTTGAGGACTACTTGTCAGCTCTGGCACTGTCAGATTTTATCTTTAAATATGACAGGCAATTTGTTCAGGGAGCACTTCTGAATGACAAGATATAGTGGTGTTGTAAAACATGGCACCTGTGTGGTATGCCCTGCCTTTGTGGACATCAGAGGCTATTGTTTCCTTTGCTATTAGACAGCCACAGTCACACAATAAGGTGTGTAAAACGTTCACAGAAACCTTTTAAACAGACTAGCAGGAAAGTGGATACCCTCAGGTCATTTAAGTCAGGCCATTTATCATTTTATCTTATAAACCACAACATTTGCTAAAATACGATGTAAAGAGAAAACCTAATGCTCTGCTGAGCAGTGCTGGTGCGAGCTGAGGGTTTGAACCAAGCTGTAATAAAAGGGTTTTATCTTCAAAGTGCCACGCAATAGAAAAATTAGAATTTTAACTCCTTCACAATCAGACAGGTAGCAAGCGCTTTTCAGAGGGAAGTTGGTGGCATATGGGATGAATAAGGTCCCACCAAAATGTTTACTGCAGTGGGGCTTCGTGAATGGGGTAGTAAGAGCAGGTGATGAAACTGTAATACACCTCATGTGTTTGATTTAAAAATAAATAAATAGAGGGTCATAGGGGGTAATGTTCTTACAATATGAACCCGCTCAAATTAGCAAAGTTAAACTGGAGTCATTCTGTGGATGTGCCAGTGCTGAAGTCGATGGAGGTTTTTTCCACACTGCAAGAGCCACGTTTTCATGGGAGTGGTAAGTAGTTTTCTTCAGAACATGTGTGTAAAACTGAGTAAATCCAGAAATATCTGATACTATGAAGGCATTGTGTGCAAACAAATCCCATTGTGTCTGTTCTTGCGCAATGCTGATGCTCTTGTCCTGCTGACAGCGAGAGGTGGCCAGATGCTGGAGGAAGTGGGAGGGGGGCAGCCAATTATTTTAAAAGAAAAAAAAATGCTTTAAAGGCAGTGGAAGAAGACACAAGTCTGCTCTTAGAGAGGAAAGAACTTATTTAATCTATGGTATGCATCTCAGTTTCCCTTGGTGGCCCAGGCTGAGGCTCTGTTAGGTCTGGGACGTGAGAAGTCTGGATCAAGGCCATTCTGTGTAGATTTTTTTCTGAATCCAAGAGCAAGGAAAGTATCAAAAGGTAGGGCTTTGAATTTGTATTAACGCTGTGATCAAATCATATTAGTGTCCTGTAGTCAACTGGAAGGCACACAGTAGTTGGTATTTTACTCAAGTCCTGGAAATCAGTGATTCTGTAAGGAAGTTGGTTTAGCTTTCATATAAGTAAGTAGCGCGACTTTCTGCTTAGAGCTGAATGGAATAGAAGTGAACCCTGCAAACGCAAACACTAGGTGGCAAATACAGAGATCCTGATTAAAAACATATAATAATAACAAAAGCACAGTCTCTATTGTTGCAGCCTGCCTCATTCGTAACATTTAGCGGTTGTACTATTTGGGCATGTGTGATAGGGTGGGATCAGTGGTTAAAGAGATACAGAATATATGCAGTCGGACCTCTCATTGTAAGGATTTGGCATAGTTTAAATATAATTTGTGTTTCTTATTCTGAATGGAAATTAAGTACCATATTCTCACTCCTTTAAAGGAAATTCTGCAGATAAAGAAGAGAGGTAGCCTGAGTTATTTCCTTTGCAAGAGAACAAACTATTTGTTATGTTCACTCTTGGTATAATTTCCTCATCTTCAGTAGAAGAATATGATACATTTGTTTTTAAAATAGCATCATTGTGTCCAGATATTTATTAATTCTTCGGAGATATTTCATTTGTTTCTTTTATTCCATACGAGGTTGCCATAATTTTAGAACCACCGGGAAAACTCTAAATTCATCTTATCTAAGCAAAGATGTTTTGACAGTTAGGTCCATAATCTAAGATAACAAATGAAAAGGAAGAAGTGGCTCCGGAAGGTTAATCATTCCGCCTGGTTTTGGTCTTTATTTCAGGTTAGGATGAACTGTGTCTGAAGAAGCCTATCTCTTCCCGTTGACTCTAGGGAGAGCTAAGGTAACTTGCTTGTCTGTCTTTCAGGTAGCTAAATTTGGCTGAGGAAAGTCATCTTTAGTCATCCAAGTCCTTGACTTTCTCCCAGGCAGAGAACCTTAGATAGATCACAAAGGTGTTTTTGAAGGATGTTTGCCCTCTCTGTGCTCACAAGCACTTGACCACCTGTAGTACGTTAACTCAGAATGGAATCTCATTCAAAGGACTTTCACAAACAAGGAGAAAGATTTTATTGTAACTAACAGTGATGGATGATTGGTATGGTCACACAGAGCGACATAAATCTTTGTGCCATGCCCAATGCTAAAATGCAGACAAACTCAATAGCTCAGGAAACTCATGTCCTTAAGCATAGGAAAGTCATACAGGGAAGGGTTTTCAGACCTTATGTCCATTTGGAAGGCAGAAAAACACCCAGTGAAGTAATTTTGCCCACCCATCACTGAATAACGTACTCTGAAATGAAGTGCTGTGCTGCAGTTCCACCCTCTGCAAGCAAGTGGCCTTCCAGCAGTTTTAGTGAGAATGTAATCAGAGAGAAGAAACCCCTCAAACATTAATGAGAGAATCACATACATCAAAATTAACTGCCCCAAATGATAGAAGCATCTGTGTGTAATTATCAGTCATCTACCTGCTGATTTTCATTAGAAATTTGATATAAAATATTTAATATATCTTTCAATTGTTATGTATTTCCTGGGGTCTATGTTGTGCAGCTGTGTATTAGGATTAAAGAGCAGGAAGGACTTTTTTTAAAGGTGAAAACTGAAAATCTGGGACAGAAGTGAACTGATCAGCAGTGAAAGAAGACAGGCCCATCTCACAAACTGTGTACCAGTGTATAATCTTTTGCTGTTATAGCAGTTTCTCCTCTAAAATACTGTAATTTGAATATTTCTGTTACAGGAAAACTGAGATGTGCCAGCTAAGAAGGAGTAGTTCATCATATTATGCACTCTGCAAATGTAATGCACTGGTGAGCATGCTTTAGTGGTTTCTTCTATAGGTAGTCCACAGATATAATTAAATGATATATGCAGTATAAGTATTTCAAGTGTTTTTAGTGGAAATAGTAGGTTTTTGCTTTAGTGGGTTCCTTGTGTCCTCAATTTGCTTTGCATAAGCCATGAAGGTGGTTATCATATGTGTGGGCTTATGTAGAAATCAAAATAATGGCATCAAATACACAGGAATGGCTTCCTTTGGCAGGGGAAGATTGCAATTCATTGATGTACAAGATGCCACCACACTCTGGGCCTGAAATATGGCGGACATGGTTATCCACAGCTCTGGGAAGTCTGAGGTGAAAAGAAACGGAAGCAAATGTCCACAAGCTCCAGTTATTTTCCCAGCTGCCCAGGAGGAAGCCTCGAGTCCATGGCCATAGAAACGTGTTGGAAAGGAACTCAAAGAGGCTGGAAGATGCTTGTGGACATGCTTGAAGGCAGAAAGATAGGTGCGAGTGTGTTGTGAGCTTACTGTGGTGTTTTGTAGAAAGTAATGCTTTTAGTCAAATAAGTTAACACTTTCTGTGATTAATAGAGGAATCAAATTCAGGCATGGAAATTTTTCAGCTTGGCTATTGCATCTGTAGGAACAATGCTTTGGTACCCCTGTGAACAACGCTGGGCTTGGGAAGACAGGCTCTGTTGCTTCTCTGATGCATTTTAACTCTTCCTTCTAAATGAGGAGAATCCTCTAAGAATGCATTTTCATCATGTGTTCTCTGAGTTGTCCTAGAGAGTTTTGAATTTGTGGCCAGCTTTAATCAGGTAGAAAATAGAAATTAAGTCTCTAAAATGGAAGTTCAGACATTTTTGTCCAGTTTGGAATGTGGCAAAAGAAGAGAGATATGTAAGCGGCGTCTGTTCCAGGGAGGACCCAGCAGAACGTGACCATCACCGTCCCCTCACAGCAGCCAGCTGGTGGGTCAGTCACAGCCAGGGCTGGGCAGAGGGAACACTGAACAACATGGAGAGAGCGGGGCTGTGGTGGTGAGGGGATAGGGGCAGGAATTTGGTGACAAAGAACTTGAATCCATGGGAAATCAGGCTTCATTAGTTCTGCTGCTCACAACACAACTTCTTTCTGGTAACCCTGGGAAAACCACAACTCTGTTTTACACTTATAAATCAAGGGCAATGTTATTTAAAGCACTTTGGCTATATCAAAACTAACGTTTTTCAAGCTTCCAAGAACTATCCACAATAGAGACACATTCTTAATTCATGTTTGCTTGTAATAGTCAGTGTGACACTTTGAGTAGAACCAGGCTGGTATTGAGCTTTCAGCCTCAAACCAGCAAAGCACTTGGATGTATATTTAGATTTAAGTTGCATGAGTTTCCCAGCTGAGAAAATGTGTAAGTGCTTTGCTGGATCAGGGCTGGTGCTTTGCACCTCAAGTTTCTAGCTTTTTGAGCAGAGGTTATTTCAGAAGAATAAATCATTTAACCTGGTTTCCTAAAGAAGTATGGTGTTTGCAGCTGTGTTATATGCTCAGATATATATGAGTTAGTCCTGTACCCTGATCACCCAAGGACCTATTTAAACCAGATTTAATTGAAGAGAGTAAGTTTCTGCAGGTTTCACAAAACTAGAAGAGAGGTGTTATTAATACCAGTGAGGAAAAGGCTGTTTTGAGAACTCAGTCCTATCCAGAAATCAGCCACCCAACACAGGTGTTAAATGATGAGATAGAGCTCCATAGCAAGTAAGAATTCATATAGCTCAGGCAGACCTGTGGTTTTTACTGTGATAAAGCTTTAAAAGCAAACACTATAATCAGAACAGTTGTTCAGAATTTTTAACCCAAAGCGGGGATCTTTTTCTTGCTAAGGGACACTTGTGGCAGGCTGCACATTAATACAGACCCTGTGTCATCCAGTAGCAACGCAGCGATGTTCATGGCTGGTCACAGGCTCCCTCCCTGCTTTACCTTCCTAAACTCACAGAAGGGGAACATTGAAAAGGAAGGTGGCCCAGATGTACTAATCTGCAGCCTGGCTTGAAGAACAAATAGCTTGTCAAACCACAGCATTATGAGAGATAATGTTTCTGTTATTCCTACAAAGAGTTGGCAATTACATTGCAGCTTTATTTTGTTTTGCTTTTCTTTAAAATCAACTGAATATCAATCTACAATCAATAAAGAAAGGTGCCTATAGGCAGTTCTACCTTCAAATCTGCTTCATGGATCAGCTGCTGGTAATTTATACACAGTCAATAAGACACATTTCAAAAGCGAGCTTTTTCTCCCAAAAGGCAAAACTGCTCTAATTTACAGCTGGATATGAACTGGGCAAACAACACACACCTGGAGAAAATGTAATTTCTAATTTACAAGAAACTTCTGTGAAAGATTAGATCTGATCTCTATGCAAGTAGTCTATGGATATTTATATTGTGATAACTGGAGAGCATAAATTGCTTTTGTTTTTCCTTTTGGGTATCTCTTTCATTTGTTTGTTTAGCAAAACCTGCAGGGGAAACTAGAACAACTATAATTACAGTCACAGTTACAAGTTGTGGGTCTGTAGATAATAAGCTACAAGGCATTTTTATTGTGCTTTTTTATTATTATTTAGTTAAAGAATGCTTTTTTCCCAAGACAATCCATCTGTATTTTGTAGGAAGGAGAATCAAAGCAGTAGCTGTCAAATATCAGAGAGATAGCAGATTCACAAATTAATCCCATTGCTTGGTATTTCCACAAAGGTTGAAATCTATAATTGGTGCTAGAAACCATAATTAACTTATTAGAAGCACCCAGGCAGCTAGGTGTGCAAAATGGCAGCAGGTGTGTAATATCATTAGAAATACTCTGTATAAAAAGCACCTCTGAGTTTTGAGTTTTATCCCCTTAGTTTCATGCTACCAGCTGCCAATTTGATTGGTTAAGTAGTTTTGGGCCATGCAATACTCTTTCTTTTGGATTGATGTGTTTATTACTTTTTATGACAGGGGATCCCAAGGCAGATGTTCAATAAAGAAACAAGCTGCTACAGAGCAGAGTAAAGAGATAGGTGGTGTAGATGCAGGAAATTGGGAAAGTTATCATATGCGCTAAGTTGTTATTGAAGATTTTGCTCCCAGCATTTGTAGCAGTTGTGTTATATAGTCTTCCACAGACAGTAATCTAACAGGGAATTATTGAAAGCCAAGTGCCAAGATTTCAAATTGCACTATATGATCTGGAGCTGCTACTCAAACAGGGAGCTGGAGCCTTGAAATTATAGAGATGTGGCCGTGCCATTTTTAGGAGAACTGCTTTGCCGATGCGGAGCCCTTTCTCACCGAGATGCACAGCTGAAGATCTGCTTTTCCTTTGCACCTTATGCAATCATTTACATTAGTACAAAGTGAGTGAAAATCATTAGTGGGAAGGAGTAGAGCTCAGAATTTGGATAAAGGGTGGACAAATTATAGTTGTATAGATCTGATTTATGTATCAGTCAAAGCCAAATTCTGCTCTGTCTTCACTGGTAAAAATGCAGGATCATCACATTTAAGTGAATGGGATCAGGCAGATGGATACATGGGGAAAACCAAGAAAAGAGATAGGTTTTTTAATTCCTGTTACTGTTCATGGCTTGGTATGTGTTTTGCTTAGTTTGAAAGGGAAGAGACAATACAAGTTTCATTGCTTTCAGAAACTTTTGAACATTCCTGTAGTGAAGAGCAAATATTTTCTAGAAAGGCGTAAAGCAGCATTGCTTTTTAAGTGTTTTAAAAGGAAGTAATAGAATGTGATTGACATAAAAATTTCCTTTTTAATTGATTTAGTTTGTTTTGCTGGTTTTGTGACTTTAATGTCTTACAGTCAGATATGAGGAGAGCTAATAATTCATGAGATGTTATTTTCTAATTAGATTTTTATGAATGCCGTTAAAGCTTCTGCCCAGAAGCAGAAGCCAGCCAATGAATTTGAGTTATATTGAGAGCAAACTGTTCTATTCTGTCCATGTTCTTTGATCCACTGCTTTCCTTTTGTTTCTTGCTGGCAAGTATTAGTGTCATCACTGAAATAGTATTCTTCCCCATGTTTTGCAAGGATGAGTATCTCGTTCCACCTTTCACCACCTCTGAAAATCTGTCTTACCCGTGTACGCTCTTCTAGCCTTTCTGAGGCTCAGCTGTCCAAACTCCACTGCCCTGCCTTCTCCTGCAAACAAGAAGGTGTGACTGTGCCACCCCAAATCTCCCCTGTGTGTTGACAGTCACCTGAGACCTCCCGGCTTTGGTGACAGGACCGTGGCAGACTTGTTCCAGCCTGCCCACGGGCACAGCCTTCCCCACCCTCTGCCTGCTGATTTCTGAGTTGCAACTGGGGCTACAGGGGAGAAAAAGGAATGTGTAGTCAGCTCTTGCTGTCTGCAGGGGGAAATGCTGTTCAAATTCAAAGTCCTGAGGACTGCAGGACTTCTTGTGGCCTGAAATGGCAGATTTCATGGGCTGGGACAAGTATTCCAAGTCACTTCGCTGCCCTTTCATTCTCCTCTAAGTGGACAGCCTTGAGGGGGAAAGAGAAAGCTCAAGAATTACCAGATTTAGACTGATTATGAGACTATTTCTCAGTCCAGGCTAACCAACAAATTATATATGTGACTTAGAATTTCTGCTGATTGCAGTTCAATTAGCGGTAGACACTGAGACAGGTCAGCAAAGGCTAAACCTGTGTGGAAACAATAAAGGGAGATGCCAAGGGTGCATTAAACATGTAAGGCAGAACAGAAAGAGTTGTGACAACAAAGTCGTGTTAGAGCAAGGGGTGAGCATAAAATTCGAGAGGACTTTCAGTGACGGGATGTGTTTTGTCGATGCATCTCAAAGCACAAAGACAGTTGGAAGAGACAATACCGACTTCAGGAGCTAAGGAACAGGGGAGAGGAGAATCATGCTAAAAAGCAATATAAGCAGTTGTGGGAAGTGACGTTTTTAAAACAAACCACTGTGGTTGCTGCATTGTACAAACCTAATAAGACATAGTGAAAAATATTGGATTTATTTTTACAAGTTAAAAGTGACCTTGTTGGCCTTATGAATGGATTCACTTCTCACAGTACCTCTTAAGGGCATTAGGGTTATGACTAACTCATAAAAATAAATCCAATATTTTCCCCTTGGCCATGTCATATCCAGTGTTGGAATTCAGCTGTGAGAACTGGTGGGGCTCCGACTTTCATTTAGTTTGACCTCCCATTATGAGAAGTACCTAGCTCTCAATCCTGGTGGGCTGCAGCATAATTCCAGCAGCAGTGATATCACATACCGAGTGGAAATAGAGAAAAAAAAACAAGCAGGCCTAGAAAATAGAGGGTCGTGCAACACTGCGTGTAGCTGAAAACAACATATGAAAGGAATAAGTGTTTCAAATACTGATAGGGTTTTTTCCTTCCCTGTTTTTAATTTGACCTGCACAACAGATCAAGGCAGAACTGCCAGTTTAGTCATACACTGTATATGGAAAATAAAAATCTAAGCTAATGACTGATCTCGTACAATTGCTCATTTCTTTCGGAGTCAGAAGAACTTAAAAAAATCCAGTCAAGAAATAAGCAGAGAACAAGTGGTTTAAAAATGTAGTTGAGGGCTTTAAAGGTCATAGACACACCCATCTAGTATTTGTGATAGCACAAGACCTCTTATAAGCAATAACCTAGTCCAAAGCAGTTGGAAAAAATAGTAAAAACTGTTTTCAGCACCCAAGGATGTCTACAGCTGTGAGGCCAAAGCTTTGTTCCTGCACTTTATTGGGTTCTGTTGATCACTGAGGGCCTGTGTTGGTTCCATACGTACAGGAGACCTCAGTGTAAGGTGGAGATACTGTGGTCACTGTCACATGTGGATGAGGAAAGGTTCATTACAAGTGTATACCAGATGTGCTCTTCTTATAACCCGTGTATTCTGCATCTCTGTTCTGCCAGTTTCTAACAGACTCAGGTTAGTTCATCCTCCTCTTGGCTGAATAACTTTTAAAGGTCTAGTACCTGCATCTGGACATGGTCCTGGGCCACCAGCTTGAGGCGGCCCTGCTTGAGAAGGAGAGCTGGACCAGATGACCTCTGGAGACCCCTTCCAACCTCAACCATTCAGTGACACCATTGTTTGAAATCTGAGATGTAACAGCACAGACTTCTGTACAGGCTAATTTACCCTGTCAAGAAATGTAAGGTGGGCAGAAAACCAGTCAATGACTTAGGAGTGGGGTCAAACAAGAAGGTTTGCCAGTTAGAATTAGTTAGGCCAAGCTAAAACAGAGGCAGCATCAGAATAAATATTTCCTGCATTGTGACTGCTCTTGCAGAGGTAGACCATTAACTACTGTGGTTTGGGTCAAACACAAACTCTGGTGCAAAGAGGGTGTAAATCCCATTATCTGTGTTTATCTGAAGCCAAGTTGGATTTCAGCCTTGGTTACTGTAAGGTTAATTTTGCCATTGTTCACTGTTGCCTTTTCTCCTCACAAATTTTCTCCCAACAACTTGAGCAGCATGCTGAATTAGAACTGTAGAAAATCATGAATGACATGCATATGCTGTAGGCATTTTTGAGTTTGCAGGGCTAACAGTAAGTATTCAGACTGAAAATATTGAATTTAGGTTTATATGCCGTGGAAATGTTGAGTACCTTCTTTGCTTTGTTTTTTCTGCCTCTGCTTTTCCCATGATTCTTTTATTACACTGAACAAGTTCCGTATCTGTAACATCCAGAAGTTGACAAGTTCTCATATCGCATTTCCTTATTTTCTCTGAAAAGTTTCAATGAGTATTATTTTACCTGCATTATTTTGCTGTCCAAAGTATTCCCATAGTCAGATCAATCATGGGAAAATGTCCGTTCCCCAGGAACATGCAGGATCCCAAGGTACGGGGTTCCCTAAGCCCACGAGATGTCAGCCCTGCTCCGTGCTGCTCTGCCGTGCTCTGCACCGCACATGGACCACTGGCTTTCCTATGGAACAGCCCATGCACCTTAATTCTGACTTCCCACCCCAGGCCAGGCAGATGTCATGCTCTGAGCATCGTGGTGACTTCTGCAATAGCTACCGCACACTAAAAAGGTGTGTTGGCAAGTAAGCCATAACCACAGATTTAGCTTTCTTTTATGAGACAGCTTTGTCAGGATTTAAAGGTGTTTTTCCTAAACATGACAAATAAGCCTGCTGAACCAGCTAAGAACTGTTATTTATATAAACTGGCTCTGATGTTACCTTGTGTAAAATATGTTTAATTTTATCCAATGCATATTTGAGTTATAGTTTCCATAAATATTTGTGAATACATTATGATAAAATCTAAAACCTTGGCAACAGTTAAGAGAAGAGTTTGCAGATAAAAATCAACATTGCCTGCAGTATCCCAAGAGAACATACTCCTAGTGAAGTTTAAATTAGCTTTGCCCTAAAATCTAAGACATTCCTGCAACACACTTTAAAGCATCTTAAAGTGTGAAGGAGTTAAGCTAATTACTGTAGCATTTGAAGACAAGACATTTGTAAAATTAATGGGCTAAAGTCTGCAGTCTTTCATTCAGCATAAATTCTTGCTGCAATTGTGTATTTATTGTGGAAAAGCTGCATAACTTGGTCCCTTGCCTTTAAACAGTGGTATCGATCAAGAAAATACTCGGATTACTGGGGGTTTTTGTGACTTCTGGTTATACAGTGAGAATGGGGGGAAGTTGGACCACTTAGCTTCAAGCATCACTTGATACTATCTGTCTGCGATAGCAGGACCTCACCGCATTCCCTTGCAGAGACTCAGCCTTGCATCTCTCCTGCTGAGTAGATTTGGTCTCCTGATGTCTCCAGGTCCACAAGGCCAAGCCTACAGAAGCAAGCCATGCAGCCCCATCGGAGCACCTGTAAAGCAAAACATGTGGTGCTGAAGACCCAAAGTCCACAGTATGGGTGTTTCAGGGAATGTGGTATCCAGATACCGCATGAAAGCAAGACTGGCCGAGCCCTTTGGAGGGGACATTGCTGCAAAATTGCTGTTACCCTGCACACGGGAGAGATGAGCAGGGCTCGGTGGAGGGAGGACAGGATGACATTTGCCTGGGAGACACAAAGCCCCATGTTTGGTTTAAGCATGAGCTCTGTTCAGCAGCTTTGTTCTTTTTCCATGTCCAAGTTCTCACACAGGGCCATGGCTACAGAATACAGAAAAATAGGGAGGAATTAAGTTAACAGTTTCCTTTGTGAGGTGTTAGGAGGATGCAACGCTCTGTTAAAGTATTTATAGGGCAAAGGGCTGGTCCACTGCATTTCCTTGGCACAATTCACTGTCAGAAGCACTGATCTATAAGCTCAGGCTTAGGAAGGTGCCTTGTTTGCTATTTAGGTTATTCCTAGTCTGTTTCTGTTCTAAACCAGTCTAAGTCAGTAGTACAAATACAGAGAAGCCCAAACCAACTTGTGTTGCCCCCTTAACGACAAGTAGCCTTGTTCCTTCCAGGTTGCAGAGGCATTTCTTCCACATCTGGTTTTTAACTGAAGATTTTTACAAAGTATTCACAAATGTGAAAAAAATTAGCGTATTATGTGAGCATTTGCCCAGCTACATCTTACCAGGCTTTATTTTGGCTTGTGGAAGCTGTTGGTTGGAAAAGGGTCCGTATAGCTATTACAGACTTTGTGGTTCTTGTTTGCCTGAGAGACTCCAGACTTCGCTCACCTTAAAAAAAGCATTGCTTTGGTTTCCTGACTGACGTAGGACTCAATTAATGGAAATTAACAGTTGGTTTGAGATTGAGATTGAATAGCTGGGTGGGGGAGAGGATTGCTGCTTGAGAATCTACAGCAAGGACTCTCTGTTGTAAAATGCTAAGGTATGTTTCACATTTTTATCTAAATATAATTGCATTATTGAGTGTTGGCCAGATGAAAAGAAACAGTGAACCAGATGCAGTCTACACACACACATATGTATTTCTCTGCCTTTGATCTTTATAGAAAAATATTGTCCTTTCAGTAGATTAATTTTCAGATGAGTTTGCTTGTTTTTTTCCAATTCAAAGACATGGTCAATAACTGAAGTTAGACTGGCAGAGATGGTACAGAAAACTGTTTGGACTCACAGGAGAAGTGCGATAATTGCACTTTTTGCAGCTGTCAACCTACGCAATTCAGTTTCACTGAATCAACGGTTGTTATAATTTAGTTTCTTCCCAGTTGCTATTCAAGGAAGTTTTTTAAAACTAAATTTTCTAAGTGTTCCTTAACCTTTTGTTATAGTTCACTGCAATTCCCCAAGTAACAAGCCTTTATAATTGCAAAACCTACATTAGAAGCGTTTATGCAGTAGCTGTACAGCTCATCAGCTTCTTGCAGGGCATCTTCTGTGCCTGTGTGCTTAGAAGTTTATTGATTTGAACTGCGTTCTGAATCTGTCCCCTGCCTTCAAAGTCTTTTAGCACTTCTTGATGCATCATTGACCTGTGAGTCTTTTACCTTTTGTATTGCAGCTGCTCGGTGTCTCAAGCACCTTTTTGCTGTGTGGTAGGAACCTTCGAACTTCTTCCTTTAGATGCTTGTCTGTGAGCTGGTCCTGGTGAAGCCTCATGAGCCCTGAGCCTTGGCCGGCAGGACTTTCCTGCTCATCCCCAGCAGCTGGAGGACTCCCAGTCTCCTTGGCACACTCCAGAATGTCCTTTCTGAATTGTTTGTTCCCCAGGGCAGTCTGAAGGAATATGCCTCAGCTGACTGCATTCAAGCAAATCTCACCTTTGCATTTCACTTTAGTCAATTTAAATCTCACACTTGATGCTGTAGCCAAAGCCATTAGCCCATGTTGTTCTTTGCTGTAATGCAGATCTGCTCCTATCTTGTTACACTGTGCTTAGCTCTACCACAGGGTCTGATACAGGCATGCAGAGCTAGACTGAATTATTAAGGGTTTCACTTAAACCAGCAAGACTTGGAAAGTTTTGAAACTGTCTTAATGTGACCTATAAGGTTTAAGTACTCAAGAGGACTCTGAACAGTTTATGTTTCTAATACAGTCTGTGCAGCACTTCAGATCTGTATAATTACATGGATTTCCAGATAGGTATATGTATTCTGACTTTGGACAGCCCTGGCTCTGTTGCAGCTTGGCTGCAACAAAAAACTACTGACTTTTTCCTCTTATGTACATAAACAACAAAATCCTTAAATCTTCCTTGTCAGATGAAAGCCTGGGCATTCCATAATAATATTTTTCATGTGCCTTACGGTAGGAATTATTTTGAGTGTTCAACTTTGCCTTAGTAGGTCAGAGATGATATTCTTTTTATACAGAGCTTTAATATAAGCAATATTCTCTCTCACCCCTGACTCATAATACAGCAGTTTTCCTTCAAAGCGTAAATTAAAGTGAAGCCACAAAAGGGTCATTAATGGACTTAGTAGAGTCAATACTGAGGGTATCATGTACTGCCTGTTTAATATTAAAAGCCAAGTCAGTGGAAGTATGGCCTTAATATATGTGGGCTTTGTGAATACCAGCGACACAGAGCAGAAAGTTTAAACTTAGGAGTGTGCAGGGAGATGAAACAGCTGGCTTTGAAGCATAATGTTGGGGTTCGTTCCTGAAAACCCAGGAAAATATACACCTGCAGCTAAAGGTCAGAAATTATTAGTGAGGATTAGGTTGATGTCATCCATTGTATTTCATATGTGGAGTTTTAAAGAGTTCTAATAGAAGGAAAAAATTTGTAATTCCAGCGAGACCATTTAACCAGTAATATCCAAATCATTGGCTCAAAGTAATGGATGGAAAGGCCAGAATGCCATAGCAAAATCCTCTACAGAATATACTTTGTGAGGGAACTAATAAGACACACAGTGTTACTATTCCACTTACAGTATGCAAGACTTTTAGAGGACCAATTAAAAGAGACTTAAAATGCAATTAAAATAGAGATCACTTGGCAACAAGGCATTAGCTATCTCTCCAATCAGCACTGCATTAGCAAAGCCTTTAGCGAGAGATTTGCTGGGGGATAAAGTCTTTGTGGAGCATAGTGGTGGGGCTGAGCTGAAGCAAGGGATGGGAGGTTAGAGCAAAGCTGGTCTCCAGGGAAGGGCCTGGGACGCCTTTTCTTGCTGGGCTGAGATGGAAACAGTGGCAAGTGATGGTAAAGAAAAGCACCTTCTGAGAGATAGATGGTGGAGAACAAGGGGCACAACCTGCAGGAGCTTTTACCTCTCTGATAAATGGTACAGCAGCAGGGACCCCATCTGTTTGTACAACTGATGGTGCAGATTTATTTATAATACAGGTCTCTCTTTCCTCAGGAGGATGCAGGCGGTATTGCTGTGACTCGGTTTTATCTCAGAGGTGCAGGGGAACAGCTGGGTACAGAGGTGCATCAATGTACCGTGGGCCAGCGCTTGACTGGCTCTTATCCTTGGAGTGCACCTTTGTATTGGGACTAGGTGATATTTCTGATATTACTTGAAGTTTCTGTATGTTGGAATCTGAGCCTGGGAGCCATAAAATAGAAAATTCTGCAGAAGGTAAGAAAATATGCTTGTACTAAGAAAATGCCAATGGCAGAAGAAAGATTTTTTATTTTTTTAAGGAACAAATCAGTAAGTAGCAAGTTTGTGTGTGTAAATACAGGAGAAGAAAAATTTTCTGTGAAATTCCCTTTGTGAAGTTAAGAGCTGCAGCCACAGAACTGAGTTTAAGACCTGGAGACCTGATCCAGGCAAGGGACTGCCTGCCCAGGACCTTAGATTAAACTGTGCGTAATATTATCATTAATATTAGGTGACAAATGCCGCAAATATCAGCAGATATACCAATAGATGAGAAATGTCATTATAAGTACATACGTGCTGCTTGGACATTTAAAGGTAAATGTATGTGTGCGTGGGTACTTTTGGGTATTCTGTCTTCATTTAAAAACACAGAGCCTGCCTTGTTCAGTCAGACGTACCGCTCTGCTTGCTCAGCCCTATGCCATACGTGTCTCTGCACAATGCAAAAATAGTTTTAATTGTCCATAATGCGTGGCAATGAGCCATGACAACAAACTGCTGCCAGCCACCCCGTGCCAGAGCTGCTCCCCAGGCAGCTACAATGACTGTCCTTCCTCCCAGCACCTGGGCCTGGAATAACAAACCCCGGCACTTAGGAGAAGTAGCAAAGCCTGCGACAGGGTTCATATAAAACCTATCAAGCTATGAAGTGAAAGGCTGAGTACCTGTTCGGTGCTACGTGCAAAAAGAAATCTTAGAGAGGCAACCCCAGGATCTGTGCACCTCGTCTCTCCCTGTTAAGTAGCTGCTAGCCATGTGTTACTACTAACAATTTGCAGAAATGAACGTTAATTATTTTATTTTTTTTTTATTTTTCCACTGCTGATTACATTTCAGACACAACTTGGGCATTTCTTAGCCAAATGGCTCCAGATTTGCATAATTGCCACCATGGTGCATTTTCAGATTTTAATAGTGGATAATTAGATTATTTTTTTTCTGGAGGGAAATATCTTAAGAGAAGGCAAAGCAGAAGCTTGGCTATTTTATTTTAAGCCACATTGCATGGACAATAAGGAATAATTAAAGCATCCACACCTTACCTAAAATGAAAGAAGGGAGGTTTACTGTTGCCCGCCCCTCAAGGCAGCAGAGTCCTGCAAAGCCACTTGATTAACCAAAGCGCTGCGGACCCCGAGCTGCGGAGCCTCACCGCGGAGCGTGGGGCTGACATCCCGATTTTGAAGCGTCACATAAAATCTTAATCAGTGCAACCAAATTAGCAGAGGGAAGCTTTTACACCATGTTCATTGTTTACGCTTATCATTTTTAATAAATTCTAAATGCTTTTACAGGTGTGGAAATAGGCCTGTTACCAAGATAATTTTCTTAATCATAGACATCTTCAATTGAGATGTGACATTCCACGCAGTTCCCTTGCTCTAGGTTTCCAACACCATCTCTGTGGTAGAAGTGGTCCCTTGACTGACGTATCTCCAAATAAGCCTTTGAATACCTTTCCATATTGGCCTTGAAATAATTCAGATGTCAAATTACCTCTCGCCAGACTTCCTGACTCCACCAGGCCCCTTGAATATGTTTTTTAAAGTATTTAGGAGGAAAATATTAAATTTTGCTAAGTTGGGTCAGGGTTCATATCATTTGCTAATAAAGAGGCAGGCAAGGAAGATATTTACTTGGGGAAGACTTTGAGTGTATTCTGTGCAACAGCTGCAGGTTGAGACAGCCTTTACTTTGTGTTTCCGAGTTTGCATACCTCTGAGCTTTTGGCATCTTTGAGGGTTTTTTTCTCCTGTTTTCCTTTCAAGACAAATAAGGAAACAATTTGAGTCTTTTCACACCGAGCCTTTTCGCCAGGTCCACATATTCAAACTTAAGGTTGGACCACATTTCAGTTTGACAAGGAGTGTACTCCAGCTTCTCACTTCGTTCTCTTCAAAGTGCCCTTAGAGCTGAAATACTGTACTGCCCAAGGGCTAAATTTTGACCTTCACCAAAAAATCCCTTTTATATGTTGGGGCATTATGCAGTGGTGATGGAAAACAGCCTCTGCCCTTTTCTTTGGAGGATTAACGTGGTAGCTCCTCGGTTGCTCGTGGCCTGTGCAAGGACTGTGCGGTGGCATTTAGTGTCCATGTCAGCTGAGTAATGTGGGCCCAGTAGGGAACAGAAGCTCATAGGCCCCCTGCTGCTGTGTTAAATTCTACCGCCAAAGAGAGGTGCATTGAAATAAAAACTTGTTCACACTAGTCCTTCAGGATGGCCTTGCTGTGGTCGGTTCCTTTCCAAATCCAGCACGGGGGTTTCTGCCAAAGGACTTGGTGGAAAGCAGGGCTTTCCCTCCTAATCACTTGGAAGTTGACTCAAAACACTTCATCCTTTTCAGTCGTGTTCTTACGCTGGAATAAAATGATGGAACAGATCAGTTTTACAAGGACGTTGTTCTCCAGCTCAGCAGTGTCACTGATGGAACCTTGCAGGTGGGCATGCAAGCCAGGGTGCAGAAAATGCAAATGAAATTCAACCCTGGTTTCATCTTTTCTGTATTATGTTCATGACATTACGATACTGGCAAATAAAACTTTGTCAACAGTTTAATTATCTAGAATGAACCTGTTCCAGGACGATGGCAACAAGGTTGCTAGTTGATTAAATATTTCAAATGTGGAAAGAAGCTTAAAGCCCCAAATATTTTCTCCCTGCAATATTGGACCGAGCTATGCTACACTTGGATGGAAGCTGCTGCCTGTATTTTCAATGACATGAAAATCTTAAAAGTGCCTGCCGTGCATTTCTTCGAATAATGCACTAAAATTGTAAAAGTGAAACAAAGATAACGTTGATTTAATTGTGTGAAGTAGAGAGTAAAGAAACCCTTTTTTAAAAATTGCCCTGATTTTAATCATCTGCGGTGTAATTATACATGTGGAAGGAAATGTGCTCATTTGCTGTCTACATTGTTAAATTGAATATATCCATAATCAGGCCCTCTGTCTATTTTGCACTCTGTTTTTTGTTTCTGCTGGTTGTTTCATATGCCAGAACCGCTTGAAAAAGTGGTTAGTTCTAGCTTATCACCATTAAGAACATGTTTGCTGCAAGCATGTGATATTTGTCAGGTGGTACAGAATCTGTTGCAGAACCATCGACCTAAAATGCTCACAAGTATTGTTTCCTTTGAAATAATTTCTTAGCTTTAGTCTTATCTTACGATGTAGACTCAAGTAATCTGAAAGGTAAATAATCAAAGGAAAGTTATTCCCCAAGACGGCTTACAGTGCTTTTAAATCCAAGTCTCAGCGCAGTGTTAAAGATGCTGTAGTTAATTTTAGAAACAAGCATGCGACAGTAGTTACACACTATCAAAAATGCTTAAATTCAATGATTATAATCAAAAAGTAATTATACACTGCATTCAAAAGAGACAGTTCAATGCGTCTCGGAGATCAGTTACAACCAAAATCTGTGAATAGAAGCAGTGAGCTTGTATGACTGTCACGCAAAGCCCGACCAAATTACTATTCACTTCGATTAACTTTCAGTGACCGTGTCTATAGGCTTCTTGGTTAATGGTTTTCTGTCAATACTGTAAAAATGCTAACCTGTCTTTACATCTAATCAATTTTGAAATGGCTCTTTACATAAATGGTCTATTCCTTTTCTTCATTAAAAAAAAAGCAATCAAATAGGATTGAACTGAACAAGCAGTTGTAAAAAAATACAATAATTAATTTTGAGTC
Source organism: Columba livia (assembly GCF_036013475.1). Taxonomy (NCBI): domain Eukaryota; kingdom Metazoa; phylum Chordata; class Aves; order Columbiformes; family Columbidae; genus Columba; species Columba livia. The sequence continues at coordinate 3,803,983 of NC_088614.1, forward strand.
TGTGTATTTTGAAGTAGTTGTCCTTGAGTATTTTCTTCATCCCCATTTTTAAAGGGCATTGAAAATCAATGTTTCACTTTACTGTCATCCATCTTTATATAGTAATAAATTAAGTGGAAAGTATTGATATTTTTGACTGAGCTTTTAAAATTTACATACTAATGACAATTGTACCCTTGTGACTTTTGATTTCTGTTGCTGTTTACTGACACTGACTAGAGGGAAATTTCGGTCATCTGGGGACCACTTTTCGTCTGAAGGAATAAGACGGTGTCATCTCCCTGGCAATGTTACGCCTGAGATCTTAGCCATAGTATCTCTTGCCGGACTTCTTTTCATAAAACAACTTAGGAAGTGAAACCAGTTGAAACGCCTCTCATGTAGCTCTTTGTGTGATACAGCTAGAGCGACATGCATTGAAAACACAGCTGATGCACCTGCAGGAGCGTCAGTGAGGGTGGTGGGTGACCGCTAATAAAAATGCTGTTGGCAAAGTGGCCGAGGCTCCATGTGCCCTCAGCAGCACGGGAGGGGCAGGATCGCATCCCGCCCTGGGTTTGGAACAGGGATGGATGGATGGATATGATGCTGCGACTGTCAATCCAATTGCGTCCTTTCTGGCTATTCTGCATGCTCATCTCATAAGCAATGTCTGGGTTGCACGATAGATAAAAAGAACCCTAAATCCAGTGCATAAAGGAAGAAAGCTTTCATGGATTCCATGATCCTTTTAAAATATATTATTTAGGATATAGCCCATTATTACAGCAGGAAGTTAAGAGGGGTTATTTTTAGCGGTGTGCGAGTTCTTGAAAAAGTTATTTCTGAGTGTTATTTCAAATGAAAGCTGCAAGTGACTCTGACAGTATTTGCTCCATCTTTGTTCGCTTCCTGGGAACATGATGAGCTCTTTTCTGTGCGTGAAAACATTTGCGGCAAGAAGGTGTATGATTATAAATGGCTGGTGCCAAAAGTAGCTGGTCGTCTTGTGCTTTTTATTCTGGCACGGGAACCAGCTAACCCGATAGAGCAGAGAGAGGGAAAATGCCGCATGACTCAGGTGAGGGAGTGCTGAGCACAAATTGCTGATTGCACAAAGAACATATATTCAAAGTAACAGTTGTGGTAAAAAACCTGCCAGTAAAGCACTGGCAGCAGTTTGCTGACATGACCCATTTGCTGACTAGTTCTAAATCGCAAATAGATACACAGATAGCTTGCTCTCTGTTTGCAGGTAATTTGTAAACAAGAAAAAGGAGTTACATTTGTTGAATAACTTGTTCCTTGCACATATCTCAGTAATAGTTATTTTCTATTGTTTATCCTCTACAAAATACATTCTTAGAACATTTCTTTCGCTTACCACATGATTTGTTTAGGCAGGCAATATTTACTTTTCCCTTTGAACACCTTCTTATTACCATGATGAGTATCAATGCTCAGTTTATTGACTACTAATGTCCATTACTGTGTTAGCTTTCCCCTTTCATAACATACTGGTGGAAAACTACTTTGCACTGAGCGATAAAACCAAATATTGCAAGGGCAGCCTTGTGGGATTTTCTGCGTGCAGCAATATGTAAATAGGTGTGTTTATGTGAGAGTGTGTAAATACTGTACTGGAAATAGGTTAATTTAGTACAAAAGTTAATGACAAATAGTACACCAAAGGCCAGGTTCTGAAATGCTTTATCATGCATCTCATTCAAAAAATCTGTCTCACTGAAGTAAAAGGCTTTCCTGTGAGTAACTGGGTGAGGGTTCGTAATTTGGGTTGGATGGGGTCTCAGGAGATCTCTCGCCCAACCTCCTGCTGAAAGCAGAGTCATCTGTGGGCTTTGAAGCAGTTCTTCAGGGCTTTTTCTTGTCAGGTCTTGAAAACCTCTAAGGATGGAGACTGCCCAACCTCTTTGTGCAACCTGTGCGCCTGCTTGGCCAGCCTGGGGGAGAAGTTTCTCCTCATCTCTGATCTGTATCTTTTGCCCATTGTACCTCATTCTCTGGCCTGTACCACTGTGGAGGTCCTGGCTCCATCTCCTCTGGGGCTGCTTTTGTGTCCTCCAAAGCCTTCTCTCCTCCAGGCTGGACCAGCGCTGCTCCCTGAGTCTGTCCTTGCAGGGCAAGCGCTCCATCCCCAGCCATCGTGCTGGACCTCTGCATTAGTATGATGGGGCAGATGCAAGGACCTGCTGCTCCTGCTTCTTTGGGGATGTAGCAAGCACCGCCAGCACCCACCAAGCCCTGCTGACAGCCACAGCACCCTGCCTGTTTCTTGGCTGCAGGCAAGCTCCCCCAGCCCAGAGGACGGGAGCAAACTCTAGTGCAGAAACCACAAAAGTTAATTCTAGGTCCTTCATGGTGCTGAGCAGCTCTCTGACTCTTAGAATCACAGAATCATTTTGGTTGGAAAAGACCCTCAGGATCATTGAGTCCAACCGTTAACCCAACACTGTCACTAAACCATGTCCCTGAGAACCTCACATACCTCCTGTGGCACTGCCCCCTCTGGAGAAGAACCCCAGGACGTGGGGGAAGTTGCAGAGTGCTCACGGCAGCAATTTGTTCAGTGCACTGTACTCATGCCAGCTTTTTTTTTCCTGTGAGCAAACAGTGGTTCAGTCATAAAGGCTAATTTGCACAGTAATATTGATTGCCTGCAACACGCTCAATTCTAGTTTAGATTCCACAGGATAAAGACACAGCAGCGCTGATGTGTTTTTCCCTCTGGAACTTGAAGGGTGCTGGAAAAGACAAATACAAAAGAAATTGTGCACAAAGGTACAGACAAACCATATGTTAGCTGCAGCTCTCCCCAGGGCAAGGTGCTAAGTTTTGTTTACATTTTGCCAAGACAGCAATAAATTGCTTGTTTACGGATGACAGGAAGAAATGGGATGTCCTTATAAGCAAGCTATGCACAGGGATGCAAACAGCACCCAGGCAGATGCACATCCTTGAGCAAAGTGCAATTAATAACCCCTTCCTGGGCAGCCCCCCCCTGCTATTTCTGTTGGGGAGAGGAGGGTTAGCCAATCCTGGGGGTCATTACACAGGATTATAAAAATATTAATGCTGATGAAAGTTTGGCTTCTCCAGTTTCCCCCCGACTGGTGTATGAGGCTATTGGATCCCACTGCCCAGGATGTGCCTCGCAGCCCTGTCTGTGCGCAGAGGACAGAAAATATGAGAGGTGTGGAGAAGGACTCACTTTCATCAAAGTATCAGTTTCCAGGATAGTTTGGAAGCCCACAGCATTATTGTATTACACATTGCACAGAAGCGTGCCTTGTTCATTTTTTTTAGTGTTTTAGAAATAAAAGACTTTTCTTCCAAATTGCGCTGGGAGGCAAATTCTTCAACGGTGTAATAGAAAATGTTAGACAATATTCCTTACTGGAGCTATTGACATTTTTGGTAGTCGTGACACTTTGATTTTTCTCAAAACATATGGATCAAGCCTGAGTGTGTTATTGGACAGGAAGGCCTGATGAAAGGCCTTCCTTTATCTTTCTTTGTATTTTTTTTTCCCCTCTGTTTGTTCATGGCTTTCTCTCTGAATATAATCGCGGTTTTCTTATGCTGCCCAGGGAGTCGTTATTGCCTTCCTAAATATTTTATAGTGCACAGTGCACCATACCTGCCAACTGGTTATTATTTGTTATATAAAAAAATAAAGGCGTAGCATGTGAAAAGGAGTTTGTGTTAAAATTTCAAAACTACACACAGAATAATTTTAAACCCTTAAATTAGATGTCAGGCTGGTTTTGGATTTTTTTTTTTTAGTTGCTTGAAAAAGGTCTGTTTATAGTTTGGGTTTGTTGTTGTTGGTTTGTTGGTGTTTTTTTTCCCCCTCTCTTTTTGTTATGTGCTCCTCTCTATGATTCCAAGCACTTGTTTCCTCACAGTTTCGTTTCCTATTTGTTCAAAAGGGAAAAGTTCAAAGCCACTCTGGCAGCTGAGGGAAAAGCTTGCTGAATACTAACCCTCAAGTGTCTGTCTTGTCCTGACCTTGAGAAAGTAGCAGTAAACTGTTCTATTGCAAACACCACATGTGTGTTTTGTTAGACCAGGTTAGGAGGGGTCAGAGCTCACCTGAGGCTTGGACTGCAGATTTAGACTGCTTTTCAGCAGCATAATGTATTTTTAAAAAGGGACATTCTCACCTTTGTATGGGCCTAATATAGGCTCTGTTTAAAAAGCTGTCAAAATCCCAAGCACACACTCCATAAAATATAAATAAGTACTTACTGTTTGCAGATGTTGCTTGTTTTTCATAATGTTTGTATTTGAAGTCCCGAATCCCCGCTTCCTGTCAGAGCCAGCCCTGGTGCTTTAGTCCATTTATTTCTGAAGGAACGGCAAGAACTTCAAAATGCAATTTCTCAATGAAGACACTTTCTGTCAAACCTGTCAGCGTTCGCAGCACAATTACCTTTTTTCAGACTAAGGCTTGCGTTTATGGCTTTGACTGCATGCACAACCTCTCTTCCCCCCAGCTCAGCTAAAGCAGTTGCTTTTTCTTAAAAGACTCCCACTTGCCATAAATTGTGGCTTTAGGTTCTTTCAGAGCAATGGGATAATTTGGCAGACCTTTCTCCTATTTGCATGTTTTAATTCATTTGATAACGGATACGAAGTATATTGTAGGGAACAATTCTGTCCTGGGAAAAGGGTTAGATCAGATTTTTTCCCGTGCAATCTATCAAGCGTCTCCCTCGGTAAGGTGAGCTCTGTCGAGCCATTTCTCAAAAGAGGAGAGAAAAGACAGGGAGAAAGAATTGTTTCAAAAACACAGCTACCAGCTCGCCTTAAAAGAACAGCTTTTTCTGACCTACTGTCTGTCTGAAGAGTAGATATACATCATTTTTAGGGGACTATCGAAATTCCACTTAATCCAATGAGAGTTTTCTCTAATTTGGATTGAGCTTCCATGCTGCCCACATTATAAGAAATGGCACTTTTGATGGGTAACTTATTTGAGATTATTGAAAGTGTTATTTGGGTTAGTTCTCACACCTAAAAATGAAAGCATCTGGATGGAGGACCTCCCGAAGACTGGTTCTCCTCAAACCCTTTTAGTGTTTTCCATGTGCAATGGCACGCGTGGGCTGATGAGAACAACGCCGCGGGTAATTCCCGGGCATCTCCCCGCAGGCTGCAACCAGGCGCTGCTCAGCGCCCTCCCCAGCCCCGCGGCGTTAGAAGCGTGTCTGGTTTGTGATCTGCGTTTCCCATTAGGTGAGGAAGCCTCACGTCCCCGTACCCGCTTCAGTCGCCATCTTTTCAGATTAAGTTTCTTTCCTCCGGCTCCCTCCCCGCTCGCGGCAGCTCTTTGGTGTGCGGTGCCACCGCACTGCTGGCGAGGAGACGGGGAGAAGAAAAGCCTCTCCTTTGTATTACAAATTCAAAGGGTCATTATTCCGTCGTTCCCCACGGACGAATGTGTGAAGATTATTGTGGGAAGTTAGTATTTATTCTGAAGCCCTAATATGATCCTCTTGAACATTTTAATAATGCGTTCTCTGGGGTCCGTGCTGCGAGTGTTTAAAAGGCTGCAATATGCGTTAGCACTGGATGGCTGCTGCTTTGCTGAAATAGCCTAAGTTATGGCGTTGCTTTTGATCAGTCCAAGCTTTAAAAAAAAGCAAAAGTCCTTTTGCCCCCTTCCTCACCAGCCTAGAGTTCTTTTATCAGCTACATTGATCTAGAAGCAAGGACAAGGCCACAGTATTATATGTCCGCGTTTGTTACGCTGATTTACGAGTTTCTTAATTCTGAAACCTTTACCTTATCAATGGCCTCAGGAAGTCCTAAATCCCTGATATTAAGCAGAGAAAGAAAACATTTAGAATCAAAATAGGTGTTTGTTGTGGGTCGTGGGTTTTTTTTGCTGGAGACAAATACAGGATAAACAGCATTCCCTTGCAATTTGCTGCTTTGCCTGTAATTTTAAAGCTTCCCTAAGCGTGCATTGTTTCTGTAGGGTCTGATTATAAACATGTGCGTGGGACAATGCACATACACGCTTGGATCAGGTCAATGGAGTTTTCTTCATCTTTAAAGCTCAAAAACCATAAATCAAGATGAAAATACTCCAGCCAAGAGCTTTACCAATTGATACAATTTTAAAATAGGCCGCTGCTAAGGCTTGGGGGAAAGCTGACATGATGACTTTTATAATAGCAGAACGTTTAAGGTTATAGAAATAAAAGGAAGAGGATGAAATCAGTCGCGTTGATCTTAGCCTGCAGGCTCTCTCAGCTAACTCGAAGCTTCAGCAATTATTTCTGCTCTGGCTTTTCCCCCTTTTTTCCAGCAGTCTGTTTGAAATGAAGCAGAACCAGGCATGGCAAGCTTATCAGTGTCGTTAGCTGACAGGGAGCACATCACACCTGCTTTTACTTGCTAGTTTTTCAGGCACTTTATGCCACAGAAGAATGTTGATTTTGTTCTTAGAATGTGTAAAGATTCATTTATTTCACCTTTTGAACTTGGCAGAGCCACTCAATTTTGCTGGGAGTTTGTTTCATCCTGGTGTTTGGAAAACCCTGGCAATTACTGGACTGTGGCCCAAGGCTACCGTGATGAAACGTAGCAATGATCAAACCCAACAGGCTCTGGATCTGGCCCAGCTAAAACCCAGCCTGCTGAAACCCTGCAGGACTAAGCAGGGCTTGGGGCTGGCTGAGGCTCAGATGTGCTGGTGTCACCTTGGTCGTTTGTACAGCTCTTCTCAGAGAGGAGTGTCCCACGGGTACTCACTGGAGCACCAGGCAACGTTTGCAACCCCCCAGTGCTGCTGCAGGAGTTGGGTAGAAACGGTGACAAGGACAGAGCCAGAAAGCTGCTCTGGATGCCTCCATGCCACCTTTTTGGGTTTTAGCTGTACCTGAATTTTCTAATTTCTCCATAGAGAAAAAAATGAGCATGACAGTTATTGCCTGACCCGTGGTTATTTTAGCAGCTCCTGCCTGTCTTGCTATGTAATTGTATAAGATTAGGAGGATCATAATCCATAATAAGAGGTCTCTTCCAAAAACATGTTCCTGTCTGGTACAGATTGGTTGTTCTTTCCGTGCCTCCCTGCAAGGCCTGTCTAATCATGCTGCTCAAGGAGCAAAGGAATTCATTCACCCAAAGGGTCCCATTACGAGATATTCGGTCATCTCCATTTTAAACCTGTGAAAGCCTTATTTTGAGTACCAGTGCCAAATGTGATAACAGGAGTCTTGCACAGCTGAAGAGAGCTCAAGTATCTGGGATCCGTGCTCTGTAATTGTTCTCATACAGACCTACTTTCAGCAGCACAATGATGCTCGCAGGATTTGAGCTTGTAGCATTGAAAGCAGTGGGATCCTCTCCGCTGACTTTTAATGAGAACAGCCCAGACCTTCACTAAAGCAGGCACTCGGGCAAAAGATTTCAAATGTTTCTTGCAGCTATTGTGATTTTCTAGCCAAACAACCTACCAGTGACAATTTTGTAGCTATCAAATACTTGCAGACCACTGGCTAATAGACAGATATGTCATGTCTAAATTCCAGATGCTCTTACAAAGCAAGGACCACGTCTGAGCTCTGCTTTCCAAGCACAGGGCATCAGGTTTTGAATATATCCTTACTGATGTGTTCCTTTTACATTTGGTCTTTGGGCATGGTTCTCATAGAAGAAATACAGAATAAATCTAGACCATGAGCCTATAATATAAACATATCCGATCACACACTCTAACTTTCAAAACATAAAAGCCAGTAAAAGCGCCAGACATAGAGGCATTTCTGATAGTTGTTTACACAGAGAACAGATCAATATTAATATACATGTTAATTAATTTGGTGCAACAGAGAGGGAATCCTTGCATGATACATTCTATTTTCATGAATTCAATCTAAATTGCAAACCACAGTTCTCAGCTTATTCTTAAAAGTGGGGGGAACTGACCAAGGGCTGGGCTGTGCCATTATCTTGTGTCCCCCTTGAAGCAGATGAGAGGGAGCCTGACTCCCTAAATCACCTTTTTCTTCCTCTACAAGAGGTAGAGGCTGTGATAGACCCTATTGCAAGGTATATCCTGCAGTGCCCTATGGGGCTATAGAGGGTGTGTGCCTGGGCGGCATTTGGCCCCTTGTCTTAATTCGAGGAGTGCCTGGGATTCCACCTAATGCCAGTTTTCTTGAATCCAGTGATAAATACATCGAAGAACTGTATGACAGACACTCAGCAGAAACAATTTCAGTGCTGCTTGTCGTATCATGAAACAAAACCAGGTTCTCTGCAAGCTGTTTCCTTTATCAGCCGTTCTGGGAGGGTTTTCCTCTGTTTTGAAACACATCCCTGTTTGTTGAAGTGCCATACAAGCATTTTAATGAACCTGGCTAATTTACCATTTTATTTGATTAATTGTCAGGATCAGGATCATATTAAAAAAAAAAAAAAGACATTTTAATGGGTGATCACTCAGTAGCAGCAGTGTTACTGAATTATTGTTATCCAGCAGTATTACTGAATGAATTGTGTTTCTGTTTGTGAGGTATTCTGAAGTGATTTGATCTGAAACAGTTAATCAAAGAAGATTTTAAATCGGACCATTAAGGATGTGATTATGGATGGAACATGAAGTTTGAACACGGGAATTCCAAGGTTGGTTGTTTTCTGGAGCATGGCCCATCCTCTTTAAAGAGTGCCTTGCAAAAGGACTGGGTGGAAAAGGGCACAATTTTTCCCTCTCTTTCCCTCACAATTTATAAGGCTTCAGATTTTCTAGACTATGTATAAAGGATAAAGAAGTTGTAAATGTGCAAGAAAGCTTTATAAGATTGCTACTATTCCACGATCAGCTGTAACTGTCCAGCATAATATGTTATACAGAGGCATAAAGTGTGCTCCTATGCACATTTATGGATTATATGTTGATGAATATTTATTATATCTCATTGCTGCAAAATGTTCATGCAAAAGCATCTGATTGACAATTATTTTATGGCTGTTTATTTGTTATCATTTTTGCTTTGACAAGGGCTTAAAAACTGACATGCATTTTCCTGTCTATATTTGGCTTTGGAAAGCTTCTGAAAATTGATTGAAAATGTATAAATTAAAAAAATTACCCAAAGCAAAGTAATCTTTGTTTGACCTTAGGTTATGTTTTGTGGTATCCTAATACCACCTCCATTATTCTCTTTGGTCTTTAGTTTATTCTAATGGGCTGATATTATGCTGGGCAAGTTTAATTAGGGTGTCTATTGCTTAGTAGGCAGCATTTTTGCTTTCAGGCAAGTATGACGTGCCATACAGCAGAGACTTAATTCCTGGTTAGGGCAAAAATGTAACACATCTCAGTTGCCAAGTGCATAGTGAGCAACTGCTCTTAGAAAAAAAAGGTATTCTCTCCTAGATACAAAACACCCATAATCCCATTAATGTAAATGAGTGATTACACACGTGCATATCACTGGGAGAATACATTGTCAGGAGATGCCAGAATTTTAGATGAGATCGAAATAGCACATAGCATATCGTTTAATGAAGACCCCAAATAGTCTTTTGAAGGAAGTTCTCTGTTACCATCAAGTCTGAATCTCTGGATTTTTATTTTTATTGTGTCATTAGAATGATAGGAAAAGTAATCTCTAAGGCTCTGTTGCTATATTAATAATATTTTATACCTTCAGCGTTGGTTTCATATGCTTTTAGATTTGCCTTGCAAATGGAAGCTCAGGTTTACTGTAGGTGACTGTAATGAAAGGTGAGTTTGTTAGATGACATTGTGGGTGCACATATAATTCTGGAGATATTTTGTTGAAATGTTACAGTCCCTAGGACACATCATACAATTCCATATCAGTGTTACTGACATATCTGTGAAAACAATCACAAAGATAAAGAAGGTGCTCCATCATGTGTTCATTTCCATCAAATTAATAATACATGAAGTTCATATAGTACAAAATGTCAATTATTTATTTTTTGTATATGCAAAAAACCAGGAAGAACTGTGCAGGAAGAATTATTGTTGTCAGAATATGAATTTAAAAGATCCCTGGTAATGGTTACCTTTTAAAATAATAATTATTATTTTCACAATCTAGTCAAATATACTATAAAAATATTTGTTTATACTGCACTCAGTTGGATATTTTGTGAAAGCACACTCAGATTTATATTTAGTCCTTTCAGAATATACTTTATAAAACATTAAGGTATACATTAGAATATTCCTAACCTTTATATGAAAGGAATAAAGATGGAATACTTCAGTAAAACCAAGCAGTGATTTTTAACTTATTGTAAGACATTAAGACTGTGAAAACTCAGGTGAAAAGAAAAAATACTGTAAACATAATGAAGTTATTGATTTTAATTTTCTGGCTTTCTCATTGAAGAATGAAGCATCTGTACGGGATAGCTGATAGAGAAAAGTAAAGGAATTGGAAATCTAGAGCAGATCCAGCAGAGGAGGTTTTTTTCAATAGCTTTAAGAGAAATGAATTCCGGTTTTTCATATGCTTGACTGGGAATGAAAAAACAACACAGGGATAGCATTAACTTTATTGTGTTCCCACAAGTGTAAATGTTTGGACATATTTCTCGCTGGTATTCGGGCATGTTGGTCATTTGAGCCCATTAACCAGTGAAAATGAGTTTTTCTGGAAATCCGGACTCCCCTGTTCACAAATGAACGCGATGTTCACAGAATCTCACACCTACACAAAGTCGAGGGTTTGCCCTAGATCCCTATCTGATCCTAATCTCACAAGTTATTTCATATCTTTATGCCAGTAAGTAAAAGAACAAGTAATTTCTTGCCTATAAGTAATTCTAGAAGTAATTTCTTGCCTATAAGACTTGTTGTAAGTCTGGCTTTACTGAGGAAACAATTATTTTTTACGATAAAGCCTGCAGCAGAATCATAGTTTGCTTTGGTAGCTGTGTTGTGAAAACCAGAACTGGTCGGAATTGTTGTATGGAAAATGCTGGCCACAACACTTTATTCTGGATTGTAATAGCGGAAGTTTAGTATTCTGTGCAATTGAAAATATAAGGGTTTTTATAGCATTGAACGTTTTCAGTTCTGATATATTTTTAAAAGCTATGAAAAAAACATAAAAGACAAATCAAAACAAAAAATCCCAAGCTGCAATGCAGACATAAAAACGTAGAGGAACTGGAAATTCTGGGGTGTTTTTTCTCTTTTTTGCAGTGTCACTGCCTTAAATAGCGATTTGCTTTATCTCTTGTGCTTTTGTCTTCTATCTCTACAATAGTACTGTGAAGATTAATCCATTAATGATTGTAAAGTGCTCTTATTAGTAGTGGTGTTGTAGTCACGATAGCCTTAGAATAAAAGTGAGACAAGATATTTAAGAAGATTCAGTATCTCTTATTAGTTATAGGCGTTATAGACATTATAGTTGTATGAGGCATAATTACGGAAAACCAGATAAGCAATCGGGCTCACGAGCCCGTTTTTCAGGTCTGAAATACAAGCAGCAACCTCGATGCGTTCAGGTGAAATGTTCCGAAATTCACGTGGCCCTCCCCATCCGCCCAGCTCCTGATGGGGCTTTCAGCCGGGTAGGACCAGGGCTGCCAGGAAAAGCTGGGGGAACGCACAGCATCGCTGCTGCCAGAAAGTCCACAAACCTTTGTGTAATATAGAATAATAGTATATGTTATATAAAATATAATAGTAAATAAATATAATATTTAATAGGTGTTTAACTAGATATTTAATTATATATTTTATATCTTTATATAAATATATTTATATAGACATATTAAATAAATATGATATAAACATAGAATAATAAAAGTATGTATAATAATAGCGTATGAGTAAGAAAAATACAGGAGGCAGAACGTTAGGGGGCTTGAGCTACAGATTCCCATTGGTGTGAGAGTTGCACTTGCTGGGGAGTCAGTGGAAAATAGAGCTGGGGGCAGTTCTTGTCGCTGCATGCAGGAAATATTGCTGCAAGCGCTGACAAATAGTTAAAATGAATCATTGCCAGAAAAAAAGGAGGAGTGTGTGAAGTCAAACTATATGCGTGTTTGCATTTGGGTGGGAATCTGCTGTTGTATTTAGTGTTTTGAGAAATATTCTAAATGTGGGTATTTGTAAGTAGGAAAGAATATCCTCAAATGAAGATCACTTTGCTCTTAAAGGAATGATACTTAGTGACTGTCTGGCAAAGGCAAAGGGGATTAAGGTGAGTTGTCATGTCTTATTTACAGTGTTTTAGTGTCAAGAAGCTGTAGTTACGGACCAAAATGCTTCACTGGACTCAGGAACATCCTTGTGCTCGGCGCTGTATGAACACATGTCAATAAAGCAAAGAAAAGAGGGACACGGACAGTGCTGAGGGTCAGAAGGACCAGCAGAGATGTCAGCACAGCGAAGCCACTGCCAAGCTGTCTCGTTCTGTACAGAGGCAACGAAGAGCAGCTTCGAGGAGTTTGGTTCAGTTTTGGCTCTGGAGGTTTAAGGAGCTGATTCTATAGAAACATGATGGCCCTTTAAGCACCAAAGTAACTAAAATAACTCCTAGTTATTTTTAGTTTATTCCAAGTACAGCCGCAGGCTCCAACCCTGCAACCTGTCTTCACACAGCTCATCAGGGCTCCGTCCGATGGGTTCACCAAGCGGAACTGCAGACTGGCCACTCACAAGTTGGTTGAACAACTGGTGGTTTTTGTCAAGTTGTGAAGGAGCATGGCACAGTAACTCCAGGGATTTGTAACGCAGAGAGAAGGCGGTAGCACAGGGCCACTGGGCTGCCCAGTGACATCTCAGGCAGCTGTGAGTCACTCTGAAAACAGGATTCCTCAAGTCATGATGGCATTTGAGATGCCTGAAAAGTTTTCTGTCGCTTGTTGTTGTGTACAGACACCGAACATAATATATTAAGTGATGTGGAATGGCTTTTTCTGAATAAAGCACCCTCTTGGTAGGATGCGGCGATGTGGCTGGGTGGGTGTTGCAAGGGGCAGAGGTGCTGGGTGAGCAGAGGCTCTCGCAGCATCTGCACTGCCAGCACCAAAACAGTACTTCAGTAACGTATAAAACATCCCACGAGACTTCTCTCATCATACCATGAGTCTCATTTCCCTTCTTAAGTACTTTAACTTGGCTGGAGCTCTGTAACTGTGGTTGAGGGAGGACCAGGCTTAATTCCTTACTCCAGTCGTGATGGATTTTCCACCTGTTCATACCGTTCCTATACTGACGTGTCACTACCAATTTCAGTGAGTTTCTTCTGGAAAAAGACAAATCTATAAGCTGATATATAAGGAATCATTTTAACGAACAGCTCTTCTGTAGACATTATCTGTATATATTCAGAAAATTTGTGTTCCTATATTTTCAGATTAACCTGAATTAGAATGTGTAAAATTTTTAGACTTCTAGTTATTTCACTTTTTTGAAAAAGCTCTTTCCTTGAGCATTGCTGTTGAGAACCAAACTGAAAACATAGTTGTCACCCCTTACAAATGCTTGCATGAAACTATAGGACTAAGAAAAATACCTTTTCTTAATAACTTACCTTTTTTTAATGTCAGATTTCCTTTTTTTTTTGTTGTTTTTCTGCTCTCTCTCCTTGATACCTGACACAATTTATCAAGGCCCATGATCTCTGACCGTGCTAATTCAATCCAAAGCACCCACCATTTAAAATGCTGCAATGGGTTGGCACAGAGACCACCCAACAGCCAGACCCTCTGTCCCTTTGGGAGGGGACCCACAGCACTCACTGTGACAAACAGCTCCAGCACAAGTGCTTTGTGATCATTTGCTACAGCCTCCATGTAGGAAAATCTAGCGATTATTGTTAACGCTTCAGCCCCACTAAAATGCACTTCAAATCTAATTTTAAAATCTAACTTTCATCCACAAAAAATTGCCCAGTTTATCAGCAGGATAGGGACTTTCTAAAGCTATTGATAGTTTTGAGTTATGAGTGGCTTAAAAGTTATTAACAAGGAACAGAGTGCTAAGGATTGTATTTATATACCGCTGGGTATCAAGCCTCTAAAGTCACATTTGCAAGCTCTTTATTCTATGTGTTTGGACAAACTATAGTCTGGAGTCAGATCATCAGATGATTTACATTTTCTCAGCTGCAGAGTTCTGATCTGTAAAACCTTTTTCTTAAATGAAAGGTTACAATTCTCACACAATCCCAATGACTCCAGAAATTCGAACTGTAAGAACAACAAACATTGCAAGACCCTTGATAAAATGGTAAGATTTGCAATATCAGCTTAATCTCTTTTTTTGAAAACATAACCTGGCTTGGTTGTCATGTGTGCTCTGGGTCCTGAGCTTTGCTGAAGGGCAAAGCAGCCCGTGGTGCTCAGCAAGACCTGATAACTTCAGGGTACGGGTGGGAAGGCAGCTGTGATCCAGAGCATGGGGAGGGCAGCTGCCAGCTCAGGTAGCCCTGTTTCTGTCCAGGATTTCCTGGACTGAAATATATGCTCATGTGTAGCACAGATGGCCTATGCATTTGCAGCAAATCTCTGGTACACGAGACCTACAGCACGTGTCCCGTACAGTTGATGGGTGCTCGTGCGCTACGGTTGATCTGTGCTTGCTTGGAAGCCATTTGTTCGGCATTTCTGGATGTCCGTCAGCTTGGCAGTAGTTACTGCTCTGACTGGGCTGCCAGAAATCCTGGAACGATGGCCAGAAGCTTTAAATTGAGCCCAGGCAAAATTTCCAGGTAGAAAAAAAGAGGAACAAGTCCATGGCAACATCATCGTAGCCTGACACAAAATCTTCTAACACCTGGTAAATCTGTTCATACTTTTAATATATTATTAGTTTTATGGAGGCAAAATACCCCACAGTGAATTTTGCAAAGACAACCTCCAGTGTGAAAGAAAAACAACTTTTTAGTCTGACCATGTAGAGTGATTGTGTTTGTGCATTACCTGCTCTCCAGGGACGGTGTGCCAGGCTTTGGTGCACACTTGCTCCAAACACAGCTCCAGCAGTGATCCAGGGCTTTCTACAGAAATTTCTCTTTCTCTTTTTTTCCCTCCCCCCCAAAAAATATTTTCGTGTCGTTTTGAGAGGATCTTTTCAACCCAGAATGAATGGATCTTTCTGTAATACCGCAGAAGTGCCTCTGAGTGTCTCTGTAGTTCACCTCCTCATAGAAAGCAGCCAGGCAGGAATAATGCATGAGAAATGAGTCACCAAAATTTATTGGTGTCAGCTTTGGTTTTGTATTCATAACGTCTTTTACTGTTATTTTTAAGGATATTGCAGATTGAAACAAGGGAGGATCAAGTGTCCCAGTTGTGTTTAAAGGAAGTAAATCTTTAAGAAATGATTGTGGAACAGATGTTAAATAAATGATTTGGAGTTAAGATCTGTGACAGAGCGGTGTACCTAGGGAGACTCTTTAATAGCAAAAATCTTACTGTGACTTAGACTTATGGCTGATAAAGGGAAATTGGACTTTTAAAATTGTTACAACTACATAATGCAGTGATTTAACACAAAAGTAGAAAAATGAGTCTCCAACATGAATATGATTTTAAGCCAATGATCACTTATTGTAAGAAAGGACCTAATATCTGTCAGTTGAAGAGATACATTGAGGTTTTCAGATTGGAATTTCCATGACGTTTGGTTATACACAGCACTGAGATGGGTGTGCTGGTGAGGGTGGGTGGAACTGGGAATTGTCTCTGCCTTTAGCAGGGTGGAAATTAGACTTTGAGGACAAGTGTTCTATTTGCTGTCTGGCTGTTGATGAGGCTTTAGTATATACAATATCGATACAAAAAAATAAAATATTGCATGCATGTGTAGTTTTTAGGAATGACCTATATGTATCTTCACACAGAGTAACATGTAATTGATGTAAATGGCCTAATGAATAACTAAAGCTCCTTTTCTACAGGGAAAAAACCCCAAACACATTAAGTAGGTGAGGCGTACTAGGCTTTGCCTCAGAGTTGCACTCATTCTTGTTAGTTCTACTCTGTAATACATATATCCACATACATGTAAGAGTTCACAGCTTTGAAACTAAGTCTTGCTGGTTTTCAGTCTTACATAAATAAGTTTGTCAGGAGTACATTTCGTGATCCTCCTGCTTCAGGGCAGTTCAGTACAAAGGCAACACTTAGGTTGTAAGCCTTACACATACCTTACACCTGAACCGGCCATTCACAGGCATAGCAGCAAATCTTTTGTTTGTAGAGGCAACTGAAATATTAACAAAATGGAATTTCTTTTTACTGAAATGTTTTGTTGCTGCTCTTTTACATGTTGACTCACTTTTGTATTATAAGTTGTATGCAAAGATCGCTATGGAGAAAAAAGAAAGCCGAATTTGTGCTCCTTGGTCTGATGTTTACAGTAGAAATGTTTCCCAACCTCAAAAGCAAAGCCTTTCATGAATATAAAGAACAATTAATGCATTCATTCAAACCTGGAGATTGTAAATACTTTTGTTGTTAAAGCTACATGAATAGTGTTATGGCATAAAGGGAAATACAAATTCAAAATAGCTTACCTTTTGCATGGTGGTAGCATTGGCTACGGCATATACAAAAAGAGAAGGGAAAAGATGTAGTTTGTTTCACCCTGATGATGAAGGTTCGGGACTTTCAGATTATATGAAAGGATAGCAAATAGTTTTAAAATAAAAAACCCCTACATATTCATTACTCCCAAGGAGACTTATGTGCTCGTCATAAGGGAAGTAATTTGGCCTGTAGTATATAAAAAGATACCTTGTTCTGCTCTCGTTGAAAGAGCACTTGTGTTCATTACTTGAGGCAGGGATGTGTTCCTTCTGTTGGTAATAAATACTATGCATTGATAATAAATATTATAAGGCTAGACTCGTGCTAACAGTTTTACATACTGGTCATAATGAGATCAACAATATGGCTGAAGAAAATGGGATTTTAGAGTCCTAGGCCCTAGGATATAATTTTGTTTTATCCCTATCCTGCACCCAGTGTATCTCTGAATGTATGAGAACTTTGTGCCATTCTCAACAATCACAGAGAAATGCTGTGGAAATGAAAAGATGAGATTAAAATGCATTAGAGCTATCTCCCATCACACTGAGAAACTGTTTGCTTCACCAGGTCTCTCCTCCTGGTGAACTGACCCAAGGCACCAGGCATGGTTGGCATATCTTCCCTCCTCTGATGTCCCACAAAGAGACTGCTGCTGGGCACCGGTGTGAGGGGCTGGAGTCTCCTGAGGAGTTGAAGTTCTTACTTTTGCTTGTACAAACACATCTGTCTTGGCAATGGCTTCTGTTTCTGCCCCCAGCACAGGTTGCTTGTGCCTGGACAAAAGGAGCCCAAGACCAAAAGGTGGCTCTGCACCAGACTTCTTGCAAGTATAACTGGGATCAATGTCCACGTCACTGCTGAGGTGTTTGTGCGTGTTTTCCATGGGTGGCAAAGTCCTTCATCCTGCTCAGAACTGGGTGGCAGTGAGTGTCACCTCTCCATCACTGCCAGGCACAAGGTTACTTTAGGCTGCAGAACCCCAGGGCTGTACCGCAGCTCAGCAGATGTACACATTGCCTTGCAGAACAGAAGGGAAACTTCAGCCTGAATCCATTGGAAGTATCATATGACAGCACAAGCAAAAATTAGTGTTGTAATTGTGTGTGCATTTGAACTTTTCCAAATGTACTTGAGTTTATTGAAACAATAGTCGGCACGCATCCTTTTCGGTGCAGTTTGCCTGATGGAAAGCTGTAGTTTGCAGATGACCAATCTCTTAGTCACCTGCACTGTGAAAAGCATGGTGTGTGTACTTTTAGGTTGTGTAATGCAGGTACAAAGCATCGTGACTCAGGCATGGACTTGAAAAGGAGAGAAATGAATTAAGAGTATCTGCCAGATGATAACTGCGTGAATGTGCCTATTTAAAAAGACTTCCCCGTGTTTTCAGAAGCCACCAGCTGTTGATCAACTCTGCTTAAAATCTACGCTAAGCATTTCTGAGACAGGTTTGTAGAAGTCCTGAGTGCTAAGCTCTCCCACTGGAGTTGAAAACCATTCTTTAAATTATTCTTTTGTGGGAAATCTTCATGTGAGCAAACATGGTAAGTTCACAAGCTGTATTTATGAGAACCAAGTGGCAGGTGAGATGTTCAGCCCCTTGATAGGCACATGTGACCCAGTGGCCCTGTCCTGCACAGTGCAGAGGCCCTTTACATCCTACCCTGAATGGTTGTTGAAAGCAATGGGAAATGTAATGGATAAGGGGCTTGGCACTTCAAAACAGGAGACCTAATTTGTGCACACAATGGCAGTCATCCAAAAATTAAGCAAACATGTTGAGAGGTAAAATTTGCAAGACACAAATTGTAAAATTGGAGAAAGAATTTCCAAGAGCACTTATGTATAGCTACAAAGAAAAGAAAGAATCAGACACAGACTAAGAAATTCATGACATAATAAAATTTATGGTCTACTACATTATGGTGTGATCTATCTTTTTCTAAACATGCAAATACAAAATAAATCTGCAGAAGGAATTAATTACTTGCCTAATGTCAGGTTTCAAACACAAATCGTTTGATTACAAAAGAGCACCTGAAGCCACTGATGTATCTTATTTGCCTTGCCTTTGCGTAATTTAAGAACCCAATTGATATTTCTTAATTTGGTATTTTAGGAAATTCCCTCCAGGGTGAAGCACTTTCTTTCCAGATTTCCTCCGAGTACAAATTTTCTATGGTCAAGTTCTAAGATCTTGACACTAGTTTAACAATAGCAATACAAATATGTTACTATAAGAACCCCATTCTCTTTAATTTTTTGCTTCCATCATGTTGCAAACCCAGACAGAAAATATGAGCCTCTCTATGTGGAATTGTAGAGAGGCAGAGATGAAGCCACGTAGAAAAGATGCTGCCAAGGGCCAAGGCACCAGTACGTCACTGGGGCCAACATGTGCACTTTAGCCTTACATATTGCAAAACTTTTTTCCATCTACATCTTTAAGTTTTGCTTTTGTTTTTCAGATTCCCCTTTTAGAACTGAGCAAAAGGTGGTGAATTAGATGCAGCAGATAGTGATATTGTGATAATGTTAGAAAATAGTGTGGATCTTTGTAGCAATATTGCAACTGTCATTGGGATATTCTTATTTATTTGGGCCTTGAAGAATTAGTCATGGAACAAGACTTTGTGTGAACACAGAACAAAAACGAAGGTCCAGACACTGAGACTTAGAAATGAGTGAGATATTTTTTGCAAGATTGCCTGCAGCTGGCTCTGCCACTGCCTTTTTTCATAGTGTAATGCTTGCTCGCCATACAACTTGGCTGAAATTGGTATGCAAGAAAAGATGCATCAAAGTCAGCAATTAAAGTGACTTCATCTAACTTGTTCAGACAGTTGAAGTAGCCGTGTTTGATTTTGCTTAGGAAATCATTAGCACCTTAACAGAAGGCAGGAAACTTTGAGCAAGATGTGATAGATGCAGATCAATATAATGTGTAAAGATTTTGTTTCGCTGTGTTATTGACACCTGGTACAAGAACTGGTTTATGGCCAGTTCTCTCGGAAAGTTTGCATAATTGTTCAATACTGGTCTAGTGTTTTACATGGGAAATATCGCAAGCACCATTCAGGTTATGTTTTCTATTACTTTCTTTTTTTTTCTCCTGCAGGGACTGTTTATCTGTATTTCAAAGGATTATTTATGAGTAGGTACATAACCAGATCCAGTCAGTGGGATATCCCAGTGAGCACAGAACTGACCATGGACGTCTGGTTGAGGAAGATGAGAACAGCCAAGCTGTGAAATTTGGGTGACACAGGTGGGCAGAGCCAGCTGTGCAGTCCCACCTGAGCTGAACAGGGTCAGGAGGTTCTGGAGCTTCCCCCAAACACACGAGCACTCATCTTACATAAGCTTACTGTCTGTCATATCTCCTGGCACAACGGTGCACATTTTTTCTGTTGTATTTTGTCAGGATTATCTGGTTTAATTTGAACACTTTTTACTTTCCGAAGTCAATGGCTTTGGCAGAGCAGATGAGGGCTCAGTGGAGGTGAGCAGCACAGGGTAGGCACCCGTCACCTCCTAACCCATCTCAGCTGCAATCAGGGACCAGACACTAAAAGTGCTTTTTTCCTAGCTGGGTTTAGTTCACTTGGTTTACAGTGCTCTAGCAAAATAATTTCACATACTGCCTTAACCCACAATTAATTCCTTAGTGATCTTGTCAAGTTATTTGCAGGTTTGAACACCAGACCATGGATTGTGTTGCCTAGTTAAAGGATGCTCAGCATACATTCAAACTGCCTGTCCCTGACTATCAGATGGGCACAGACCATTCCCAGTGGACATGCATGGCTTATTTCCCTTCCCCTGGACCGCAGAAGGAACGCTTTGGGTGTGCTATAGCTGGGATAAAAGGGCTGGAGCTGTCAAGGCCCTTAGGGCACTCAGAGGTCTCAGTGGCCCCAACCAGCCCCACATGGGTCCTCCCCACACCCCCACCCCAGGTGCTGTGCTTCAGCTCAGCCGTGCCCCTACCTGCCCATGGACCACTCATCCAGACCACAACCACTCAGCTGATCTCCTTGCTTGACCTCAGCTCTGCTTTGGCACCTTGTACCATGGGGTGGGTCCTACCCTGCCAGCTGTGCGATCCCCGTCCCTCAGGGGGCAGCTGGCCCACACGCTCCATGATAGGCAAGGTGAAATGGCCCCTACTTTTGGCCTGGACAACAGGTAGCTGTACTGCAGGAGGACACAGTTGGTGAAGGGACTTCCTCTTGGAGATGATTTGTAAGTAGCCTTAGGGAAATAAGCAGTAATTTTCTCGGTTTCAGGCTGTAGAGTCTCTGTGTTGATTTGGTTTGGATGAATGTCTGGCCAGTGGGTTTACACTTGATGGTAATGAGTCCAGCCACCTGTCTGCACCCAGAGACGTGGCTTTAGCTCTGCTTTGCTTTTACATTTTTGATGGAGCAGCTAATACCAGCATGCTGGTGAATATAAAGGAATTCTTCTGTCTCTGGTGTGGTAGTAGCAGTCTCCATCACAAAAATGGTGTAGGCTACATTCATAACTTTATTGTCCTTTGGTGGATTTAGCTTTACCTTTTCTACTGCCTGAAGCTGTGAGCAATTTTGAAAGGTCCTACAGCACTACCTTATTCCTTAAATCTTTGACTGTAGACCTTACTTATGCAGTATCTCCATACCAAAATCTTGAGGGTAATAAAGAGAATTTTCTTTTTTAAATGCACTTTTGAATTCTTTAGTATGTTTGAAGGGGAACAGGGGGCTCTTGAATATCTCTCATTTTGTTCTATCTGTATTGCTTTAAGCTGTTCTCTTTTGTCAGGATCCTGTTAATGTAGTTCCCCCACTGCACTGTCTCCGTATGGCATTTCCTTTGGAAGACAGGCATTTGCAATGCTTTATTTAACTTGAAGATATGGTCACATAAGAGTGTTTAGTGTTCTCAAGGGAAGGAAAACTTAAAAGGCGGGTAGGTTTATGTGAATAAGCAGGTTGGCATGAATAACTATGGTATTTAATAGAAGAGAAACTTTAAACACCTTAGCAAATGTGTCGGTGTGTGAAGTTATACAGCAGTTTGACTTGTTCGGTTTTGAATTTACGTGGGGCTCAGCTCTGCAGAGCATCGCAAGGGAGTGAAATTTGGGACTTGTGCAGTCAGCAGGAGTCAGAGACCGCACTGCCTGGCTCGGTCGTACACGGTTCCTTTCTGAATTTAGCCCATGCCCACCACATGAAAATAGTACTATTTACTCAGGTGCACATTGCAGTGATCACTTAACAGTTACAATACACCTTTAGAATGAAGATTCCAGCTTTGTAAGCTTCTATGAGTTTATGTCTTATGATAACTGATGCTTTTTTTGGACCCCAGCTTTAAGATCTCGTTTAAAATAGACAAAAATTTGTAGCTTAGCTGGTTGGGGAGAAAAATGTAAAAAACAATTTAACTGTAACAAAGTTAATGTCAGAGAAAAATGAAAATAAATCCAGAATGCATTTATTTTTTCAGAAAGTTTGTGATTTTTACAGCAATGATTAAAGGGATAGCGGTGTTGCAATCAACAGAACCCAGATACTGCAATGAGTATTGCTTAATATAGAGAATCTATATACTTAAAGACTTAGCCTAGTACCTATTTTGAAACCATGCTCAAAGGAACAGAAAAGCTCAATAATTCAGTAAGCCTGACACCTCAAAGAGGCAAGGAGTAGGCTGAATCCCTCTTCTGTAGTAACTAAAGAAGGGCTTATATGCATGTATACTGTATTTTTTCAAAGGGTATTATGGCTCCAGTTCTGATGTGAGCAGCCTGATCGCTGAAGAGGGGATGAGGATACATCCACACCTCCCGCTGGTAATGCATCCCCTCCTGCTGCCCAGCACTGGGAGGCTTTCAACGCCACAGAGCCTTGAGTTACCCCAAATCTGGCGTCCTTGTAACGGGTTAATCACCACTTGGAGTGAGAATAGTCCCATTGCTTCCAAATCTGTGTGTGTTGGCTTTTCAGCCCAAGTAAGATCAAGATTCAGATGGAATAAGTCAGAGAATGGAAGAAAGACGAGCAGTACATGAATTACACCCTCCCCAGTTTTTCTCCTGTTCCTGATTCACATCCTTTGAAGTATTCCGCTTTTTCTCCCTTCCTATAAAAAACACTGGGGACAGAGGAAGAGCAATAAAATATTCCCAAATAACCCTTCACAGCTACAAATAATAAATATTTCATTTTTTGAGTTATTTATGTTTTGTGTGCTCCCAAATAGCATTTAATTTCTTCCTTTCTTCTCCGCCTTTAGCTTTAATTAAGTTTCATTCCTTGCCTGTCAAACTTTGGTGCCTCCTTTGTAACAGCTTGCTTCCAGGTGAGTTTTTCTGGGCTAATTCAGTCCTTGTTTTGTGTTTTCAGAGATTATTGGTAAGACTGTCTCTCTAGTCTGGCTCTGACCAAGTTATTAACAAGGAATTTCCACTTAGTGCTTCTCCCTGACTCACAAAATTGAGCTGGGAGAGAATAAAATGAATAAAAGCAAGCCAAATAATGCAGAAGAGGGATCTCGGTTTGTCTTAAGTGTCACCTGCCTTGTATCTGCTATGAAAATAGTAGATGTAAATTCCAGATTTAATGTGCAGGCTTCCCACACACTGGTTTTTATGACGCATCTGTCATTTGACAACAGGTTTGTCTTGAGCACTGAGCCGGCTCCTGTAGCTGGAGTTGTGTGTGATCAGCGTCTCCCCAGCTGGTTGGAGCTGTTGTGGCTCAGGGTCCGTCGCTATCTCTGCAAACTTCCCACCCTTCCTTGTAGAGGGAGTTTGGATTTGCCTTGCTTTGAGTGACAGTACAAGTCAAACACCTGTACTTACATTGGAGTAATAAGTTAATGATATATCAGAAGACATTGAATAAAATGACAACTGAATTTTTGCTCTGTATGCTCTGCAGCAGAGAGACAATTTTTTTGTGTACAGTACCTGCTCCCATTAACTGGGTATCTCCATGGAATGTCTTTGGGATCAGGTCCTCGATGGTGTCAGTGAGTTCTCGGCAGTGGGACAGATGTAACGGTACATGTGAAATATAGGGCTTTGAACTAGAGTGTGCCAGATATTTCCAGGGGGAAAAAAATGTTATCTATAAAGTGGCTTGTACTGTAACTGTGCTCCAATTCAAAGTCTTTCTTTACTCCTAGGTGGACAGTCCTGTTTCACATTGCTCCTTCCGTCTGCCCACTGTGCTGCCACACGCCGACAACGTGCAGCCTCTTCCGTGGTGTGTTTTAGGAGCTTTTTTAAAATACGTATCAGCCAATTCAGACCTGCTAAAGGAAGGTCCCAGTTTGTGATCCAACAGGTGCATGAGGGGAGAGGGACTGGGGGCAGAATGTAGCAGAGATGGAAATCATTGACTAAAATTCCTTTTATCTTCCATCTCTAGGTGTTTCAACTAATTTGAGTCCAGAAGTCCCCCAAGTTCAGCGTCACTGTTGGGCACAGTCTCCTGTTAACCAACTTGTGTCACAAATGGCAAAAGCTGATATGAACAGTCTGACACATCTTCTCCACTCTCTGTTTCTTCATTCCTCCTTAGGTGTTGCCACAAGTAACAGTTCAGTGAAGTGAATACATCTTTCACTCAAATACATTTTCTCAAATATAAATTAGTCTTGGTGTTACAACTCACATGTTTTGAATGGGCCTGTCTGGGTCGAAAAAGGAGCAAGCCATGTTTGGGTTGGACAGTAGGTTTGTAAGTAGGTAGTATCATTTCTGTGACTCACTGTTCTGTATTGTACGTTATGTGCTACATTACACGTTAGGACTTCTCAGTATCCTTTTGTAGAGAACTCCCTCAATATTTTTTCGCAATTAAGAGCTGCTGCTCTTCATGGCAAGCTCTTTGTACCTCTAATAAAGCCTGCTTTCTCCCAGGCAGTCTCGAGGCATGCCGGGACCACGCAGACTGCTGTGTCCTCACTTCAGCGCTGGCCTATGACCCTACAAGTAGGGTCAGTCAACATGCTACAAAGCTTTCCTTACCGTTTATCAAATAACAAAGCAAACCAAATTGCATAGTTTCTATAGCAGGCCACTACAGTATGTAAACTGCAGAGAGGGCTTACACCGTTTGCTCATTCTGCGGTGCCGACAACATGAAAGGCCCTTTCGTTCCAGTGCCCAGAGCCCGTATTTGCCAATCTCACCTATTACCGGGCAACAAAGGGGCTGCAGAGGTTGAGCAAGCAAATGGAAAATGAAAATGGAAGAAAAAACAATTGCCCAGCTTTGAAGAAATGTTTGTCTAAAATGTATGCAGACATGTCTCGGGCAGTTTATAGGTGCTGAGGTCCCCTTTCTCCAGCTGGGAGCTGCACTCCCTCTGCAATCATAGAGTCAAAGAGAGGCTGAGGCAACATCTCCTGTTACTGTATAATGTATTTATCCTCCGAACTGGTGAAATGCTCAATAGCTGTCGTGATTAATCAATTGCATTCGTATTTTATCTCGGGCAGCCCCAGTGGTGCACGTCACTGCAGAAATCTTTTTGGGGATGTGGAGCAATATTGCCTGTGCTGTCAAAATCAGCTTCCCTGCTTTTGGAGTGATGAAAACACATCAGGTGATTTGTCACTATTCAGAAAGTCTGCTTAAAGCTGCTAACAAGCTAAGCTGTGGAGAGACCTCTTCTTCCAGATCTAGCTGCCTCACTGAAGGAAGCTACTGCTCCCAGGTGTGGGTTCCTGTTCTCCATCCATTCCGAGGCCTTTCTGCCACTCCTGGTCTGCTGCAGGCTTGGTTCACATCAGGTGAGCGTGGATGGCTTGACATAGACCAGTCACGTAAACTGTGTGAGCTAGTTTTGATTATTTTGCATGAGCTCTACCAAGTGCCTGTACCCTCTGCTAGGGGAGTGATCACAGGCATGTATTGTCAGTCATCAGTCTGCTCCTGGAGCAGCCTTGTAAGGAAGGGTGTGCCCAAAGCCTAGGACTTGGGTGGTGTGCTGGCTTCTGAGAGTGATAAATTTACTTTGTGAATGGTGGTAGGGACTTGTGTTGCCCTCTACTCAGCAGTGGTGGGACCACATCTGGAGTGCTGTGTCTGGTTCTAGGCTCCCCTGTACAAGAGATGTGGGTGTATCGAAGTGAGTCCAGCAGAAGACCACAAAGATGATGAAAGGTTTGGAGCATCTCTCGTATGAGGAGAGGCTGAGAGAGGTGGGCTTATTTAGTCTTGAGAAGAGAACACTCATGGGGGACCTTGTCATTGTGAATAAATGCCTGATGGCATGTGGAGTAAAGAAATGGAGAGCCAGGCACTTTACAGTAGCGTCTGATGAAAAGATAATAGACAATGGGCACAGATTGGACAAACAAGACATTCTGTTTAAACATAAGAAAACCTTTTTTACCATAAGGGTGGTCAAATACTGGAACAATTTGCACAGGGAGGTTGTGGAGTTTCCACCCTTGGAGATATTAAAAAGCCAACTGGACCTGGTCCTGGGCACCCTGCTCCAGCTGACCCTGCTTGAACATGAGGTTGGACTAGACTATTTCCAGAGGTCCCTTCCCACCTTGTCTGTTCTGGGTGATTCTGTGATTCAGCAGTTACAAAGGGCGTACAGTGAGCATGGCACCTCTTCTGAATCTACATTTCAGCAGTGCTGAAGAGCTTCCATGGATGGAAGAGATGAAAAGTACATGTGGATGGCAACCATCTTCCCTTTGAAAAGGAGCCAGTATGTGGTGGTATGAGGATATCTACATACATCCACAGAGAAACTTTTCTGACTTTTTTTTTTTTTTTTAATCAGCAAAACAGTTGTTTTAATGGAAGGAGCTTATCTAGGCAGAAAGTAGAGAATTCTTCCCAAGGAAAGAGAAGCAAGGGGTGAGTGCAGCAGGATAAATGGTGATTGCACAAGAGTTGGCAAAAGCAACTATTTCCAAATATAATGGCATTAAGTGTTCATTGTGAAATTAGATCAGCTTTTTAAGAGCTGCAGGGTGAAAAAACACAGTATTCAGCTAATTAGACAAAGTTAAAAGATAATGTTAAACACTTTTCCTTCAAAAAGTATTTGTCTGCACTACCATGCATTTTAAAATAGGACTGCTTGAGATGGCAGTGTTATCAAATGATCTGCCATTAAAGGAATTATAATTCAGGTCTTTTTAATTCCCTATTGTGGAAATCTTTAAATTAGAACATATCTAAACTGTACAAATCTGTAGTTCTACTAGAACAATGCTGACACAGTTCTCTGATGTTCATTAAAAATTTTTATGCCTTGATTTCTATATAATGGAACGTGAGGAAATTTAACTATACTTACTGGATTTTTGCCCAGTCCAGCTAATTACTAAACCATCTGCCCAACTTTAAACGTGTAAGTAGTTTAATCAAAGTTGGTAAGAATACTGACGTGCTTCAATGAACTGAAACTCTAGTTACCATTCTTCATTTTGAGTGCCACAAGTCAAAGGCTATCGCTTTTAAGAATACAAGTCAAGTAGTTAGGCATCTAAAGTATATCAAGTTGAGAATATTAAAACTGACATCAAATGAATGGTTACTTTTGATAACTTACATCTGTGCCTTTAAAACCAGGCCTTATTCTTGCATATGCTTATCGGCTGTTAAAAGCGCATTGCTCAGCAACTTTGAGGTGCTTTAATAGACTCCAGCAACAAGAAAGCTTGGTGATGAACCTCCTTTGCAATTAAAAAAAAAACTATTCCTCAGAGCAAAAATAGATATTTTATAATAGATATTTTATATTCTTTCAATAACAAAGCAATTTGATTTTTTTTTTCTTTAACCAAAGGAATGTAACATTAACAACTGTAGGAAAAATAATGTTACTTGAGTATATACTTCCATTCTGTTTGGCTTTTAACTAACCTTTTTTTTTATTTTAATTTGCTAAAGCTTTTTGAGATTGGAAGAACTGGTGCAGGACTGGGGCATAATTTGAAACAGACATTTGGTTAGCATTGGAAGTTTAATGTCTATGGGGTTTTTTGTTGCTTGTTTGTTTGTTTGTTTGTTTTATGAGAGTTGCTGTCCTCCTCCTAAAGATATCATGGGTCCAAATTATTTGTTTTGCTCGTCTTATGCCAGATTCTGGTTATACAAAAAATCTAGCGTTGTGCTTGTCCTTAAGCATATGCCTCTGTATACTCCTACTTAAGGACGTGTGTACTGGTGTAGCTTGTTGAATTAAAAGCCAGAAGCATATAGTAATTTGATTATAAAGTGTACTTGTCTATCCCTGGGGGCCATGGGCATGCTTTGAGTATTTAGTATAATATTTTCAGTCTTTGCTACAAGAACAGCCACCGCAAAACAAATCTGAAAATAATTCCACAACTCGTGCCACATGTCTGCCATTCCCCACGTAATCTGCGCGTGGGGAAGCAACGAGCTGCTTCCATCAGACCCTCTCGTGCTCAGCCTTGGGGACAAATCTCCCCGTGATCGGGGTCACCCCATGTTCAGGGCTTTGAAGAAGGTGCCGAACTGTCTCGCAATCTGGGTACCATAAGGAGCTCCTAAGCTGCATTTGTTCAGATAATTAAAAGTATGTTTTCAAGCAGTAATTGTGAGGTCATGCGCTGCCATTCAAATATTTGATTTTATATAATTAAACAGTGTGTTACTGTTCCTTACAAACACATTCTATCTTAATGATTTTATCTTATTGCATTTATTTGGGAAGTATCTGGAGAACATTGTGCCTGGCATGGAAGTTAGTTGCTAGCCTATTGAAACTTTTTTTTTTCAGAGTTGTAAGGGGATTTTCTTAGCCTGTCTCAAATTAACGGAGTGCACTTGAAAGAAATTTGCAGTTCTGTCTTTGTCTGCTGATGGAAAGACTCCCACATGCTTCTGTAGAAGCTAGTCTGGGTGGAGAGATGAAAAAGATGTTGTTAATTCTGTGGGAAACCTTGCATATAAGGAATAAATTGAAAAATTGTTTTTTATAAAGGATCTGCCCAGTGTTCTCCTGACTAAATTGGTCCAAACATAAGTAGTATTACTAGTCAACAACATCCCAAACCAGTTCTTTGTCAACCTGTTTGTATTATTTCCTACCTGAAAATAGCTGCACAAAAGTTTTCCAACCTGTTTACATATCAGGAAAAAAAAAAAGAGATGGAAGATAAGGCTTTTTAAAGTGATTTTTTTAAAAAATATTTCTCAAATATAATCTTAAGGAAATTATACAGTATTTTCTGAAGAAAGAAGGGAAAAAAAAAAGGCAGCACACCATAGGCAAATGGTACTTGCTTTGAGACTGGTTTTTGTTGTTATTAAAATAACAAGTAAATACAATAAGTGCTTCATGAAGTTTCGTATGGAAACAAAAGAAATTATAACAGCTTGCTTTTTTTACAGCATGATGCAAACTTGCACAGTATGTAAATGACACTATATTAAGTTCCTTTTTTCCTTTTTAAAGTGTCTTGTCTTGGACAGAAGGGTGAGTTCTGACAAGTGGAACTACTTTCACCTTCGCATGATATGGATGTAATTTAAAGTAGCCCTAGGTCCTCGTCTTGTGCTATTTATTTAAAGTATTTGTACAAGAATAAAAGCCATTGAGATGAAACATCACATATCAGGAGTAGCCTGTCTGCAGTAAGAATAATATTGATTGCTGTGGCAGAAAACTGTGATGCCAGGTCACCTTCCAGCCATTGATTGTTGATTGTCTTCTCCCAACCTGCCAATGATGACTGCATTAATTGTGCTGCTGAACTTAGCAATTTCATATGATTTTGCTATTTTACCTCCATCCATTTTCCTAAAATGATTGAAATGTAATAGCCATTCAAAAAAAAAAAAAAAATGCTTGAAAAGTAGCTAGAGGAGTTTAAAAGAAAAATGTTTTTAAATGCTGATAGACAACATTAAATAAAATTAGTGGCGTTACATTTCCCTTGGCAAGGCTTAACCAAATTTGAGAACAAGGACAGAAAACACATCAGGAAGAAATGTAATGGGTGACTAGGAAAGGATTTCTGGAACATGGCAAAAAGAAAGAGGAGTTAGTCTGCAGCCCTATGCTTAATGTTTTATTTTGGGAGTTTATTTCAGTTAAGGTAAGGCTTGCTGACATTTACCTGTCTTTATTGCGTATGTACTCACATGCTCACCCACCTGCTCATTTTAATCTGTTTTTCTTTACATGTATATGTGTGTGTTGTTGTACACATACATAACATGGCTAACACCATCACAGTCTGTGACTCAAAAATGATGTTTTATCAGTTCCTGAAGTAATAATGAAAAATGGGTGTATTCTTTCACAAGTATCAACAAAACAGTTTTACAGCAGGGAGATATGGCTGGTTGTTCTTAAAATCTGATTATAGCCAAAGCTTTGCTAGTGTTTCTTTAAAACATACATTACAGAATGAGATGTTAGATCCTGTTATGGGTTTTAAGTTTGGATTATAACAGTTGAGCACGAGTGTCAATGTGTGGAATGGTTTTCTAAAGAAGTACGATGAAGGTCTCCCAGAGCTTTCTCAAGGTTTGCTGAACCCCACTGCCCAACCATCATAGTGCTCATGTCCTCTCCTCCAACCTGTCTCACCAAATGGAGCTGCCATACCCCACTTCAGGGCTTAGAATGATCTTTAGTCACACATATCACAGCCTGCACTTGGCAGTTTTTATCTTCTAACTAAACAAATGTGCTGTGAAAAGACAACATCTATTCCTCTGACGTCAAAGCACGCATTGGCAAAATTGTGACAAGAAGCTTTATTCACAGAATGTGTCCATTTCTGTCATTTTCTTGCTTCTGAAGGTCTATACAAGAAATGAAGGACAGAATCCTCCTTCAAAAACATTTCTTGTACCGCTTGCCTTCAAGTAGCACAACATGGCACAAAATATGGGATCTAAATTTGCAGATGTCCTTGTAACTTGTATGTCTGCTCAGTGCTGCAGGGTTGGAGGACGTGCCACAGTTTGTCTCCAGGAATGAGTACTTTATGCTGCTCTCCTGGTGATGGAAACTCCCATTCTTACACAAGTGATGCGACATAAGCTGTCTTGTCCACAAAACTCTCTGAACTGCATTGTGTAGAAACTGTTACAGCCAAGGTGGATGAAAAGGAAGAAAATAATCACAGTTTTAAATAGTGGGCAACAATGATCCTGGAAAAGAGAGGAAATTAGATAATATGTATAATTTATAAACAGCCATTTCCTTTTGAGCGCTGTATCCCTAGTTTGTCTGTTTTGTGTGCAGCTGGTGAGTGATTTGGAGCAACCTTGACATGGTTCCATCTGTGGTCTTTTTGTGACTACACAGTGAGCATTCACAGTCTACTAAACTAAGTAACAGGGTGTTTCAAAACAATAGACCCAATTTGAAATAATTATATCTTTGAAACGAGGTCCGTCTTTTTGAAACACCCTGTAATGTACTCAACCTGTGATAACACCTGAGTATCCCACCTGCAAGAACAGTCCTGTTGCACTATGTTGCATGCATATATTCAGAGGTGCTTAAATTTTAGCTTGAGATATAATGAGTAGTTGTAACTATGGGCAAGAGGAAAGGAAAAGGTTCCTTGGCTGGTTTCAGCAATATAGCCCATGGCTTATCCACAAATCCCTACAAACACAGGTATGGATTGTATATATGGGCAGCACTGCAGAGCAGAAATGTCTCAAACTGGCAGAGTGCCATGGAGGAAAGGTGTTGAGTTTTCACGCAGGAGAAGCTTGAACATGACAATGCTCCAGGAGATAACAGAGAACAGGTTTGTTCACCCTTATCTTGCCATCCTTAGTCCTAACATTGGCAGTTTATGTGCTCAAATCAAGGCATTTATATGGGTTTGTGCTTTTAAAGCCTAAACCATAAAGTGCTGAACATGGCACCAATAGCCGATTTATAACCGTGTTTCACTCCTCCAGCTCACCTGCAATGCTGTGCATGTTCCACTGTCCTCAAATGAACATCACATCCCCAGACAGATCAGGAGACTAGACCTTTGGCCGTCTTTATCCCTCTTTCAAATTTTCAGCTCATTTCAGCTGCAATAAAAGTTGCTTTCCAAACCAAACAAGTACTATTAGATAGCAGCAACATTGACAATGTGTCTCATTTGAAAACATCGGGGCATTCGTGATTCCATGCAGCCAAAGAAAATCCTGAATTTATTTAGCTATTGATTTTATTGAATTATGTACAATATAATATTGATGTTGCTTGTTATCCAGTTGCTTAATTGTAGGAGCAGTCAACATTTCGTAATACTAAATGCACTTATTTGTTTATTTGATTCTTACTATATTTCACACTTTGCAAATAAGGAGCATAGAAAGTATTAATTTTTCTTTTTAAATGTGTTCTTACCTAGAGCCCAGGCGAGATGTCAAATGGAGCTTGCTGTGCTAACAGCGTAAGTCCAGGCACCTTACACACGCCAGAAAAAGAGCATCTGTAAACGTTGTTACAGAGAGATGGATGTACCATGACGTTTCAAAGGCCTGGAGAGGCATGTGGAAACTGCCTCTGACAATACAGCTGACAAATTAACAGTTTCTGGTATGAGGCTCTTTTAGAGGGCTTTCCTTTTTTATTTTTTCTTTTTTTTAATCACCACATGGATTTTGGACATGTGGAAAAAGTAGACTTAAAGAGCTGATAATTCAGGGTGCTGCAATAACAGTTCCAAGACTCAATTTGAAAGGCCGCATCTCCCTTAAATGACTTGAAATGTGATACTTTCCCTAAATATAGTGGGAAAGAAGCAACTCTACTTATCCCACCTTTGACTAGGTGTAATATTCACTAGGTGTCAGTTGGATGGAGCCAGGCTCTTCTTGGTGACAACCAATGATAGACCAAGGGGTAATGGGTACAAACTGGAGCACAAAAGGTTCCACTTAAATTTGAGAAGAAACTTCTTCTCAGTGAGGGTGACAGACACTGGCCCAGGCTGCCCAGGGAGGTTGTGGAGTCTCCTTCTCTGCAGACATTCCAACCCGCCTGGACACCTTCCTGTGTAACCTCATCTGGGTGTTCCTGCTCCATGGGGGGGTTGCACTGGATGAGCTTTCCAGGTCCCTTCCAACCCCTGACATTCTGGGATTCTGTGAATATTCCTTGGGGAAATTTCTCCAGTGAGGCTGCTTTCCAGGTTGGTGCTATAGGCCAGACACATCTGCGATATTAACATCTTTTTCATTGTCTTTTCTACATTGATCACAAACCAAATGTTTGTATGCATCCTTCCTACAGACAGCTGCAGGTTTGGTTTGGTGTCTTGTTTTACGGAAACAGCTGCCCAAGTTTCACAATTTGCCTATTCCTTCAAATTATACACGCTCTACTTGGAGACCATTCTTTTCTTTTTTTTTTTTTTTTTTGACAGGATTTATTAAATAAAAATGAGGATGGTAGTATTGTTATCTGAGAAGATGAGATGTGTCATGCAAGCTCTGGAGTCGGCCACCTGCATCCATCAAATATTTAAAACAACATCTTAGGATAAAATGTAGCACCATTTTTTAATTTTAAAATCACTTCCTGTAGTACAAAACACACCTTCATAGATATTTAGTTTGTAAACTAAAGACAAAATCACATTTAATAATCAAATTTCTTCACTTACGTCCTTGCTCTCTAAATGTGTATTTTGAAATAAGCAATAATACGTTCCCCAAACTTCAGTAGATTTCTTACCTTTATATTTTTAACACTACTCAACCACTCTCTACATTCCCTGCATTTTTACAGCCAACCATTTTGTATGTGGATAAATTACTAAACAAGTGTCATTTTAGTGTTATACATTGTGCTCTACAGAAGCATAAATTCAGAATTAACATAATACTAAAGAGAAGCTGAATGCATTTTAATAAATGTCCCCAATGACTTCATTGTCTAGTAGCCAGACAGAAACAAAATGCATACACATGACAAGACGTAATGAACATTTCTATCAAAAGTAATAAACAGAATCGTTTGCTAAGGTGGTTGGCTTACATTTTTACTCAGAAATCTGCAAAACATATTAGATTGGGGAGAAAATTATGCAATAATCCTGTTTAATAATGTCTGTGTACTAACTTCAGCCAGTTAGGAAGAAGTGAAAGATCCACCTCTGTTTCATCTGATTTTGTAAAAGAAGCAAAAGTGGTGTATGATTTTTTATATAGAAGGACATCTGTAAATGACAGGCCACTGAGCAAGAGCCAAGCTAAGTCATATCCCAAACTATTTAAGAAAGTCCAGTACTAGAAAGCTTAACACTAACAATAGCCACAAAAAGCAGTCTGAAAATGTTATGAATGGCTGAATGTTAAAAGTTGGAGACCTCAGGGCAGTGTCAGTGAGACACATGTGTAGCCAAAATGAGTACCTTAAAAATGAAGTTAAATGAAATAAAATTCAGAATCCAAGAAGAGATTGCCGTGAAACACACACTCCCCTCCACTGCTGCAGCCAGCTCTGCTGACAAAAATGTCAGAAACCCGTTCACTGAAAAAAACCCTCCTTTTTGGAGCAGGTATGAATTCTGGAGCTGCTTGGTTTGGTGGGAGTGGATGTGTGCCTAGATAAGGTTCTGGGTCACTTGAAGGTTCTAGGGTGTATTCTCGGTCACTTGAAGGTTCTAGAGTATATTCCTGAGTTTACATATGGTTCTGGAGAGGGATTGTCTTCTGAGAGAGGGTGGTCCTTGAATCTGGTAATGGGCAAAATTTGAGCTGATGGCATGTGCGTATGCTCAATATAATATGTACAAATGGAAGGGATACAGGATTCTGTAATTACTACATTATTTTTTAACCCATAAATATTTGGTGCATTAAATTTTTCCCGGAATTTTTCAGAAAGCAATTAGTTGGTTGCTTTATCTGCACAAAGTAGACAAAAAAATCATGGTATTGATGATTTTTCATGTGCAGATGTTTTGCTTTTAGCACATCTATATGCAATAAATCTAAATTCAGTGTAGGAATAGTATTTTGTTATGTTGTTTAATATGGAATCTTGAATAAATAATTTAAATTGAGATTCTTTCTTTGGGAGCACACCAGAATTATTTGCAATAGCTGAGCATACCACATATATCCTTTTTTTGCACGTAAATATATTAACCAATTGCTTTTAAAAGGCAACAGTTTTACTAATATTACTTTTCACATAAATGGATAAATGTAAAAAATGGCTTTATGTGTAGTTGGCCTGGATTTTAGTTGTTTCTTATGTTTCTTTTATTACAGACGTGCTAGCCTGGCAGATTGGGTTTGCGGATAGATTGTGGCATTGGCTCTAAGGAATAGAAAGGAGGGTGCACAGAGGGAAGAGTAGGAATGTTGACTTCCTTCTGTCCGTCTGTCTTCTGTCAGTCATCTGCAAGCTGGGGAAGGGCTGGGGCAAGGCAAACGCAAAACAGAGCCTCCTACATTATAAAATCTATATAAATT
The DNA here is from genome assembly GCF_036013475.1 of Columba livia. NCBI lineage: Eukaryota > Metazoa > Chordata > Aves > Columbiformes > Columbidae > Columba > Columba livia. The sequence continues at coordinate 3,838,985 of NC_088614.1, forward strand.
ACTCTTTAAGGACAAATTTTGTACATTAATGAGTGGAGTGAGCAGTGTACACTCTCCAGGCAGAACACTGGATTAGGAGGAACATGGTTAATGCACAACCTGATAGTTCACCCATGAGTAACCGAGAATGAGTTGTGATGAGTTCTTCGCTATAATTCCATCCTATCATAGAACACCAGGTTGGAAGGGACTACAAGGATCATCTGGTCTGACCTTTCTTGGCAAAAGCCTGGTCTAGACAAGCTGGCCAAACACTTGGTCCAGCTGAATCTTAAAACTGTCCAATGTTGGGAAATCCAGTTAGTCCATTGTTCCAATGGCTGATTGTTCTCATTGTGTCAAATTTTCCTCTTGTGTTCAGTCGGAATCTCCCCAGGGGTTACTAGTACCCATCACCCCTTGTCTTTTCCATGGGACTCCTTGTAGAAAGGGAGTCTCCAGCTTCTCTGTAGCCACACTTTAACTACTGGAATGTGGTAATGAGGTCTTCCCCAAGCCTTCTTTTCTCAATGCTGGACAGTTTTAAGTACCAAATAAAGTGAGACGAAATCATTTGGCAAGAGGTGAAGGATGCAGGTGCAATGTGGTCCCCGGGGCAGCACAATGAGGTGCTGTGTCCCATTGTCCCCTAGGTTCTTACTTCACAGAAGGTCTGGGTGAATGTAACTCCTGCAGCCTTTTTCCATTCAGCTCCCAGAGCCATTACCCAAGTGATGCTACAGGGGCCTTCCTCAGCAGCAAAATCACAGGGTCTGTTACCTAATTCTCCACACTGGAAAGAGAACCAGTCTTTCAAGCAAGGGAATCTGGCTGTAGCAGTGGATCCATCTGAAAGAAGATGCCCTTTCCTCTACCAGTCCTTGCAGATCTTTCTACGGGAACACAGGATAGGCAAACAGCAAGTATTTTTCTTTTTTCAGTGATTCTTGTTTTCCATTTTAAATAGCTGAATGGACAAAGTATCTTTTTTTTGTGATATCTACAGTTAGTGGACAACAATTTGTTTCCTGACCGCATGACAGCTACGTGACTGTTGTGCAGGGTTTTTTGGTTTTGTTGGTTTCTTTGTAGTCAGCTGCCAAATCTCAGAAGCCAACTAGTTAACTTTATTACCAAACAGAGCACTTTTGTGTTAATATGGGTAGTTCAGAGACTTTGGAACTTATTTCTCCCATTGGCCCATCTGAATCTGAGAATTATTGGGCAATAGTGCAAGGGTTTTCTATCCTTTATCTGTCTGCCTGTGGGGGGTTATTGTTGGTTGTCTACATATATAAATATGTGTATGTATATAAACAAATTTATTCAGAGCTGAAACAAGTCTATTCACAGCTGTTTGTTTGCTGGGAGTTCATTTCTGCTGATACCGGAGGTCAGGTGTTTTCTAAAATATTTTGTACATAGTGTCTGTGTCCTGCTGCAGCCGTATTAAGCATATATTATATATTGCAAATTTCTATTTCTAGACAGTACTCCGATTTTTTAAGTAATGCCCTAAATCCCTGTAAACCGATCTGTGGTAATGTATTCAGTAGTAACCCTAGGCATCAAAAGTTTGTTGTTTTTTTTTAAATTGCTGGTTTAAAACAGAAACATGTGCTGCTTTCCAAGCATATGGTGTTACCTCGTGCTATCAACATGACTATTTTGGCTTTTATTCTGTATCGTGTGAGTCTGCATTTGCGTGTATATTCTGCCTACCCTGAGAAGTGCTCTCTGTAAATCTGACCACTTCCTCAGTGGAGCCACATTAAACAGCGAGTGATATTTTTGGTTATGGCCAAGTGATTTTTATGCTATGGTCAGTGCAACATTTCCCAGGGCCAGAGCACGGAAACCATCCGTTCTGGTTGTGCTTTCAGCCTTGAAAACTAAGGGGTTGTGGTTTGGGGTTTGTTTGTTGGTGTGTTTTTTGGGTTGGGTTGGTTTGGTTTGGTTTTTTCTCTTTGCCCCTATGATCCGTTTGGGACTGGGCAATAGAAAGTGGGAACCAAGTGTCAGAACCTTTGTGTATTATGCAGCTGGAGTAATGTGTGGCCTGGCTCCAACAAAGTCTTCTGACTTGCGATTCCACAAGTAGAAGGAAACTTGTCTGAGTATGCAGGGCATTGCATTTGCTAATATCAAGTGCAAGAGATGCTATAAACTGTTTTAAGAGGAATATAATGGTGTAATAGGCAAGAAACAAGGCAAGTCAGCATGCTTGGTTTCCAGCCCTGGCTCTGCCAGCTGCATGCTGTGTGACCTTGGGTGAAAGAGTTATTTTCCCGGTGTCTCAGTTTACGCATTAGTGAAATGAGAGTAATGATACTTACCTATCTCACTGGGGCTTTTTGAGGTTTAATTAATTGATGTTTGTAAATCACTTTGTGATCCTCTAGTGAAGTTGCTAGAGAACTGCCAAGAATTTATCCTCTCCATGATTTTTTTTTCCTCCTGCTAGTCTGCACTCATCCATCTCATATCTAAAAGCATGCTCACAGCTAGCATCAGATACTAGCCAAATTGCTCTTAACAGGAGATGTATGGAAGCTTTTACAGAATTACTTTTGCAAATTACCATGCTTTTTGAAGTACCATGTGCGGGGATGCAATGAAACACAGTGCAGACAAGTGTCAGTGCCACTCGCTGAACTGACTGTGGTTGTGATTTCTTATGTAATATCTTTCAACAGATCCAAACGTGCAGGACTGTTTTGAATTTCAGATATGCCTTTCTTTTAATTGATTTGCCTTTAGAAAATTCTTTGGGGCTCCTAAAATTTTCTCCTATGTTTTTGATTTCACATGGACTTGTCAGTAATTGAAATGTATGTCTTTTAGGGTGGGACAGCAGATGAGCATACAGATTTATTATTATTACTTATTTTCCAGTTTCCTCTCAATCTGGGAAGAGTTTACAGACTGTGTCCTGCAAGAGGTTTAACATGGGCAGACCCTTCAAGTGTTACACAGTCCTGTGGAAATACAAGGATGCATCCTTATATGATATGCATCATCATCAATTCAAATCCTCATCTGCTCTGCCAGTGTAAAGGAGCTACATTCTGTCCTGGGTAACACAACTGAAAATGCAAATGTGAGGAAATACAATCCATCTCCACTCAAAATGGAGACCTGACAGGGCACAGGTGTGGGTGCAAGGGCAGGAGATTATCGCTGGATGTAAGAAATTACTGTTTAAAGTGGTGGAACTGAGCATCAGAAAGTGCATTTGAGGAGCCTTCAAGGAATTTGAATATTAGATGTTGCAATAAGAATGGAAATGATCCATTTAAAATATAAACTAAGCTTCTGAGCCTTTGTATTTCTTGTGGACATCAATGCCGGTGTTAAGGAAAGATTTAGTTTTTGCCTCTAGGAGTAGTGTGCCTGTTTAGCCAGGGAAAGTGTGTGTGTTGCTACATTTTGTTGGTAACGTATGTTCTCTTATGGAAGTATATGGACAAGCTCTGACAAGAGTGAGGAGGAGAAGCCCTGCTCTGCCCTTGCACCAGGTGGCGTGGGGAAGCCTGCAAGCTCCTCCAGTCCCCTCTGCCCACTTCACGCTCCCAGTACAACTCTGCATTTCTTCTTCAGCTCATGAGGTCTCATTGTGGAGCCAGGCCTTGGTACCTGGGCTGTGAGCAGTGTCTGTGTTCATCAGGGGAGGGCAGGAAGGGTACGGAGCTCCTGATACACCAGTTGTACCAGTACAAATGTGTGCCTACCAGTGGGTGTAAAACAGAAAGGAGGTCTCCCAGAGTCAGCTGTAACACCACATAGCATCTTCATGCACGTTCAGCTGAGCACGTACTATTATAGACTCAGGTTCTGCTGTGGACAACGGAGCTGTCGTAAGCTTTTTTATTTTCTTTTTTTTTTTTTTTTAACCACTACTGGATAGACTGGAACATACATAGAAGGCCTAGTGCCTGGATTAATTACCCAGTGGCTGGATTAATTTTGAATACTTCTAGAGCAGGTATGTCAAACTCATTTTCACCAGGGGCCACATCATCCTCACAGTTGCCTTCAAATGGCTGAACGTAGTTTTACGACTGTATAAATGTAACTGCTCCTATATTTATACAGTCCCAGATGAAAATGAGTTTGATACCCCCGAGCTAGAGTTTGGGGAATATCTTCCAGCAACTGATAACAACAAAGGGAAGAGAACAAAAGCCACTCAGATAAGACAGCATAGTAAGAATGCTATTATCTGTTGTGTATTAATACTCCTGCCACTGTTGGTTGCATCAAAATATAGTGCAAGTTGGAGGAGTTCCCAGACAAGTCCAGAGCAGGTAAATCATGTGCAACATTTTAATTTTCCAATGCTAAACAAATGGCCTTCAGATGAGTGAACAGAAATGTAAATAGCAATCTGGTAACAATTTGGCGATTGATTTTTAACGTTGACTCTAAGCATACACTTTTGGAAATTTATACTTTATTTTTGTGAAAGTCTTTTATGGTATGTGCAGTTTATTGAACTTCTTAATGATGACTGGTTTCACTGCAGAGAAGAAACAAAATTAAAACAGATTTGAGCTGCTCTGGAAAATAACTGGAAGGTAGGAATGGACAAGAGAAATTCAAGTCCTCAGATCCTAAATAAATGACATATCATGCATTACTGATCTGTCACTTCCATTTAGAAAGGGACAGAATGCAAAATGTTCAGAATAAGCCCTCCAAAACTGAGCACACTCAGGTAGATTCAAAGTTCAGACTGTGCAAAGTAATGAGGGAAACATACCCATGTTACCTACCATGTTTTGTAGGTAGTTCTCCTGGTTTCAGTTGCTTTAGTTGTCTGGTTTATAGTAACTCCTTGTTGCATGGTCCAATGCACAGAGTATACGTGACATTTATTTCCATCCATATTATTTCTTCAGTAATAGCCTTGTTACATCCTGCTTGTGTCACCATGAGTCATTTTTTGTAGATGATGTTTTGCTGGGTTTTTTTAGTTGTTGGGAAGATGGTGATAAAGAATGCTTGGGATAGGGCTTTATACTGAAAATAAGAGTTCACTTTGTGGTCCATCCATGTCAGTGGAGAACTCCCAACCAATTGATTAGCCACTTTCTGGTGAGAAGATAAAGGATTTCCTTGGGAGATGCTCAGATCCTGCATTGGACCTCCACCTTTGTGCATCCAAGTGAAATTTCCATGTTGTCAAAGGGAAATGGTTTGTGTGTTTGCACACACACACTGGCATTTAATACCTTACAAAACTTTACACAGAAACATCTTAAAAAGGGCATCCCAAAGTATGCCAAAGTTATGGCAATGTTTCACATCAGGTTTGATAGTCAGGAGGAGCCTGTGAGGAAAGGGCAAGGATAAGATTATTCACTCAATTAGGGTTAGACGTAGGTAGGAAATGGAATTACACAAATAAGAGTCTCTCTCTTGACATTTCTTTCTTATATCCAAGTATTTCTGCATCTTGGTACTCTTTGCTCACAGAAAAGTTACAACAGGGTCAGAGCTCATGAACCTGACTGCAGAATGGAAGCTAAATCTTGGCTAGGGCCAGTCAGGTATCCAGTGAATACCTGCGGTTGTCATATCTGGCCTGGTATGTAGTTATAATGTATTAAAAATAAACACTCTGTGAGAAATGAAACAGGATTTTTTTATCCATTGAAATTTGTGAAGCAAATAGCGTGTGTGTGTGTGTGTGCACACAGGCTTCCCCAAAGCTCGCTGCTTAAATGGCTCTTTACAAAGTGGGGTAGCTATCAGGAATTCGTTTGGAAGTAGGCTTAAAATACGATCAGCTTGCTGTGCAAAAACCATCATAATAGCTTTGATGCTTCCTTATTGACAGAGATTGTGGGGGTAGCAGTGGAATTATAAAATAAATCTACAAGCCAACTATGAGTGTTGATTTAAAAGAGGAGATTCGGCTACAGTTCCAAAATCAGTTGCAGTATATACCACTGAGGTACTTGGGCCATAATTAGTGGGGTCTTAAATGAGATAAGCATGGCAATTTAATTATCAGATAACTTTAACATATGCTCAAAAGGAATCCAACTTGATAAGAATTGTGATAATGTTGATATTTTCACTGAGTTGAAAACATTTAAATATTTAATACGGTCACAGGAGATTTAAATGAAGTAAATTTTCAGAGGAAAAATGAGGCGAAGCGCTTCCTGCAGCAATACGGTTGAGGCGGGGTTTTCTTTTAATTTTTGATGAGCATTTGTTGTTCTGAGGGTTACATAAGCGATATCACAAAATTCTAAGCCCTCTTTTTCCCTTCTTCCATGGTACAACTAAAGGCACATTTAGCTTGCATGTTAATTCAGGGATGCACCTGATAGCTCCACTTAACAAAACTGTGCTGCAGCTTTCTGATGTGAGCTGAGAATCCCCTATTCATTTTGCTCATGAAATCCAGCCATACTTTATATAAGAATGCAGAGAAGAAAGACAAATGGTTTATCCTCTAAGCCACCCAGCATCCTGTTCTTGATATTTCAGTAACATATGCTAACATATGCTTTCCTCAAGAACTTCAAAACCATGCTTTTAGCAGCAATGAAAATAGTACCATACATCGAATTCAACTTTAAACCTCATAGTTTACCTCTAATACCATTACCTCATGTATAGAAGAAAATGTAAACCTAAAATATGCTGGCGATTATAACCTTTCTTCCTGACAGACACTGCAATATAAATGCACATAAATTGAATTTCTTCTTTAAAGAAATTTGAATACTTTTGGAGCATTTTAGCAAATCATCTCCAGCCCTTATGGCACAACTTCAATGGACTGTGGAAAAGTGCTCTCCCTATGGCATGACTCCTGCAATAGAAGGACACAGAAAAGCAGAGACATGCCAAGAAAAATAGAATGTACTCCATTGATATTCAAAATTTATTTTATTAAACTTGCACAAAAGGCTGAAAAAGTGGAAGCCTGTTTTATTAGAAAAGGCATTCAAATATTAACTCTATGAGCGCTGTTTGCATTGCTTGTCTGGAAAAAACAGCAATAGAAGATATACAGTTTGAACAGTTTGACTTTGCTCCCTTGGATAGTGATTTGATTCCTTGTGTTAACCATTAAATCAGAAACTGTGACAATAAGTGGTGAGTAGGAGATCCTGATGTATCAGATGAGAATTCTTCAGAAGGAGTCTCCCCTCAGGGAGAAATGAATGGATTTGAGCAATCTTGTGCTAATTAGTAAATATGCCAATTGGTGGATAACAGCCATGTTTCAAAATTCCATTTCTAAAGGAGCTTATGGCAATGTTCCTGAATACCATCAGCTGTCAGTGTTTACCTTAGAATAGGGATGGGAAATGAAGATGCCAAAAAAAGTATCTTTCAGTGCGGCAAATACTAATATTTTCATAATGTGTTGGAAGGATAAACTAACTGAGGTTTCATAAGTGTTTGGCTGAGTGGAGAATGTCCAAGTTTGCTCTAAATCAGTTGCTCCTGTTAATCAAAACAAAGTAGGTGTTTACTTTAGCAAGGTGAGATGCTGCAGCATGTTAAAGAGTTTTGCCTCTGTCTGCATAGTGCAATGTATATAACTTATGGTAATCTTGGGGATTGAAAGAACTGCTCATTGATGTAGACTTGCCACATGATATTTTTTAAGATGATCTACTGCCAGGTAAATTCGTGGGTTAAGAAAGTTACCTCAGTGCTGAAATATTGCCCTTAGCCTTTGGCTCCACATGTGGTACAGGGTTCCAGCTTCAGAACTTTAGAAATTGGTAAACGGTGTAACTTGTCAATAAATATGATATGTGTGTGTATGTGTCAACACTGGCCCAGTCTGCCATTACAGTTAATGGTCTGGATGTGTTTTTATTCCTACTATAGCCACCTATTTTCAGAACATTATAATTTATGCATAAACATTTCCTCATTGCAAAGATCTGGGATGCAATGTAAGCCAAAAAACTTTTTTTTAGAAACAAAACCTGTTTCAACATGAAGTTTACAAGTAGAAAGATATTATTTATTTTCTGAAGAACTAACTTTTCATTGAAAAGTTATGAATAAGGCCCTCGTTTGTTCATTCTTCTGAGTGACAAGGCATCTGAGATGTATGTGAAGCAGGGCTAAGGTGCTGGACAACCCCAGTGTTCCTCTAGAGTCCTGTCCCACTTGAGCAGAATCTAATTTTTTGCTCTAAAATACATCACCATACTCTCCATTTCTCCATTCTGCTTAGGCAAGGGTGTAGATAAAAGTTTCAAAGCTTCTCAGTGGCTTAGTGCCAGATGAGAGTTAAGACTCCAAATGGCTTTTAAAATCTGGCCTTTAGATTCACTCTCTATAAAGCAATAAAGGCACTTAAGAGCCTGAGTCTCATTGAGAGTCACTGGGATTTAGAAACCTATTCACCAGAATTAAGGTGTCTAAAGATTGAAATAGTCACTTTAATTGTGTTTTGAATGCACATAGACATTTTTCTGCTCTTTCAGACACCTGACTGCATTTGGGAATCTGACCCTGAGGCACATCTGAATGTCCTGTGCTCACAATGTGAGCTGATACCATGCCAAGTCAGCTGGAGCAATGCATTTGTCTATGCTAGCAATTTAAAGGAAAACTTATTTGAGTATTTTATGTGGCTATTTAAGTCTAAATTAATTCTCCATCCTAACTGTAGCAAAGATGAGAGGCAAGTGCAAATGCTTCAATCCAATGCTCTGCTTCAGTTGGTGCAAGAAAATTGCCGATGGAGACTCAGCAGCAGTGCTTCTATAATTGTGGGCCTTGAATAGATGAAATTGTGGAATCGTTGTATCATCCTTCACTGGCTCAGGGCTCTGGGTGGCCCGTGATACCAGGACCGTGGTAGAGACAAGGACAGAACTCAGCAGGGCAAACCCTCCTGGAAGACCTGTTTGGTTTCCTGGCTCCTCTGCATCAGTCCATGGCCAAAGCCAAATGCAGCCCACTGGTGATAATCCATGCTCTAAACCCAATGATTATTTTAATCCGATAAAGTACAGGAGCTGTTGTGGGGCTGGGGGGAGCACACGTTCTGCAGAGCTCCAGGTCTACGCTGAAAGTGCCACCTCTCAGGTTGTACTGGCGCAGGAGAAAAGCACGGCCAGGAGGGCTTGTGGCAAGAGAATCAGCGTGTGGAAATACATACTAGGAATAGTTTGATAAAGTAGCTACTTTTGTTCTTCTGATAGATATTAAAAACATAGAATAGCCTAGAATATAGTCTAATACAGGGCTGACAACTTTGTTGTCTTTATTATGACTGTCATTTATGTAGGTCTGACTCCCAGATTCAAAGGATGGTGTGTTCTTTAGCTGGTAAGTGCACAGCCTATGCAGTGGCCAGGAAAAGCTTGATAATGTTGAAGTTGATAGCTTCAAAAAAAAACAGAAGAAACATAAAATGATCTCTAAATTTGTAATCTTTAGGTCCCACAATTTTTAAGGTGAGCTTCTAATTTTGGGTCCCGGGCCATGGAATTTGCGTGTTTGGAGTTGGCGATAATGTAAAGAATGATGGAGTCATTTGAGCATCTGCCTATCAGTTCTCACGTTTGAAAGATCAGTTCTTCCTGGAAGAATACTTGCTCCCTTCCGGTATTGATGTATTGATTAGACTGCTGTGTCTTTGGCAGCTTATTGTTTCTTTTGGAATTCTGACATGTGTTTTAAAAATAAATACAAAATCTCCCCTTTCCCTGACCCCTGTAAATGCAATTGTCTGGAGATAATCTTTAATCACAACTCTAGGCTCCGAAACTGGGGTTTACAATGGAAATGCCAACAAAATTTTAACTGTGCCATAATACAATAGTTATGTAAATACAGTACATAATGTACTTAATATGCTAATCTCTGAGTATCAGGAAGCAAAATCTCACTGGAGCAGAACTCAGCTATGGCCAAACAGCCTTTTGCTTGCAGGAAAAAAAAAGAAAGAGAATGAATTGCAAAGGCTGTAAGTGCGAGCTGCTTCTTCTGGTTAGCCCTGGCATTTCTGGGAGAATGAACAGCACTTCTTAATTTTCACTTCAACCACTAGCTGCTTTTTTTTATGGTATGTCCTGCCAGTAAGGCTTGATTCTGCCATGTTTTTTATGATTTATTTTTGCTTGACAATAACGTAAAATACAAACCATCTGATGCTAGGTTGTAGCTCCATTAGCTGGGAACCACAAACCTATGCCATGTCACTTTTTCTTTTTATAGTGCTGTTTCAAACTTACTGGCATAATTGATCAATCTCTTTTCTTGTCTGGATTAAATGATGTTTTTGGCCAGAGTTTCATACCAGGATGCCAAATTTTCTTTACTCTTACGACTCCCATCTCCATGTTGCACAGGACTAACTGTATAATATTCAAATGCCTCATTTGTAAACACACAATTATGTACACAAAACGTGCTTCTTAATGTTTCCCCAATTGGACTCTGCTGTTATGCTAGTGATGGCTTCTGGCATGCAGACCAACTAATTTTCGCCATGCCAGCACTCCAAAAGCTGAATTAAATCGAGCCTGGATAATGTACAAATACTGCAACCTAATGTTTTCTTTTAAAAAAGTCAGCCCCTAAAGAGCATACATACAGCTGGGTTTCTGTTACATACGTGTGTCTATGCATGCACCTCTCATGCCAATATATGGACTTTAGCAAGGATCCAGTTGACAGAGATATGTTGGCACTTCGTTCCTGAAGTGGTTCTTCCATTATGGAATGGAGCTCCCTGGACGCAACCAAACTATGCTTTCTCATATCTAGCTTAGTAAAGCATGATAGATGTTATTGTTTTAAAATGTTTCACTCTATGTGAACCTTGCTATACATGTCTCGTCGTCAGCCACATGCAATAGCCACTTACGCCAGAGTGTGAAGCTTTAGTGGGTCAGTAAGAGTTTCTTGTGTGAGCAAAGTGTCCTCAACCCACCAGAATATGTCATGCAACAGAAAACACTTGTAATCTTTTTGGTAATAACCTTGTCACTAAGTTTGTGTTGTTGTTTAACACATCCACGTGTTTCAATCTGGCTCCCTTCAAACACAGAGGAGATATCAGAGGGGGGCTCTGTCTTTCCAACTGTCCTAGCCCACATAGTACTCATTCACATTTTTTGTGTCCACGCACTCCAATATTCCCTGTAGCAATAGAAGAGCAGGAAAATAGAAGGTTTTGGTGCATAGAAGAAAGAAACAAATAAATCAGACTATAAAAAACCTTCTTCATGCGTTAAACCTTCTCTTCACATCTGTGGGCTATTCAGATTAGTTAATCATGAGCCAACTAATATTTGCTGCTGTGGAAACTAGTAGGATGGATGAAAGATCTGGAGGGGATGTGGAATGAAGCAGACCTGATTATTTTATGCTTGCCAGGTTTCTGAAGAGAGTTTTTAGCAGGAAGGTGTTGGAGGCAGTCGCTATCGCTGCGTTCTCGGGGGAGGAGGGACACCGCTGTTCCTTTGTGGAGAACCTGGTGGGCTGGTTCAGTTTATGCAGGGCTGCAGGTTTTGGCTAATTCACAAAGCAAAAAGTAAAATCAAAAGGAAAGATCATTTCCTCAACTACAAGGTATTAATATCCTGTTCAATTTAATTTCTACCTTCTGTTATTGTGAACCCTTTAATATGTAGTGTCAGCTTGGCAAGGATTTTCCGACAGTATCAAAAGAGAATTTGCCCCTGAAATATTGTCACAGGAATTGCTGCAGCTCTCAATAACACAAGAAGCAGCAATGGAGGCGGCTGCTGCAAGGAGAACAAATCCCCCTTGGGTGAGGTGCTGCCCCGCGGTCCCCAGCAGTCCAAGAATCATTTCTAAGGAGGCAAATTAATATAAGCTGGATGCTACAGGTTCCTAGTGGGTTGAATATATAGCCCAACAGGAGCAAGGTGAGGGTTAGGATCTGGACAGATGTGCTGAGGTGGCCCAGCCTCAGACAGGGAAACACAGGGGTTGTGCAAGGAGGCTGCTTATCCAGCACGTAAATATACATCTTTGTGTTGGGAGGTGAAGCAGTTACTCATTAGTAAACCAGAAGTGCTCTGTAAGAATCTCCTGCACTATTATTTAAAAGATAGATATTCTCCCTGTTCAACTTGTATTGATTTTTCTGATTAAGTGAAAAGGGCATTTTGACAAAGGTGCTTCCTGCCTTTAAAATATCGTAGATCACATGTTAAATTGTCCAGCACTTTTTTTTCACGAAATTATATTGTTGCTCCATGTTTGCTCCTGCCCAGATGAAGCACAGATGGAATTTGCCTACTTTCAGCATGAAATAAGACAAAGTCACACATTAGACGTAAAACCACCAAAAAGATTTACTAAACTGAGATTTGAAAAAAGAGCTGAATTCCCTTTTCCTGCAATTCTTAGATTCCAAGTTATGGGTTGTTGCTGGCTTATTTGCAGGATGCTGGAGCCTGCAGAAATTGCTGCCTTCTCAGAAATCACCCATCAGGACAAATGATAAAATTCCTCTGTGCTCAGTAGCATTAATTTCATGAATGATTTCTAAATTGTTCTCCCAGTGTTGAAAAGTGGGACAAAAATAGAATATATTTGGGATAGAAGTGTTGATAATTCTTATCTCTTTCACAAGCACATTTGGCTGAGGTATGAAATTTGTCTTTCCATTTGAATCCTGAAGAACCAACTAAATCGGTGTTCCATGAACACCTTTTCTTTCCTACTTTATAAAGATATTTCCCCAGAGTGGCCATTTTTCCTTCGGAATGATCTCAGTTTCAGAGGTGACCTGTTGCCTCAAGTCACCAATTACATGACCACAGCAGTACCTTATTTCCACTGAAAAGCAGCTGAGAGGATGTGCCTTTTTTTCTTTACCAAGATACATGGCTCGGGTATTTACTGTTGAACGAACAGTGTGACTGTCTTCCCCTCCATTCACCATCTGCCCTTTTGTAGAAAAAAAAGAAATTAATTAGAGGGTCTTTGTCATTGCAGTGGCCAAACCACTTCTAGTATCTGTTATGGTTTCCCTGCAATGAGTTTAGAGGATGTTGCAAACTGTTATGAAGATGCAGCGTACAGAGCTCCAGTTTCATGCTGTATGTGAATAGTGTTTTATGCAAGTCATGTGGAAGCTCAGACATGTGTTTTGAGGTTTTTGGTGTGTCACTCAAGCCCCTTGGCCCTGTGTCTTTTGTATGGCTGGATGATGAATTTTATACTGGCAGAATGTGCTGTTTGTGGAAAATAGATTTTGTGTGGAGGAGCTGCCAACATATTTCCTTAGACTGACACCAATATATAACAAATGCTGTCAGGGAAGCCTTGTTCTAAAATGTGTGCTTTTGTGTGTGAGAGTTTGCGTGTATCTGTGTATGTATTCGGGGCTTTTCTAAAATTTAATAATAATAAACTACTAGACATATGTATGTGTAACTCGGTGCTCTCTTTGCCCCAGCTACAGCCATCACCTGGAGATCTTTGATCTCAAGCTACTGACAGTCGTGCCTTGTCCCTGACAAATTCCTGGAGCTGGCCAAGAAGAAACAAACCAGAACTCCTAGAAATGTCCGATATTGTCCTGACTTCTGGCATTTGCATCACAAAAATAGTTCGTTTTAAACTCTGTTTGGCATCTCTAAGAGCTTATGAACATAGTACAGGGTCAGGTTTGGTATGAGCATTCTCTTAATTTAAAAAACTTCCAGTTTTCAGTTGGTTTCACATTTTAAACCTCAAAATAAATATATGAGCTCACTGATCCTCACTTGCCATGTGACTGCAGCAGCTTGTTTAATTGTTTTGTGCCTAACTTTACTGTAGACAAAAAACAGATAGCAAAACTTGTGTGTAATGTAAGAGAAACCATGGCAAACCACTTTGAGCTGAAAAATGTTATTCCAACTACTTCACCCTGCTTCACTATTTTGTCAATTGAAAATATAAATTGTAGTGATGCTTTTACACTAGTGACTTTGGAAAGTATAAAATCAATGTCTTCTCTATTTTCTGAATTTTATTAGCCTAAGAGTGGGAAAGTGTAACATTAAAAAAATACGTACAACCTATTATTGTCTTTGAGCTGTTGAGAAAGCTTCGCTTTGCTTTTGCCCAGAGACATGGGAAACAGTGATGGATAGTCAGAGGGGGCAACCCATCTCTTTTATTCCCACTGTGCTCTATAATTTGTAATCTTTATTGTGTCTGAAGCCAAACCTGAGGCATTCCAGAGCCTGGATACTGGGTGCAAGGTCCAGGCGACAGCGCTGTGGGCTGGGAGGCAAAGACCCGGTGCCAGAGGTCAGAGTGGGGAGCAGGAGCCCAGGGATCCATGTATGTATTTTCCTGCGGTTCTGGAGCTTGTGCAGAGCTCTGCCCCAAAAGAAATCGAGTACAAATTGCTGCCAAGGCAGAGGGAAAGCCTCTTGCATTTCCTTTGCACTGGTTAGAATTGCTGCAAGAGGCAGAGATCACCCCCTTCTCATTGTGACCATGCGTTGTTTCCCCACCAGCCAGGTGTGGATAATGATGCTTTTCCACACTCCAGATCTGTGGCTGAAAATTTAAGTGACTTGTTAGTGATGTTGCTCAGATTTTTGGATCCCGCATAAATAATACATTGATAATGGTTTGTTCTTTTGCTTTGGTTTCTTTTCAAGCATTGTCAGCTGTTGTTCTAAAGTACATTAAAATGCAGAAGGAATATTTTGCAGTCAGGTATGGCTCTGTTAGAAAGAGGTAATGGGGAGAAACAAGCTTCAACAGATAGGCAGGCAGTCGTCTTGATCGTACATATGTTTTAACTTGTGGAAAGACGAAAATAGTCTTCACGCCAGAGCTGTCTAAAAACTCACTGAGTTGTCATCTCGATAAACTATCAGTCAGGACCTTTGTCATTTTGTTGCTGTCTCTTGTGTGGCTTTATTCACCTCTCCCTGCACTTGATTGTAGGGGGAGTCAAAAAAGTCCTAGGTGTCTTTTTTATTTTATTTTATTTTATTTCCACAGAGCCTTAATCTGTTTTACATCTGTGTGTGACTGCAGAAAGGCAAGAAAGGGTGAAAATGGATCAATCCACAGTAAAGCAGTGGGAGAGCTATTTAGTACTGTTGAAATAACTCCTGTCCTATCCTGACAGATCTTGGCACTAGAGCTTCAAAACCACTAGCTTCAAAACTACAGTTTTTTCAAGCGAAGTACTAATATTCCCTCTTGGTACATTTCTGAAATGGTACATATGTAGGTTTGCTAGAAGTATTTAGGAGAAACAGCTGGACATTACAAGAAAGCTGTCTTTTATACTTAAACTTTTTATATGACCCAGTTCATATTTATAGCATATTTTCCTTAAGCTTTCCTCCTTCTAGCCCCCTTCCCATCAATCTTCTGCATTTTGCATTCACATCTAAACATAAATTCAAATGAGAGGTCAGGAAAGATTGAGCGCAGGATTTTTGTCAGTGCTAAGGGCCCGATTCTGCGCTCCTGACAAATAGTCTGGAGTCTAATAATCAAAACAATTAGAGACCCCCCCATTGCCTGGATGAAGGATCAGTCTAGCATGGGAGAAACCCTCAGGAGTCCCGCGCTGCCATTTTATACTTCATTTACACAAATAAAATATGAAGACTTGTGACTGGCTCATTTGTATCCACAAATGTTTTTGCAACCGTCTTAGAATTACCCCTTTTGCAGCATCACTGGATGCCTAGTGTGAATAGCCTCCTTTAGGATTAAGTTACTTGTACAACATGTCTTGGTCCAACAGAACATTGGTAAAACGCTGTGTTACCTCTGAGTCAACTGTGCTCAGAGTAGATAAACAAATATCCCTGAAGTCACCGCTGTTGTTAGATCATTGTCTGGCCAATGCATAGAGAATACAAAGAGTCCTAGGAGGACTTTTTTTTCTCTTATTCTGTCTTTCAATCTGTGGGGCTGAACAGTTGATTCTAGTCTTGGACTGAACTGAGCATTTCAATAACTTGTATTTTAATCAAAATCAGACATGTATGTGTATGTATTTTCCTGTAACAAGCCCAGAAGACTTTTCTTCAGGGTATTTTGGAATTATGGTGCTTAATGGGTGATGTGGTGCCTTCTGACATTCTGAGACAGTATTTATCCTCATTACAAAAATTATGTCATTATTGCTGTGCTTTAAACAGTATAAACTAATCAAGTAATAGGTTGCTACACGAAAGCTGTTATGACTATCAAGAGTCTAAGCATAACAAATGTCAATATTTTGTTGAAGAAAATACGTACAATAAAAACCAATCCCCTGTCCTGCCCGGGTTCATAAAAATTCAGCTTCTCCCTCAGTCCCTGAAGTAACTGTTTTCAAGTAAAGAACAGGCTGCTGAAAGTTGCTCAGCCAAGCCTATGCACTTAAAATGTGGTATATGCTTGAGTATAAAAACTGTGTCACTGTCTTCTGTGATGACCATAGCCATACTGGTGTGACATGATGAGACAAAATTAATTGCTTTTTGCTAAGCAGCCTCTCCAAATGGGGCTGACCTAACCCCATCAAGCGAAGGAATCAGCAGCTGGGGTTATCATTCCCCTTTTGTTCTTGGGCTTTCGGAGGGGGAAGATGCTCAGCCCAGCTGGTTGGGATTCACCAGTCTCTAGTTCAAAGCAACCTGAAGAGAACATCAGTATGATACACTCTCTCTTACTTCTTTGGGTTAGAAAATGACAGTGTATTTTCCTGGTGAACTTGTTACATAGCCCAAGTTGCAATAATCCAAACTGAAGGTACTGAAGATGTGAATGTGGGGTTGTTATTCCAGCGGGAGAATCGAGACCACAGTGATTGCTTCTGCTCCAGCGGATGGATTCAGTGAGACCCGAAAGCAGCATCATATTTTAACTCTCCTGGAGAAAGACCCCGCCAAAAGAAGGTGAGCCTGTGTACTGCTTCATTCTTCCAGTGTTTTCTCCTTTTAGCCAGTATTGGCTTGTCAGGGCGTGTTTTAAGCCAGCTGTTCTTCATCCAGATTCCAGTCTCCCTCATGCACTAAGAGGTCTGGAAGACAGTGCTGGCTGTGTGGGATGAAAAGGATATGTCTTGGCATATTGCTGGGCTATTAGTCCGTATCACTGCACAGGGGTCCCTAGAGAGGGCAAATGATAAATAGACTGGACAGTGGTTAGCAAGTTAGAGCAAACTGGGACTAGCCGGTAGCTGGTGAAGTCTTTGGCACTGAACGCAGATTTCCTGAGGATGAACCAGGCTCCCTGGGTCACGGAGCTTGTGGACTTCCCAACCTGCTGTTCCAAATCAAATAGGGTTTTTTTCTTTCTTTTCTGGGATAAATAAATCATACAATTAGAAGCGAAATCAAGCTGTTTATAAATTCCTTGAGCCAACCAAGTGGAAAATCTGACAGAGGGAATGTATCTATTTACTTTTCATTTTTAAGAGTAGCAAGACTTTCCCTCACAAATACAGTTAATCCACTGGTCTTCAGCTTTTCCAAACAGAAAACCTGTGATGCGTCTGCCTTAAGACGATGCAGTAAAAAGATTTAGTTAGTTACCTTTGCCTGCTGATGTCAAACCACCCCATGGCAGGCTTTGCCTGGCTGTGCGAAGTTGCTTGAGAATCTTTCTCTGCCACAAACCCAGCCTGCAGCTGTACAGAATACCGCCAGGAGTGAGATGCAGACATCTATTCCTGCTGTTTCTAAGGGAAAAAAATCTCTGCATTACAGGTTGTGAATGCAAAGGTGAGATTTGGGAGGATTAGTGCTGGGATAGATGGTTCATTGACATCTCTAGCTGGCCTGGGACAGGAGAAGGCCAGGCTGGCTTCTTTGAGGGGCCCTTTCTTGGGTTTGTCTTCTGGAGCTCTCTGCTCGACGCTTATCCCCTAAGACTGGGCGGTGGCATGAATGCCACAGGTTAGCTCTTGGATAACATATAGCTTGTGTCTGAGCCGCTATTAGATTTAGAAAACAGAATCATTTCCCAAAGCCCAGAGGGAGCAGAAGGGGAAGAAAAAAGAGAATGGTTCTTAAAAAGTCTTATGTTTCTCTTTGGAAGAAAATTACCATCATCTATCTTTCCTTTCTTGCAAGCTCCTGGAACCTACTAGTAGTGCCCTGCTGCTGGATTTTCAAACTTCTATTTTGCTGAAGAATATCCCTCTGATGCAGGTGCCAGTGTCATTTATCAGAGGATGATGTCAACATTCCTGTGTCATACATGACAAATGACAGCAGAAAGGAGTGCCCCTTGAATTCCCTTACTTTCACATGGCTCTTTCCTCTCTCTGGTTAAATGACATTTTATTTCCTACAGTGTTTCAGTTTAGACTTCTGTTGCCTCTAGAGAGAGGGTACGTTCAAATTGACTAAGAATGAGTGATTAGTACCAGGCACTGAGCTCCAAATTCAGTATTAGTTTAAATACAGTCTCACAGCAATGGATGTAAATTTTGCTTTCATGCTTTTGGGGCAAATTCTGCCTCATCTCACACCTCAGAAAATGCCAGAGATCTTTTCTGAGGTATTCCCAATAGCAGAGCTGGATGGATGTGCAAGCACGCCCCTCATCCTCTGTTTCTAATGCTTTTAAAGAGATGACAGATTTTGAGTTGATGACAACTGCCGCATTCAGAAGTGTTTGCTTTGCTGAACATGTACCTGTTCCTGCTTGGCAGCAGAAATCCGTGCCTTGTCCCTGGTCTGTATGTGAGCCTGATTTTAAAGGTAATGTAGAAATTAATTGTCGGCATCCAGAGGCATGCTCAGTAAGAGGAGCAAAGCAAAATAAAAGCTTGGTAAGAAAACAGGGAGGACAGAGCACATATGCTTCTTCTAATCCTCTTTTTCTTCTGCTTCTTTCTATTATTCTTGCTGGTAGAAGGGATTTGGACTCTTCTCTCTTAAGCCATGCATGTACAAAAAGGACTTTATTTTTAACTCATGTCAAAATCCTTTCTTGGACCCGGCAGCTGCAGTTTTAACATGTTAGCTGACTGCAGTAACCCAGAGCGGGGAGCTTAGGCTTTATCTTGACCAGTAAATGCCTGTTAAAACCGCTCCTGCTTTGACTAGCGCTTGTTAAAATATCAGTATGGACAACATGTGTTTTTAAAACCACACACCTGTACTCCTAATGACAGCGAGGCCTTGTGGGAGGACGTGATTCACAGACCCGCTGCTCCCTGTGCTTTCCGCCCACTCAGCATTTGATTATAGTTTATTTTCCTCTGTTCAAGCATGCATGGGGCTGCCAACCCTGTGATTTTTATTTTGTTTTTTGGTACCAGGCTTTTAAGCTAACCAGGAGCCTGGCTTGGCTTTGTTCAGCACCCAGTGAAAGGGCTGGATTTTCATAAGAGCCCAGGGCTCGGCAGCAGCCAGGGCACGGTTTGACATGTGCTTAAATAGCATCCCAGAAAAGCGAGCCGGTGCCATCCCGCTCTTGCCTTGCACCGCACCAGTCCAAACACTGAGGCAGATAAACAAGGAATTATTCAGAGGAACTGATCCAACTGAAGAGAACCGTACATAACTTGATTTTTCAGTGGTGCTGCCATTTAGTCATCGGATTTCACACCTTCCCTCTAAAATCAATAGAAACCTTGATGTCCACAAGCAGCTTTGTTGAGTTTCTGGATCTTTTCTTGGAACAGAACCAATTAAAAAAAAAAATTCAATTATCTTACAGATGTTCCAAACAACCTTTCCAAAAGAACAGGCTTGTTCCCAAGATCTAAGGGAGATTTAGGGGTAGGGTAGTAACAGCAGTAATTTAGATGAACCCCATTCCTTATATGCTCAATTTAAAATTTATGCACAAGTCTGCATTAAAATAAAAGTTACTTCAACAGGAGAATTATATCTGCATGTGACTTGTACTGAAAAAACTGATGAAACTAACTGAAAATGGTGTAGTTCTGGGGCAAACCAGAAGTAAGGCAAGTTCCTTGCATTAGTAGTCAGGGTAGAGGGAATCACTCACTCATGGATGCAGAAGTGACTCAGATGTTTTCATGCATTTATATTTTCAAAGGCTTCTTCAGAAGGAATAGATTTAGCAACATACCTCTCCTTTCTTTTTAATATGAGAACTGAACTTCTTTTTTTTTTTCTGCACACTTCTAGTTTTTCCCCAAAGCAGGGGTCCATTAGCTCCAGACTCCACCAGTCCCAAGGGCTGTGATCTTATCTGAGGCTGCCAGAGATTATTATACACATCACTGTCATGTTGCTATGTTGTTGGTGGGGTTTTTTCCCTTCTGTTTCATTTTATTTGTTTTTTACAGGTGAAAAAAAGAGGCAGTAGGGTTTTTCTAGCCCTTAGACATGTAATCTGAGACAAAAAGGCCTCAATTTCTCTCACTCTTCTCTTCCAGCTCTGCCAGCTGAAGTACTATTTTTCACAGGATGAATTGCTGATATTCCTGCTTACGCAAACTAAGAGCAGCAACTGAGTCTCCTAGTCTGTACCTGTCTTAACTCAGACAGGGCCAACATTAATATTCCTAATGGTAAAGCTTTCATTTTGGTTTCTTTTCCATGCTCTAAGATATATTCTTCATTCTCTAGTTACTGATATATTTCTGATGTGCCCAGCAGGTAACTTCTAGGAGTCACACTAGGTCAAGCTTACTTTAAAAAAGGGAAGAAGGGTAAAGGGAGGAAAGGAAGAAAACTGTTGGTTTCTTATTTCTTGCACTCTAAGCTTTATTCAGTATTTCTGAGTGGTTTTGGGGGCCCACAGTGGTTTATTTAGTAAAGCCTGTTTACCAAAACTGCCACTAGTTTCCTTTGCTTCTTATGTGGCTTAACTCTAAAGTGACACAGAATGTTTATAGTTTATACCCTAAATTGCTAGGACAGATTTATTCATCTATCTAGATTCCTTAGGGCAGCTTTCACAGCTCTGGGGAACCAAAATTCTTGTGTTGAAGGAGTTGTATGGTGGTGTTGGTGAGGATGGAGGTGATAGTGAGGAAGTGGTCAATCCTTCTCCAATTTACGGGCCGTACACCAAAATTTTCCTATGGCTGAGAGTCACTGATCAGGTACAGAGACACGGGCAGAAGTTTGCAGGTATAAGGTGATGGAAGCTGCCCAGGGGATCACAGTTTTGCAATATCTGATGGGGTTGAAGTGCGCATGCAGCTGCATCCCAGCTTAGTCTTGGAATACCATTTTTGGCAGGTTTTGCTAACTTAAAGCACCCCACAGCTGAAGATCTGAGTTACCCAGAAAGTTTGCACCAACACCGTCCTGGTGCCAAACATGTGATGGAGTCTTAGCATGAGAGCTACGCTTAATCTGCTTATCAACATCATGAAGCTCCTCCATGAAAGATAGCCTCAAGAGGAGGAAAAAGTATGTCCAGGCTTACATAAAACAGAATGATTGTTTGAATGCTTTTCTGAGGTGTGTGAGATGTGGCAGATGCTTGGCTGGAGGGGTTCAAATTCACATCTCAGGACTGTCCTAACTAGCAGCTACACCTTATGCTAGCATGAGCAGCACTTTGTTCTTTATCTTTGTGTTCGGCACAGTGCTGGAGGATGCAGTCAAAGAATGGCTCATCTCAGTTCAACCTGGATTGGTGATACAATTTCCTTTGGCTCTTCAGTCTAATTGAGTTTGTGGTCTTAGTCTGATGTTTGCAATATGGAAAAGTGACTCCATTATTTCAGGTAAATTGGACTTCCAGCGGTGAGCAGTAATGATGACAGAAGTCTATTTTCTCACCTGTACCCCACTATGTCATGGCTGCTGCTCTAACCCCTAACTCACCACCAAAATCCACAATGAAGTATTGTAGGTGTAGCTGTGCTGCTGCTGGTGTATACACTCGAATGGAATGAGGGTTGTGAATGTCAGTACTGCCAGTTCCTCACCAGCATTGTTTTATTTTTGGGAGCACCTAGAGGCTTCATCTGAGTTCAGGGCCTCAACATGTTGGACAAAAAAATAACTAGAGATTAGGTCTTCATATGAAGAGCTTGTACTCTGAAGAAGCAAAGCAGGCAAAAGTAAGAAGATAAACAGAACAGTGGAATGATTTATCCAGGGTCACAGGGCAGGTCAGTGGTGAAGCTAAGATCAGAGTCTGTATCTCTTGGTTTCTGCCAAGCCATCACGTAGAACACGTTCACAAAAAAGGAATGTTTCAGACACGTGGAAATTGCAGGAGTTCACTAGTATTGAAATATATCAGTTTAGAACAGGAGTGTTAAAGATTAACCTTAAGAGCCCTCCGTTTCTGCTGTCACTCAGTTCCTCAAGATGTTCCAAAACCTTGTACAGTTCACCAGCTCTTCACCTTGGGGTTTCCTCTGCCTGTTAATGATACAAAGGCTTCCACAGGACAGCAGCCTCTTATGATAGTGACCTTTTATTTGCCCACATCTTCAGGGAGATGACAGATAATGGGAGGAAGTCAGATATGTTTAAAATATACTTAGTTTTAACAGCACTGAGACACTTAACTTGTCAGCAATCCAATTATTAATCAGATTAATGGACTTTTATAAATCCACGGCATCCTTAGGACAATTGCTTGGTTTACGTTTCGTGCATACAGAATAAGGTTTCTCATGAGCTATGAGAACTTCAATATGAAAACTAAAACTGAGAAGTAATCCTCAGCTTATTCTGCTACCACACCCTGCATGTGAGAATGCCGATCACTGCCTGTGTAGGAGCATCGTTTAATTATGTTTTTTCACTTCTGAGCTTAATGCTATTGAAGGAAATCCATCAGCATTTAATTAAGGACTAAATACAGTCAGTCCTTCTAGCTGGTTTAGTACCCACTTAAATTTGATACCTAGACAGCCAAAAAGGATAGCAGTGGTAACAACATTAAAGAAGGTTTTGTAAGAGAATGGGAATCTAATTTGTATCTGGAAATTAAATTTATATCTGAGATTTTAGAAAACCATTTAAGAGATATTGAACCCCCATCTGTATTAGGAAGTAATGGCAGTAAGTCATCCAGTTAGGTCGTTCGCCTTCTAGATGAAATAATTTTTTCAAAATAATTTCTAAAGTTCCTGATTTTAGTCCAGGGGTGCCCTGGGCCCCTGGAATGTATTTCAATGAAACAAAAGCAGCTCATGCTGCATACACAACTTGACATGTCCGTTTCTGATCAAGCAATGCTGTATTCTGTGTAGAGGTTTTCATTCTAATACTCTACTTTATAAACTAGGACTTTTAAAATTAATTTTGTAAAATTCAGGTTTTCAAAAGGAAGCTAAGAAATAACATGTGAGTTCTGACTCTCACAAAGAAGGCAGGACCAATGCAAATTGTATGAAAGGAAACAGAGAATTATGCAGTTTCAGTTAATTTTTAGATCTGATCTGGAGATGAGTGTGTTCAGAATAGGATGCCATAGAAGTCACTAATGTCAGTGTCTTGATAGCAGTTTCCCCTTGAGTGGGGATCATGAACAAATGAAATTACCACAAGCTTTAATGTTGATTTAAGAAGGTGCAGGCAGGGGCCCTAAGGACTGCTCAGCATTAAGCACACACGTAAGTGCTCTCCAGAAGAGTTTTCTTTTTTTCATATCAGACACTATGTAAGTAAAAAGGAAAAGCATATCTGTATCTGTGTGCGAATGAACCTGTTAGGTCATAAAAGCAAAGAACTAGGAAATACCACGTTGGTGAGAGACCCCTGAAGAGAAGCAAATAATAGAGGTTTTATTTGTAACCTTTTCAGATTACCCATTTGAACTTAATTATAACTCGTTTTTTACTCCAGCATTGTACTACTGAAACCTGCTTATACTTTTTAATGCATTTTGTCTCATTATGTATTTCATATAGTTAGGTTTGCTTTCCTGCTGCAGGAAGGCTCACGGGAGCTTTTAGAGCAGAAATAATAAATAACTGACTTCTCTTAAGAAGCCGTTAAACTTTTTCCTTACTAGATGAAGTGAACACGTATGGTACCTGGAAATGCAAAGTCTTTGTCAAGTTTGTGTGTGTCTTTAATCACAATATATATTTCCCCTGGCATTATTTATTAGTTTTCTTTGTAGTTCTGTCACTGATTTTACTTGCCATTTCAATCTGAAATAACCATTAAGTTTTTTTTCTTCTCTTGGCAAGAGGTAAATCTGTACTATTTGCTGATTTGTTTAGTACTGTCTGGAAACTTAATCTTGCTCAAAGTCAGAGATTTTAAATATGTCAGATCACCTTAAAGCTACACACTGGTTGTATGGGTGACATATGTGTTCAGAGAAATTCATTTCAAGTACTACAAATGAGTCCTTTAGTAATACCCAGGAGTCATAATGTCTGTGACATAATGAACCCTCCTAAATTACAGCCTACACTAATTAGATCAGTTATTGCTACATTCCAAACCCTGAAACAATTTGCGTAAAGTGGTAGTTACCTGTAATGAACAGACACATAGCTGACTGTCAGCAGCCTTTTTCCTTCTCCAGGACTTAGAGAGACTGTGCCGACAGCTCCTTGCATCTGTGTCACCAATGGCACTATCATCAGGAAGGGACTTTATGACATCTAGAAGTAGAGTGACCCCCTTGGCAAGGGACAGTGGCCCCGTGGAATGAAACATTAGAAGGTTTTGATCTTGTTTCCTGTGTCATTTATGTACCTATTCTTTAGCTACTTCTCCATGTATTATCTCTTGTCTCTTCATTATCTCTTTAATTTCCTTTAGATGCCCAGTGATTATTTATTATTATTATTGAATTTACATAAGGGAAGATATTTGTTCTTGCTCCCTCATCTTTGTGCTCTCTCCTGCTCATGCAGAAAAAAACATAGCAAGCTGGGATGACATTTCTGACCGAAAGGCACGTGAATCTCAGTGAGGAAAAGCTGTTTTGGACTCTGTGCCTGAGCAAACTACTATCAGTAATTTTGCTGAGAACAGATAGCAACAGGAGACCGCTTATTTATTTAGACGTGAGTCAGGTAACTTGATTTTTCACTGTACCAATTGGTACAAATCTATAAACAGTACAAACTGCTTGCTAATTAGCTGATATTGCAGAATTGTAAAGGGGAGCAGAGGAATGTAGAATTTTTTTCACAAATTGGTTCTACCAAGGAAAGACTTAAAAAAAAAATCACAATAGCAAATTGTTAAAAAAGCTAAGTGCACGTTTCTAAACACAGGAAAAGACTGGCCACACGTGTTACACTCAGTTCTTTTCTTTGCTTGTTTTTTACTGGACATTTTTCTAAATTTCAGATCCTGTGTCCTGTGCTGAATTGGTTTGATTTTTGACTTTCCTCTCACCGTAGGATCAACTTCATGCAGAACTGGTGTGGTCAGGTGCTCGGATCAGGATGGTGTTAGCGATCCTGGGCCATGGAGCGGCTGCTCCGGAGCACCCTGGGGAGGACCAGTTGCTGGGGACATAGCAGCATCTTCCGAGTCACCTGGGTTGGAAACGGCCTTGGTTTGGTCTGGAGCACCCCTCTGCCTTCCACCAAGCCATGAGCTCGCCTAGTCCGAGTCTGACAGGTAGTGGGGCCTTAAACCAGCTATACCAGGAAAAAAAAAGTAACAAGAAACATCTGAGAGTGGAGGGGCTTGGTTTCTCTCTGTGCTGCGGAGCCCCTCGCAGAAACCCTCGGTCGCCGTCATGCTTGTGGCCAGTGGTTTTGGACACACTTGGTTCAAAATCAAAATGTTCTCCAGAAATGGTCTCACTTTCTGGAAACTGCAAAATGAGCTTGGTTCTTGATTTGGGCTCTTTTGCCTCACGTACATACATCTGTGTAATGAACGTGTTGGAGTTCAAACTATATATCACATTGTCATAACGCAGGAACCCCTTGAGCTGAGCTTTGAGCTGTTTCCATCTGCCTTGCTTCATTACACAGACTCCGCTGGCTGGTCTCCCAAAGCCTGGACCACAACGTTATCCAAAATTCACCTTTGCACCCACCTCCCTTCCAACTGCAGACTTGTGCCTCTTACTTCTTCCCTGCAGCTGGGGGTGTGGGATGCTCGTTTTGCTTCAGGAATATTTTTTGCATGGATGACACATCCTTTTCTCCTCTCTCATGTTATTTTTAGGTGTCTCTCTTTTTTTTTATGTAATGTCACCTCTTTGTCACAGTTTGCTCAGCACATTAAGTGCGTCAGGAAGGAAAGGGGTAGAAGGTGCATCAAAAGAAAATGGCTTTTTTTCACTTTTATTTAAGATCAGCTGCTGAAACTTCTAACTGCTAATATTTGAAGGCCATCCCATGGCCAACCTCTAAAGGTTTTGTTGAACAGAAAGTTCCTTGCTTTTAAGCATTTTATTAATGGGAGGCCTGTTCTTGTTGCTAGAAGAGGTCACAAATCCCTCTGGATAATTTAGTCATGATCTTATGATTTTGTTCACAATTTACTCTGCAAGCAGCCGTGGCTTCACTGCTTCTGTCTTTGTGATTTGTACGGAAGGGTTTTTGTGTGAGTAAAAAGTCTCTACCTGTTACTACTTGGCACATGAGCTGTTTTTCTGGGCAAACACTGCTGAGTGCTGCATCCAAGTAGCCAAAGCACCTCTGCACAGTTTTGTTTCATTTTTCCAATAGCATTTGTAAAATAACCAGCAAAGAACCTGCAATACTTAATGAGCTGACAGGCAGGGAAAGGTCAAAAACAAGCAGGAGACCTGTTCTGACTCATTCCTCCTGGACTTATAACTTGTTTCTTACAGACCAAACAGTACTTTTCTTTTATTAAAAAAATAAAAAATAAAAAAATTAAGAGATGACAGGCTGAAACTGCCTACTTTCCTTTCAGTGTCAGAAGACATAAATAGTTTTAGTCTGCAGTAGTTTCTGATTGAATATCCTTTTGAAGTAATGATAGCTATAATTTAAAGCAACAGTTACCATATTTTCTTCTCTCTGTGACATTCTTTGATGCTGTAAGTATAAATCTGCTTAAAATAGCTATGGCTATGCCTGGGTGGACTACCAGGATTTTTGGAGGTTCTGCCTCTAATTGCCATCATATGTACCTAATATCACAAACCCAACAGCCTGATGACAATGCTGCTGCAAATACTTTCTTGACATAAGAAGAAAGGTAAATTCAGAGGTGCACATGAAGTTTAAATTGTTTGCTAAGACTAAAACTTTTGCAAAGAAATTCTTTTTAATTAACACAAATACTGTTCCAGGACAGCTTGGCCTCGACTGTATATTCAGCTGGTAAGGGGTGTTATATTATGCTCTAATACAGCATCAGAAAATCACTGACTTTTAGGGGCAATTACAAAAATATTTTGGTATAATGTAATTTCAGACTTTGTTGTTGCCTCACACAATATGTATATACTCAATCAAGTAGATTATTTTTTTCAAAAGAGTTGATGTAACTTGAAAAAAATATATACAATTTGAGGGTAAACGGAGGCTCATGGGCATCTTTATCTGTCAATTCTGTTAAATCTTTTGCTGTGTGCAATTCTGTCCAACAGCTCGTAGTTTTCATTCTGTACTATTGCAGCTGGAATAGAAGCTGAGACTCTGAGTATATTCACTATAAAAGCATGTTAGTATTAGCCTAGTCCACTATGTAAAATAGCAGGAAGACACAATGCATTAAATATTGAATATTTTTATTAACTTATTCAGCATTTTCTATTTTAATAATAAGCCTTTAATTATTTCAATGAGTTGTCATGTTTATCTTTTGGCATAAGGGAATAGGAATTATTTTAAAAACAACCCTACAGAGACACCTCCCTCAGGACAAAGTAAGAAGTACCAACTCAGAGAGAGTGTTTGTGTGGATGGGAAAGAAGCCGGACAGATGGGAAAAGGGAACAAGACAGATTAAATTAGTAACTATAATGTTGTAAAGCCCATCAAGATGAGTGTTGCAGCAGTTTATTGTTGAACATACTTTCTCTGGTTCTGTGTTTTCACTTCCAGTCAAGACCACTCAATCCCTCCTGCCTCACTTGGTAGGACATACTCTGCATTTTTATGACCTGACGCTTTCTCCTGCCTACATGAACTTCAAAAACATGGTAGCTCCACTGACTTTGAAAGTAAATGTATAACTTTATAAACAAGGTAGGTCAGAAACAAGAAGCAAACTTGCTGCTGCAGCAGACTACTCAGCAAGGGCCAGTTTCTTTTCCTTGCTTGATAACTACAGTACAAGACAGTTTGCATTGGTGTCACTGCAACTCTCACAAGTGCTCCGGATCTCCGGTGCCTCTCACCCTTGTTTATCACAGAGCAGCAGCAGAATATACTCCTGGTTGGTTTGGTGGTGTAATGAGTCATTCTCCTGCACAGCTGAGAGAAGTCAGGCCTGTACTTCTGGGGTGTAAAATGACTGATAAGCAATTCTGCCTTTCTCCAGCTCTCAGATGTAACTGAGATATGGAGGGATGAGGTTTCAGCGTCATGGCTCTGTTCCTGGTCTCTGGCCTTTCACTGTGTGCAAACTCATGGTCTCACCACTCAGGGAGTTGATTTCTTCAGAAATTCTTCAGAGATTCAAAGAGCAGATAGAACAGCACGCCGAGTTCTGTCCCTGAACTGATTGTGAAAAATTCAAATGAGCAGATGGGAAAGTCTTTAACTTCTTCATTTGCTTCCAAAAGGCATTTTCTTCAACCTGGCACGATAAGGCAAGAACTGCTTTTGTTGTTTGGACAAGAAATCATTCATCCAGCTCTCAAAACCCCATTTGAAGAGACTCAATCATCCATCCCGCCCAACAGCAAGGTAAGTGTCAGCTTCAAGATTGCAGGCAACGATGGACAGGTTTTGGTGTCTCCTGGAACCTTCTGGATCGAGCTTGAGAAGGCAGCAGAGAGAACTGTGATGGCAAAGAGCTCAGGTTAAAGACAACCTGGCAATCCAACAGTAAATTGGAAGGTCACTGATGACCTGCCCATCTCAGGCACGAAAGGCTTGTTGAGGCAGGGAGTTCCCCCATGGTACCAGTAAATAATTAAGACTACACATCGTTGTGGCTGGGGTCATGTTTCTTTGCAGAAGAAAGAGCTGAGTGGGGCTTAAACTAAGCAACAACAAGGTGAGTAATGCAGATTCTTATGCTAACAAGAAAGTGTTTCCACAGAGGAAGTCGAGTCAGTAAGGAAAGATAAAGGATAGTTCTCCAAAGAAGATTCAAGCTGCTCAAGATTTATTTATTTTTAAGGATAGTTTGTATAACAAACATGGACCTTCAGGAAGATCAACATGTAAAGGTTGCTGACCTTTAAATGAGGTATTGCAGATGGTTGAATAAAGTCAGCCAGTGAAACCACACCAGACATGAGACAATGAGAAAACAGACAGGTACAGAAAAAATAATTGTTTGATGCATTTTTGAGGGGGAAGTTCCAGCTGTTTAAGCATCTGCTTGATGAAGGATAACCACCTGCTCGAGACCAGGCGTGTGGAGGGCAGTGGACTGGAGGCTGCTTGTGGACAGAGGATACACCAAATGTGCAGCAGAGACCTGGCAATGCTGCAGGTCAGGGGACAAACCAGGTCACAGGGGGACATTAGTGGATGCACAGGTGCTTCTGGGACCATCAGGACTGTGAGACAAAGAAAGGCAACAAGTTTTCCAAAATGTAATTATTTTCTGAGGTGTTTTGCTTCACTTTTAAACGACTGATTTCACTCCAAAATCTTTCTCTTTCTTAAAAATATCAGGCACCATCGAGACCACATTTTTATTGATCTATTGTATATTTACATCTTACAGCACACATTTCTAATATCTGAGAATGCGAATTTGAAATGGCAAAATTACAGTGATAAATTTACAAAAGGTTACTGGCATCAGTCCACATCCAGTACAGCTTGTCTTAAAGGAGCAGATTGAAAACCAGTTATGTGGTTGCAATAATACTGAATGTTTTGATGACAGAAAATGCAGAGTGAATCACTGCTGTGTGTGCCCTCTCACTCCAAACAGTGATATATTTAATTATTTTTGAGTGAGTAGATAGAACAGACTGAGAAACTCCTGAGGTTTTGGGGCGCCGAGGGTTGTGCGTGAGAAGGTGCAGATGCACACCTACTGCAGCTCTCCGACTGGCAGGACTTTGTCCATCTGTTCGTCAGCAGGACTGAACTCAAATGTTTAAATATCCTAGCATGTTAAAGAAAACAGTTGTGATTTTCGTGGTTAAAAATTGTGGGAGGAATAAAAAGAAAAATACTGTGAAAGTCAAGCAGAATGCTGTGCCTGGGGTTAACTGCTAACCCATGTGCTGCTCTTTTTTTGTTTGGAAAATATGTTTCTCAGCTGTTATTGCGGGGCCTGGATGGTGATTTTGTTGAAGGCAACGGGAAGAGTATCTTCAGTGGATCAGAATCCGGCCTTATTTCTGCTTGCCCCAGGCAAAATGGGAAATTATCCTTTGTATTTTTTTTTCATATTCCTGAAAGTTCTCAAGCCAGCATTGTATGGTTTTCCTCCTTATTTCCTTTTGTTCCTATTTGAACATCTGTCTGAAGTAGTGTATTACATACTAATTTGTTCTGAGCTTTTTTTTTTTTGGCGTGGTTGGGTGTGATTACAGTCTTCCACTTCATTTTCATTAATTTGCTTCATTTATTTGCTTTTGATCTTTTATTGGTCCTTATAGTATGTGTGTGTGTGAGAAAGCGAGCAGGCATGTGTGCATGCAAAGAGGAAAGAATTCTGCAATTACTCCTGTTCAGTCTGCCAGCGGTCTCCAGATACACAGTGCAGAGCTGGCAGCAGGGATCTTTGCTTATATCTGATGCTTGTACGTGGGCTGGCATGAGCCAGCAGCATCGCCAGGGCGCTCCCAGCGTTCCCAGTGCTCTCTGGCTGGTCACCCAGTGCCCTGGAGGCAGGGGACAGGTCCTATGTGAGCACTAGGATGGGACAGAAATGCACGGAGCACAAGCTTGAGCTCTGAGTTTACAGGACATCATAAATGTGTCCTCAGTGCTTATTATTTTCCTGGGGTATTATTTAGAAGGAAGTACTGTCCTACAGGCCTGGCTGGTTCCCTAGATGCTAATATGCTGTAAACAAAAAGCCATGTAGATTTGACAGGAGCTTCATGGAAATAATTGTTCTGGACAAGGTACGACATAAAGAAATTTTAAGAATTCCAGCCAAATGAACTAGAAATGTTTTGATGGAAAATAATTTCAAATAGTTTAGCAGTGGATTGTTTGCTGTCAGTTGGACTTGATTGGAGATATAAAGACAATTGTGACTTTGAATATTATCTAATAAACTAATTGCTCATTCTTTTGACAAAAAGAGAAGAGTGAAGGGAAAGGGAAGGAAGGGAAAGGGAAGGAGAGGAGAGGAGAGGAGAGGAGAGGAGAGGAGAGGAGAGGAGAGGAGAGGAGAGGAGAGGAGAGGAGAGGAGAGGAGAGGAGAGGAGAGGAGAGGAGAGGAGAGGAGAGGAGAGGAGAGGAGAGGAGAGGAGAGGAGAGGAGAGGAGAGGAGAGGGGAGGAGAGGAGAGTGCAGGTCTCAGAAACATACTGTTATTTACTGAAGCTACTTTTTTTTTTTTTAACTGGTACTTTTCTGGTGCCTTATTGCAAATGAAAAGTGGAATCTTTTTATTTTGCTTTACTTCCACTTTGAGCCAGATGAAAACAGACCCCTTTGCCCTGTGCTGAGGCAGTAGAATGGGGCAAAGCTGCGATGCTGCCATCCCGACCAGCCCAGCCCTGCGGTGGGACTCGGCACAGAGACACCGCAACCGAATGGTCTGGAACAGCCTCTTGACTCCATCATTCTCACACCCAGCTGTCCTTTAATCTCTGTTTGGAATAAAAATATGCCAGATCACAAGCTACCGTTCTGGAAAGCTGGGTCTGAGGCACTCTGCTATCCTGCAGTGCAGTCAGGGACCACGAGTCCTCTTGGTGTGGGGAGAGCCATTGTCTGTCAGGTGGGGCTCCAAAAGCTCGCGTGAAGCAGGACATGTGTGTGCTGCTCTCTGCTGCTCTGACTGGTGGGATGGTCCCTGGGGTAGGAGCTGTTGTTTGGCTTTCAGCATCAGTGGTTGTTCAGTGCTTCTGGAGGAGAGGCTGTGAGTCAAACATCTCCCGTGAAAGCTCTCTTTGCTGTGTGGTATCTGCAGGCTACGGGAAGCACTGTAAATAGTTGTATTGCAAATTGAAATAAATACCTAAGTACTGCTTCTCAGGGTCATTGCTGGCAGCATCCAGCACTGATCTGCAATTCTTGCAGGCTGTCAGTGTGTTGTGGTGAGAGGAAGGCTCACACATCCCCGAGCATCGTCCCGGAGCAGGGGCTGCTCAGCTGCCCCGCTTGTCTTCTGCAGAGGGACACGTCTGTCTGCTGCTCTTGCATTAGGTTCTCCTCCCTCCTGATACCGTACACATGGTAGTGTGGCTGTGGCAGAGGAAGAGTTTCAGCTTTCCTTTCATTCCCTATCCTTCCTATCATAGAGTATGTTGATACATGTGTTTGCCCAGATCCTTTCCTGTAAAGATGGAGGGTAAAACTCTCCATCACATGTCATCGTTGTCTATAATTACTGTTCTGTCGTTGTCCTGGAGAGGAGCTGCTTCTGTCACCCCATCATCAGCTTTCTTCTCATCTTTTTGAAGCTTCACTTTCTCTTGTAGGTACCCAGGAACAGACTGATGATAGACTCTGTGATGTTTTTTGATCTTTCCCCTCATACCCTTGGATCTTGCTCACCAATCTTCCTTGCCTTTCTGTCATTGCTAATAAATTTTCTTTCTGTTAATGTTGTCTGTATGTTAATATCCCTACAGGAAAAGATACTGTTGTAGCAAATCCTAATTTCAGAGTCAAGAGACATCACCTTTGTTTGGCTGGAGTGTGTTCTTTTAGCAATAGCAGTCCACGCAAGTCCTCCAGGTACAAGTCTGCCCACAGCAGCCTTGTTTAATGGGCAGTTAAACGGAATGATGTTGATGGAGATGTTGATCTTATTTAGTAGCAGGTTTGTATTTCTATAATCATTGTTAGTGGCCTTTGCTACAAACAGATTTGTATATTTTAGCTCTATTTAGCTATGGTCAATAAGATACATTCTGGCCCTGCTATTGTTCTGTTTCTCAGGCAATGTTAGTCCCCGTTATTCCTTTTTTTGACATATTTTAAATAAATATTATAAGAATATGTTTGATTTGTACCACCTCATCTAGAACCTTTTAAAATTCCTTCTCAAACTAAAAGCATACCACTGCTTGAAGAAAAATAAGCACAGTACCCTTATCACTCTGGTACTGTTTTCTTCTAAAATATCTCCCATTTGGAAGTCTTTACTGTAATAACTGGGATATGAGTACAAAGGCTGGAATTTTCCCAAATAAGAAAGCTTTAAGACATAATTTCTTAGTACAAAAGCTTCTTTTTTGTTAAATTATATATAAGTATTTTCAGCAGGACCTCCTATGCACAACTATGCAGTGAACGTTCGTTTTTGCAATATCAGCTGAAAAGTATGCCTTCAACACCATTTATATTAATGTCACTGTTACGAACAAATCTTTCTTTTTAGAGGGTGAGCCAGAAGGATATAGTCAGAGATACGTGCACAAAAGGCGTATCTGCTTTTTATTTTCAGGATCATCACTCTCTGTTCTCACCTCTTTGAAGATCACTGTGCAGGAACGCAAGCCCTGGATTACAGTTTGGAGAAGAGCACAGGTTGGACATGAACGCATTTTCCCCACACAAATGGGGACGCGCTCATCCGTTCAATCCGTGATCCTGCCAACTCTGCGGACTCAGGGTCTTTTCTTTTTTGCCCCCTTCTGCACCTTTACATCCATATCAAGAAGAATGAAATCCATCCCATTCTTCAAAAGAAAAAGCTGCGGCTATAACGTGTCACTAACAGCTACAGCTGAGATTTTTCAGAGGAGATTTCAGTGGGATTTGGGTGCCTGACTGCCCTAAATTCTTTTGGAAACCCTAGTCTAATAGACCTCTGTGGGGGTGTAAAAACTGTCTTCCATGAGGGAATGTTCCTTTTTGTTTTGCACCCCCAGGCCAGCCAGGACTCAGCACCTCAAGCCAACCAGAAGTGGCGTTTCCAGCCCCCCTGCTCACAAAAGGACACGTTTGTCCCCCTGGCAGCTCTGGTGACCTTTGGCTCCGGGAGAAGGAACCTCAGGATCATGCTGCTGCTTGGGTCAGTCGCTCTGAAATATTTGGGTTTGCCTTGCTTTTGCCCCTGTTCCTAAAACACTGATGGAACTGCAGTCACTGAGTGTTTTATAGCTCTATTCTGCGTAAATTAGGTGGGTTTTTCTGTCAGTTTCCCATGAAATTTTTGTAAAGGGTGTATAAGAAATGCCAGATCCAATGAGGAAAACACCAACTGATACATTTGCTTTTCGCCATACATACAGAGTTTAATTTAGCAGAGAGAAGCAACTAAGAATCAAGTATTGTTATGGTAAAATTCTTCCTTTTATCTGAAGCTATATGTGATCCCATAATACATCCAGATGTGCATGATTGTTTGTTAGAAAGTGAAAATTTTAATTAACAGTGTGGCTAGCTCTGAGTTTCACTCTCTGCCATTATCTCACTATATTGGGTTTTGCATAACATGAGCATTCAGAATGAAAATCTGCATGAAATCTTCCAACTGTGAATGCCTTTCCCTTGTAAGAATTTGCTGTGAATCTCTGGAAACTCGCTAAGTCCCCAGGGGGATAAGAATTCACAGATCTAACTAACCCTGAGGGTCATGTTATCACACAGATTAACTATTCTCAACCAATTTCTGAAATTCATTAGACGGTTAAGGCTTTCTATCAACATTAGTAATGTGTACTTTCTTTTTCTACTTATTTGTCCTTAAATATATTTATTGGACCCCCGACACACAGTGGCTCTCCTTCCTCTTAATCAGTTTCTCATATGTCCCTGAAGAAGCATCTCAATTTCACATATTCAGCTAATTATTCTTCTAATTATTCCTTTTTTAAGGGGGTCGGTAGACAGTACCACACATTGGAATATATTGTGCTATTCCACAACATTGTATTTGGAGAAATAAGATCAATACATATTTGTTTTTCAACCCAGATAAAGTTTATGTTTTGCAGAATAAAGTAAGAGGTGTAACATTTCCCAGAAGTTAGCAATGCCAGTGATTGTGTTATAGACTTAAAGTTGGGATTCTGTAGGAAGCCACCGAAAGTCAAATTCATCTGAACAAGGATTTTTATAATATCCAAATCTCAGCTAAGTTCTTTCCTGGTGAAACTGGTGTATGCTGTGGACAATGGTTGCATATTAAAGTGGCCAGCACATTTGGGGTGAATCCCATTAGCTACCTATTTTTTGTGAAAGTAAAGCCTCACAGGAGGGTTGCCTATGAATAAAAGGTTGGAGGAGGCTTCGTGTGTCATCTCTGGTAATACAGACACCAGAACGTGTGATGTCCAAAACTAATTTATCAAGCTGACCTGAAAGCAAATAAGGGCTTGTTTGGGGGTTTAGGGTTTTTTGTTGGTTTGGGGTTTCGTGCTGTCACAGAATCTCCCTGTTCTGATGGTTTAGGAGCTTATGTTGGTTTCCAGGTATTCATGACTCGTTTACATCTGCTGCTTCTTATGCCAGCATTATCCCATAATTCCCAGCCCATAAATTGAAATACCAGCCACAGGAAAACCTCAGCTTACTCACTGGCCCTCTAGTAAGGAACAAGTTGAAATGCCTCTGGGTACAAAGCGTGTGAAGGTGCCTGGGAGGATGGCCCAGGTGACCCTCACTCTTATACCTAGGGAAACATCTCTGAAGGAAAGTTTTATTCTTTCCCAAGCAACTAGGGCATAAATATTTTTCTCTTCCAGAAAGCTTCTGCAAAACGATAGTCTGCTTTTACACCAAACCATTTAATAAGTTTAATTAAATGGAAGCTTATGATAATTAAACCAAAAGCCTAAGGGCCCTGTTCTGCGAGGACTTACTCCTTGCATAAGACCAATTTCCATATAATTTAGACAACAAAATAGCGGAACAGTGCTCTGCCATCTAATTTATATGAAATTGGTATTCTC
This sequence comes from Columba livia, assembly GCF_036013475.1. Classification (NCBI taxonomy): domain Eukaryota; kingdom Metazoa; phylum Chordata; class Aves; order Columbiformes; family Columbidae; genus Columba; species Columba livia. The sequence goes on from NC_088614.1 coordinate 3,874,972, forward strand.
CAACCCAGATTTATATTACACCATAAACACACTTCTTGTATCTTAACAGAGGTGGAATAGCTCCAGTACAAGTATTGGAGCAGAAGAGAAAGAAAAGATTTTTAAAAGGGAACCCTCCCCTTTTTTACAAAAAAACAAACCTGAATGCGCAAATTAAACCGAAATCTGATAAACTCTGCATGAGGATCAAATATCCTTAAACAAATTCTCTAACATAGCGGGTACTTTTAGGTTCTTCTTTCATAACAAATTTGCATATTTACTACTTCTGGGTGTTTTCTTGAACTAATGCTTGTGATCAATGCTAGAGAAAAACCCACGCTCTGTATTTTGGAATTCTTTACCGTCTCCCCGAGTGTCCCAAAGGAACGGTACCGTGCATTATCTCCTCTACCACCTGTATTTTTATTGCACTTCAAAACACAGCTCCAGTACTAGAAAGAATCGATGGGGCCTTATTCTTCACTACTTTACTCCAACTTTGCACAGCCCACTACAGACAAAGCCATTTTTCTTGCTTACAGTTGAAACGGTGGGGAAAGTCACCAACCCCCCACCAGCAGGAAAGAATAAGCAGTTTTTGGTTCTCTCCCTATCCCCTATCTCCCTATCCTGCAGACACAGGCACTAGAAACATAGGTAACCCACATGGAGGGGGAACAAGGACCCTTTCTATCTCCTCTGCTCCCTTGTGCAGCACGGCTGATAACTGAGACCTTGGTATTTGGTGGCTTTACTGCACAAGCTGCTCTGTTTTGGGGCTTCTTTTAGTTTTTTAAAGAGACTGAATTCGGTGGGTTCCCCTTGCAGGGGGAGGTTCGTTTTGTGCCATGTCTTCTTCCAAAGGAAAGCAGAGGTCCCACGTTGAGGGAAGCTATATGTATAATAGCTGGAGAAAAGGTGAAAGCATTATTTTGAACAGGCTGGACACCAAATGCTCCTCTGCACAGCTATTCCCTATTAGATGTTGGTGATTAATTGCTCAGGGTTTGAAGATAACCAGGTCAGAGCCTCATGAGATATACACTTCCCACTACTGACAGTCAAATAGTAGACACCCCTATCTGAAGTCTATTTGTAGATGTAGTAGGGCAACATCATCTCATGTACTGTAAATGAGTTTGTCATTTTAGTTTATGATGCCCATGCCTCTATTTCTAAACCTTCAAGACACTGACGTGCACAACTCTGCCCTACTGTTTTGCTTGCACTACAGAGTAAATGCAAAGCCCAGGGGTTAAAACTCAGCCCAGATGAGCCAGAATTATTCCTTGTAAGACAAGGCATCTGGAAGATCTCACCCCTTTGACGACTGTTGTACCTATTGGTGGGCTTTGACCCAAGCGTGCAGAGAAGCGTTGCATCCTGAGGGTCATTTTTGACAGCACCAAACACGGAAACCTCTTTTCTTTACAGTCTTCAAAAGTGGCTTACAAAATATCTGAAGTATTCAAAATCTGTGACCTTTACCTCCAGGCAGAGGCTCCGTCACGGTGATCTATGTCTCTGTGGGCTTAAGGCCAGCTTACCGTAACACATCCCCCAAAATCACCTGCGGGCTGGGGCTGCTGGAGAGAAGCAGCGTGACTGCTGGAGGGCCCTCACCTGGGGATGCACCCGGCAAACCGCATCAGCAGGTATGATTCAAGGTCTTTTTCATTATTGATATTTAAAGCCTAGAACAGTAGAAAGCCAGACTCTCTGAGGAACCCATGTAGCATGTCACACCATGGTGTTTTTTCAGGGGAGATGCACATGGAACTGTCCTCTCGCGAGGGACAAGGGTCTGGCTCACCTTGGAGGTACCTAGAGGTAGGATGAAGATGTGTCTCCTCCCATGGGGACTGGGAGCAGCAGGAACAGAGCTGGAGAGGCAGGTTGTGCTGCCCATCTGTTCTCCATCTCTCCCAAGGAAAAGGCCATGGGAGACAAGCTCAACCTATGCCTCAGAGCATGATCCTGGCTTGTGGGCTGTCAGCTGCCCCTTGGCAGCATCTATGCTCTTTGATGTTTATGTCGATTTTAAAATAAACAAACAAGTAGAAATGGTTAAAGGCAGAAATTGAACGGTTTCTTTCATTTTCCTGAATGTTTTCCTCAGCAAGGCATGGTCATTTGGCATTGCATTTTTCCCAGGGTTTCATCAGAAGGTACCAACGGTATGAAAACTACCATTTTTCACAGGAGTTAACTTCCCACCCTGTTATATTTACATTTGGGATAGCTTCTTAATATTATTAGCAAGTTGGCCTTTTCTTAATTCGACTCATGAGTTTTTAAGGTTAGAAATGTTCTTGGAGTAGACCACCATATTAGAACCTGAACCCATTTTAAGGTTCTGTACCCAAAACTGAACCTAGATATGAAATTCAAATGCTGAGCTTTCTGTGTGCAGTGCTGAGTGCTATAGACGCAGCATTCAACCTTCTGCATCCATTATGGGAAATACTAGTATTAATTTATTGCAAGAACACTTCTGTAGAGGTCTGAGCTAGGTTTTCATGCTTTTGAATAGATTCATGATGAGCAGGAACTTCCTGCTGCAAAATTTGTAAGCCCTAACGTCCAGGAAACACAAATCTCTTATGTTCTGTGCTGCTGTAGATGTGGTCCTGGGATCCCCCACACACTCAATAGAAAGCAAAAAAGAGATTTGCACCTCAGTTACAAAAGTCAGAGAGGAAACTTTAATATTCCTACCATGTTTTGCTGATGATGGAAGGTCCATATTCAGACCAAGCTCAGGCCCTGTGTAAGTGTATATAACTTTCAGAGATACCAATAATATCTTCTCCTCCTTACATCAAGTCTGAATTTGGCCCATAGTATTTGTTAAAATAGTGCTAGGCCTAGAAAAGGCCTAGAAAAACACCAATTTATCTTACAAGAGCAAAATAGTTCAATACAAATGAGAAAAGGAATAGACAGTGGACAGAGATGTGCAGAACTTCGTTTCTGGGCAAAAAGCAGTGCTGGTCGCATCCTGCCCAGCTCCAGGTCTAAACATCTGCTTTCAGATGTATTTCCTTCACCTGAGTGTAACAAGTAAAGTAAAAATAAAAGTCATCTTAGTTCGCACGCAGCACTGAGATTCCAAACCCCCATGATATATAATGTACAAAGGCGCGAAAGTACAACTCTGTTTGTGCTGGGCCTCTCGTTAGGGAGATGTGAGGGATGAGGAGCAAACGCTGCTGCAGAGCTGTGGCCCAAGTGGAGGTGACAAGGGACCGGCAGCGCCCAGGAGGTCGCAGGGCACATGGAGCCCCTCTCCATGGGCAGCATTTCACGTCCTGGCACCTCGTGCACACAGAGCCTGCTTTCTAATGTCGTTACCTTGCTGTTATTTTGCACTTCTGTCCCAAAAAGCTTCAAAGTCTATTTTTTTTTTAACATATATTTATTAAAACTTTCTCGCACTATTCAAAAGAATATTTGAATGGCCACTCGAAACCCCGCTGCCTAATGACTGCTGACTTGCTGAAGAAAGGAGGCGAGGGAGGCTTTGCTTTGCGGGGTGGGGGGAGAGAAAATAAAGAGAAATCGGCCCAGCTTCAAAGGGTGCATTTCCATAATTGCCCTGTAACTTTGGCAAAATAAATCTGAAGGGCTGAGAAAAGCGCAATCTCTCAGATGAGTGCACTACAAAAGCCCCAGAGATCCCCAGTCCCACTTGTTACCATTCTAATTCAGTGAGAGAATTCGGTCCCTAACCTCGGTAACAAAAGCCATGAAATCACCGTCCTCCCATTCCGATAGCCCGTTCCCAAAGAATAAGACCTTATCCTGCCTTTGTCTCCATCCTGCCCACGGACACTTGGTACAAGTCAGGGTAGCATTAGGGGGGAGAACAACTGGGAGAGGTTTTTCCAGACCGATAATTTAAACGCAGAGTCTTGGGTGCTCGGTTGCAAAGATGTGTGTTCCAACATAGCAGGGGAGATGGGGTCTGGTGCTGACTTATTTTATTGTCACAACAAGCACTTTTTGTGGTATATATCTAGTTGAATTTCCATACAATCTGTCTAAACTTCTCAAATGGAACGTGCACACGAGAGTTACGTAGTTGTTTTCCTTAGAAAAGGGAAATTATCCTCAACTGCTTCTAGGATTTAACATTTGTCCTCAGTACGTGATCTTTACAAAAGCAATAATAGTAACTATAGATAAAATTTAAGAAGAAAGTGTCTGAAGTGGCTTTGCTGGCACAGCTACAGACCCAACTTTGTAATTCCTTAGTGAAAAAATGACTGCTGAATGTGAATAGTCGGTCTTTTACAGCAAAGGCCCAATCTCCCGTCATTTGGCCCCTCTCTGACTTTTTTTATTTTCTCAATAAGACGAGCTTTTGTGGCGATGTTCAGTATGGACAATCAGGACAGCCTTATAAAGGGATTGAGAAGGGCACACAAAGGGCTGCGGCAGCATCAAAGCCGGCCCAGCAGCACAATAGAGATGACATTTTTACATCCCAGGGCTGGGGCGGGCAGGGACTGAATACTGTGTCCATAGCAGTGTCAGTAAACAATGAGCAAAGTGGGAAAGGGGTGAAAACACAAGTCAAAATCTTTTTATTGAAGCCCCCTACACATTCATTGGGCATTTTCAGCCCTGCATTTGAAAGCTCTTCCATTTACTTACTCTCCGGATTCTCCTATTTAACTAACTGACTGATGATGGCTCCATTTTGATATCCGAAGAAAAGAACGGGAATTCTTCCTGATGTGAATATATTAATTCATGAGATTTAATTGCATTTTATTGGCAGCAAAGAAAATATGAGCTGCGTGGTGTTGTTCTTAAAGGGACTCTGCCATCTTTAACACCACATTTAAGAACCCTGTTTAAGAAGCACCGGCCTTACCTGCAGTACCAGTCCTGCCTCTTGTTCTCAGAAGCAATGTTTTTATTTTAGTTTGCCACTTTCCTCCATTTAGTTTATTTATTTTTGTTTTGCATAACAAAACTAGGCTGGAGTGTTGTGTTGTTTCTGGCTGGTTTCTCCTTCCATTTCTTGCGCCCAAGCCCAAGGTCTCAGTGTGGTGCAAAGTACCAGCAGGGAAAGTTTAAAAATGGAGGATTTATAACATAATAACCCTGGACATTCCACCAATTCAGGTAACCTTAGTGACTACACCAGATGCCAGGAGGGCAGACGTGAGCACTAAAACTTGCTTTTCCTGGCTTTTTTTTTTTTTCCCGGGAATTACATTAAAACATTTCTGTTAGTATTGGGCTGTGATTTAGTACACCAGAGGAAACCTGTCTATCAAGCATAAATTTCTGACATGGTCTTCTATAGGAACCGCTTGCAGAAGGCTCCATCTGAGAGCACCAGCACTCGCACCGCTGTTCAATACCCATCTCGAGTGTCCTTTTTCATTAAATTATTTTGGAATGGGGCTCGTCTAATCTCCTAGTGAAGCTTACGTTTTACCTCTCTTGGAGGCAGGTTAGACTGCAACAGAGCAAATTGATGTTTTACTCCTTGTATCTAATTTCACATTACATCTATGTTTTTAGGCACTTAAATTTTACTGCTAAGGTATCTTGAGTATTGCATAGTCCAGTGTGAATTATACTAACAATTGCTGAGAAATTCAATAGCGTGATTCATATATTTGAGAGAGACAGACATATTTTCCTTTCACTGTTTTGCTCGAGAATAAGTATAATATTAATGTATTAAAACCTCAGTTTTATGCATACTCAGTAAGTAATTTTATTCTAGCCTGGCTAGCTGGCCTACTGACATGCATTTTCACCACTGCTAAAAATAATGAGGAATCCAAGTGACACACATTTATGGCTAGGAGTGCCATCGGATCCCTTGACCTAATTGAGCATGCCTACACACCTTAGAGTGTTTTGCATAACCAACCTAGACAGCAGGAACATTTCCAACCAGATTGATTGACATATTTTATTTCTAACTTAAGCTTAATCATGACCAAGAATGATTCATTTATACCTTTCAAACTTTAGGAATTGACACAGGAGACAACCAAGCTGCAGACTCCAGAGTAAGCAATCATGTGAAGGAAAAAATATATATTAATAGAGTTTATTAACCTACTTAGCTGCTGAGGTTGATGTAATAGAATGGATTAATTAGCTGGTAGGGGAGTTACTTTATTTTATAAATAAATGTCAAACTAGATTTTTTGCAGGAAAGGTTTTGTCCTAAATCACTTTTCCATTAAACATTTCTCTGAAGTCATGTACAAAACCTGGAGAAGGTACTGGGAGGTGCAGTTCAATTATTTTATTGGTTTTTTAATAAACCAGCTGCACAAGAGCTCATCTCCCAGCAATAAACAAATTTACTCTCAAACTGAGACAGTTCTCAGCTTTTAAGGCATAAACTGCCTTCAAATAAATATCAGTGGTTTCCACGCACCGTGTCTTAAGCAGGAACAAAGCCTAATAGAATAGTCTGTAATAAAAGTGCTATTTCCAGCATGTGTGTAAGTGGCTGCTCTACGCTGAAAATGTCCTTTAGCACTTTTTAACCATATTCTCTAGTGTGTCAGCAAAGAGACTCCATCAGAGTATTTAACATTGCTGGGAGCAAAGGAATAAAGTGGAGTCACTGTTGATTATTACTCATTAGCCACAAGGACATCCACTTAACATGTGAATAAATGAATGACACCATGTCCTAATGGAAATGGCCTCAGTGTACCTTTAAGCAAAATGTTGTTTAATATCTTCCATTTGCTGAATAGTAAAGAGGCCTGTTGGACATGCATAGTTAGCAAGCAGCCATTGTTGCTTTGTTCCAATTGCAGCATTTAATAAAAAAAATGTTGTCTTTGACTGCAGCAAAGATGGGCCTCATGACTGCGGGTGGCAGCATGGCCTCATCCTCATGCTGCAAATTCACAATGTCACTGGCATCCTAAAGAGTTAATACCCATAAAGCAAATGAAGCCTTAGAAGGTACATGTTCTTCATTATTCTGCTTTACATTCAAACATATAAAACAAAGAACATCTGATATCTTTATTGGTTTCCTATAGATAAAACACAAGCAAGCTATAAGCCCTAATTTTCTTATTACCATTTGTTAACAAGGAAGGTAACACCCTCAAAAGTACTTGATTAGGACTCGCTTTGATTTGTATCTTGTTATGATTTCCAGGGCATATATTTTTGTATTATTCCTTTAGTACACTGATAGTTCTGATCAAAGTGATAAAAAGAGGTATTTTAAAAGTGTAAATATTAACCATACAAGTAAACCGCATAAACCGAGCAGCATCTTGAAAACTACCATGCTGAAGCATGCTTTGGGAAACAAATCCTAGCTGAGGTATCCGTCGCTCTCGGGGAAGCTGGTAGGCTGGGCTGGAGGAGCCCTTTGGCCCTCAAACCCTTGCAGCAATGACTTGTATCATTCGCAACTTTTTCCTTTTTTTTTTTTCCCACAATATAGCTACTGAGAACAGCTGCAGATATAACATTAAGTATATTTGCTGTATCACATAGCTAAATACCCATGATTAGAATCCATACCAGAATACATCTGGGGATAAATCAGTTTTAACTAATGAAAACAACAGCAAGCGCTCTAGCTCACATGAAAGATTTGGGGGTGTTATTTTAACGCACGGTCTGTTGCCTGATTATGAAAACTGTGCTGGATCTCTTCCTCACTCTTGTAATTTTGCCTGCGTAACAGCAAGCTGTGCTGGAGGCAGCTCGCTGGTGTTTCTCAGCTCCCAGGGCTCCCTCCTGTCTCGTCCCTGGGCTGCGATGGGCACTCTGGCTGCGGTGAATGGGAAGCCTGACACAGTCGCTACACCCAGCGCAGCTCCCAGCACAAGTGAGGCTGACAAGTTGGAAGTCTCTTTCTCTTGCCTCCTCCTCCTCACCGGCGCTTCCTCCGGCCGGCCCCGCGCAGACAGGGAGCGAGCGGGGGATGATTACATCAATCAGTGTCAGGTCTGGGAGCTGTGATTTATGAATATGCATAATGAGCTCTCACCTTTGAGAAGGACTAGCTAGGGAGATAATTGATTAGACAGGAAAAGAGCAGCCAACAGAGAGGGAGAGAGGCCTCTCTGCGCCGTCTCGGGCAGGCCTGGCTGGGGCTCCAGCGAGGCTGTCACGCTGCGTGAGCAATTCTAAAAAAAAATATATGAGTAGGATTTTTAACGTTTTGTTGAAACACGCATAACAAAATGCTTCCTCACAAAATTAATGGGAATTTTCTCCACATTAAGGAAGCGAAGCAGGCACAAAAGCTGCTTTCCCCCCACAGGGAAACCAAGTTTTCACTTCCAGAAGCCAAAGAGGCAGCTTTCCCATGGCTGCCACGCAGCCGCCGCTGCTGCGGGAGCATCCCCACGGTCAGGGCGAAGGGAGAGGGCTCTGCTTCGAAGGCAAAGGAGCCTTTAATGGAGGTGGAAAGCTGGGGACGCAATTGTTTACTCATCGTGGTCTCATTATTTTCTTCCATCCCCTTTAAGCATCTGTCTGGCCACTGTGTGAAAGTTTCTATGGAAAACGCACCAGGATGTCCAGAGGAAGGGGAGGTGGAAATTTGCCTCTAGCTTTCTCTCCCCCTACCCCTCCCATTTTACATGCCATTAATCTTTTTTTTTCTTCAGCAAGAATCGAGTAGAGGAAAAAGCAGGGATGCAAAGTGTGGAAACACTGGGCAAAATTTACATGAGAAACAATCTGTTTTCTAACCACCCACCCACAGACTTTCCCCTCTTTTCAGGAGCCCATTGGAGCGAAAGAGGGGGAACAGTTCCTGGCAGAAGGACAGAGCTGCGACGAGGCAAACGCTGTTTCCAGGGTGAGCTGTGACCAGAGAGGATGTATAGGGAAAGGAAAGGGATATGGGGGGTAGAAAGCAGAGATCGCAACACTGCCGCAAACCTTGCGGGTCCCATAATGCCTGCCAGGAGGAATATTAATTGTGAAGTATTAAAACACATATATAAAGTGCGTGTGCACACACGTATGTATGTATATATATATATATATATGTAGTGTAAACATATATATACACATCTTATCACTTACAAATGCCTAGGATTTAAAATGTAGTTTATCGGCCTAGTGCAACCCAATCCTATAAATAATACATTCCTATCACTATGACCTCAAAATGTCAATACCACGCAGCCCTGCACATTTGCATATCTTGTACTGTCTAAACTTGAAGCATGTCAGCTATGTGCTTCTGTTTGTACTTTAACTTCATTTTAACTCTTGCTTCCTAGCTCTGAGCACCCTTCCCCCTCCATAGTGTCTGTCACCAAAATGAGAAAAGCACCAGCTATTTAATCACCACCTCAGTAATTATGCCATTTCCAGGACTGTAAGGAGAGGAAGGGTGGGGGGCACACTCCCGCTCAACAGAGATGTTAAAGAAGTGCCTGGGAACAAAAGCAGGAGGGGGCCAGCCCGTGGACTCTACCTGCCCAAGCTGCCCCCTCCAGCTTTGGGGCGCGGGGATGGGCATGGCCATCCGCGGGCACCGATCCGACGGGTAATTGGGAAGAGGGGAGGAAAGGGGAGGTGGAAGAAGCTCCTGTCCCCCCCCAAACAATCACCTTGGGATGGTTTTCATCTGATTGCGAAGCGGGAGGGGGCCGGGGCCGCTCGGAGCGGCCGGACCTCTCCTGGATGGGGCCAATTCTCAGCACTTTGCCGAGGAAACGAAGCTACAAGTTCTCGAGGCCGCGGATCGGCTTCGGGCGGGACGGAGAAGCTGCAGGTCCCGGAGCCGGAGCCCGGCGGGGCGGCCCGGGGGGGCAGCGGGACGGGCAGATCGCCCGGCGCGGAGCGGAGCTCCCTGCTGGGTGTGCGCCGCCGCGCCTCGATTCTCGGTGCCGCCGGTTGGATCGGTAACTCTTGCTCGGCGGCAAACCCGCGGGAACGGGTTGCGGGGGGGAGGGGGATATCCCCAGCCCCGGCGCCCCCTCCCCGCGGTCTCGATCATCCCCTGTCTCTCTCAGCGGCACAGCGGGCCCGGGGGGAGCCTTCCCCCCCGCCCAAAACTGCCCCCTGGGACGCGCACGGTGGGGGAGGAGAAATAACGCAGCTCAGTTCCCGACCTGCTGCGGCAATGACGACCCCCGAAGTTTCCTTTCAATTAACCCCTCCCGCGCCCCGCGCTACCACCGCGCTCCGAGGGGGCGGGGGATCAATAGCCGGCACCCGGTAATAAGGTCCTCGGGGGGCGATGGATCACCGCCGGGCCGCTGCCGGCTGCCCCCGGGCTCCCCCCCGGCGCCATCCCCGGCTTCCCTGGGGCAGGGCGCTGTCCCCAGATCTACACACGGAGTCGCACTCCCCGCTCCCCCCGCCCCGCCTCCGGCACCACCGGGGCGGCGACGCCTGCAGGGGGCGCTGCGGCTCCAGCGTTGGGTCCCGCCGCGGTCGCCGCGGGAAGGGCCGCGCGCCGCCCGGCCGGCCCCGCCGCTGCCCTTGCCCGGCCCGGCCGCACTGCCCGGCGGCGCCCGGACACCGCGAACACCCGCTCCGCCTCTGGGCGGCCCCGGCGGCGCCGGCCCGCGCTCTGCCAAAGGATGCGCCGCTCCTGCCTCGGCCCCTGCGCGGCCTCGCCTGCCGCAGAAAAACAAGTCACCGGCGGGGACGGGAGGTGGTAAGGCTGCGAGAAAAAATAATTCCAGAGGTGGGAAAAGAGAGTGTAGTCAAAGTGGCAACAGTTTATTTATTAGCCAAAAATATATACTTTCTTGTACAATTTGGTTCACACATATGTACATTTTTACCGTATGTACAAAAACAAACAACAACAACAAAAAAATCGAAACACCTAATCCTCACTGGACTTCCAAAAACCTCACAAACTCTGCTAATCCAGATGATAATACAGAAGCGGGTATTTTTTTTTTTCCTTTTTAGTTTTAATATACAGACATGCTTACAAGTTGTAACTATACAGAGATTTCTTTTTACAATCATTACAACAACAATAAAAAATTAACTATGATGATGACAACGCCGATAGAACCATAGCGGCATCAAGTTGGTTCTGGGGCCTGGAAAAAAATGACACAGAAAAAAATATTTAATAGGATTTCTAGTTAGATTGTGCTGGCACAATATATTTAAGTGTAGGTAGCACTACTTTTGTTGTTGTTGTTGTTATTTTTTTAAAAAAATATATTTCTAAATATAAAAAGTTTTCAGAGTGAGTTACAGGAAATTTTTTTAGCTACGAAAATACCACGGGCCCGATCCCCGTGGTTTCCATCAATCAAAAGAGTAATTGATTTCAGCGACTGCTACGCCAGACTCGGGACAGCAAGGCTCAGTCTCTTAAGTTTTCATACTAGCTGGGGTGTTTTATTTTAATTTATTGTTTTCCCACTGCCGCTGTATTTGTCTCTCACGTTCGGCGGCACCGACGGCTGCTATTGGCGTCCCGGGCAGGCCGGGCCGGTGGTGCTCGGGGGGAAGGCCGGCACCGGCTGCTCCCGCCTGCCTGGCCAAAGCCGAGCCGAGCCGAGCCCGGGCACAGCAGCCGCACCGCCCGGCCCCGCCACCGCAGCCCGGCCTGCCCTGGGCACGGCTCCCGAGCTCCGGAAGGGAGAACAGCAAAAATATATAAATATCAGAATAACCCACTACGCACGCAGAGGAAGAACAAGAAACCGCCCTGGAAAGGGAACTAAAGAAGCGGAGAAAATAAGCTAACCATTTACAACTCCCTCTATATATCCTTAGGAGACTGAGGAAGCAATCTCTTACCGCCTCTGCACTGGCTGGAAAGCTGTCTTTATTAACTTTTTCTCTACTTCCAAGGCACTAGATCGATCTAAAAAGAGAAGAAACAAAGGAAACAAAAAAAAAAAGTTCCTTTATAGCCCCCGTTTTGTTTCCCCACATCCCTGAATTAAACCTCTAGACTTAAGATCTCTTCTTAGCAAGTTGCAAATACGACAAAACGACTGCTATGCTGCAGGAGTGACCGTCAAAAGGAAAACAAACCGGCCCTGGAGCAAGCCTTACGGCCGGGTCCTTCCCACAAAGACGATTTGAGCACCAACAACAACAGCAACAAAAATTATCTCCGTCGGAGGAAGGTAATTCTCGGGGTTTGAGACTAACCGGACGAGGAGGCCCCCCCACTGCCGCCGCCCCGGTGGCCCCGCGGCCGCCCGCCCGCCGCCACCTGCGCCCCGACGGCTGCGCCGGGCCGAGGGGACCGTGAGAAAACCGCGGGAACGGCGCCCCCCGGCCTCGGCCCCTCGCACAAGGTCCCGCGGGGCCTCCCGAGCCTCTCCGCGCCGCACTGCGCAGCACCGCCGAGCCCCCCGCGGCGGCCGTCGGCCCGTCCCGTCCCCGCCGCGTCCCTCAGCGGTCACCTGCTCCGGCGGGCTCCGCGCTCTGCGCCTGGTCCGCGGGCCGCGGGAAGGCGGCGGCGGCGGAGGGGGCTGCAGGGGTGGCCCCCAGCCCCAGCAGGTGTGGAGTGTTCAGTAAGGCCAGCGGGTGCGGGGCCGGGTGGTGGTGGGCCGGGAAGGCGCGGTTGGTCCAGTTGGGAAACTTGCCCAGGGGGCAGGAGGAGACGAGTCTGTGGGGTGGCGGGGGGGGCAGCGGCAGCGGCTGGGGGCCGGCCGCCGGCGGGGAGCCGCCGCCGGGAGACTTGCGGGGGTTGTCCGGGCTAGTGGCCGTCTCAGCCAGCGACCAGATCTTGGGCTTCGGCAGGGTGCCGGCCAAAGCGCCGTCCGTCGGAGAGGAGGCGGTGGAGGAGGAGGCGGAGGAGGGGGGCGAGAGGTGGTGCGGCGACGGCTGGAGGGGCGGCTTGAGGGGCTCCAGGCTTGCGGGGGTAGCGGTGGCAGGGGCGGGGAGCTCGCACTTGTGGTGGTGGTGGTGGTGATGGTGGTGGAGGTGGTGGTGGCGGAGGTGGTGCGGCTCCCCCTCGGCGGCCTTGAGGTAGCGCTCCTCGGAGCCGGGCAGGTCCTCGAAGCCCTCGGAGCCCTCCGAGTCCGTCTTGGAGTCGGAGTGCAGGAGATCGGCGTCCTGCAGCTCGTCCTCCAGCTCGTCCTTGTTACTCTCGATGTTCTCGGTGTCGATGTTCTCCAGGTCGATCTCCTCCTCGTCCTCCCTCTTGTCCTCTTCCCCCTCGTGGTCGCTCCCGTAGGAGTTGCCCTCCTCGTCCGTCCTGCTGCGGGGGGCCCAGGTCATTTTATTCTCCTTTTTAAGCCGCCGCCGCGCGTTGGCGAACCAGGTGGACACTTGGGTGAGAGTCATTTTGGTGATGATGGCCAGCATGATCTTCTCGCCCTTGGTGGGGTAGGGGTTTTTCCGGTGCTCGTTGAGCCAGGCCTTCAGAGTGCTGGTGCTTTCCCGGGTGGCGTTCTTGGGCCGCGACGGGTCCCCGAACTGGTACTGCCCGTAGGGGTAGAAGGCAGGATGGTGGTGGGGGAAGGCGGCGTGCTGCACCCCCGGGCTCTCCTTCAGCTCGTATTGGGCGCCCTGCAGCGAGAGGGAAGGGGCGGCCCGGCTGAGACGGCGCGGCAGGCCCGGCCCGGAGCCCCTCCATCCCGCCGCTCCGCTGCCGTTACCGGGAGCAGAACTCGTTCGACACCAGCGCGGCGGCCGGGCCGAGCTGCCTTCTCGCGCCGCCGTGCTCCCCAACCCCGGCCCCGCCGCGCCGGACACTCTCCGGCCCCGGCAGCCCCGGCCCGGCCGAGGCGGGCGGCCAGTGCCCGCGGGGTGCCCGGGCGGGAGGAGCGGCTCCCCAGGTGCGTGTGCGCGGAGGGGCCACCGGCAGCCGGGGCCGCTCACTGCAGCCGTCAAGCCTTGCGGGAGGAGCTGGGGAAGCCGCGGGGTCGCCGCTCCAGCCCAGCACCTCTGCGGCAGCGCTCTCGGGGCCGGGCGGCGATAACGCCCCGTCTCCACTGACAGCCCTCCCGGCGTCTTCCCCTGCGGCCCGCCGGACCGATCCCCAGCGCGAACGGCGCCCCGGCCGGCCCCATCCCGAGCGTCCCGGGCAGCGAGCGGAGGGCCCCGGAGGGGCCTCTTACCAGCTGGGGGAAGATGGGCAGCTCGGCGGCGTAGGGCAGGAAGGCTCCGTAGCCCTGGGCGGCGGCGGCGTAGGGCGCGCCGTACATGGAGGAGAGCACGTTGGAGAGGGTCCCGGACGGGGCCAGCTCGGGGCCGCCGCGGGAGCCGCCGCTCCCCGGACGCTCCGCCGGGTAAATCGGCCTGATGTACTGGTAGCCCAGCTGGGGGAAAGACATGGTGGGGGAGTGGGGGCAGGGGAGGGGGGAAGGAGGAGGAGGAGGGGGGGGAGAAGAGAGGAAGAAGGGAGAGAAAGGGGAGAAAGTAGCAGGGCCGGGAGCGGAGGAGGGAGTCGGGTCTCTCGCCCTCGCCGGCCGCCCGCACTTTCAGCGCCTCCCGCAAACTCCGGCAGACATGGGGGGGGAGCTGGGGGTGCGCGGAGGCCGCGGGCTCCCTCCTGTCCTCGGCCGCCGCGGTAAACGATCCGATCGCTTCTTTCTTCTCTCACTTTTCCTATTGATCTGAGTGGACCCAGGTCAGGTCCTAACAGATTGCCTGAGATTATTGGGACTCCGGGCTCTGATTGACATTTCTAGTCTCTCGCAAGCCCCTCCTATTTCTTTTAAGTCTCTCTCTCTCCCTCTGCCTCCCTCTCTCTCTCATGCCCAGAGCTCGCTCTCGCCGGGCTTGTCACTAGCTGCTTTTTTTTTTTTTCTTCCCTAAATCTGTTTACTGACGTCGCGATCTTTTATTTGAGTTGCTTTCAAATCTCGTTTTAGCGATCGCCAATCAGTTGTGTGTTTTACAAAGGTTTAACCCTGCCTCATGGTATTCTAATTATATAGAGATAGATTTAGATATAATTTCTTTCATAGCCCCCCTCTCCCCCGGAGCATAGGAAGCCAGAGTGTCAGCTGTGAGCGGCACACGAGAGGGACAGGAAAAAGTTGTGACATTTAAAAATAAAGGCTCCCCCCCCGGCCCAGTGCTCCTTTTCAGGTTTTCAAATTTACAGCCTTTCCTTGCCCGGGTTCATTTTGTTTTCTTTATTAAGATATTCACTCCTTCCCTTCCCCCTCTCCAGTCCTGGCGAGGGTTACATCTCCTAATATAGATTTAAAAGTCTATTAGATTTTTTTCTTTAATTTGCATTTTCAGAGCTACCTTGAAAAATTTCCGAGTGTACTGAATCTTTAAGGAGTTCTCTACATTTTGTCTGGGCTAACAGTGGGCAGATACAGTGGAAAAGCTAAGTTAATTTTCCTCCTAATAAGGGACTTCAAAGAGTTGTAGGTCACAATTTTACATCAAAGGCAGAAAAGAAGGCAAATTAAAATCTTAACAAAGGAGAGACGGGAGCAGCCCTCTGGGCCATTAGTAAATAAGTGGTGTGAAAAAAGGGACAATGACAGGCACTGGAATTAAACTCATTAACACCTTTTTGTCTTGGTGCGAAATCTCTAATTAGGAAATTTATGATCATTTTGCTTATTCCCTCTGTTCTGAATCACTACAAGGCTTAGAAGGAAGTACCTGGTACGTGCAACATTTGCAAAGGGAGCAGTGGTAAGGGCTTGTAAGGAGCTATTGGGAAGGAGTCAAGATACGTTTTAATTACCTAATAAGATTTTTTTTTTAATGGCCAACACATTTTAAATGACGGTTTGCCCTTTTTGGTTTTTTTTAGCCGTCCCCCCCACTCACCCCCTCCCCCCGAAACCAGCGTGTGAGTTGCAATTTAGCCTTTTCAGAATAGTTAAAATACGGTTCAATCACAGCTCGTCTTTGGCAAGCGCCGGCATGTCCTGCTCCGCTACGGCCGGGCGGAGGGAGGGAAACCGAAAACGTTCATCCGACCTGTGGGGCTGGGATTGCGGGCAGGGGAGAGGGGACCTCATCCTGCCACCGTTATCTGCTTTCTTAAATACTCGGTGTTTCAATTTAAAAAAATAAAGTTTGAAAGGTCTTTTGAGTAGTTAAGACTGGAGGAGAGCTGTTTAAGCATATTCCCCTCTTTTCCTAAATACTCTCTGGATTTATTGCCTTTAAAATATGATTTAGGTACAATATAACCACTGTGCCCACAGTATGGATTTTTATAACTACATTTCTTTTAAAATGAAATTCATGTCAGATTATGCAGTTAAAGGAATCGACCTTGATAGCTTGCTATAATAAAACTGTATCAGCTTGTAATAAATGCGGATTATAGCAAAGCAAGCTCCAGAATTAAAATTCCCTGAATCAATATATGAAAATCTGTAGGAAACATCTCTAATCGTATTAAGTTCATCTTTATAGCATTTCCTATCTGCTAATCTAGTGCAAAACCAACTCTGGGTTGGAGGAATTTTTTTTTTTTCTATTCAACGTTGCTCCTGTGATAGCTTTTGATAGTATAATGCAAGGGAGATAACAATATTAAATTCAGTTATAAGTTTATTTCTTTCTAATACAGAAGAAAAACAGGCAGCGAGCCCCACGTCCTGATCTGCTTTAAACTTTTCTATAGGAAGCGCTCGGTTGGGGCTATGTGATGTTGAGGGGGTCGACGGAAAGTTTGGATGCGAACCACAAGTTTTAAAAAGATCTGCCTCGGAGAGAAAAGGGGCGAATGTGAATAATCGGACAAGTCAGTCGCCGTTTGGTGCAGTCGTGCTCGCCACGCTGGTGTTGCGGTCGGGCAGGGGGTGTCCCATATAAAACCGGTCCCATCTTTTTGAGGGTGCACGTCTGGCACGGAGTGGCAAAGCTGGTGGGATTATTTTGTGATCTTTAATCAACAGCACAATCAATACAAGTTGAGCCGCCGGTAGTAGCGGTCAGGTCTGGGATGGGAGCGACCAGGGCCATGCGGGAGCGGGGGGTCCCCGGGAGGCTGCTTGGAGGGAGGGAGACGCGGGAGGCGAGAAATTTATGGGTGCGAATGGATCCAGGTCAGAATGAGGGTGAGGGATGGTTTATTAATGGGAAAGAAATGGAGAGGAAACATAGCCGGACCAAATGGACGGGAGGAAAAATCTGCAGGGATGCAGTTCTTGGCTGAGAGGGCAGGGAAAAAAAAAAAGCAGAGAAGACAGCAAATGGTGGGGGAGAAACAGGAGAGGAGAGATCTTCCCGGGGGCAGGGTGGGGGAGCGATGTCCACGGCAGCGGAAGCGTCGCTGCGGGGACGGAACCAGCCCGGGGCCGGGAAGCGACGGGTGCGAGGCGGGGAGCGGAGCCGGGCAGGGCGGGCGGGGGGGCTGCGGCGGGAGCGGAGCAGGGAAGGGAGCGAAGCCCTTTCCTCGCGGACAGGGAGCGAGCAGGAGGGAGAGCGAAGCCGAACGGGAGACGCTTTGCCTGGCTGGAGCCGAAGGGAGATGCGAAGGGGAGGCTGGAGCCGGCTCGTCCTCCAGCCGGGGGGGGAGCCGCGCCGGGCCCGACGGCCGCCGCCCCCGGGGGGAGCCGCGGCGGCGGAGCGCTCCTTGGCCGGACAGACACGTGTCTCCTGGCCGGGATCTGTCAAAGCTGAGAGAGCGGCTCCTGATTTATTACCCCAAACACACACACACGCACCCCCCCGCCCATCCGCCTGCCCGCCCTCCCTCCGGCCTCGCCTCCCTCCTCTCCCGGCAGGCTCAGACGGTCGCCGAGCTAAAACCAAACCTCCCTCCGGCTGCAGCTGGGCTTCCCCGAGCCCGCAGCCGGCTCCGGGGTTGCAGGACGAGCCGCGCCGGGAGGAGGTGCACCGTCCGTGGGCAGCATCGCGTCCGCCCCGGCGCCCCTGGGACTCCAGTCCCGGTTCCCAGCGCTCACGCCCCACCGCGCCTCTCTCCGCCAGGTCACAGGCGGGGAAGGGGACCAGGGGACACGGCCCAGGAGGTGCCCCGGGCCGGGGGTGCCTGTCTCTGCCGCAGGGCCCTGCTGTGGAACCGGAGGTTGCCTGCCCGAAGGTGCGGGACAGCTGTCGGCGGGGCTGCGGGTTCCAGCAGGCTCCTGCCGGCCCCTGGGATGGCCGGGCCCGGGGCAGGGGGGGAGTCCCGGAGTGCCGCAGCACACGCGAGGATGGGGCGCGGCCGCAGGGAGAAGAGGGGGGTAAACAAACAAGTGGGATTAGGAGAAGGACCGCAGTTTAAAAAGGGTTAAAAAAATAGAGGGAAAGATCAAAGCGCCGCGTAAAAGACTCTTCAAATTACACGTTTGAAGCTTTTCCATAATTCCAAGGCGACAGATAGATAACAAGCTGCACATTCCTTATCACATATGGAATCAATCTGAAAGGAGTCTGTTGATCAGAATCTGTTAATTGCAGTGACATATGATTTGGAAAGAAAACACAATTAATGACCCCTCATGTTAAGGCTTTGGGACGAGGCCACTGACAATCTGTGCTCTGCAGCCAACGTCAACTTTTTTATCATTATAGTTATTATTAGTTAACTATTAAAGGGTGACATTCCTCATGCCTCGGCGAATGTTTTGTCTCCGTACCCGTTGCAGGTTTCGTCAGAATGGGGAGGAAAAGCGAAAGGGGACGCGAGCGCGTGTGCGCTTTTCCTTCAAGTTTTGGGGAGCTAAAATGATTTAGTAACTTGTCTGTAAATCTAATGACCTAAGGTGAGAAAAAATGCTTCATCTTTTATTATTACCATTTGTGGTGAGCCTTACCAGGAAACAGCAAAACCCGTTTGATATGGTCAATATATGTGTCCATTTAAAACCCATTATTGCAGAGATTTTTTTCCCAAAGCGAAATGAAGCCGATCTCCCCAATCCCATTTCCTAGCGCCCTCTGTCCATGGCTGCCCTTGGCTCCCCCATCCTGCCCGGGCGCTGGGGCCGCTGAGCCTCGGCCGAGCCCCCCTGAGTGCTGTGGGTGCAGGGACCGGGGGGCAGCAGCAGTGGGTGCCCCGGGGCTCTTCGTGTGACACGCGACCTGCAGTTTTAGTAAAGGAAGGAGCAACATTTTTAAAAAGCTTTACTCTGTCATTAAAAGATAATGGCTTTGTTTTAGAAGGGAGAAGGAGAGGTTCATTTGAAGGTTACAAAGCATAGACTTTAATAGGATGGAAGTGAAATTAGTTAATAAGAAAGTGCTGGCCAGAAGCTCTCCGGGCTTTTAAGTGCTCTCCAGGCCATTTAGGGAAATTGAATAAGAACAGACTGTTACCTGCAGCCCCAACTGTTATCTCCAGTTCTGCACAGAGGCGAGAAGGGAAAAATAGTGCCTGAAAGACCTGAAGTCCCGTACACCTCCTGCCAGCCTATTTCCTCGAGAAAGAATATCCCTGTTCTGCTAGCAATCGTGTTCTCCTCCTTCTGCTGCTTTTAAGCAGCCCAGACTACACCGTGTACCACAAGGGGGTAAGCAAAGGTAAGGGGCCACCAGCAGATGCTGCAGGCTCCGGGGGCAGCTCTGAGCAGCAGCCCCGGCCCCGCTCGGGCAAAGCTGGCCTCTTGCTGTTATTTTTTTTCCCTTTCATTTCTCCTGATGTTTTTTTCCCACCATTGTGGTGCGTTGCTGATTTGCGTTCGGACCGTTGCCAATAGGTCAGTATATTGTGTTACCTAACTTCCTATCTGCTCCCTCTCTCCCTCCCTTTTAACTTTATAGTTTTTAAAGGTGTTAATAAAACCTTTCCTTTGGTAAATCGTTCATTAGAAGCCCCACCGAAATCTGGAAAGACTTCAGAAAAAAAAAAAAAAAAAAAAAAAGAAAATGAACAACCGAAAACACAGGGCTCGGGAATGAGAGGCTGGGAGAAGGCTTTTGTCCAAAAAATGCATAATTGCTGTGAATCTTAGGAAACATTAATCTTTACAGGAATTCGTGATTCATATCTGTGGTTTGACCGCTTAGGTGATTTACAATCTGTTAGTGCAATTCACTAATTTTATGCCAATATATTTTATGCAGCTGTTTAGACTTTCCGTCTTCCACCGGAACGAGTGGCTTTTGTGTCTCGCTGGTGTCCGTGTGGCTCTCTGACTCCGACCCCTGGTGGGGGCCGTTCCCGCCGCTCCTCGGGAGCCGAGAAGTGGACAGAAAGTGCACGCAACTGTGGGAAACTTCCCCTCGCCGTTTTCCGTCCCGGTTTTCCTAGGCCGGGCAGGGACCGAGCCCGCGCCGATCTCCGCGGCTGCGCGGACGTGCGCGGGTCCGGCTCCGGCGGGAGGGCTGCAGCCTTTGTAAGCCGGAGATCCCCCGGGTATATCGGCCTTCACCTGCAGTTTTAAACCCAGATTGTTCCCCTCTTGTATGCTCTCGGTGGAGCCTCCGGTACGGGGCAGCGGGGAGCCGCGTCCCCTCACCGCGGGGGCTCGCACCGCCCCGGGTATTGATCTCCCCGCCCGGGACTGCGGCCGTGGGGCGGTCCCGAGGGGACAGTGCATCTCCGGCTTCTCCGAGCGGGTGCCCCCCTCCCTCTTCCCTCGTCCCCAGCCCGCCGGGAGGTGCCTCCCCCGGGATGCGGACGGTGCATCTGGAGGGGAGGGGGGGCACACCTGGCCGTGTGGGAGCGCCGTGCGAGGGACATGCAACTCAAACCACGACTCTGGGCGCTTTTAGTGTCTGCGTGGAAGCCAAGCGGGGCAATCCCCGGGTGAGATGTTCCAGTGCTCTCCGGCCGCCGCATGGGAGAGCCGGGAATGCGGGCAGCTTCGTGTCATTTGTAACTGGGTTTGTTAGCTGGAGGGGAAAATACCAGAAAAGAAAAGGAGCAGCAGCTGCACTGAAGATAACACTGCACGGAGTCTAATCTTGTGACACAATCATTAATTACTATTGTATTAATTGCTATTTTTCCAAAACAGTCCCTGCCCGGAAGAGCTTACAGCCCACATCTGCTGTGTAATGATGCTCTGGTTTAGAAACGATTCCCCTATTAGGTCCCAGGTAGCGTTTACAAATGGCAACAGCTACAGTATCAAAGCCCGTCATCTTGCAGCCTGAGATTTTCTGTCCCATCGGCCTGGGTAGGATGATTTTGATGCCGATAAAATACATTTAAATATCAAAGTCTTTATTCGCGTTCATATTCCGTCCAAACTTTTAGATCGCGATGGCGTAACAGCTTTATTTGCTCTTCATCCCACGGATGCTGCCTTATATCAGTAACAAACAAGCATTGATTTTATGGTAAAGTCACTTTGGGATGGGAATGAGTAACTCCAGGCAGTGCTATCACTGTATTACATGGAAATGGCCCAGGTAACAAGATGAACATTGATTCAGCATTATGTTTGATCAATAATGAAATAAGTAACTTCAGGGCCAAATTAAAATGCAAGCTGGCTTAACGCTGCCAGCTTCTGGGCTAAGTGACAAGGCTAATTCAGCAGGGAAATGGCAATATTTGCATTAGAGGCTGCATCTGTTGTTTGGTGGAAGAGGCTGGATCTGCAATAACGCCGGATAGAACTGCAGGGAGCTGGTTTGAGGGGTTCCCTGCCGGTGTCCGTGCCGGTGGGGGCCCGTCCCGCCGGTCCAGCGCTGCTTTGCCGTCGACTACTCTCGACTTACGGCCACGGCGGAGCTGAGCTGCAAAAAATACTTCAGGGTGTGTAACAGAAACCCAGCGTGCTCCGTTTCGCAGATAAGCAGATGGTGTTAGCACTTAGCGAAGGGAAATATGTTTTTATAAGCTCCCGGGCGCACGGGAGCCTGGGCCCCGCCTGCGCCCCGCGTCCCCCCTGCTCGGCCGGGGGAAGGGTCCACGGTGTATTTTGGGAATGGTTTAGAAGATGAGTGGGAGCATGACCAGAGCTGTCTGTATCGGCGGCCTTGGGCCCGGTTTATCTGCTGTTTTCTCCCTTGACGGGTTTCACAGCTCTGCCATCGTTATCGGGACGGTGACACGCACTGATTTCCAATCACGATTGTCGCCTTCAGCTGGCCAACACCGGGACACGGGGCGGGTCACCGAGGGTAAAACCTCTCTTAGGAGGAGGTAGAAGGTCTAAGGTGTAACCCCGTGCCCAAAATCAGAACTGAGGCGGTGCGGAGAGAGAAGCCCGCAGTAATTCACGGGCGGGTGTGAGACCGGCAGCTTTGCTGTGCCGTGCCGGGGAGGAGATATTGTCACTGAGAGAGTGATGGGCACCGGAAGGGTGCGAGACGGCTGGAGCTGCCGGTATGTGCGGGTGAGGAGGCTGTGGGCAGGCACGGGAAAACAAGACAGGCAGTCGGCG
This sequence comes from Columba livia, assembly GCF_036013475.1. Taxonomy (NCBI): domain Eukaryota; kingdom Metazoa; phylum Chordata; class Aves; order Columbiformes; family Columbidae; genus Columba; species Columba livia. The sequence continues at coordinate 3,897,138 of NC_088614.1, forward strand.
TGTAGCGTGCAATATCAGCTAGGGATGCCTAGTCTTGTGGCATTTCTCTAAGTTGTTATTTGTTTAGACAATTTTTAAACATTTCCTCAAACGTGGAAAAAAAAAAAAAAAGAGGAAGTAAAGGAAGAGCTCTCGCCAAAAGAATAGGAAACATCTCCCGGTGCCCCTCAAGCTAAGCTGAGTGTACCAGAAGCGTGTGTGTCTCTGCCCTACGGCTGGAAGCAGCTTCCAGGCGGAAAGCGCGGCTCCCTGTCACCGGGGAAGGCACACTAGCCCGGCGGGGCAGGGGGGGTGTCTGCCCTCTCGGCACCGGCGCTGCTGCCGACCCGGTGCAGCCCTGAAAGCGGAGCCGTAAATAGGGCC